>NC_142502.1:102780714-103387142 GCF_057876585.1 Rhinolophus sinicus
TCTGTGTTTTTCTTGATTGAATTTTCTGGAATCATCTTACTACATAATAATGGGGGAGAGACTCGGTTATAGGGAAGACTGTTGTAAGGAATAAGGCATGTATGTAAGATGCCAGGTACATTGTAAGTGGTCAGTAACCAGTAACTTAGAGGATTAATAATGGTGGCTCAGCAGACTCCCTGACTCTACTCAACATCAGGCCAGGCCTGCTATGGGTTCCCCACTCCCCAGGACACTGCATTTTTAACTGACTGCCCAGGTGAGGATTCTTAGGCAAAAAAAAGTTTGAGAACTTGTCCTGGGTCTCAGTTGTGTGGGGGCTGTCATGTATCCACTGGTCTGGCACTGGTCCCCAGTCAGCATGCACCCTGGCTGACACAAAATCGTGGGTCACTCCATCTTTGTCCCCAAGCGGGTTTCCTCTTCATTTCTGTGAGCTTGCTTTTCTGTGGTTCTACACAGCGTTCAAGCAGCCATATATCCCAATACTTTTAGGGAGAGGAAGCTTTGTGCTTTGGGACATTTCATTTGCAGGAGCCACTGATTTCAACACTATGAAATATTTACTGATAATAATAACAAGAAAAATAACTAATATTTATTAGCACTTAGTATGTGCCCAGATATTATTCTAAGAGCTTGACATGTATTAACCGAACTAATCCTCAACAACCACTTCTAAGAAGGCAGCACTAGGGGTGGCCAGATGGCTCAGCTGTTAGAGCGCAAACTCTCAACAAGTAAAGATTGAAAACGGCGACTGGACTTGGAGCTGAGCTGCGCCTTCCACAACTATCATGCTTTCAAGACTGGGTCTCAGACTAATTTTTGTTCCAAAAGACACATTAGGACTTATGTTCAGGGAATGTCATCCTGAAAAATCATGCTAGGGCTTATTTTCCAGTTAGGTCTTATTTTCGGGGAAACACGGTAGATTGAAGGACAACGACTTGGAGCTAATGGGCCCTGGAGAAACACACTGTTCCCCAATATTCCCCAATAAAATTAAAAAAGAAAAAGTCAGCGCTATTGCTGTCCCCATTATGCAGATGAAGATTTGGGGGCTGAGAGTGGACAAATCATTTGTCCAAGTGCCTATGGCTAGTAAGTGGCAGGACTGAGATTTGAACTCAGGCACCAAGGTCCCTAACCTACCACACTCTACAAATACATTCTGTGCAAGATATTCAGCTTGCCCAAGGAGACTTCCTGTCAGGGCTTGGCTGGCTGGCCTGGGCCTAGTCATGAACAAACCCAACCAGTGGGTGGAGACTTGCTTGTTTTCAGCATCAACTAGCACTGGCATCTAAATTGCAGGGTGCTTTGTTGATGTGGCACATTATAAGCTAATCAGATCAATGCAGAAAAAAGCAAATTACCTGTAATTAGACATGATTAGTAAAATAGTAAGTGTATGCCCATATAAAACACTGTCTAAGGCAGGGCCTGTGGCCAGGACAGAACCTGCAGCTTCTTCAGGGATGGCTTGCTCCGGGCCTGCTCAGGCTCGTTGACAGGGCCCCTGAGTTTCCCCTCCCTCCCCCGCTGCCCTCTCCCAAGTGGGCTCTTACCCACAGTAGCTGTCAGCCCAGTGGCGAAGGTGTTCTGGTGCAGCAGGTGCAGGAAGGATGTTTTGCCCACATTCGAGTCTCCCAGGAAGATGATGTGGAAGATGTAATCAGGGTCGGCTGGAGGCTGGCTGGCCGTGGGGTCCCCTGGGGGTGATGGGGTCAGCCCAGCCTCCCTGGAGTCTGTTCCTGGGTCTTCAGGCCTGTTCTCTGCCCGTGGCTCCCTGGATTGTAGGGCATCTTGGTCTCCCTCTGTGTGAGCAGTTGTAGGTGGAGGCACCAGTTGGGTTTCCAGCTCAGCCGTGATGGGCAGGGTTTGCATGGGCTCCAGGGGCCCTGCTCCACCCCTAGGCTGAGCCCCTCTCAGAGGAGAGCCCCTTGGAGGTGACAGTTTTCCAGAAGCAGGGGCTTCTGCTTCAGCCAGAGCCTGTGGTGTGTCAAGTGGGTGAGGAGCAGGCAGAGAATCTCGCTGGGGGTGTTCTGAATGCCC
The DNA here is from genome assembly GCF_057876585.1 of Rhinolophus sinicus. Classification (NCBI taxonomy): domain Eukaryota; kingdom Metazoa; phylum Chordata; class Mammalia; order Chiroptera; family Rhinolophidae; genus Rhinolophus; species Rhinolophus sinicus. The sequence continues at coordinate 102,782,773 of NC_142502.1, forward strand.
AGTTTTCAGGCCCTGAGACTCAACTGACTGCTCTGAACTGAGGCCTTGCCCTCCTCCGCCCAACTGTTTCCTTTCCTCAGCCCTGAGCTCCTCTTCCAGACTCTGGTGGGGGAGGGCAGGCAGCCCATCTGGCCCAAGGACCTGGCCATGATTTTCTCTCAGCTCCCCACGAAGACCCTCCTGAACATCTGGGCCTGGCTTGCCTTGCTCTGGTCCCTCTGTGGGAGCCTGGGCTCCAGGCTCCAGATCCTGGGAGGGCTCAGCCAGCCCTGGGGTGAAGGCTCCAGCTCCTGGAGACCCCAGTCCTGGCTCAGAGCCAGCACTGTGTGGGTCCTGATGGAAAGTTTCTCTCTGCCTGGGTGGCTTGGCTGGGACAGGCCCAGGCCAGGAGTCCTTATCATCTGCATATGAGGCATGGAACTGTTTGCTGGGACTAGCTGGGGCCTGGGGAGGGGGAGAGGTCACCTGGGGAGGTGGTCCATCCTCCAAAGGAATAAGCACTTTGAGTGCAGCTGCCACCAGGCTCCCTGACTCCCCAGTTGGGGCCCCGGGGAGTTCCCAGGGAAAGTGGACCTCAGGGCCAGGCCCTGACTCCTCCTTAGGTTCCAGGCCGTGAGGCTGGACAGACTGCTCTGGCCTGATGTCTTGCCCATCTGGGTCCTCTCCTTTCCCTTCCTTGGCCCTGGAAAGCACCCCAGGGGGGCTCGGTGGAGCTCCGTCTGGATCTGAAGATGGCTCCTGACCAAACAGCAACTGCTGATCTGAGATGGAGATCTGCCTGACCACTCGAGGTGTTTGGGGGCCTGAAGGGGCTCTCGGGCTTGGGGGTGGGCTCCAATAGAGCTGCAGGGCTCTGTGTGGGGGGCTGTTGAAGCTGCTCAGGAGCTGGTCCCAGTCATCGTTGTCCCCAAACAGTCCTGGCAGGGGAGCCTCCTCAGAGGAAACTGCCTGAGGGTCGGGAGCCTTCTCCTCACCTGCTCTGGGGACGCTAGAAAAAGTGTGGGAAACCAAGCTCAGGAGAGGGACAGGTAGATGTCACTCCTTCCTGTCCCTCACCGTCAGTTGCACACCTCTCGGCTAGCCCTCCTTCTCAGTCTTTGCTCAGTAGTCCTTCTCACCTGGCGTGTACTCCCCACTCCTCCCCCTCATCCAATCCTGACCATCCTTCAAGGCCTATATGAAGCCTCATCTTCTCCAGGAATCCTTCCTTGACCATTTTGGCCCGTCCCACTTCTCTGAACTGTAACAAATAGAGTGAGTGCGTGTGTGTGTGTGTGTGTGTGTGTGTGTGTGTGTGAATCCCAGTTGTGTTATCTTGAGCACATGACTTTCCCTTCTCTGTACCTCAGTTTCCTCGTCTGAGAAATGGGCATGATAATCTCAGCAAGGAAATATTGCCATGAGATGACGTCAAGGAGGGGGCTGTGTGTTCCGGGTGGTGACCAGAGCCTCAGAGAACTCAGAGCCTCCCTCCCCTCTTCCAGGAAGCCTCTGGTCTTCACGCTAAACCAGGGATGGCAGTCACTTGCCTTGGTTCCTCCTCCATCTGCCAGGACACACGGCCCTTAGCGACGTTCAGGTGCCCCCTGGTCACCTGCAGCTGCTCCTGCACCTCCTCTAGCTGCCCAGCCAGGTCACGCTTGGTCTGCCGAAGCTGCTGGTTCTCCGAGCTGGCATCCTGGTGTGTGCTGCTGAGGCGGTGGAGCTGGGTCTCCAGCTGTAGGAGGTGGAGGGTGAGGACGTGAGAAGCCCAGCTGCCCTCCAGGACAACAAACAGCCACCCAAAGCCACTGTGGAGCACAGACTCCAGGATCCTGGAGAGCCAGCTTAAAACAGGAGTGGGGGCGGGGCGGTGGTTACCCCCCTTTGACCTAATTAGCTCCATGACGTCCCACCCAGGAGAGACATTTGAATTGTTAGGATAGGGACAAGAGAGGGGACTGTGTAAGAAACACAAACTGCCAGCTCCACAAGGGCCCGAAACGTAAATAGGACCATACCGTCCTCTGCTCAAAGCTCTGCAATGGCTGCTCAGCCCCATCTGGTCTGCAGGGAGCACCTGATCCAGCAGCAAGTCATGTGACTTGGAGATGGAGAGCTACTTGACCACAGAGTGGGAAGCAAAGCCCTCACAATGGCCTCCAGGGTCCTTAACAGACTCTCCTAACCCAGCCCTGTTACGTCTCCGACCGCCTCTCCCACTCCCACTCTCCCCTCCCTCTGTTCTAGCCCACATGTCTCTTTGCTGTTCCTTGAACATTTGTAGCTCATGGCCACCTCAGGGCCTTTGCTCTCACGGTTCCCTCTGCCTGGACTGCTGTTCCCCCCGATATCCCATGGCCCACACCTCACTTCCTTCAGGTCTTGACTCCAACGTCATCCTCTCAGTGAGGCCTTCCTTGGCTCTTCTATCAAAACCCTTCTATCCCCTGGCCCTGAGTTATTTTATTCTCCTTGGCACTTTCATTATCTAATATTTACTTGCTTATATTGTTTATCATCCGTCTCCCTGGCTAGACAATAACTCCATGGGGAGGGGTTTGTGTCTATCATGTTCCTCAGAACCTAGAACTCTGCCTGGTACATAGTAGGTGTGCCCTAAATAGTTGTTGGGTGAAGGAATGAAGGGCCTGAGGGGAGAGGCTTCACATCCACAGGGGACAGGACAAAATTGTCCCATGCGGAAAGTCCAAACTTCTCCCTTAGCAGAAGGGGACTGTCTCAGTTTCCAAGGAGCAGCTGCTGCAGAGGCGCCTGGGACATCAACCCGCTTTGGGAAGGCGAGGCCAGGTGATAGGTCCAGCCAAAGCAATGGTGGGGGACCGTACCCAGTGCTGAAGGGACACAGATATCCTGGTCACCATAGATGGCGATTTTACTAAGGTCAGTGGTTTGGAAGTTGAGGAAAGAAGAGACAGTGGGGCAAAGTCTCAGACCCAAAGACTTAGCCACGATGCCAACTGGAAGTGACCATAGGCTGCGAGAGCTGGGGTGTCAGCGCAGCAGGTATTCTACCAGGAAGCCAGGTCAGATTCAGAGTCAATATCAACTGTGATGTATAAAACACCTACTATGTGCCAGGTACCATCTCAAGCCCTCAAACATAGTATCTCTAATCATCACAGCAGCCTGCTAAGGCAAGAGTTCTGATCTCCATCTCTCTGATGAGGAAACCAAGATTCAGAGAGGTTAAAAACTTGCCCGAGGTCACTCGGCTGATAATTGAGATGAGAGCTGAACACCAGCCTATCCCCGAGCCTCTTCAGCGTGCAGACCTTATGTTTGCCCAGGCTAATTATGTCCCATTTATTACCTCACTTGACATACTTAGCCTGGGAGATGCAGTGGATTTGGCTATTCCCATTTTATAGATGGAGAAGCTAAGGCCAAGACAAGCAAAGATATTCCCTCAGATTTGCATGGCTCTTCACTGGAACCCCAGAGATTTGAACCTAGACCTTCTGACTCGTGTCCCAGTGCTCCCACTGTACTACCTGGCCTCGTCTCAGAAAAGGGCCCAAGACACCTCTTTCCCAACGGGCTACTCTCATGTGGGAGCCCCACCAGCCCAGGGAATCCTTAGGAGAGGGGTGTCAGAGGCTGTGAATCGTCAGAAACTGGGCTCCCGGGGAGGCCCTGTCACTCACCTCCCTCTGGCCCTCCATCAGCTGGTGCACCTCACGCTCCTTGGCCTCCAGGACCTCCTGCATCTGGGAGCTGAGCGCCAGGTTCCGGGAGGCGCTCTGGGGAGCAGAGAGGTCTCAGCTCCCGTACTGCGGAATCTAAGACCCAGCCGGGCTGGGCTGGCCCTCCCCACACTTCACCTCCACCCAGGCCTGGGGTCCAGGGTCCAGGATGTCCCAGCAAGGAGGAGGTTTCAGGACAACTTCCCTGGCGCAACCCTAGATTGTGGCAACAAGGAAACAGGCCCAGAGGGCGGAAGGACTGGCTTCAGGGGACACAATGAGACCTGGCAGAGAGGGGCAGGGGGCTCAGACTCAGCACTCCTCACCCCACCTCTCTGATGGGGGGTATGAGAGGATCCACTCCCAGCAACTCCTGCTACCCCACACTGGCCACTCACCGGCCCCACTGCTTAGCCCGCAGAGGAGTCCAGGGCAGGGGGAAGGCACAGGCTGCAGCGAGGAGCTCACCTCAGCCTGCAGTCGTTGCTTATCCTGGCGGATCTGCTGCTCCATCTCCTCGTACAGCTGCTGGACCTCTCGGTGGTGGTCAGAGTCCCGCCTGGAAGGGGTGGGAGGCAGGCCAGGCAGCCCATCAGCACCCTGGGACCCTGCTGCTGGCAGAGGGGGACTGCACCTCAGTTTGAAGTCCATCGTACTTACTGCTCACCTCAGGGGTCAGTGGTTACTGACCCCGTCACTCTGAGAACAGTCATCCTAATCACAGCCCCTGACCCCTCTGCCCTTGACATTTGTCACCCTGATCCCATCACACTGACTCCTGTAACCATCACAATATTGGTCCCCATTGCCCCATCACTCTGTCCCCACTTCCTACTGTCACTATCGCCCTACCTCCATAATTCAGATCCCCTGCAGGCTGTGCCCCTGCCAACCCCAGGGCCACCACATACATTGTAACCCTCGTGAGCAGTGCTCCTGGAGTTGGCTGCCACAGTTGCCCGCACCAAGACACAGTCGGCATTCCGACTCCTGCTAAGGGCCCAACTCTGTCCTCCCCACTAAATCACCCCTTCTTCCAGCTCAGCTCTTCCCTGTCCAGCTCCCAGGTCCTGCTGTGGAGCCCTGGACTCCCCTTTTCTGGAGCTGAGGAAATTCAATTAAGGTTCAACTAAAATGTAGAGAGCACCCGCTATGTGCCAGATGCCAAATGGGAGAGGACCCCCGGCTCCCACTCACTTCCTCAGGGTCAGCTCCAGAGCCTCCTTGTCGGCCCGCGCCTCCTGCAGGCGGCTGGTCATCTTGGCCAGGAAGCCCTCCAGATTGCCTGCCAGCTGGGGTTCCTCCTGCCGCAGCTTCCCCCACAGCTGCCAGATCTCTGCCTGCCTGGGGAGGGGAAGAGACATGAGGGGGGCCAGAAGCAGGGGGAGCCCCAGTCCTTGGTGTTAATGGCAACACTCCAAGAGACTTGGGCACCTGGGCTACAAAAATCTATTTACAACCTACAGGTGCAATCAAATGCCACCTCCTCCAGGAACCCTTCCCAGATGTGCCCTCTCCCTTCGCTAACCCCCATAACACTTCGTCTCTCTATAGTTTGGTGATGAATTATACGGAGGGGGCCTTGGAAGCCTGACTGCCCAGGCCTTCCATCTGCCTTCTCTCTTTTCCCACTCTGTAGCTGTGTGACCTTTGGCAAGTCCCATGCCCATTCTGGGCTTATTTGTAAAATGGGGAGGCTGATACCTGCCCAGCAAGTTTGCTAGAAATGAAACTCGGCCAGTGAAAGTACCCAGTGAAAGCTTGGGGCTTGGCACTTAATAAATGCTGCTTTCACATGGATTTAATTAAGTCGTAAAGACAGGTGCCAGAGGGCTGAGCCCAGGCCAAGCTGCCAAGTGGGTAAATGGCTCCCCACCACTCCTACCCCGCCAGCCTGTACCTTATGTCCCACCTTGCCTGCCCCACAACACTGGGCCCCGCCCTCTAGAGCTTGTCCTCACACAACCCTGTGGCGTGGGTGAACCTGGGCGATCCCTTGCTGGCTCTGTAGACCCAGTGGGAACTAAAGGGTGTGACAGGGGCGTTTTTAGGCAGGGCCCCCATTCTCTAAGCATGAGTAAACCACAGCCCAGAACCTGACACAGTTTGGACGAAATGCCCTCTTGTCCCCAAGCCTACCAACCCAGGCCATCACCATGTCTGACATCACTCTAGATGGGTCCCTCTTTTTGGGTTAAGAAAGGCACCCTCAGGAAGCCTTGTGTTTTTAGGACAGTAAGTACACTTGGGAAGCTGACACCTCAGCTCATAATCCTTCTTAGGGCCAGACAGGGAGGGAGGGGCTGGGGTAGGATGGACTCCTCATGACCAGGCATCTCCACACATGGCCTCATAAGAGCTGTTATGCTCACTCTGTAGCGGGGGAAACAGGTCAGAGGTTAGGTCACTTGCCCATGGTCACACAGCTAACAAGTGGCCAAACCAGGATTTGCACCTTGGCACTGTATCCAGGTGAGTCCTCGCCCACACTGACTGGCAGTGCCTGTCCTGCCCTCCCCCCACTCTCTACACCCCCCCCCACACACACACACACACACTGTGCTGGCCTTACTCAGAAAGCAAGTGGCCAGCCCCCAGCTGCTCCATGAAGGCAAAAAATGCCTCCTTCTCCTCAGCGTCAGCCTCCTCCAGGACCGGGAAGCTGGTGGCCACAGATCCTCGCTTGGAGGACAGTGGCCTCCTTTTGCGGAGCCTCTGGGAGCTCGGGCTTGAGCCAAAGATCGTCTCTGTGGGACAGAAGGGGACACAAAGGAACAGCGTGGGGTTGGGCTCAGCCCCTGACCTCCCACCTTACCCTACTCCAGCCATTGGGGAAATAGTTATATCTGTGTCGGTCAGGTTCCTACATTCCTCATGTCAACTTTGGAAGTCTACTCAAGGTAGACATTGTGCCCATTTTACAGATGAACATCTGCGGTCCAGAGAGGCCAAAAGACTTTCTGGAAGTCACACAGCAGCTCCATAGTGGCCAACACAGTCTTCATTCATTTAATCAAGGGATGTTTATTGAGTATCTACTATGTTCTGGGGACAAAATTAGCCAAAATCCCTAATAGAGCTGACATTCATGTGAGTGCTGAAATGGATACACTTTTTAAAATAAATTTACTAAGTGAGCTAAAAGAGTAAAGAAGATAATTTTCATTGAGAGACTGGACAGGGTCTGCTTTAGAGGGAGTGGTCAGGAGTGTCCCAGGGAAGTGACATTGGAACTGAGATGGGAATAACAAGACAGAGCAAGTCATGTGGATTCCTAGGGAAATATACGCCAGCGAGAACAGCACATGCAAAGGCCCTGAGGTAGGAGCCATATTGGCCCTTTGGAGGAGGCGAATAGCATTGAGTGAGATCCAAGAGGTTGGCAGAGTCTGGATGGTGCTGCCCTGTGGGCCCCAGGAAAGGGTTTAGATTTTGTTCCATAGGCATTGGGAAGTCCCCGGCATGGTGGGCACGATTGGATACAGATGTGAAGATGGCCCTTGGAGCTCTATGGACAACAATGTTCTCTCTGACCCCACCCCCCACCCTGATTCCAGGCCCCAATTCCGCCTCCCCACTCTCAGCTTCTCAATCACCAGAACTGGAGCAACCACCTCCTGGGGTGGTCTCAACTTATAAATACAGATTCTTGGCCTCTCTCTCTGTTGTCCCCCAAACTTTTGGAGACTCAGCAGACGTAAGAACTCTGGATGGCTTTGCAGACATTTAAGGCTGAGCCATGCTTTGCAGGGTCTCTAGGAGGACACCACATCTTCCATTCCCTGGGCCAAAAGGTCTTCCCCCATCGAGATCAATGGGAGTACTGTTTTCTGCCAGCCTTGGTCTTTTCAGGTCCTTTTGGGCCTGTATGGAGAAGGTGGTGTCCGAGTAGCCCTGCCCAGTGGGGGCTAAGAACCTGGGAAGTCCCACTCACTAAATTTCACCCTTTGCTGCTCCCTGGGACCTAGAATTCCCTTAACCAAAGCCAGAATTCCACAGCCAGAAACAAGGCCTGTGGTCTCAAGGGTGGGGGGGGGGTGCTTAACCTTTTGCTCAAGAGAAGCCTTTTGTTGGGGAGAAGACAAGCCGCACATCAGAAAGCAAGCCTGGAGGCCTCTCTGGAGGAGGGGGGATACTCAACAGAGCCCCCAACCAATGAACTGCTTTGGCTGGTGGGAAAAGAAGGAATCACATCTGCCTGCAACCAACTGCCTTCCCACCCAGGCTAATGTTCTCATCTCACAGTAATCAGGATTCTCATCCCTGCCTTGAACTCTCTCAAGGATGTTACGAAGATCCTCTGGTTGGTAAAGTGTCACTGTTGCCCTTCCTGTCAGCCCAGCCTCGCCCCGTGCTGGGCAGACTGGCTGTGCAGTAAGTCCCCAGGGGCCCTCCCAGGACAGACATACTGAGCCCAGAGCTGAATTCTTCAAGGGAGAGGCGACCCTTCCGCTCCATATCCACCCAGTCAAAGATCATCTCTGGCTCCTCCTCACCGACCAGGAAGCTGAACTTGGCCATCTGTAAGGAAGGGGGAAGTTGAGTGCTATTCCCACTGGGGAAGGCTCTGAGCCACCCTCAAAAAGGGGATGTTTGTCTTCAGCCATGCCCACGTCCCCTCTCCCCCATTTTGAAGTCCCACGCCTAACCTGACCCACGGCCTACCCTTGAGACTTCCAGCCCCCATGCAAGACAGCCCTCTCAGCAGAGCCTTGAACTTCTCCACACCTGTTTCCTTTCTCCATCCAACATTCATCTGTTCTGAGTCTTATCCCTTTAGGACCCTAATAGAGGACAGTAGCCAATCCTTCCCAGAATGTGTTTATCAGTGTCCAAAAATTATCTGGAACTTGAAAATAAGTCCAGGGGCGGCCGGATGGCTCAGTTGGTTAGAGTGTGAGCTCTGAACAGCAAGGTTGCCGGTTCAATTCCCACATGGGATGGTGGGCTGCGCCCCCTGCAACTACAGATTAAAAACAGTGACTAGACTTGGAGCTGAGCTGTGCCCTCCACAACTAGATTGAAGGACAACAACTTGGAGCTGATGGACCCTGGAGAAAGACACTGTTCCCCAATATTCCCAAATAAAAATTAAAAAAATAATAAAAATTTAAAAATAAGTCCAAAAGGTGCACAGCACTTCCTTTCAGTATTCGACAGAAGCAAAAGCCACCTCAGCATCTTCTAGACTATAGAATTGCGAATACGAGTAATTCATCTCATGGGACTGATGAAATGTCCATGTTAAATGAAGTCATAGGTTAACTTACAGATTTTGTCCAGGAGAAATGTAAATTGTTTTTGTCTGTTGGAACAGGCAACCCCAAAGATTTATGGCCTGTTGGACATTAATCAGCTTTTAAAAATCTAACTCAGCAATCTGATTTTGACATTTCTTTGTTAAATTACCTCGCTTTTAAAATGCTTTCGATCACTCATAATAAAAATTTCAATATGTATTCATTTTATTTTCGCCTAAGGGTCATGATTTACCTTGTTGGAAATGAACAGTTTGAGAAGTTCCATGGAGATGCTCCAAGGGATTCTGCGTCAGAATCAAATAAACTGCACTGTTGGAAAAGTGCCCCCATGGGCTCCGTAAGTCCAGGCACTTTCTTGGCACGTGTGATAGAACTTTCAGTTTGCTGATTCTGTTTCTCTAGTTTCCTTCTTTCTTTAATTATTTTTTTTTCCTTTTCCTTTTTGCTATATTTGTGTTTTTGCTTTTGGTGGCAGCAATGATGGGGAATTCAATTTTATGGACTGACCATTCAGTGATCTCTTTGCCACACATGACGGACCCCTAGTGTCAGTTGGTTACAAGACAATAGAAAATCTGACTTGCTAATCTTTCGTTGGTGGTGGCGGTGTTTGTTTTTCTACATGTGACCTCAAATCAGTCAGGAATTTTGTACCTACTGGGAAGGAGAACAGCTCTGTGAGATCTGGACTGCTGAGTTTTTGTGCTGCTGTGTTGACTCTTGACCTAAAGTTGAAGTTGTAGAAATGAAGCCAGACATTCTCTATGTCAGTGCGTCTACGTGTCTGTAATTCAGAAAAGCTTTTAATTTCATTGTGAGTGTGAAATCTTTTTCTACAGCTGAAGGTTATTAGTAACTTAGAGTCCTATGTCTCTTCCAGGGGTTCTGTGTTCGTTGGTTTGTAGGGACAAATAAGTGCTTATATAAATCTAATGTTTCCCGAAGTCACAGAAAATAAAGAAACTGAACTTCTAATGCTTTAAAGGTGCTAAACGTTTTTTAAAAATCCCTCTTACAAGAAATTGTTTGCTCAGAAAACTTTTAAGGAGCCAGGTTCATATAATTAAGGTGAATCTTTGGACAAATTAGATCGGTTTAATAATTTTGGTTTGCAAGACACACATAATAGTTATCTGTGTTTTCTCTGCTTTATATTTAGTATGATACAAGTATACATTTTATTTTTCATAAGACTTGGATCTGTTTTTTGTGAAGAAATTAGTTAATCTGAATATCCTACACTTCTTATTTTGTCTTACTGATCAAATAAACCAATGTTATCTGCACATAATGCTTAAGATTATAAAAATGTAAATTTGTGTTCAACTATATTGATTAGTTATTCTAACAAACATTATATCAACAGTACTTATACTTTGGAGTGTGTCACCTTAAACAGTTTCCAAGATCCTTAATAATTTGAAAAACCTGAATTAATATTAAATTAAGAACATTTTAATACTGAAACCTTGATTGCTAAGCATAATTTTAAGTTTATGTCGTTTTACTTTCACATGCTGGAGAGCAGCTATATCTTTGGGTCATGTTAATGAGTGAATTCATTTTTGGCACTTTAAATAGTTATGGAGGGGAAAGCAGGGACTCGTAGATATTTGTATACCCATGTTCATAGCAGCAACATTCACAACAGCTAAAAGATGGAAGCACTCAAATGTCCATCAAGGGATGCATGGATACATGAAATATGGTACATACATACGATGGAATATTATCCAGCCTTAGATAGGAAGGAAATTCTGACACATACCACAATATGGATGAATCTGGAGAACATCACGCTAAGTGAAGTAAGTCAATTGCAAAAAGACAAATAGTATATGATTCCACTTATATGAGGGAACTAAAGTAGTCAAATCATAGAAACAGAAAGTAAAATCGGGGTGTCCAGGGCTAGGGAAATAGGAGAATGAGAGTTACTGTTTAATGGGTACAGAGTTTCAGTTTGGGAAAATGAAGAAGTTCTGAAGATGGATGGTGGTGATAGTTGCACAACAATGTGAATTACTTAATATCACTGGACTCCACACATAAAAATGGTTAAAGCAGTAAATTTCATGTTAGGTATGTTTTATCACAATTTTTAAAAAAGTTATGCAAGGAATATGTGTGATTGTAGAAAGTCATGTCATCTGTCCTTGTGAGCTTTACTAGTCTACTAAAATGCTTAATATAAGTCAGTTATTTATTCCCCAGTTCTTCTGTGAAATAGAGGTTAATTACTTTGGTTAAAAATTATAATTACTACAGGTGTTTGAGATATACTGGGAATAATAGTGACAGAGAAATACATTGTGTCTACAATGAAAGTGGGGTGTGTTGTTGCTTTCCAAGGGATAAGGAAGAGGCTTTGTCTTAAAGTGTCTGGTTGTTCCAGAACATGAAAAATATAAAAAGGCAAAACCTGAATAGATATAGAAAATTGTAAAGGGTTTGCTGAAAGGAAATCTTATTTGCCTTGACTTATAATACCTGAGTCTGAAAATGAGCTATGAAATATGCTAGCATTTTGCCAAATTTGCTCAATTTTGATGGGTTTAAAAATAAATTAAATTAAAAAAAATAATAAATAAATAAATAAATTAAAAACAAAACTTGTGAAACTTTTACTGCCACGTGTTACAGTTAATGCAAAACTAGAATTGGGCTCCATCTTGATTAAAATGATAAATTGGTTTTAGAGCTCTTAGCAAGGGTTAAAAAGAAATCACTATTTATCTTCTGTGTAAGTTGCCCAGATAACTGATTCCATATCTCAACAGAATAATTTTCTCTACTATGTTTTGGCTTTATCATGTTCTAATTTTTTAAAAACAAAAATCTAAGGTAACTTTCTTATGAAAGAGCTAAATATCCTTGCAGTTGTGTTACCTTCTTATTTATTTCAAAATGTTTTATTTTATTGTCACTTTGATTAAATAGGTAACCAAGTACTATTTCTCTGATAGCTCTTTTCATTTTGCTCCCCAAAATCAGATCCTAAATTTAGAAAAAAACTTCAGGATATCTTTCTCTATATTTATTAACTACTTTACCACTATTATAAGAGCATCATGGGCAAGAAATAACAAGCGTTGGCGAGGGTGTGGAGAAAAGGGAACCCTCATGCACTATTGGTGGGAATGTAAATTGGTGTAGCCACTGTGGAAAACAGTATGGAGGTTCCTCAAAAAATTAAAAATAGAATTGCCATATGATCTAGCAATTCTACTTCTGGGAATTTAGCTGAAGAAAATGGAAACACTAATTCAAAAAGACATATGCAACCCAATGTTCACTGCAGCATTATTTACAACAGACAAGTTATGGATGCAACCTAGCTGTCTATCTATGGATGAATGGGTAAAGAAGATGTGGTACATATATACAATGGACTATTATTCAGCCATAAAAAAGAATGAAATCTTGCCAATTGCAACAACATGGATGGAACTTGAGGGCATTCTGCTAAGTGAAAGAAGTCAGACAGAAAAAGGTAAATACCATAGGATCTCACTTATATGTGGAATCTAAAAACAACAATAATTTTTTTAAAAATCCCACACTCATGGATCTAGAGAACAGATTGGTGGTTGCTTGAGGTGGAGGGTGGGTAGTGGGCTAAATGGGTGAAGGGAGTTAAAAGGTACAAATTTCCAGTTATAACATGAATGTCATGGGATGTAATGTACAGCATTATGATTATAGTTAATAATACTGTATTGCTTATTTGAAAGTAGCTAGGAGAGTAGATCTTGAAAATTCTTATCACAAGAAAAAAAATGTTTGTACCTTTATGGTGACTGATGGTAACTGGACTTATTGTGGTGATCATTTTGCAACATATGCAAATATCAAATCATAATGTTGTACACCTGAAACTAATATAATGCTATGTCAATTATACCTCAATTAGAAAAAAACATTAAAAATCAAAAATTATAAAGAAATTCTTACTTCAAATCCTTGATGCTGAAATATTTCTAATGTCCTTTTGGACAACTTATAAGGTATTTTAAAAGTTCATTGAGATTTATTAATACAGTTGTGTTTAATATCTGCTCCTAAAATATAATAAGCTGATCATTATCAATAAAGAAAAATGTAATATTTGTTGTACGTAGAAGAAAATAAAAACTGAGGCTTTCACCTGTAACAAAATCTGATATTAAATATGGCTTGGGTGCAAAAAAGAAGAGCATCATGGGAAGAACTGTCAAATCAGAAGAGATGTCCAGCCTTTCCTAGGCTAAGCTTACACAGGTAAAATGCTATAAATATCACTATTTCAGAAGTTGCATGCCTTATGGGAAGGCCCTGGAAATTTCTCAATGCCTTTGCTATCCATAATATGTTATCTTCAGGGCAAATACTGGTGAAACCCTCATGAAATAGTTATGTACTGTATCCCAAGAGAGAACTTTACTCTCTTCCACTCTGATATTATTGGTTACTGTAATAAATAGCCACAGCCTTTCAGTGTCGTTACTAAATAAGTTTCTCCTTTCCTACCCTTGCCTGCAGGCTCAGTTAAAAGCTGCAGGCCACAGTTTGTGTCTTCCACAAAGGACAGACTCAAAGTCTTGTAGGAAAGAACTGCACCAGGTTCTCTGAACAACTGATGTTTCACTTGGGAGGATGCCCAGCTGACATTAGCCAACCTTTAGACTGAGCTAGCGGGCTGACAATTTCTAGGACTCTTTTGAGTCCAGAAGCAGCCCGCTCACCCACGATCCAGCAGAACAAGAATTCCAGGGAACTGAATGAATGATTCAAGGAAATCTAGCTGTGGTTATTTGTTAGGAATATATTTGGTGTTATTTTTATTGGTCTATTTTTATAGATCTATAAGAAAGTTCTTTTTCTGTCTTCTTGAGCTCTCTCTAATCTTCAGTTTAGTAGATTATTGCTTTCGTAAACTGACATTAAACATATTAAATGGTATCTGTATCTCACTGACCCCCTCCTGATTCAAAAACTAATACTTTTACTGAATCTCCTTATTTTCCATGGCAATGTAGTTATTTACACAGGTTCAGTAAAAATCTTTTATGCTAGGATATAGTTAGATAAATCAGTTTTGCAACTGTAGTGTCATACTGGACAATAGTTCTCATTTAATCAGGTGTAAAAAGTCTACTCTAAGGGATACCCAGGGAGCCAATGTCTGCAAAGTCCTCCTAGGAACCAGGTGATAAGGAAAGCCATTTCTGGGCAGGAGAGGGATCCTAGAAAAACTGGGAACCTCAAGAAGAAAGGAAGTCCTTCACATTGATAGGGGCTACAGGTGAAAGTTGGTCGAGAGAGAGTCTTGGGTAGGTTTCCTTGCTTTAGAATACCATGTTTTCCTGAAACTAAGACCTAACTTGAAAATAATCGCTAGCATGATTTTAAAAATGACATCCCTTGAACATAAGCCCTAATGCATCTTTTGGAGCAAAAGTTAATATAAGATCCAGTCTTATTTTTGGGGAAACACAGTAGAAGTAGGGAGGTCAACTGATCACCATCGGCCCAAGACTTGTCCAGTTTTAGCCCTGAAAGTGCCACATCCCAGCTACCCCTCCAGTCCCAGGCAAATTGAGACAGATGGTCCCTTTAGATAGAAGAGTAAATAACAGAGATTTTAAAAGTACAACCTAGGATTCCATATGAAAACTCTGGACAGAAGCTAAAATGGCTCAATGTATCAAAAGCCTAGATTTTCAGAGCAAACTCGAGGAGGCCCAGGCTTCATTTCCACCCTTGCTGTGCCTATGGAAATAATCAAGCCAAATCTGATAAGACCAGCCTTTTTCATATCAAGAAGAAAGTGTGGAGATTATGATCCTAGAAATATTATCTGAAATTTGAAAATAAGGCAAAAAGGTATAGACTAGAACAATACATTTAATTCATCTCACTGTTTACCTTTAATTAAGAGTCCCAGACTTGGGCCAGCCCGGTGGCTCAGGTGGAGGTCGCTGGTTCGATTCCCACGTGAGCCAGTGAGCTGTGCCCTCTATAGCTAAGATTCTGAACAACAGCTTGAGAGCTGGGCTGCCCTGGAGAGCTGGGCGTGGGTTGCTGTGAGCCACCGACATTGACCAGAGACCAACTGCCCCTCCTGGGGGGAGCGCAAGGCTCATAACACCAGCATGGGCTAGGGAGCTGTGTCCTACACAACTAGACTGAGAAACAACGGCTTGAACCAGAGTGGGGGAGGGGAGGGGAGGTGAAAGAAGGGGGCGGGGGAAAAAAGTCCCAAACTTACTGAAGTTACTTGTTAACTTGAAGATTTGTGTCCAGGAGAGATGAAAATAATTTTATCTAGCAGAACAGATAACTCCAAAGGTTTATGGCCTGTTGGACATCAGCAATTTTAAAAATTGAACTCAGCAATCTTATCTTAACACTCTTCTGTCAAATTGCCTATAAATATCCTAACCTCTCAAATGCCCTTTGAACCCATCATACATCTTACTGGTTCCCTCATTAACTAATACAATAATTAATTAGGTAAGACCTTTGATTAGTGTTGATTTTGTATTTACTTGAAAGTCTCCTTTTTTTTTTACCCTTTAGAAAATTATATTTTAACATCAGCCATTCATACTTTGTTGTGGGCCTGAGGCTGGAATATAGAAAAGGTCAGTTTTGATGAGGGAAGCACCAAGTCTGGAGCTTGAAGCAGTATCAGGAGGAGACAGCAGGCCCGGTGAGACTCTAACAATCCACATAGGCCCCTTTGCAGGGAATGAGGAAAAAACAAAGAAAAATCAGACAGTCTGGTCTAGGACACAGCCTAAGACTCCTTATCAGGACACACAACCATGACTGATCTTATGTTTCACTGAAGTTTATAGCCATTGATATGGTTTGGTTTCCAGGACTCTAACTGCTCCCCAAGATTTTCCTGTTCACTGGGCCTGAAATTACATCATTTGCAAGTTACTTCTTGGACTGAAAGCCTTTTCCTTTGTTAAAATGTTAATGGCTCTGGAAGAGAGGACCACATAAAGTTGTATCAGTCATTTACACGTTAGTATAAACAAATTCCTCACCTTTTCTGAAATCAAAGTTTGAAAGAAAGGGGAAAGAGCAGGCAAGCCCCACCTTCCTGGGATGGGAAGTCTTAGGAGGCTGCAGAAAATGGGTTCAGGGGTAAGATGGGGTCTTGGACTCACCGCCAGGTCCTCACGGGTGACAAAGCCCCTCTCCTGGGCACCAGAGTCCTGAAAGAAGCCCTGAAGCTCTGCAGAAGCCTGGGAGGACCAGGAATCTGGCTCTGCAGCCACAGGAGCATCCTGGCCATCAGCAGGCTCTCGTGTCTGCCGCCGGCGGCTGGAGCCCAGCTTCCGGCCTTTTCGGGTCACTCTCAGTCCAGTCTCCATGTTGCTTTTGCCTGGAGATGAAGCATGGTGAGAAGCACTAGGCTGCTGTACAGTCAGTGACTGTTGAGAACCCTCCCATGGCTCCTTATTACCCCTGGAGAAAACCCACCATGGATTTTCCAATTGGATCCCCACTGGCCTCTCTGACCTCATGCCACCCCTCACCCCATGGCCTCTAGCAGATCCCACTCAGGCCCTTTGCCCTTTCTGTTCCCTCTGCCTGGAACGCTCTTCCCCAACTTATCCACATGCCCTCATCTTCTTCAGATCTCTGCTCAACTGTCCAAAGTCTTCTCTGGCTGTTACGTAAAAGAGCCCCTGTTCTATTTTTTGACTCGGGGGTGGTTACATAGGGTCGTCCAGAATCACATTGTCTGAAGGACCAGAAATAGCTTGCTGAGCCCTGTCTCCTGTTCCTCTGAGCTCATTTTCTCAGATCCCACCTTCTGGGAGGGGATTCCTTCACAGTTGACTCTTCCCTCTCTCAGTTTCGCCTCTTTTCCTCCTCAACACCATTTCTCTACTCCTTTGGCACACACACCAAGGAATCAGTAGCTCCCCCACATGGCTCTTATGGCCTTACATGACATGCCCCTTCTTCATTCCCTCACCCCCACACCCCACGGTCCACGTCAATCCTTCTGAGCCACTTGCCATTCCCAGAATGCCAGATTCCCACCCACCCTTCCTCCCTTTGCCCCAACCTCCCTGACTCTCTTATCCCCTCACCTAGCTGATATCTCTTCCTTCCTCAGCTTAGAGGCCACCTCCTCCAAGAAGCCTTCCCTGCTGCCACTCCCCACACTTCAAGTAAGGTTCAGTGCCTCCTTGTCTGTGGTCCCATGATGGCCTGGGGTCCCCCATGGATGTCACTGTGCACCTTGGTCCACACTGCTCCCAGCTCCTTAGCACATAGTAGGTGCTCAAGTAAGGGTTGTCCAATTCATTAATTAAGGTCCTTTCATCTGTTGTTGAAGGTCTTAGGTCAGTCATTCAATTAATAAAGATTTTGATGGATAAGAATTTGCCCAGGTGAAGCCCCAGGGCAGGAGAAAGGGAAGCTGGAATTTGGAAGGGGTAGAGTCGGGGCCCGTCCTGAGAGGAATAAATCTGGGTACACAAAACTATGGGGTGGGAGGGGCTAGGCAGCTTCCTATGGGCCATGGGACTTGAGCTCTAAAGGAGGCGGGCAGGATTTAGAAGCAGTGAGCAGCATGTGCACCCCTTCTGGGCTTCCTTGGATGGGGCCAAAGGTCACAGACAGGCTGAGTGGAAGGGTCAGGGAGCTCTGCTTCAGGGATGATGGTGTCACTCCAGTGGACTGGAGACACTGGTCCGGCCTCCCCTTGGGCAAATTCCTCACACTGGTTGCATAGGACTTGGATGAAGCAATTCCTCGCCCCGGGGAGGCCCCCAAACTTTAAAGTTAAGTAGAGTCTCTCCTCTCCATTTATTTATTTCCATCGCTCTGGCTCTTTGTCTCTCACTCTTGGGCCCTTCAACGTCTGTTTCGGATGCAGTTTTCAGATCATAGATGTAAAACTGCAATGGTGTGTTGGAGCCAGATCTTAGGGGCTCTTGGAACCAATTGTGCGCATCTCTTCCTAACTCAGCGGCTTGCAATCAGCCACTTGCAATCAGTATTTACTCCATGCGAACTGGCAAATGCTACAAATCAGGGATTTTTTTCTTCCCAAAGAACAGTTACCAGCATGCCTCTTCTGAGAAGACTTCCTTCTGCCCAACCCCTTCCCCAGATCTAGCATGCACTTAAGTGACAAGCATTTACTGAGCACCAACTGAATGCCAGCAGAGTGGTAAGCAGTCATGCCACGATGCAGGTGGTTCCCTTGGGTGAATTAGGAAAAGGTGCCCCTTCCTCCTGGCAGTTCGTCCCATGGATGTGGAAAAGGAGACCCAAGAAACGAGGTGACTTCCAGTCACAGTGCTCTGGAGTCAGACGGACTCTGCCTCTCCCAGTCCTGCCACTCACTAGTCATGAGACCTGGAGAAGCCGTTTAACATCTCTGTGCCTCAGTTTCCTCACTGGACCATGAGACCACAAGGTTGTGGTGAGGATTAGATAAGATAATTAAAGTTGAAACGCCACCTCGCATTCTGACTTTACTTTCTCTTAGCATTTGTCATCTTCCCAGAATAGTCTTTTATTCAATTATTTTGTAAATTTTCCATCTCCTCTTACTGAAATATAAGCCTCATGTGAGTCGGAAGTTCACTCTTTTGTTCACTGCTCTATCCCAAATGCTTAGAACAGTGCCTCACATACAATAAGCACTCAGCAAACATTTATTGAATCTATAATCAATGTAAGTCACTCACAGCCATGCCCAGCACATAGTGACGGCTGGATAAAGGTGGCAATGACAGTGGTGATGATGACATGGATGAGGGTGAAATTTCATTTGAGCCCCATACAAGCCAGGTACTGTACAGATACGATTTATCCCCACTTGACAGATGAGAAAACTGAGGAAGGGAGGCTCTGAGACTCAGAGACCTGCCCAAGCCATGAAGTCGGTAGGAGAGCCAGCAGCAGCTCCACTCCCCTGGTTTGTCACAGGAGGGACTTCCCTCCAAACCACTTCCTGGAGAGGTACCTCCTTGATGGGCAGAAGGCCCCTCTGTGGATCACCGATAGAGCAGACTGTGGGTGGGACAAGTGCTTCGTGGAGCAGGGCGGAGTGGGCAGGCTTTGCTCAGGGTGGTGAGACTTGGAAACGCAAGTGTCACATGCATTTCCGTTGATGGAGATAACACATGTGAAGCAACAAGATATGATTCTCACTGCGGAAGCTTCTAGAAACAAAGTACTGGGGGAAGAGTCTACTGTGATATGGATACCACAACGCTGAGTCTGTCAGGCTCCCACAAGTCAAGGAAATTAGAATCCTGAAATAAATTCCCTGTGACCATATCCCAAGACATAGGATGTTTTTAATATCCCTCCCAGCGAGTTCCTACTATGTTTCCCCGAAAATAAGACCTAGCCGTACAATCAACTCTAATGCATCTTTTGGAGCAAAAATTAATATAAGACCTGGTATTATATTATTATATTATATTATATTATATTATATTATATTATATTATATTATATTATATTATATTATATTATATTCCCGGTCTTATATTATAGTAAAATAAGACTGGGTCTGATATTAATTTTTGCTCCAAAAGACGCATTCGAGCTGATTGTCCAGCTAGGTCTTGTTTTCGGTGAAACACGGTAGTTGCAGCACATCCACAGCCCATTTTCAGCAGTCCCCTGACATTTTATAAAAAGGAAGCACCCAGCACCCATTCTGCCTCGGCCCTCATGTCAGCCCTCTGAGCCAGCCCATGGGGGGAGGCACTCAGCGGCTCCCTTTCTGCCTGTCAGGAGGCCTGGGGCAGAAAAGCAGCAGGTGTCCTGCAGCCACCTCAAAGTACCTGTCACCATCAGTCAGAGGCAGTGTACTCCCCCCTCACAACCTTACAACACATTCTGAAAACAGTCTGTGCCCCCTTCACGGCCAGGCGTGGCCATTCAGAGACAGAGGGGACATCCTTCAGTGAATCCTCTCACAGGTGTACATGTGTACGCACATACCCTCTCTCTCAGCCAGCTTCACTCAGCCAGCCATCACCACCACTCCCTCATGGTCGGCTCTCTCACAGTTGGACACGACCACCCTCACAGACGTTGGCGTGTACGGAGGTCTCTGCCCACTCATTCACTCAGAATAACACTCCTCACAGCCAGCCAGCAGGGGCACCCCTCGGTCAGCAGCCCCTCCTCTGCCACATTCCCCAGACTGGATCATAGCCGCCCCACACCCTTACCAGGAGCACCCCCCTCAGCACGACTTCCTCTCCTCACATTTCTCCCCCCAAAAATCACACAAAGTTTAAAGCCAAACTTGAAAGCAAATGAATCCCACTCCCAGGCAATCTATAGGAAAGAAACAGCTCCCTGCTATGGGGTTCCGTTAGGGGAGCAGGCTCCACAGGCTTTCAGCCAGCAAGTGGAAGCTGTACCAGAAGGATGGGGTGGGGACAGCGGCAGAATTGCAATACAGCGTCTGCAGGTGCCTTAGGGCCACCCCAATTCCATCATTCTCTCACCAAACGGGCGAGAGCTAGGTCTACTCTTCACCCTATTTACTTCAATAACTACAAATAATAGCGACAGTCACAGGACCCAAATCGCCCAACATGGTGGGCCTGAGAGACCACTTAGTGCCTTGTTCAAGTCTACTCACCCTCTCTCTTCCCCTCACTAACCTGATAAAGAAACTGAGGCTCTGAGAAGCCAGGTGACTTGCCCCAGTTCTCATGACCATTTAAGGCAGGCAATCTACTCCAGTCTCCTACCCAAGTGCCCTCCATCACCCCCATACAGAGAGCCCCAAATTCACAAGAGAAGAGGACTCAGCCTTTGTACCGTGTCATAGGAGTTGGATGGGGACCCCTACTCCCTCTCTCAGCCTCAACTCGCCAAAGAAAAAAAAAGCATCGCAGTTCCAGGGTGGCTCTCACCTCTCGAAGTCTCCAGTCGTGCATGCAGCCTGTGCCTCCCGGACCTGGTGATGAGGCAACCCCTACCCCGAGGAGCTCACGAGCTCTGGAACGGTTAACAGTCTTGTCGCTTGCTTAATTACTCTTTCCTTCCTCAGAGAGCCAATCTCCTGTGTTAATCTATGAGACTTCCTGTAGAGGCCACTGGTTATCTTGTCACAGCCTTGCCTGGTACTCCTACGGCTCCCTTACTCCCAGAATCTCGGAAAGGGAGAATTCTGGAGCTGGGCAGGAGGTCCTTCTAAATAGAGGCCCCGAGCGTGAGGTAAATTGCTCAAGGTCAGCCAGGCCTCAGAGGCAAAGTCAGAAATTGGACAGGGTGATGCCATGCCTTATCCCAGCCAGAGTCTTGATGGGCACAGTTATGGCTAAAGCTGGGTGCAAACCTGCACACCATGCCTCACCTCCAATCCTCACTCTCTGGCACTGTCTGCAGAGTGTCTGACAGTGTCTGGGGGAGGCTTAGAGGATAGTCTAACCTAACACCAAAATATACTATACAGCTACAACTATCAGAACAGAGTGGTACTGGAGCATGAATAAAAATGGATAAATCAATGGTTGAGAATAAAGAATAGACAGGAATAAACTCAACTACATATATATGGGAATTTAGTGTATGATAAAGGTGGCATTTCAAATCAGTGATAAACATGGTTTATTCAATAAACCATTGAGAGATTGGGCTAGGTATCTGCGAAAAACAAAGCTGGATCTCTGAAATAATTCCATATGGATCAGAAGTTTAAGCATTAAAAACAAAAATCATACAATTATGTTGTTTGGGATTTACTTCAAAATAATGGAGGTAGGGCTGGCCCAGTGGCTCAGGTGGTTGGAGCTCCGTGCTCCTAACGCCGAAGGCTGCTGGTTTGATTCCCACATGGGCCAGTGGGCTCTCAACCACAAAGTTGCCAGTTCGACTCCTGCAAGGGATGGTGGGCTGCGCCCCCTGCAACTAACAACGACAACTGGACCTGGAGCTGAGCTGCGCCCTCCACAACTAAGATTGAAGACAACAACTTGACTTAGAAAAAGTCCTGGAAGTACACACTGTTCCCCAGTAAAGTTCTGTTCCCCTTCCCCAATAAAAAAATAATAAAATAATAATAATGGAGGTATAGGGGGAAGGGGTGGGGTATAGACGAAATAATACAGGCTCTGGTCCTGTTCTGACTACTGTTGAAGTTGGTGGGACAACCACTGGCTCATTCTAGTCTTCTCTTTACTTTTGTGTATGTTTGAACAAATGCCATAAGGAATCATGGGATAATTTTTAAATAATCATAGAGCAGCAAAGCCTTTTCAGGCATATCACAAAGTGTTAGAAACCATAAAGGAAAAGATTGAGACATTCAACTATGTAGAAATTTTAAAATAAAATAAAAAACGACTGAATAGCAAAAAAGAGTCACCCTTGACAAATCAAAAGGCAAACTATAAAAAAATTCACATATCAGAGAAAATAAGCTAATTTCTTCCTTATATCATGAGTTTCTACAGATTAAAAAACTAATAATGTGAGGTTTCAAACCAAGATGGTGCAGTAGGTAAACGTCGTGCTTACCTTCTCTTACAACCACATCAAAATTACAACTAATCTACAAAACAACCATTATCAAGAATCGCCTAAAATCAAACTGAACTGAAGCCCTACAACTAAAGACTTGCAGAAGTCACCTCCAGACTGATAGGAAGGGCAGAGACACGGAATGGCCTGGTCCTCCACCCATGTGTGACTATTAAAGGTCAGGAGGGATATTTTGGCTATGGAGGTCCTCCCCACCCACCAGAGGAGCCAGAGGTCTCAGCCCCACCCCAGCCCAGGGTTCCAGTGCTAGGGAGAGAAGTCCCCATAATTTCTGACTGTGAAAACCAGCGGAGATTGTGACTGAGTGAGACTAACTGAGGCTGCGCTCACAGGCGCTCCTCTTAAAGGGACAGCACACAGACTTACCCACCAACAGAATCACTGGCTCTGAGCTCCAGCGCTGGGGCAGCTCCAGCTGGAAAGGCGGCGGGAACATATGGTGGGGAACTGAGTTGTCTGAGTTGTCTGGCTTGGGATGGGTGCTGGAGAGGCGACTTTCTCCTGGATGGGGAGGTGGTGGAGGCCATTGTTTCTTTGCTGAGCCCTTCCCCTTCACCACTTGCAGATACAGGCAGCCACCATATGTGAGTCTCTGCCATTCGTTTACCACGCCCTGGTGATTCAAGACCTGGCCCCGCCCAAATTTTGGGCACACCCAAGCCACTTCCAGTGGCTTTTTTGTGCAGACCACCAGCCTTGGCTCAAGCTGCAGACTTTCCTAGGGTCTCTCAAAGGTTCGTGGAACGCAGACAAGCAGCATCTGACTTGAGCATGTCCTGTACCTCTGGCTGAGCAGCCCTAAGCTGGCACTAGCGGCAGCCGACCTTGGTTCATGGCTTGGCCTCTCAAGGCACCTCCAAGCACAGCACAGGTGGCAGACATTGGTGGATTTTTTTCTGGCTGCTGCTGGGTGGCCCCGGGTGGGGCATGGGCTGTAGCTAAACTTGACCTACAGAGGATCCCCTCCAAGGTGGTCCTGGGGCTGGTACCCCCAGTGGCCAGCTTCAAAACAAGCTGGAGCATCATCCAGCCATCTCCAAGTATGACACACCCAAGGGGCAGATTGGGCAGGCACCAGAGTCCTGCTGAGGCAGCTCCTGCACAACAACTCTTCCACTATAGTCAAAGCCAGTCCTCATAACTAGTGAGCCCTAGGGTCAGTCCCTTCCGTTGATGCGCAATTATCAACCAACGCTCAACTACAAGAGGAGGGCACACACAACCCACACAAGGGAGACACCTGGAGCGTGTGGCTCAAGTGACCAGGAAGACTGCACCACTGAGCCCCACAGAACACCTACTGCATAAGGCCACTCTATGAAGATCAGGAGACATAGCAGCCCTACCTAATACATAGAAACAAACACAGGGAGGCAGTCAAAATGGGCGGGACAAAGAAACATGCCCCAAATAAAAGAATAGAACAAAGCTCCAGAAAAAGAACTAAGCGAAATGGAGATAAACAATCTATCAGACACAGAGTTCCAAACACTGGTTATAAGGATGCTCATTGATCTCAGGGAGAACTTCAACAGAGAGATGGGAAGCATAAAAATAGAGATGGAAACCATGAACAAGAACCAGTAAGAAATAAAGGATACAATAATGGAAATGAAGAATGTATTACAGGGAATCAACAGTAGATTAGATGATGCAGAGGATCCAACCAGCGATGCAGAAGATAAGGTAGCAGAAAACACCCAAGTAGAACAGCAAAACAAAAACAGAATCTAAAAAATTGAGGAGAGTTTAAGGGGCCTCCAGGACAATATCAAGTGTACCAACATTAGCATTATAGGGGTACCAGAAGGAGAAGAGAGAGAGCAAGGAATTGAAAACCTATTTGAAGAAATAATGACAGAAAACTTCCCTAACCTGGTGAAGGAAATAGATATACAAGCCCAGAAAGCACAAAGAGTCCCAAATAAGAAGAACCCAAAGAGGCCAACACCAAGACACATCATAATTAAAATGTCAAAGGTTAAAGACAAAGAGAGAATCTTAAAAGCAGGAAGAGAAAAGTAGTTGGTTACCTGCAAGTGCGCCCCCATTGGCAGCTGGCAGCTGACTTTTCAACAGAAACTTTGCAGAGAAGAAGGGATTGGCAGGAAATATTCCAAGTGATGAAAAGCAATGACATACAAGCAAGATTACTCTACCCAGCAAGGCTATCATTTAGAATTGAAGGACAGATAAGGAGCTTCCCAGACAAGAAAAAGCTGAAGGAGTTCCTCACCACCAAACCAGTATTACAAGGAATCTTAGAAGGACTTCTTTAAGATGGGAGGGGGGATTAAGGGTGGGTAAAAGGGGAAGTGATTAAGAAGTACAAATTGGTTGTTACACAGTAGTCATGGAGATGTAGGGTACAGCATAAGAAATACAGTCAATAATATTGTAATAACTAGATATGGCGCCAAATAGGTACTAGATCCATCAGGGTGATAGATGCGAATGGGGTTGGAGGCAGGGTGAAAAAGGTGAAGGTATTTAGAAACACAAATTGGTAGTTAATATAATATGGGGAATATAATCGACAATGTTGTAAAGATCATATAAGGTGTCAGATGGGCACTGGATTTATTAGGGGGATCACTTCACAGACTGTGTCCAATGTGCTATACACCTGAAGCTGAAGTAGAATAATATTGAATGTCAACTATAACTAAATATATAGGTATATATAGTCACGGGATGTGGAGTACAACATAGGGAAGATAGTCGATGGTATCGTAACAGCTATATAAGTTGTCAGAAGGGTAGTAGCTTGGGGGGTAGGTTATCACTTTATGAGGGGTTTAAATGTCTAACTAATTACATTGCTTTGTACACCTGAAACTAAAAACAAACAAAAACAAACGAACAAACAAAAATGCATTAGAGCTATTGGCACCATATGTAAATAGACAATTCATGGGGGAAATACCAATTGCTTTCTTTTCCCTAGTAATGTGACATTTATGCTTTTACTTTATCTTTTTTTATTAAAATATAGTTGAAATACAATATATTAGCTTCAGGTGTACAACATCGCGATTCGACATTAATATTTCTTACCATGTGATTACCACGACAAGTCAAGTAACCATCTGTCACCGTACAAAGTTATTACGATATTATTGAATATATTCCCTGTGCTGTACACTACATCCTGAGACTTATTCATTTTATAGCTGGAAATTTGTATCTCCTAATCTCTTCCCCTTTATCACCCATCCCCCACCTCCCTCCCCTCTGGCAATCACCAATTTGTTCTCTGTATCTATGAGTCTGTGTTGTTTTGCTTGTTTGTTGTGCTTCAGATTCCACTGACAAGTGAAATCATACTGTATTTGTCTTTCTCTGTCTCACTTATTTCACTTAGCATAATACCCTCAAGTTCCACCCATGTTGGACAAACAGCAAGATTTCATTCTTTTTTATGGCTAAGTAATCAATTGCTTTTAAATCCATGAAAAAAAATGCTTATCTCCACTCGTAATAAAAGAAATAAAAAATAAAATTACAACGAGCTACCATTTTAAACTATTCAATTAGTAAACCTTTTTTAAAAATGCGCTGTGTTGTCAAAAATGTAGGGAAACACTTCTTCACGCTGTTGGTAAGAACATAAACTGGTACATTTTTCATGAAAAGAAATGTGATATCTATCAACCTTTAAAATGCAAAAATCTTTTTACTCAGCAATTTCACTTCTAGTCAGTTGTCCTACAGGTGATATACAAAATGACAATATAAAAGGATATTCATTACAAGACTGTCGGTAGCAGTAAAGGATTGGAAACAACCTAAATTTCCACCAACAGGGAGGTGGTTAAATAAACTCTGATAGGTCCGTACAATGGCCGACTGTGCAGCTGCGGAGAAAATGAGAAGGAGCCAGGTGGACCGATATGGAACAACCTTCACAATATACAGTTGAATGAAAAAAGCAAGGTGGAAAACAGTGAGTCTAGTATGCTTTGCATGAAAAAAAGTGTATGTGTGTAAATGCAATTTATACTATAACACATGCATCCATATATGTTTGTAAGTGCATAGACTATATCTGACAGAATATACAAGAAACTGGTAGCAGTTGGGATGGAAAAGGAGGGAGATTTTTGTTAACTTTCATTTTGTACCGTATTTATACATTACCCATTCAAACATATATTTAAGAATAATTTGTACATATTCAGAGAGAGAATGATGAAAGAAATGTGGTAAAATGATACTGTTTCGGGACTTGTTGGTGAAGAGTATGTGGGAATTGTTTTAGTATTTTTGCAACTTTTCTGTATGTCTCAAATGATTTCAAAACAAAAGAAAATTCAAAAGTAATAAATTTAATCTCTAAATAAATATATATTCTCACAACTAACCATCCTTTTATCACCTTTTTACCAATGAGCAAATTGATACTCAGAGAGTTTCTATGGCTTTATTGAACTAAATAAGGCATTCATTTTTTTTATTCGACAAATATTTATTGAGTACCTGGTATATGCCAGACAATGTGCTAGGCTCTGAGGATACAAAAGTGAAAAAAAAAATTCCATATGTAATATAACATCTGGTAGCAATAAGTGCTGTGGAGAAACGTAAAGCAGAGTGAAGAACTAGAAAGGTGGGGGTGTGTTTTAGAGGGAGTGGCCGTGAGACCCCTGTCCAACAACGTGGCATTGGAACGGAGTATGTGAGAAAAGGGATCTGGAAGGAGGGTGTTCAGGAAGAGGGAACAAACAGTGAGTGCAAAGGCCCTGAGGCAGCAGCATGCTTTGTGCACTTGAGGAACAGTGAGGAGACTAATGTGGCTAGAACAGGTAATGGAGGGAAGAGCGGAGATGAGGTCAGAGGTAACAGGCAGTGTGACCTGTAGACCATATAAGGACCTGGTTTTACAGTAAGTGAGACAGAAGTCATTTAGAGGGTGATGTGATCCAACATAGATTTTAAAAGAATCCCTCTGGCTGCTTTGACTGTGGAGAACAGGCCGTACAGAAGCAAAGACAGAAGTAGGGAGACCAGTGAGGAGGCTGTTAAAATAATCCAGACAAGAAGGGATGGCTTAGACCAGGTGGGCAGCGGTGGAGGTGGTGACGAGAGGTGACTGGACTCTGGATATATTCTGAAAGTAGGGCCAGCAGTATTTGCTGCTGGATTTGGGCAAATGCAACAAATCCAGGACCTTTTTCTCTCCAATGAGGGGCTCTCTCCACTTCTCTTTGAACGAAGTGAGGTTGGATTTTTAAGACCCAGCCCCCAGGTTCTCAAGGAAATCTCAGTTCCTTTGCCCCCTACCCCTGTCCCCACAGAGAAGGCGGGGTGGGCATGGTGTCACCCCCTCTAGGTTGGAGCCTGAGTGCCCTGGAGTGCTCAGCCTGGCCTGCCCTCTGCACCAGCCCCAGGGGAGAAACCTGCCCCTGAGACAACTAGCAGGAGAACATAACCAAGTCCTAAGAAAAAAGTTAGACCCAGGCCTTTTTGGGTACAGTGGAGCTAATTTTAAACTACAGTGTCCCTGGACTTACAAACACTGAGCTCAGAAACTGCATTTTACAAAAACAGAATTAATGAACAAGGATCAAAGACAGTGAAACGGTCGCACTCACGAATTTTCAGTTCCCTGAAGATACTGGAATTCACTTCACAGTTTAGTAAATCCTGAAGCAAGATACTCTGTTCTGGGGTGCGGTGGTGAGATCTGGAATTCAAACTAGGAGACGTGGGTCCCCCTGCTTTCAGCTGCTGGCTGCAAACTAGGAGGGCTGGCAATGCCACGGGAAACCAGGGCCAGCGAGTTGGTTTGGAAGTTGCATTTATATAGCACGTTTTACATAAGAGTGAGAAAATTCTAAATCATATCAAAGACCGAGGAGGGTCACAGAGGAAATAGGTCCTGGCAGGCCTCCTCTTAGAATTGTCACTGTGGTGGTGGCTCGGGTGAAGCACTTCCCCTTTCTGGTTTATTGAGCAGGCAGTATGACCTGGGTCATCAGGGTGGATATCCTGGCTCTCTACCACTTCCCAGGGGTGTGACCTCAGGCAAGTGATTCAAGGGCTTATTGCCTGAGTTTCTCATCTGTAAAATAGAGTCAATAGTAATGCCCACCTTACAGGTATGTTATAAGTATTCAGTGCTATAAACCGTGTAAAACATTTGGAACCATGTTAGACAGATGATGTGTTAGCTATTGTAATTTTTGTGATCTTGCTAATTTGCAAATGACCTTGGTTATATGCCAGACTGGTTGTCAAGAGATGACGAATAGTGACCGGGATGCTGGGACCGGGTGGGTTAGGGGTGAGGATTGGGGCTGGAGTGCTCAGGTTGTGAAGGAAATGCAAGCCATGGTGAATCATTCAACAAATATTTGTTGAACACCTACTGCATGCCAGGTGCTTTCTGGGTGCTGTGATACAGCAGTGAACAACACAGGCAAAGACCTACCCTCACAGAGCTCCCGTTTCAGTGGGCTGGGTGGGAGAGGGCAAGGCCACATGATTTTTGCCAACGTGCTGACTTGGGCACTAGGCTGGCTGAAGGGTGGTTATAGCAGCCACTGCTGCTGCCACACCCACATCCCCCAGACCCATATCTGTGTTCACCTGAAGCTTTGGTAGATAGTTCCTGGCAGGGCTTTAGCTTCTTGCCTCAAATGCGTGCATCCTTCTGGTTTTCTCTGGCATAACGGGAACCAGCTTCACCTGGGAGAAGTAACCTAAACTTGTCCCTGGTAGTAGCCCTCAATCATCGATGGACAGTGTCAGTAGTTAAGTACCCTAGAGGTACCCAGGTAAGTACCCCAGAGGTACCAGGTAAGTACCCCAGAGGTACCCAGGTAAGTACCCCAGAAGGACAGTTCTCGGGCACGTTCCACATGGTCTCCTCAGACCTGGGCGAGTTTAGGTTCTAGTTACACACAGCAGAGCTTGCTCAACAACACCGTTAGTGGCTTTTACCTTTCCTTCCTCATATTCTTCACTCCTTAACTTGTGCTTCCAGGGACCACCCCCCAAGTAAAGCACCTGCATACAAGTCCTTGTCTCAGGTTGCTTTTGAGGGGGAAAAAATGAAGATGAGCTTCTGAAAATGGATCCCTTGCCAGTGAGATGGCAATAGGGACCTGGCTGCCAGTGGTGAGTAGGGTGGTATCTCCTGGCAGGCTATGGCACCGCAATGCCCGAGACTCAGCTGTCAAGTGGACTGGGGTGAGGTGCGGGTAGGATTCCAGGGCAACACTGACTTCGGCAAGGTCGAGCGCTTCAAAGACGTGGGCAATGCTCAATATGCGGACGTGGAGCTGCCTGGCTTTGGTTAACTGCACTAGGAGCCTTGAAGAAGGAGAATGACGGGCTTCATCCAGGGCAGCATGTGGGAGACAGGAGAAATCCACAAGAGCATTCTAAATGGCCTTCGTCTCGCGTGGCCCAAAGGCAGGCTGTGCTGATAAGCAGCCCCTGGATTTTGTACTCAAGACGGTGGAACTACCGTGTTTCACCGAAAATAAGACCTAATCGGAAAATAAGCACTAGCATGATTTTTCAGGATGCTCATAATATAAAATAAGCCCTACCGTATTTCCCCCCAAATAAGACCAGGTCTTATATTAATTTTTGCTCCAAAAGATGCATTCGGGCTTATTTTATATTATGAGCATCCTGAAAAAACATTTTAATGCTTATTTTCCGGTTAGGCCTTGTTTTGGGGGAAACACGGTACAAGAGAGCCTGAATGCACAGCTCCAGCCAGCAGGGAAAGGGCAGGGCTCCGAGGCCTGTAATGGAGACATTTGGATGGATGCCCAGCTCCCCCTGAGCCTTCCAGTCCTGTAGAAGTGCCCTTTCCCTTGTTAGAGCAGAGTATTCTCCCATCACCTGAAGCCCACACAAAGGGCTCACCTGGGCCTCCCAAGGTGATGCTTATCTTTCTTAAGATCGTCCCACCTCCTCTCACACCTCCAGACCACAGTCAGCAAACATTTTCTTCAAGGACAAGAGAGTAAATGGTATTTTAGGCTTGAGGGCTGTGTGGCCTCTATTGCAACTGCTTGACTCTGCTTTTGTACTACTTAAAATAATAATGTAAAAACAGCCATAGACAATGGGTAAGCAAATGGGTGTGTCTGCATGACAATAAAACTTTATACATAAACAGGCTGGCCTCTGAGCTGAGGTTTGCCCGCCCCTTCTATAGACCAATAATTAGGGTCAGGTCTCAGCATTGCCCAAGCAGGAAAGTACCATCCCTGCTACTGAAGGAAATAACTTACAAAAAAGCTACAGTTCTGGCTGGTATGTATTGGTAGGAACAGGGAAACACAGATAGGAGGAGATCTTAGGGTATGAGGCTGGGGCTAGGGAGAGGAGGAATACAGGGCTGGATAAAGAGAGTTTTAATGGAGGCCTCTCTCTCTTGATTCAGGATGGAACATCCTGGCAATGTCCCCTGCAGGTGGTCCAAACCCCCTGTTGAATTGGTCCTTAAAGCTTAGGCACAGTCATGGCCTACAGTCAATGAGGGGACAATGCTGAAACTGCTTTGGGAGAGTACTAGGGAGGGGTCAGAAGGCTCAGAGAGGTGGGTGAGATAGACTGGACTTACTGCCTGAGAACCCACCAGCTTACTGTCTGCCCCAGGAGGGCCCAGAAGACCCTCCCTCCTCGAAGCAATAAAGGACGCACTAGTGAAAGGACTTTATGGTGGCTGAGGAGAAGCTGCTGCCGTGGAACCTCATGCGCACTGTCAATGGAGACACAGATTCTGGAGGAGCAGAGGCCACATAAGGCCACTGAGTCATCAGAGGTAAGGTGGCCACAAGGCCTGAATGGTCACCAGAGGTGCTCGATCTACAAGGCCCTGTGGCAACGGTGTCCCCAGGGATAAGAAGGATAAAAAGATGAGCATTTAATGAGGATATTGCTTGACTGAACCACAGCAGATCAAGACTGGCTGATGCCAGCGGCTATGATAGAAAGTGGCAGCTTCTCACCCAGTTTCCGGGTTTCAGCCAGTTCTCAGACTGTGGTTCAACACACTGGTTGAAGAGAAAGACCCGTAATGCCACTGTTAAGTGTATAAAATAAATAGCTCCTCAATTCTTCCTTCCAAGGTGCCCTCTGGCTATTTCCCAGAATAGCTGTACAGTGTAGAAAGGGAATAACCAGATCTTTGGAGGTCTATTGGATTGAGTCTGAGCTTACACTGGTTCCACATGACCCAAAATACCAGTATGCCCACCTTTTAGAGTAGGGGGACATATGGTCCTGCCCAAGTTCATCTAAGAGTCCAGTAGGTATGTGGACCCACTCTGTGGTTATTTTCTAGCCTCTGAGTGCAAATTGGGTTGGATATACTTAGCAGCTGGCAGAACCCTCACACTGGTTCCCTGATCTATGAAATAAGAGCCATTATAGAAAGAAGAACCAAGTATAAGTCTATAAAATTACCCCACTAGTCAAGACAGTAAATCAGAAGCAATCCCACACATGCCAGGTGGAATTTCAGAGATTAGTCCTGCTCTCAAAGGATGCAGGGTGGCCCCATCGTATCCCCATTCAATCTACCCCATACTGCTCCTGTAACAACCAAATGAAGCATGGCGATTGATGGTTACCCACGAGGTAGCCCTAATTGTAGCCATTATGTCACATACGGTTTCTTTATTGGAATAGTCTACACAGCCTCTGACTGTAAGAAGCTGATAATACTGTGTTTCCCTGAAAATAAGACCTAGCCAGACCATCAGCTCTCATATGTCTTTTGGAGCAAAAATTAATATAAGACCAGGTTTTATTTCACTATAAGACCGGGTCTTATATAATATAATATTAATATAATATAATACAATATAAATACCGGGTCTGATATTAATTTTTGCTCCAAAAGATGCATTAGAGCTGATGGTCCAGCTAGGTCTTATTTTCGGGGAAACACAGTATGGCCAATGCGTTCTTTCCAATCCACATCAGGAAAGGGACCTATCACAGTAGTTAAGTTTTAAATGGTCAGTGAACTGGGGCATGCTGGGTCATTCCTCCTATGGAAAAGGACAAGTTATTCCTCGTATACTGTGGACATCCTACTACTAAAAAGAGGCATAACACTGGGTGGGCCAGTTTGGATTTGGGAGACAATGTACTAATACTCCAGCCCATTTATTGGGTGACTTGGGAAGCTGCCATATTTGAGCAGAGTCCAAGAGTGAAAGAGGGCTCTGCGATGGGTCCATGCTATGGGACAAGCACTTGGGAAGTACGACCCAGCATATCCCATGGTGCTAGAAATATACATGGGAGATAAGTCAACATCTGGAAAGCCCCAATGGGAGAGCCTCACTGGAGCAAAGCCATGCCCTGTACAGCAGAGAACGATTCAACATTTGAAAAGTAGTTCTTGGTCAAATTGCAGGATCTGTAGCAAATAAATGACTATTGTTTTAAGCCACTAAGTCTTGGGGTGGTTAATTAAGAACAGATAATCAGAACATGCCTGTAACAGTACTTTGTTCTTTTTAAATGTCATATAGTATTCCACTATATAAAGATACGCAATTGACAGATCTACTTGTCTGTTATATGGACATTTAGGTTGTTTCCAGTTTGGGTCTGTTAAGAATAATGCTACTATGAACATGTCTTTTGGTGGAAATCTGTACTCATTTCTCTTGAGAACAAGCATAGGAATAGGAATTGCTGGGTTGTGAGGTAGGAATGAGGGGAGGTATATTTAGAAGATATTGCTAGTTTTCCAAAGTAGTTGAAATATTTTCTAATCCCATCAGCCAGGTATAAGAAAGAGTTTTGGTTGCTGCCTATTCTTGTCAACACTTCGCAGTGTCAGTCTTTTTCACGTTAGTCATTCCGGTAGGTACATGGTGGTATGTCACTGTGGTTTTCATCTGCATTTCCCTGACAAGTAATGATGTCAAACTACAATATGTTCTTAACTAAAAAAGACCACATAACAAACTAAAATATTGACAGTGGCAATCTTTGCAGAGGTGTGATGATTTATTGTTTTTGTTTTGTTGTGTCTAC
Organism: Rhinolophus sinicus; assembly: GCF_057876585.1. NCBI lineage: Eukaryota > Metazoa > Chordata > Mammalia > Chiroptera > Rhinolophidae > Rhinolophus > Rhinolophus sinicus. Next base: position 102,816,281 of record NC_142502.1, read on the forward strand.
TTTTTTTTTTTTACCTCATGGTCCTCCTGTGTGCTAAGCTTTCTGCATTTTTTTAAATGGAAATGCTTAATTTTTAAAATTATAAAAACAACCGAAACAAATTTCATCTACTTGTTCTTAAAAACGACAAGGTATATTTACAAGTAAAGTCACCAAGAAATATTTATTGAGCACCTGCTGTATACCCAGCACTGTGGGAGGGGCTGTGGAGTACACAGAGCAGTACAGCACATGGTCCCTGCCCTTGAGAGGTGTACAGTCTATGTGGAGACAGGAGAACCAGGATACACGAGGAGCCAGGAGAAAACAGCCCAGGCCAGGATATTATAGGAGCTTGAAGGTGTTTGGGGTCAGACCCACTAAGTGCATCAGTGCTTCTAGGGGCTCTGTGTTGAGTGCCAAGAAAGACAACTCACAGCTCCCAGGCCTGTATTAGCTCATTGGTGTGCCCGATCCACAGCCTCTACTCCCACCATCTTAAAACACCTGACTTATTGCTCAGCTGCTATTCAAAGTGCAATGAAATGGGGGAGGAGTGGGGTTGTTGGGGAAGGTCCTTGGATGAGTTTCAGGTCTCACTCTCCCTCCTAGGTAAAGACACTCCCCACACCCACATACTCCTAATGCAGAGAGATCCCCACTCAAGGAGGTCTGCCCGACCACTCAGGACCCCTACCCTGAGAGCGGAGAGGAGGGGGCGGTCGCTGCTCAAGCTGCCTGAGGTAGAACTGGGGAACCCTACTTCTAGTGTGTCCCTCCCCCTTCCGGTCCACTGAGTTGGGGGGGACAGGCATCCCAGAGCTGCCACTCAGGGCTGAGAGGGGACTAGAGGGAAAGGACATGGGGGGGTGGGGGAGAGGAACAGAGCAGGGCTTGAGAGCCCAGCTGTGAAAGAGGGCCTCCTGGGGCTCCTAGAAATGACCCAACCGGGGGATGCCAACAGGATGGAGGCCAAACACCGCAGTTGGCTTCCCTATGGGCAGCAAAGGGGTGTGAGGGGAGGCTGGGTGATTTGCTACGGGACCCTACCTTCCCCATACCTTCACAGGACAGAGTGGAGTATCAAGGGCCAGGAAGGTGCCAGTCCCCAGCCCTGCTCCAAGCTGTGCCTACTTCAAGGTCACCCTGCCCGACCTTACAGGAGGCGAGGGGACTCCAAAGTTTGGATGATATTCCCACTCTGCTGGGCCCCCTTCAAAGTGCTATTTCTTTACTTCTCAAAATACAGGGAATGAGGGCCTGAGAATGCAAGAAAGGGGCAGAATTTCATACTGTCCGTGAGACAGTGAACAGAGGGAGACAGGCCCCTCCAGAGAGCACCACCTAGCAGGTGAGGGTCTTACCAGCCCCACCTCACTTCCGGGAGAGAGGAGCAGCGAGCATAGGATGAGGAGATTTTAAATAATAGTTTGCATAATAAAAATACCAGGCAATCTAATATGCCTATCATTTTGCTGTCTAATGTTTTCTTTAAATAATTCTAATGCCAGGGGCTGGCAGGGGTGGGAGGGTGGAGGTAAGCAGGCTATGTACATGAGGAGGAGTTTAAATTAAAACACACATAATAATTAAGACACACAAACTGAAAGGACTAAGGCAAAAGATGTAGAAGGGGCCTGCGGGGGGGAAAAAGAGGGGGCTGTTTCCAACAGCATGAGACTTCCAGTGGGTGGCGGGTTAGGGCTTCCTCTTGGAGAAGATCAGCCGGCGTTTGGAGTGATAGAAATCTGAGGAGAGAGAACAGAAGTCAGCCAGGCCAGGAGGAACAGGGCACAACAAAGCTACCCGACCAAGACAAACTGCAGAGGGGCCAGGGACCCTCCCTAGAGCCAAAGAGACACATTGCAAGGACAGGGAAGATCTCTGGCAACTCTCACCCCATCTCCCTGGGTGTTTACAGAGCATCCCATCACACTTGACAGATGTAATTAATAACAAGGCCTACATCCCCGGGCCTGCTCTAAGCCAAGCTGCCAGATACAGTAGCCACTGGTCCTATGTGGCTATTTAAATTAACTAAAATCAAATAAAATGAAAACTTCACTTCCTCAGTCACACTAGCTACACGTGGGTAGTGGCACTGGATATTTGCATCACTGCAGAGTTCTAACAGTTCTGCTCTAAGGATACCCTTCGATGGCCCATGTGTTCTGCACAACGCCTGGGCCATATACACGTTAACTATTATTATTATTATTATTATTATTATTATCCTTACTGTTCTGACCCAGCTGCAAATTTGCTGTGGGATTCTTGGCTGCATCTCTCTGAGCATCAGTTTCCTCACTTGTAAAATGAAGATAACATGGGTATGGTGCTCTACGGATTAAATGAAATGCTCTCTAAAAAGGTTTTTGGTCTAGGGCCTGGCCTTGGAAGTGCTCAAATGTCAGCATCACTCATTCATTATTAATCAAGCACCTAATATGTGCCAGACACTGTTCTAGGTGTTAGGGATTCAGCAATTAACAAGAGAGGTATAGATCCCTTTCTGTGGAGATAGTATCCTAGCAGGGGAGACGGACAATATCAAGATAAGGGAATGGCTGTTGATAGTAAAAAGTACCAGAGCAAACAAAATGGGCAGAGCAGAGGGATGGAAAGTATGTGTGTGTGATGGGGATGGGGAGTTAAGTTTGGATAGGGCAGCCAGGAAATTATTATCATTAGTTTTTCTCTCCATTGCAAATTCACTGTGCAACCTTAGGAAAATCACTCTACCTCTCTGAACTTTGTTTCCTTGCCTATAAAAGGGTGGCAAAAATGTGATATAAGATTACCATAAGAACTAAATGAAACCCACCTTAGAAACTTAGTGAAGGATCTGGCATTTAATAAATGTTCCCAATAAATGTTAGCTAGTCTTGGATGCAGACTTGCTGTGTGACCTCAGACAAGTCGCTTCCCCTCTCTGGGCCTGTTTCTCCCTCATAATGAGCAAGCTGGACAGGTCAGTGCTTGCACCATGAATTCTGAGTGTTGGTCCCTTGCAGTGTCAGTGTCATTCCCCGCATTTGTCCTCACCTGTCATGCTTGTCTGCCGCCGTTTTCGGCCCTGAGAGGTGCCAGGCCCACCTGGGGACTCTTCAGACCGCTCAGGGGAGCGAGGTACCAGGGTGCATGACAGTGACAGGTCCACGTGGTCCTCCTGAGCTGTCCCCTGCAGCAGGGCAGATGAACTGCTGGGCCGCTTGCCTCCTCCCAGGTCATCCCGGGACCCCCGGGGCCCCGAGGTCAGGTAGAGCTTGGGCAGGCCCAGACCCCGCACACGCTCCCAGGCAAAGTCGCCCTTCAGAGGTGTCTCAGTGACAAAGTCGAAGTTCCATCGCTCACAGGCCTCCTGGACACAGCTCGCCATTAATGCATCGCAGTCTCGGTGCAGCTGCTCGCTGTCCACTGGGCCGAAGAGGCGGCGGCAGGCCTTGCTGCCACGGGGGATTGGATGGGCATCTCGGGACGGCTCCGACATGGTGCCTGCAGCTGAAACACAGGAAGGCCTTGGTTACTGGGGAAAACAGACCCTCCCTTACCAGGCCGTGCTTTGCTCAAGTGAGGTCTTCCTACCACGTTTCCCCGAAAATAAGACCTAGCCGGACCATCAGCTCTAATGCGTCTTTTGGAGCAAAAATTAATATAAGACCCAGTCTTATATTATATAAATCCCTGTCTTACATTATAGTAAAATAAGACCGGGTTTTTATATTAATTTTTGCTCCAAAAGACACATTAGAGCTGATGGTCCGGCTAGGTCTTATTTTCGGGAAAACATGGTACTAGAAAACGGGGTGAGAGGGTGCCTCTGGCTCCTTCCAGCTGATTTTCCACCACCTCCCACCAACAGACCCTGGGTGGGGGCAGAGCTCAGTCAACCTGGCACCCCAGGGTGACTGGGAGAGCGGGCAGCTGAAGGGCAAGCTTATGTCAACAAAAGCAAGTTCATTGCAATAGCTGAGATCAGAGGCCTGTTTACCACCAGGTATTATCAGCTAAAATCAATTTACTTTCCCCCCTGAAGTGTCCCTCACGGGTGTGAATGCCCCAAGTACGTGTGAATCACCAGTCCAGAAGTTCACCAGCCCCAGCCCTGGCCAGGAGGTCAGTTCCCAAATAAATGGACAGGTTGACATCTCCTCCAGCTTCCCAAGTCCCCCTATCCAGATGTCCGTATGGGGTAACCCCACTCTGATACTTAAAAGTACCCTGGACTTTGGGGTAAAAAACACCTAGGATCTAAGCCTACTTTTGCTGCTTACTATCTAAACTTTAAAAAGTTATTTAATGTCTCTGAGCCTCAGTTTCCTCATCTGTAAAGTGGGGTTTTATGAAAGTTTAAAGAGAATGTCTGTGGAAGCCAGGGAGTCCCTCTAGGGAAGGCAGATGGAACAGAGTTGAGACGCTGCATCTTGTCGTTAAGAGCGAGGGCTCTGGGTTGGAATCCAGGCTCTGCTGGTTAACCTTGGACAAGTGGCTTAACTTCTCTGGGCTCTACTGTCCTTATCTGTAAAATGCAGGCAATAATAGTTAATGTCTCAGAGGATTAACCGAGTTAATGTAGGTAACGTGCTTAGAGCAGCACTTGGTATGTAGAAGTAAGTGCTTGGAAAACAGAAATATTATTATTTCTCTCTTCCTGCAGTTCTGGCTGAGCCTCCCCGCAGGCCATCACCTCCTTCAGACAGCAGCTGACAGGTGCTGTAGGCGGAGGGCCTTTCCCAAGGATGTCATCAGGCAGGCAGCCTGAGGCTGAGGAAGAACTGGGCAGGGCAAAATGATGATTTCTCCCAGGCTGAGCCACATCCTGCCAGGCCCATCAGGTGATCTGAAGTCTAGACAACCTTGAAGCCCCTGCCCCATGTTGCCTGCATCCAAGGAACTCATTTTGCAGGCAAAGAAAATTAAAGGTGGCCAGTCTACCCAGTTCCTCTTCTCCCACTTCAGGAGAGGGAAAGCCAAGGGTGAGTTTGCCCATGAGGCTGGCACCCACCTGCTCTGCTCTGGCCTAACTCCAGCACTCAGTGGCTGCACAAGCTTGGCAGGGACTGGGTTTTCCTGGGGACAAGTCCTGATTTGCAGGCTCTGAGGGTGAAAGCTCTGCTGAGGGACCTCCTGGGCCCCGGCCATACCTACTGCTCCCCACTCTACTTCTCACAGTGAGTACAGCCCACATCTCAGCTGATAGGGGAGGGGAGGCACTAAATGACCTCAGACCAAGTTTAAAGGACAGGAGTTCCAAGAGATCCATATTTGCCCCCAAACCACACAGATAAAAAGGTCAAGGGCCACTGCCCCATAGAGGGGTTACACAGAGCACAGCCGTCAAATAACCTTTGCCCACACTCTTCAGGGCAAAGATTGGGATTAATTTATATATTTTTATGTGCCAAGGGCTGTTCTAAGAAGTTTATAAATATCAATTTTCCTAAAAAGTGGGTATATTAGCTCTTTTTTACAGAAGAGGTAACCAAGGCTTAGAGAAGTTAAGTAGCTTTCCCAAGGTAACACAGTTCACAAGCAGCACATCCAGGATTTGAACGCAGGCGTATTTGCTCTGGGTTCTGTGCTCTGGTGTTGAATCTTACTCCTTCTCTAATTTTGAGGTTTCTTAAACAGAGAGGCCTATCAGAATCACTTGTGAGCTTTTTCAAAATGTAGTTTGATAGGCCCTAGGGTTTCCAGGCGGGAATTCCTGCCCGTTCTCAGGCATTTATTTTTCACTTTCCCGTTCCTGAATCCCGAGATATAAACTGTTTTCTGTTCTCCACAGTGAATAGTTCCCACAAAGTGACGGCGGATACTACGAACCACCTAGGCTCAAGGAGCCGATTTTCCCAATTTCCCGACCAACTTTTCTCGGGATTCGGGAACGGAAAAGTGGGGTAATTTCCCGAGAACGGGTGGGAATTCCCATCTGGAAACCGTAGCGATAAATAGGAAAAATGTCTAAGATACATTGTGAGTAGTACGTTTATTTCCCATTGTGGGTATTACTGGGTTCAAGGAACCGATTGTCCCGATTTCCCGACCAACTTTTCTCAGGATTCAGGAATGGGAAAGCGAAAAAAATTCCTGAGAACCGGCGGGAATTCCCTCCTGGAAACCGTAATAGGTCCTTTCCTCCCCAGACCAACTTAATTCAAATTGAAGGAGATTTAAGCAAGTGTTTGGCAGTCCCTCAGATGGGCACTCTTGGGATGCCAGAGCGGATCAAGAGGGGATACACAGGGTGCTGAAATGGACAGTCTGGGTCTCAGTGCCTCATTGGTACAAAGGAGCTCACCTAGGACTTTATCAGGTAGTTGGATATTCCTTGTCTTTTAGGAGCTGAAGATGGGACCAGAATCCAGGCAGGAACCCTCTCCCTACCATCCCTTCCCTTATGGCTCTCATAGGGTCCCCATCAAAACCTGCCTATTATCATAACTCTCAGCTCAGAAGAAACTCACAAACACAAACCCTTGTTTTACAAACAAGTAACTGAGAATAGCTTTTTTTCGTTGGCCTTCGTGCTTTAGACTTCAACCAATTTTAATTCCCAAGTAAACAGTAAGCACTCAGTAAACAATGTTCAACCAATGGGGTACTCTTTGGGGGGGGACGGGGGGAGCGACCTGGGATCATCCCAGGAGTAGCCGCGGGAAGGAAGGCGGGTGAAGTCGCATTCCGCGGGAAGGCACGTGTGCTATTCGCTTCGGGTCGGAAGGGGGCGCTGGTGTCCAGGAAATCACACGCGGATGGGCGGTGCGTTGGCAGAGCCCTGGACAGCGGCAGTGAGTTGTGATGAGTCAGTTTCCTGCAAATTACTCCCCGCCCGCCAAAACTTCGCTTCCACTCTGGCTGCGCGTCACCCTCAGCTGAGGAGGGGGGAGCGGAGGGGGACCGGGGGCCGCAAACACGTCACGCTGACCTAGCCAGGCCTTCCGAAACCCCCGCCACTGTTGGGAAACCGCGCGCTGTCCCGCCATCACACACACACACACACACACACACACACACACACACACACACACACTCTCACTCTGGTTCTCTCTCGCTCTCGCTCTCTCTCCTCTCACGCACGCACAGGCGGGCAGTGATCTGGTCCCCCCACCTTATCTCCACGCCCAAAGCACCGATGAGTCAGATCTTTGGAAAATAAAAATAGACAGGAGCAAAGAAAACAAAACCTCTCGAAAGTCCTCCCCGAAACGCGACGTGGAGGGAGAAAAAGAGGGAGGGACGCCCTAAAGTGCTTGGGCGTCCTAAAGTGCCAAACCCAGTTCCAAGATTTTTTTCTGCAAGAGGAGGGCGCTGTCCCCCAAGGGCCCGGGGACAGGGCGGACGCCCTGTGGCCCGAGCTGGGCGGCGGCACTCGAAGCGCGACTCGCCCTCCTGCTCCGTTCAGCCCTGTCGCCCTCGGAGAGGGAATTCTGGACTAGGTCCGGGGCGCCCCAAGACGCTGGATACAGCTGACACAGGCCGCAGCGTTGCGCCCCCGAAGCCCCCGAAGCTTCACCCCTCCAGGTTGCGACCCCACCCCGCCTACAACTCAGTCGCTGGGCACAGCAGGGTTCGGCTCCCGACCGCAGTCCCGCAGCCCAACCCTAGCGTTGGCTGGGCCGGGGTCTCCCGGCGGTGGTGGGAGAGCTGCGAGGGAGTCCTGAGCTTCCTGAACTGAGTGGCAGGCTGGCGCAGCCCACCCAGCGCAGGGCCGCGGCTCCAGATCCCGGAGGACGCGTCGCGGGGCGGGGACCGGACGCCCGATCCTGAACCTCCCGGTGTCCCGGCTTCCTTGGGAACATTTTGTACCAGCCAAATAGGTCACTATGCTGATGGGGGTGGGACAGAGACCGCGGAAGGGCAGGGAAGGGGACTTCTGGGGCGCCACTGTCCCCCAGCCCGGGCGGGGTTCTGACCTCACCCGGCCCGTTCCCCGGGGTCTCCTTGTCACCGTGAGTCACCTCGCTTACCCTAAGGGATGTGTTTAGACTTGTTCCCAAGAGCTGGGGACACAGCCCACTCTGATCTCAGAGCCCAGCCGGCTGGCGGACGCGACGGCGCTGGGGACCCAGACCTCAGGGGTCTGGGCGGGGGCGGTACAGATTGGATCCGAGCTGCCGGGGAGCGGATCCCAGATGAACCTGCTCGGATCCTCGTTCCTCCCCTGCCGGACACCTCAGCGTACAGGGGCTTCAATCCCAAGCCGCGAGCCATCCGCGCCGGGTCCACGCCTTTCCTCGTCCCAGCTGAGCTTTAACGCGAGGGGAGCGTGGTAGCGGATACCTCGTACTCTTGTACCTCTCTCCGCCCGGAGTCTCCGCCACATCCCGACTTCAGTAACACACGCACTTCCAGACACACCCATGGGAGCAAAACCGAGACCCACGCACGTCATTCACCTGTGGACACAGCACACAGACACCCTCGCGGACACACACGCGCATGCATGAACACAAACGCAGACACGCTCAGCTCAGCTCCCAACCGCCGGCCTGGGGTCTGCCCTTGACGACCACGGCTCCCTCACCTCGGAAAGTGTCTGTCTCGGGGAATCCGCGCCGGGCTCCGGAACTCCAAACCACCGACTCCAGCAGCTGCTCACACCTCAGCTGGTGCCGTCAGCCGCAGCCTTTATTCGGAATTCAGAGGCGGGACTAACGGGCTGCTCGGCCTTCTGAGCCTGGGACCGCCCTGCCCCGGGACACCGGCCCCTCCTCCACGCCTGGCTCAGATGCCAACCTTGCGTGCTGCTGGAGGGCGCAGCCCTTCTCCCTGCACTCCGCTCCCGGATTAGTGCGCTTAACCATTTACCCCAAGAACTGAGCCACAAATGTGGATTTTTTTAGTTGGGAAGTGAGTTGGCAATCCCCAGGAGGCGATGGCACTGTTAGAATGAGCCCCCTTTCTGGCCCCTAGAAGATCACAAGGGATGACATGAATAGTAAATAAAAATCCATAAATAATAAAAATGATGTGCCTCACTTTGCAATTCCCAGAAAAGCCCCACTATACCACCATTATTCCCACAGATCCCTTATTAGACCTCCTCTCCCCAAGCACCCGGGCACCTAGACACCCCAACAAAACCTCTTGGAGGCCTGAAACGGATTCACTTTCCTCCATTTCACAGATGAGGAAACTGAGGCTCACAGAACAAAACCTATGCAAAGTTGTTGGTTGGCAACGCCTCAGGGAAGGAGGGAATTGGGCACACTTCTCAGAAAGGGCCAACCTGGTCTCCAGGGCAAATGGGGAAAATCAGCATTGAGCAAATCTCTTTGCACTCTCCCCCTCATTCCCCATACCCACCTCTCTCGCCTCAACAGAGGGAACCTCTGTGATTGTAGCAGATTTGATGGCTAGGAAGGGGAGGAGGAGTTGGTGAATGAGTTCCCTCTTGGATACTCCCCACATAGCCCAGATACACTTCTGGGGAAACTGAGGCTCAGAGTTTAGTGACCTGACTCAGATCACACAGCAAAGAAATGGCTATGGTGTTTTGCCTCCCAACGAGAGCTCTCAGCTTGTTGCCCTCTCTATTTCAGAAGTTCTAGAATTAGGGAAACACCCAGGATTTCTCATTTTTAGACAGCTTACTGAAGTGATATTGATGAAGAACAATTCTAGAAATGTTCCCCCTGGTGCTTCTGACAGATACAGAAGCAAGTGAGGTGCCCACATACTTACACTCACCTCCACACCCTAGCCCCCCCTGACACCCCACTTTTGCTCCCTTCCTTCACCTAATACATTTGCAGTTCCTGCTTTTTAAAAATTGCAGAGAACAGTGTTACTCCGAACAGAAATCCTACTAAAAAACAGAATCCAGGCTTGGAGCAACTTTAATTACTAACATCTAGGGCTTCTCAGTGTCTGGAAATCTCTGCCCGGGCATGCCTAGTCTTCTTCCTCTAACACAGCTGACCTCAGGAGGACAAGCCTCCGTCTCCTCCACTGACAGGATAGCAGCATGGGTGGGGTGGGAGGGCACAGCACCAGACCCCCTTGCCTGCCTGCTATTGGAGTCAGGCCAGGATTGTAGCCTGCCCTCAGGAGGGTCTCAAAAAAGCCAAGACCCCAGGACAGGCCCCCTGCTCCCCAGCTCCTTTCTCCACCCTCCCTTTACCCCCTAACACCTGCATACCCACGCCACCCAAAGGCTGGGCTGTCAAATGTCCAGCTGAAGACAGGCGCATCCTCCTACTGCCTTGAATCCCCTCAGCTTTCAGGCACTTCAAATAGACTTGACATTGTCTGACTGTTTACTTTGAGGGGAAAAATTTAATGAAGGCTTGTGTTGAATTACTTAAAGTTTTGTGGTACTGAGCTTCACAATGAAATAATTCTTTCTGTTGTTTTCGTTGGGAAGTGAAGGTTGTTTCTTTTTTTTATTATAACTTTTAGCTCACCACCACCACCACAACAGAACTCAACAAATATTATAAAGCACCTAAGTGTTTCCAACCATACACTTGAATGTTTAGCCAAGCATGTCCTTATAGGAGGAATTCTGCCCTGAAGATGGCAAAGGAACAGGTTGTTAGAAGTCACACAGGACATCTGATGAGAGAGAGAGAGAGAGAGAGAGAGAGAGAGAGAGAGAGAGAGAGAGAGAGAGATCCCAGGCCAATGCCAAGGGATATGCTTCAAACCACACATTCTGTTCAGAGAAACTCAAACCAAGTTTTCCCTGTGGTGTCTGGGGGGCTCCTGTCTCCCACTACCCCCTTTTCCCTCCAAAGCAGGCAGCAACAAGGACAAAACAGCCATCAGCCTCTTCTATGTCAGGCCCCAACACATTGGGACTTGTTTCTGAGGGCCAGGGGGCCCCGTCAGAGCCACAGCCTGCTGCCTGGGCATGCTCCCCAGAAAGCAGGCGGCTTAGAGAAGGGTGATAAGGCTCAGCCTGGGTGACAAGAGGGTCCAGGTCACCCCCCACCCAGGAGGGAGGTGATGACAGAAAGAAAAGGTCGAAAGCCCAAGCCTGAAAAAGGAGGATGTGAAGAGGACTCAATGGTGGTTGCAGGAGCTGCCCAAGAAGGGAGAGGAAGTGCTGGGAACAATGTCACCATTTCTCAGAAAAGGCCTGGGGAGTCCCAAGTCAGGTTTCAGAGGAATTCACCTCCACACTGGCTCCCAAGAAGTGAGACCCCAGAGAAGAGGCAGAACAGACATATTACATTATTACATTACTAAGCAGAAGAAGCCCTGCTTGCTTTTTTTTAAAGGAAGAATGAGATGAGATTGGGAGCCCCAACCCTGACCCACTGGGGACTTTACTCAGCCAATACAAAAATCAGGACTAACCACACAGTGAGAGAGAGAAATTTGTGTGAGAATTTGTGCTATAAAACACTTCCAGCCAGCCTCCCTAAGCTGGAAATTTCACCTTGCCTAAGCCTGAAATTTCACCATGAGAAATTCATTCCTTTGGCATGAACTCTGTTTTTCATTAAGTAAGACCATATAGGAAAAGTGTTTAGTATAGTGCCTGGCACATAGAAATCATTCTATGAATATTAGTTATTATTGCTATTCAAACACCTCCAAGGAGGGCATTCCTTGAAATTGAGTAATTACTTACACTTCAGTGATATCTTTGGTAGGTTTCCCAGAAAACATACTCTGAAGTGGAGATTTGATTAAAGGATGTTTCTTGAGAAGGGCATTCACAATCAACACCTGTGGAGGTATAAAGGAAACAGGACTGGGATGAGAGAGAGGAGTTGGGCTGTGATGGAGGCTGGAGGCCCTAGAGAGGCCTCAGCTGATCCAATAGGGAGCTCTGGAGCTAAGATGGTCCTGCAGAGTTTCCTGAATCGAAGTAAGGGGGCAGGGCCTTTATATCCTGCTTTGACAAGTCATCTGGAAATGGCTGCCCCTGGAGTAGGGGGATGCATGACCCGGGGAAGGGGGGGGGGGCTCCCTTATGTGAGGCTGATTCCTAAAAAGGACTCAACTGTAAGCATTCGCAACCAATATTTCCGATAGCCAGTGGGCAGGATGAGCGCCTGGGTCCTGCAAGGGGTTCTGGGTGACACAGCATGGTGTGGATGAATTGCTCAGATCAGTTAGGGACTAGAAGGTGGTGAGGAAATCAGTGAATACAGGCCACCTGAGGAGTGAAGGGCTTGCACATATTGTTCCCTCTTCCTGGAGTGAGTGTTCCTGACCAACCTATGCTCTCTCCACTCCTTTCTCCACTGCTTGAACTCCTGTTGATCTTTCATGGTCCAACTTACATGACCTTTGTGGAGAGTCCTTCTCAGGGCTCCCTCTGACTCCTAGAGTTCCTGGTGAGCAATCCAGTCCACTGTGTTTTGCTGGCCTGCTTGCTTTGTGTGCCTGCTACATCCCCTGAGCTGGGAGACTGGAGGGGATGAGCCGATATTTTATTTATCTTTGTACCCTTGAGATCTAGCAGCCTCAGCTGGAGCTCAGTGAATATTTACGGAAATGCCATTTTTAGCCTGCACTCTGAGATTGGGCTTTACAAATCACTGACACCTTCCTGTGAGTTTTTCTCCTATCCTAACCCCTTCCTCCCCTACCTCAAAGTAAACACTGTCTTGAATTTTATGAACTTTTCTTCATTTTCAGTAATTTTAGCACATTAATGCTCACCCATTTTTCTATGTACTCTTCTACATTTCCCAGCACCCTCTTGCAGGTTAGGCAGGGTCATGTGACCAAATCTAGCCAAAGAAATGTTACTATAAGAAACATTTGTCTCTTTAGGGCTGACGCCAAGTGAAATTCTCCATTCTTTCTGTCCTCCATGGCTGTGGCAAAAGTGATGCCTCATATTCCAGATGGTGCCCACTCACCATGGTGGAGCCTCCATCAGCCTGGGTTCCTGAGTGGCTGTGTGGAGCAGACCACCCCATCAACCTGTGTGGGATAGGTATGTGAGAGAGAAGTAACCCTTTGTTGTGCAAAGTCACTGAAATGTGGAGGTTATTTGTTACTGCAGCATAACCTACCTGAGATTTATCCACGTGGCTATGATTTGCGGAAGTCTGTGGCATCCAGTGAAGTATACCTCTGGGTATTCACACTTTTTTGTAGTTGCCTCCCTTGAAAATGTCTGACTTGTATCTCTCTCTCTCTCTCTCTCTCTCTCTCTCTCTCTCTCTCTATATATATATATATATATATATATATATATATATATATACACACACATACACAAACATATATACATATATATACATACATACATACATATATATACCTATACATATATATAAATTTTATTGGGGAATATTGGGAAACAGTGTATTTCTCCAGGGCCCATCAGCTCCAAGTCGTTGTCCTTCAATCTAGTTGTGGAGGGCGCAGCTCAGCTCCAAGTCCAGTTGCCGTTTTCAATCTTTGTTGCAGGGGGCATAGCCCACCATCCCATGCAGCAATTGAATTGGCAACCTTGTTGCTAAGAGCTCACGCTCCAACCAACTGAGCCATCCGCCTGTGCCTCTGGCAGCTCAGTGGCAGTTTAATGTCTTCAACCTAGTTGTGGAGGGTGCAGCACACTGGCCCATGTGGGAATCGAACCAGCAACCCTGTTGTTAAGAGCTCATGCTCTGACCAACTGAGTTATCTGGCCACCCCTTGGCTTGTACTTCTAGTAGCCAACAGAATGGGACAGAAGTAACCTTGTGCCCATTCCAGGCCTAAGCCTTGAGAAGGTCTAGCCAACTTCTGCTTTTGCATTCCTGGGAACCTTGAGTTACATGTGAGAAGTCTGATTACTCTGAGACCGCCATGTTGTGAGAAGTCAGGTGAGGCCACATACATGCAAGATAAGCAAGGGCCTCCCCCACAGTAGCTCCAGCTGATCTCCTAGCTGACAGCCAACCTCAACATGTCAGCTAAGTGAGTGCGACCATCTTGCAAGTTGATCTTTCAGCCCCAGTTGAGCCTCCCCAGTCGAAGCCACATGAAGTAGGGACAAAACATCCCCAATGAGCCTCTGCATAAATTGTAGAATTGTGAACAGATAAATTGTTGTGGTTGCCACTATGTTTTAACACGGTTTGTTATGCAGCAACACATTGTAAAAACAGGGGTCAATCATTTTCACTGTTACTTAGCATCTAATGATCACTTCTCCTGTTGATGGGTATTTGAATTATTTCCAATTTTGTGTTATTATATATAAGGCTGCTATGATTGTTCTTATCCACATCTCTGGTGCACATGTGCAAGAGTTTCTCTTGGATGTCCACCTAGGAGTACAATTGCCCCCCCCCGCCCCCCAGTCTTCCCATCAGGAGAAAAGTGATTGGAGAAGACCCTGCACCCACACTGTCTGTCTCTTTCGGGATTACTGAAACAAATCTGTGGCACTGAACACATGTTAGGGATTATCATTGCTTACATTTTTGTGGAGGAACAAAAGGGAATCCAAAGGAATGAAGCACTAATGGTGGAATTTCAGATACTGTGATACCTGAGAGTAGACATTTGGTGACAAGGGAAACTGCCCAAAGACACTGAGTTCAGTCCTCTGAGTTGGGCTTCAAAGCCCCCAAGATACCCCTCTCCCCAGGCCCTTTAATTCAGAACAGTCTGGATGATCCTGAGAAAGTAGAAATTATGCATTCTTTCATTTTTTTTCTTTCCTCACTAATGATCTTTAAGCCCCTCCCAAGAAAAAGCCCCACATATCTCATAGTTCTGAGGATCTTAGGTTTGGGTCCTCTGATTGCATAGTAGTGTGAAGTCTTATAAAGTGATTTCAGGATCTCAGATCCATTATCTTACTCCTCACCATCCCCGCCTTCCCCCTGGGACAGGTGTTTTAGACTCATATTACAGAGAGAAATGGAGACCCCAGGAGGTGCTGGCTTTGGCTGAGGTGACACAAGCAAGCGAGTCTGGACAGACCAGGGCTCTGGCCGTGGCCCCACCCTCTCTGCTCCCACTTCCTATCAGCTGATGTCCTTGTCTTTGCTTCCCTAAGAATGGCTCTGAGTGTCACACGTGATCATAATGCCACCAGAGCCACTGTGGTATTCAACAGCTGCAACTCCCAAGTCCCAAATGCTAGTGGGCCCCCTGGAGCCCAGCTCAGAGCCAGCGAGGAGATGATACCTCCTTTCCCGCACCCTCAGTGGTTTCTAACAACCTTGCCCCCTCTGGGAGCCATGTCTCCTCTTGGGTATATATGAGCAGCTCAGGGCCGGACTTAGGAAGAAAAGTGGGGGTATGTGTTAGGATGACACTAGCCATTGTAACAAACTCAAATTTCAGAAGTTTATTTCTTACTCACATAGGAAGACAGCTGAGGTGTTCTGGTTGGTCGAGTGTCTGACCTCTTATGTGCTGATTCAGGGGCTCAGGCTCTTTACATCCTGTGGCTCCACCATCCCCTAGGGCCCGTGATCTCTGCTTCCAGCTGGAGGAAAGAGAAGTGCATGAAGAAGGCACCGGCGTTTCTTCACCCCTGTCTCAGAAGTGGTAGCACCACTTCTCACCCACATTCCATTGGCAAAACTTGTCATGTGGCCCCACTTAGATGCAAGGGTCCCTGAAGTCCCTGGATGGCAGCACAGATTTGTGATGACCTGCTAGCCATCTCTACAGCAGCAGAGGAGCAAGGCAGGAGAGAACCCCTTGCTCTCCCCTAGTCCTACAAGAGTCGTTTCCTGCTGAGTGTCTGGACAATGGCCGCAAGAAGAACAGTGCCACCTCTGAGGTGTGTGATCTTGGACCTCAATATCTTCATCTATAAAATGGGTACTTTCATATCTGTGATCTTACAATCTCCCTGAGAAGTTGGAAAAAAAAACAACAACAAAAAAAAACCGAGGTAGACATGATGCTCCCCAGTTCCCAAAGGAGGAAACCAGGATACAAAGAGACAGTGTGACTTGTTGAAAATCACACAGCAGGACCCAATTTCTCCCTACTGGTACACAGAATGGTTTTGTTTTGTTTTTTCAAGTCAATATCAAAGACTGCTGAGAAGTCATTGGACTGAAATGCAGGAAAATCTCTTACTCAGCAAATCCATCAGAAAACTTCCTGGGGCCTTTTACTAAGAAAAGGCCTTTTATTATCCAAAATGCAGGTACAGAGACCCTGACAGGTTCTTGATGGGATATGTAGGACCCGCCTGGACCTGGTGGGGGTCAGGGGGCTTACATGGTGAGACTTCAGGGAAGGCCCAGCACTCCTTTGTGCTGGATGCTCCAACTCCCTCCGTTATAGACCTTTCTTCCCCTAGCTCATTGATTCTCAACCTAGGGAGTGAAAAATGCTCTGGTCCTACATGGAAGAAGACGCAGGAAACAATCACAGTGGTTGCCTCTGGAGAGAGAAACAGGTCCATTGTGTCACCAACTTCCAGGGGCACCATTGGCACCATTGAGTCCACGTGGACAGCGCCCCCTGGAGTTGTGCTGTGTAAAGCCGGCCTGTCTCAGGGTGCAAAGTAGGCTTATTCCTCATAATATATTTTTTTAAATAGTTAATACCATTTTAAATAATAATTAACACAATGAAAAACCTATTCCAATTTCTGGTTCTATCTGAACCTACTGAATTAAAATTGGGTGAGGGTCAGCCAGCTACACAAGTGCACAAGTCTTTTGAAGAATCTCCCTGGTGATTGAAACCTCCTCACTCTCCACCCTCACAGGGAACCCTGATTTAGTCTATCTGCGTACAGGGCCCCCTTCCACTTCGGCGGGATTGAGAGAACTAGGACTAGGTGGGGCGGGAGCTCAAGGCTGAGTGAGAGGAGGCCAGCGTTGCCTCCTGGGTAGTCGGTCCGCATTCCCCTCCCCCTCTCCACCGCCGAGCATCGCATCAACATCTCTGGCCGGCGCAAGTCGGCTGGGTCTTGCCCAGGCTTGCCTTTTGTTGCATCATCCTCTGGCCTTGCCGGTGCCATAGGAGCAAGCCGCCCACTCACCACTGGATAAAACCAGCTAATTATATCACCCGGAGAGCCAGGGTAGGAGCGTGTGGGCATTTTTCAGCTGACCCAGCCTATTTCTACTTGTTTTGCATGATGGTTCTTGATTTTTCAAAATAATAATAACAACTACCAACCAGGAAAAAATCACCTGGGGCTGTGCAGCGTGCTGCTGAGGCAAGAGCCAGCCAGGGTCCACCTGCAGCTCCAGGAGAGACCTACTCCGCACTCTTGAGCTTAAAAAACGAAAAACAAGTCTCTTGATTCCCAAGTGAGGGCGGTGAGGACAGGATGCACTGGAATCAGCAGAATCAGAAAGACAAATATTGTTCTGACAGCAGCACAGTAATTCCTGTTCTCAAAATTCTATTTGTAGTTTAGTCAAAAGTGTGGAGAGTTTTTGTGTTTCCACAATTTCCTGTATTTATTATTTTTTACTTTTTATTTTTATTATTAGTTTCAGGTGTACAAAACAATGTAATAGACATTTCACCCCTCACAAAGTGATAACCCCCCCTCCCCTAATCTACCCCTACCCCTCTGATATCGTATATAGTTGTTACAGTTCCAATGACTCTATTCCCTAGGCTGTACGCCACATCCTGTGACCATATATATATATGTATATAAAATTATACTTGACAATCAGTATTATTCAGCTTCAGCTTCAGGTATATACTGCAGTGGTCAGACATCTACACTGTCCCAGAAAGGAGGAAGCTAAAGGAATTCAACCATGGAATATAAGCTGCATTTATTTTTTGAGGAGAAAATACACCCACATAGTTCACCGTCGTCAGATACAAAATGATATGCAGTGAAGACTCTCCCTCCTGCCCCTGCTGCCCTCCAGCCACCCGTTTCCTTTCCAGAGACAGTGGCTGGTTGCTTTTTGTCTCCTTCCAGAGGCAGTCCCCAGCCCTTCATCCAAAAGCCTGGGAGACAGATGAGTTTCAGAATCCAGAACTTGTCAGATTTTAGGCAGGTACTAAGGTGCATGGACTGTGTATTCCGTAACACCCCAATAGGCTCTGTACAGGATGACCCACCGTCCAGGTTTTAGCACTGTAAGCTCCACGTCCAAGGAACTTCTCAGTTCCAGGCAAGTAGGACGATTGGTCACCCTAGGTCTGCGGTGTGAGGTATTCACACTAATAGGGATAAATAACAACTGCAAATGGCTGCACATCTTTTCAGCTCTAATTTGCTACCAAATAAACTCATCACAAACAAAAGAAAAACCCTTTGATTTCAGAGTTTTTTGGATTTTGGAACTGTGGATGAGGGATTGTGGACCTGTAAGCAAATATGCATATATTCTTTTCCCCGCCCAAATGGAAACACAGTGTCGGGTACCTTGCTTTATTCACTCATATTATCTTAGCGCTGTTCCACATCAGCACAAAGAAAGCCCCCAATTCCTTTTTACTGCGCATAGTACTCCATAATATGCAGGAATATCTGGGCTGTCTCCAGGCTTTTGTTATTACAAATGCACATAGTTTTCGATGTAGCTCACGACACACGGGGTAGTGGGGTAGTAGTGGGGTAGCAGAGGAGGCATCGGATACTCATCTCGAATGCTCATTTGTGACTGAATGTGTAAGTCCAAGCCTGCTCAGAAGTTGGGGGGAGAGACAAGAACACCTGTTGAGGTCTCCCAGATCTCATACACCTGTCCAACCACTTAACATCCTGAAAAGTCATTCACATTAAAAATAATTTTTCCAAGCAAGACAACAAATTACATTCAGACCTACTGTATTAGGGTTCTCCAGAGAAACAGAAATATATATGCATAGGAATTGATTCATGCATTTGTGGAGGTTGGCAAGTCTGACAGGCTGGCAATTTCAGCAGGAGTCAATGCTGCACTCTTGACACCAGAGGCAGTCTGGAGGCAAAAGTCCTTCTTCCTGGTGGTTGGAGATGGACTTAGTCTTTTCTTTTAGGTCTTCAACTGATTGGATGAGGCCCAACCACAGATTGAAGGGTAATCAGCTTTACTCAAAATCTACTGATTTAAATGTCAATCACGTCTACAAACACCTTCACAGCAACATCTAGACTGGTGCTTGACCAAACAATTGGGTACTAAGTTGATGCAAATTAACCATCACACCTATGTATACTAACCAACTCCTCAGCTTTGAGGGTTCATCAGGGATGGGATGTGGAAATCCCCACCTTCCCAGAGTGAACACTCGCAGAGGAGATAAAACTGGGCCCATGAATCAACCACAAAGAGTGTGAAGAAGTATCTAATGTGGGATACGTTGGGAGGTTCTGAGCACAGCCTGGAAAAGTTCCCTCAAATGTAGTCCAGAAAGCCAGAGAGACACTGGGAGTTCATGAGTGACATTAACACATGTAGGCTTCCTCTTCTGTTGATTTTGCTCATTTTTAAATAAAAACATAAATCTTTAATGAAGTGTACCAACATAGCAGCATTCATAAAGCCTAAATGTTAAGAAGAACACAAGCTCTCAATAAAGAACACAGGGACAACAGGATCCTTTCTCCCTGACCTGTGATTGTTCATCAATTTCAGCTTCTGGATAAGTCTCCAGACTTCACTCATTTTCCCAACTAGACATGGAGTTGCGTTCCTACACTGCCAGTCACTCCGGGGTTTCAGAGGCTCCTTGTCCCTCATGGATTCAAACGACCTTCCAGCTTCTCCTGTCTGCCAAGGGCTTTGCTCCACCCCAGGACTAAGCAATTACCCTGCTACTGGTTTTCCTTTAAGAACAAAACAGACTAGAGTATATTTGTTCATTCGTTCATTCGTTCGTTTGTTCATTCATTCAAGATACTAACAGCCCAAATGGTGACAAGTAGAGGCTGTGGATATAAGAGGAGACATGAAATACTATGCACCAGTAACAAAGGAAAACAGGCTCACGTGGGCAAAAATACCACTCAGGTCTCTGGAGACCAGGCCCAGTTAAAGAAAGGGACTGGATTTCAGCAGATGGGGCCTTGGAACTCTAATTTGGGAGCTCCCTTCCTAAAACGAAGGGAAGATCCAGGTGGGGCCGAAGTTGATGCAACGATGGAAGTCTCCCATAAAAATAAAAGAAGACACAATTATAAATATTGCCATGACATTTCCCATGCAAATAAAGAGTTCTGGAAGCCTCCCTTTGTCAGCTTCACCATATGTTCACCTCTATGTGTGGCTAAATAAGGATCAGGGAGGTAGTGGTGTGTGTGCAAGGAGTAGCACTCGGGTCCACAATTTTAAAACTCAGAATAACCTGAGCCGGAGGAAGACACAGGAGAGGCAAGAAAAAGAGGATGGGGACATCCTGCAGTGCCCAGCGCAGCCTGTCTCATGTATCCTGGACACCCCCTGCTGGCTCCACACAGGGTGTTCCGGTGGTTCCTTACCCCTATTCACTGCCTCCCCCAATAGTAGTAATAGTAATAATAATAATAATAATTAGTATTAATTAGTACTGTAGCAACTCACACTTATTGAGCATTTTTTATGTGCCAGGCACTCTTCTAAATAACATACTTTATCCATAGTTACTCGGTTAATTTTCATAATAAGTCTATGAATGAAGCGCCATTACTTCTATCCCCATTTTAAAGATTAGGAAACTGAGGTAGAGACAGAGATTGAATCATTTGCCTAAGCCAGACCGAGACGGAACATGGATTTAAACCCAGACAGAGTGGCTCCAAAGGCAAAGCTCTTAACCACTAATAAGTAATAGCTAACGTTTTGGTCATGATTACCCAGTGCCAGCTGCTCTTCTAAGTGTTCACATGTATCAGCTCAATTAATCCTTACAGGTACTATTATTATTCCCATTTTATAGATGAGGCAACCAAAGCACAGAAAGGTCAAGACACATGCCAGGATCACACAGCCCGGAAGCTGCAGAAAAAGGACTTGACCCCAGACAGTTTGGTTCCAGAGCCCCACTCTTGTGCACTGAACTGTACCCTGGTGCCACGACTGGATTTAAGGGTAATCTGAGAGCAGAGGCCAACGTAAGCAGTGGCTTATATTTCTGTGCATCATGTGTGGTGCCAACACTGTAGAATTTAATAAACACTGATACATAGTTAATGAATTTTCTCCTACAATAATCCTTTCTGATATGTACAAAAATCATATGCCAAGTTCATCACATAAAATCGGGAATATACAGATAGGTTCCAAGAAGAAATGCAAGTCATCTTCACTACAGCGGTGATAACAACAGCTAACATTTTGGTACCTTTCCAACGTGTTACAAAACAGGGATCCCACTCTATGTCCTGTTTTGTAACCTCCTTTTTTTTCTCACTTATCATTACTTCGCAAATATTTTCCCATGTTCTTACATTTTCTTCTGCAACTTCTACAGAGGGATACTCTGGATTGCTCAGGTGTCCGGCTCAGCGTGCTGCCAGCAATGAACCAGAATGCTGGCCCCCTCCTCTACCTCTGCATCCCCCACAGATGCCCGCTCTATATACTCACCTCTCTCCTACTTCCTGGCATCTCTGGAAAGCCCATGGCATTCCCTCTGCCTTCTTCCTTAGACTCAGGGTCTCCTCCACTCCTGTGAAGGGTGTGTCCCCATCCTTCCCAACACACCTTATCTCTACTATCATGCTTTCCCCTCTCCAAGTCACTCTGCACCCATCTCACACCCTCCCTCAGTCACAATCAAACTTCCCATCCTGTGCCTCATTCTCACAGGACTTGCTGGAAACAATCCAATTCCATCAGCAAGCTGACATTAGGCAATATCTGTTGCAATGCACAGAGTGGCAGGGGAGACAGTGTCAGCTAAGGTGTTAGAGGCTACAGTGTAGGAGACCCTCCCAGGGATACAGGTGCATTTTGAGCAGGGCCCTCCGAGGGACAATGCCTTATACCTCAAAGGGGTCTCTCCTGGTGTGATTTCAAGCAAACAGACAGGGCCTGTGAGAGCTATTTTGGTGCAGGGAGCTCTTTTGATGTACTTTAAACCCCAACTGGGAGGCGGAGGCCTAATCCACCCTGAGGGTGGGGCAGCTTGGGCGCCTTGCCCTATTAAGATGGAATGAAAGGCTTTTGAAGGTGGTGGCTCAAAACAGGTGGCTTCTTGATTCTAGCCAAGGTGTCTCAACCAGAATGGGGAATGGAGGGGGCCTGTGCAGACAGCTGGCAGGATGGAGGAAGCCTGGGTGGGGTGAAGAAGAAGCTGGGACTTCTTCCAGACTTGCTCTGCCTGAGACCTTATGCTGTGTGACTTCAAGCAGGTGCCTGTATTTCTCTGGCATCATTGTCATAATAGCACCTATGCAACCTACCTCACAGGTTTTTGTACAGATCAGATAAGTTCAGTAAAAGTGTTCTGCCAAGGGCGGCCAGTTTGCGCTGCCAGTGGTTAGAGCGCAGTGCTCATAACACCCAGGTCGCCAGTTCTTTTCCCACATGAACTGCACCTTCCACAACTAGATGGAAAACAACGACTTGACTTAGAGTTGATGGGTCCTGGAAAAACACGCTGTTCCCCAATATTACCCGATTGAAACAAACAAACAAAAAGTGTTCTGCCAAGGGTAAAACCCCGAAGTCACGCATGGTTAGGACTCTGCCTTGGAAGGTGCAGAGAGGTGCACCTTTTCTGAAGGTGCTGACAGCAACTTCATTTTTAAAGCATTTCCTCCCTAGCTGCATTTCCCCTTAACAAGTGGAGGGGGTGGCAGGACTTGGTACTCAAGGAACCATGCCTGGGACCCCTTAGCTCTGAGCCACTGCAGCCCCCTATTTACTGAGCGGCCCTCCAGAGCGGCTCAAATTTTATCACTGGTATTAATTGGGGGTGCAGGCCTGATTCATTTGAGCAATGTGGGGTGACTGGGGCCTAGGTTGCTTGAGATTGAGGGGTTTCCCAAGACATACCGTATTTCCCCGAAAATAATACTGGGTCTTATATTAATTTTTGCTCCAAAAGACGCATTAGAGTTGATGGTCCAGCTAGGTCTTATTTTCGGAGAAACACTGTATGCCCAGTGTGCTGAGTGTGGTTATGTGCGTGCATAGTGGGTGTAGTGTGGATCTGTTGGTACATTTAGATTTTGTGCGTTGAGTGTGTGTTGCTGAGTGTGTGAAGATGTGATGTGTGCATGTGTTTGTGAGATGCATTCATATGTGCAGGGCTTGTGTACTCGTATGTTGTACGTGATGTGGTATAAGTGATATATGCATGCCATTTGTGTACAATGAATGTGTTTTCTTCAGCAGGGGTTTAAGCGCATATTTTGTATTCAGTGTAGTGTGGAATGTAGCACGTCACGCGTGTAAGGAGGGAACAGTGCGTTGTGGTGTCCGCGAAGTCTAATTCCGTGTGTGCGTGTGACTCGTGTAGTCTCTTGGCAAAACACATGGTGCTTGTAGTGAGTGCAGGTGTAGTGTAAGTGGTGCGCTGTGTGTGTTGTGTGCTGTTTGGTGTCTTATGGGATGTATTCATGTCTTTGGCAAGCCGAGTGAATGCTGTATGTTCTGTAGTCTGTGTGGGGGTTGAGACATGCCACTAGTGTGTAGACGCATTTGTGTTCTGCTTTGCCCATGCTCCGCCTGCCGTGGTGCGTGGGCTACGCTCACGATAGGGGAGATGTGCATCATCTGTGGGGCCGAAAGCAGAGTGCGTTGTGTGTGGACGTATGTGCTAGTGTATCTGTGCCGTGCATGCTGCGCGGTGGGATGCGCGGTGGGAGTTGCGGGAGTGCGGTGGCGCGACGAGGACCTCCGCGGTGGGGCCGGGACCTTATCGCCCAGACATGCCCGGGCCGGACTCCTAGCCTCTGCCGCCGCCCAGACCGAGCTGCGGGGCATTCTGGGAAGCGGGGCCACGCCCGCCGCAGGGGCAGCTGGGAAGCGGCGCGGGCGGCGGCGCTGGGAGTGCAGGCGCGGTGCGGCGTCTCGCTCCTCACCTCCTCGGCTGGGCGCTGTGGGAGCCGCCGGGTGTTTACATTGTCCTACTTAATAATGGCTCCTGTCGACCTAGCGCCTTGCCCTGGAAGTGTAATTCCCCTTTAATCCTCACGGCCAGCTCTGAGGGGGGTTCTTATCCCTGTCGCGCAGGTGAGTTACCTGAGGCTCCGAGAGGTGAAGGACCCGCCCGGCCCGTCCCTACCCCCTCAGCTTGCTGCAGGTGAATTTACGGAGAGAAACACGCCACAGGAACATGGAACTCCCTGGACAGCGCGACCCTGAGTTTCCACCAAAACCTGTTGAAAGATGCTCGCCAAAATCTCTCCTAAGAGCTTCCTGAATTTCTCTCCCGTGATGGAAAGGGAGTCTAGGTTCGGTGTCATGAAAACAAGGTTGGCAGAAGGAAGATGTTAGCTAAACTTGTGTAGAATAGTATGATACTTTCCAGGGGGTATGTAGTTGAATAACAAAGAAGCTAATTGTCCAGAATTACATTTAATACTCATGTGGAGCGAAGGATTAACATCTCTTTTTAAGCTCCACACGGTCATACTTCAGATTTGCTTCTGGTGGAATGTACCTCCTCCTCCTTCCTTCCTCCCTCTTCTGCCATTTTCCTGTGTATACTGTCATATAAAATTGCCCTTTATGTAATAAAAACTAGTCAGATGTTGGCAATTTCTTATGTTCAACTTAGTGCACTTTGGGAAGTTCTTTTATATTTTACAACACGCAGCGGAAATGTTTATGTTTGATTAGATTTGTAGAAGTCCTGAGATTCTCACTTTTTGGAGCAGCTTGCACTTTGTATGTTATGCCCAGAGGAGTGGCATAGAGGAGTACTGGCTCACCAGGTCATTGTCAGATACTCAAGAATTTTGCAAGCCAGTTGTCAAACCATTGGTCTTTTGAAATTGGCCAGGGAGGGAGTATTTACACCCTGGAAATTGGCTTCCCTCCCCACCTTCCTGGGAATGAGTTTACCAGCACACGACTGGCTGTTTGCTCTTCTTAGGCCAAGTGAAGTCAGTTTCCCCAGAAACACATCCCCAAATAGAAATCAAGACTGTGGGAAGAGTGGACTGAATGCTGGGGAGGCAACCAACAAGCTCAGTGGCTTTGAAAGAAAACTGAAAACTTGGGGATGAGATATCACTCATAATTATAGTCCACTTTAGTTAATAATTATTAAGCATTTATCATGTGCCAGGCACTGTGTGAAGCACTTTGTGTTAACTCATTTGATCCCCACAATGACCTTATGAGGTGAATATCATTAATATATCCCCCATTTTACACATGGAGAAACAGGCTCAACTAAAAAACTTGGCCAAGGGCCGGCCCAGTGGCTCAGGCGGTTAGAGCTCCATGCTCCTAACTCCGAAGGCTGCCAGTTCGATTCCCACATGGGCCAGTGGGCTCTCAACCACAAGGTTGTCAATTCAATCCCTCGATTCCCATAAAGGATGGTGGGTTCCGCCCCCTGTAACTTTAAGATTGAACATGGCACTTTGAGCTGAGCTGCTGCTGAGCTCCCGGATGGCTCAGTTGGTTGGAGCGCATCCTCTCAACCACAAGGTTGCCAGTTCGATTCCTCAACTCCCACAAGGGATGGTGGGCAGCGCCCCCTGCAACTAGAAAACGGCAACTGGACCTGGAGATGAGCTGCGCCCTCCACCACTAAGACTGAAAGGACCAAGGGCTGGCCAAGGAGTGGCATAGAGGAGTGGCATAGAGTGGCAACTTGAAGCTGAACGGCACCCTCCACAACCAAGATTGAAAGGACAACAACTTGACTTGGGGAAAAAAAAAAAACCTTGACCAAGATTATACAGATAGTACAGTGGTACCTCGGTTTTCGAACATAATCCGTTCCGGAAGACCGTTCGAGTTCTGAAACGTTCGAAAACAGGCACAGTTTCCCCATAGAAAGTAATGCAAAATGGATTTATCCGTTTCAGACCTTTAAAATCAACCCCTAAAACTGCAAATTTAGCATGAATTTTACTATCTAATGATACCATAGATCCATAAAATTTGCAGTGTTCGTAAACTGAAATGTTCATCAACAGAGACAGTCGAAAACCAAGGTACTACTGTAAGTGGTAGAATTTGGCTTTGACCCCAGGCTGTCTAACTCCAGGACACATGCTTTTAACTATTATGCTACCCTGCCTGTATTATATCTATTAGGTTATGCTTCAGTAACAACCCCAAAATCTCAGTGTCTTACAATAATAAGGGTTTGTTCTTGCTCACATTAGATACTGGCTGTGTGTCTGCTGTGGTTTTGCTTTGCATGTCTTGTTCTGGGATCCAGGCTGAAGGAGCAGCCCCTATCTTGGCCTTACCACCCCACCCCCCACCCCAGAGAAAAGAGCAATTCTAGTAACGTGATGATTCTTAAGAGTCAAGTAATAATTAGCATACATTACTTCTCATCACATTCCATTGGTCAAGCGGGTTATATAGCCAAGCTTGACTCACTGGGGACTGAGAAATAGATTCCCCTACCTCTAGACATTGCAAGTCACATGGCAACCTGTTCAGTAGTGAATGATTGGAAACTGTGTGAGTTTCCCCAGAAGTCGACCCTGAGTCAAGAATTTGTGGTAAGTGATTTATTAAGAAGTGTTCCTAGGAGAATTCAGAAAAGGAGTTGGGGAGTGGGACAGGGATGGAGACAACGCTAAGGGTATAATTTCAGGCAAAGTCCTAGGCTGAGCCTCCTCCTGCAGGGGTTTCTGGAGTGTAAATTATACCTCAGAGTCTATCCCGACTCAAGACAGGAAAGCTAGGCTTTCATATTTCCACAGCTCTCACATAAGCAACTGGGCACTTCGGGTTTTCTGAACCTGGGTGAAGCAACTCCAGTAGTCCTGGAACAGTCCTTCAAAAAAGAGTCAACAGTTGTATGGCTCTTAGAAACAAAATTACACAGACATTGAGAGAAGGAACAGAACCTGAAAGGGGATGTGAGAGATCTGGGCAGAGCACCAATAATGTCCACTAAAGGAACATTAATGCCATCTACCACACTGCCTCTATTTTATACTGTCTTATTTTGACAAAAAAAGTACCATGTTTTCCCGAAAATAAGATTGGAACTTATACCGTATTTCCCAGAAAATGAGACTGGGTCTTACATTAATTTTTGCTCCAAAAGACACATTAGGGTGTATTTTCAGGGGACATCTTATTTTTTCACGTACAACAATCTACATTTATTCAAATACAGTCTTGTAATCATCTTCTGGAACATCGTCATAACACACTAAATGCATCCATCCATCTGGCTGGTGATCTTAACTGGGGCTTATTTTCAGGGAAACACGGTATGACATTATTTTTCCTACAGTTAATGGTATGGTTTTTTGTTTGTTTTTATTGGGGAAGGGGAACAGGACTTCATTGGGGAACAGTGTGTACTTCCAGGACTTTTTCCAAGTCAAGTTGTTGTTCTTTCAATCTTAGTTGTGGAGGGCGCAGCTCAGCTCCAGGTCCAGTTGCCATTGTTAATTGCAGCTCACCATCCCTTGCTGGAGTCGAGGAATCAAACCGGCAATCTTGTGGTTGAGAGCCCGCGCTCCAATCGACTGAGCCATCGGGAGCTCAGCGGCAGCTCAGCTTAAGGTGCTGTGTTCAATCTTAGTTGCAGGGGGTGCAGCCCACCATACACTGCAGGAGTCGAGGAATCAAACCGGCAGCCTTGTGGTTGAGAGCCCATTGGCCCATGTGGGAATCGAACCGGCAGCCTCCGGCTGGAGCACAGAGCTCCAACCGCCCGAGCCACTGGGCCAGCCCCTAATGGTGTGTTTTTGATGCCAGGCAGAGGAGCCACAGTTGGCTTCTATTGGAAGAACAGGCAATAGGAAGTCATTAGAGGTTTCTCAGTAACTCAGTGTAGTATTTGATGAGCACATGTGTCCAACATTGAAATCTTCCAGAGTGAAGAAAGATGTGTGCAATAACCACAATGCAATTCTGGCAGTAATCGGCCCAGAATTAGCACAACCTCCACAGGTTAAGGGCACAGTCCCCAATAAGACTCCCCTACTCAGATCCAGCTGCAAGTTCAAGAGTCTCCAGGCCATCCTCACTTCTGACCAATTGGCTACAAATTTAGGGGTTCTCATGACCCCCCAGGTTCCATAATTTTCTAGGATGATATACAGAACTCAGGAAAATGCTATAGTTAATGATTACAGTTTTTAAAATAAAGGATATAAATCAGAACCAGCCAAATGAAGAAACACATAGAGTAAAGTCTGGGAGGGTCCCAAATACGGCCTTTCCATGCCCCTTGCCTATGGAATCAGGATGTGTCACCTTCCCACACATGAATGCATTCACTAGCCAGGAGGCTCACCAAAGCATTGGGAGTCCAGAGTTTTTACTGGGGTTTCATTTTGTGATAGGCATGATTGACTGCACTCAATCTCTAGTCCCCCTCTAAGCACATGGTTGATCTGTGATTCTGGTGTGATCAGCTCCACCATGATTAATAAAGACACTGCTGCCACTCAGGAAAATCGGGAAGGGTTTAGAAGCTCCCTTCCAGTAATCCAGGACAAAGACCAGAGAGATTCTTTATTATACAACATGAATCATCGGATTAAAGAATCATATTGAACCCTGAGCAAAATTTTTCTTAACTCCATGGGTAGATATACAGGTCTGACAGTTAAGTTTGTGAACTTCTTGAAACAATGTTGCTAACCTTTTTTTTGACATCAGAGGGATTATTCAGTATGAATTTGTACCAACTGGACCAACAGTTAACCAAGTTTAATATTTGAAAGTGCTGAAAAGGCTGCGTAAAAAAGTTAGATATCCTGAACTTTTTGCCAACAATTCATGGCTCTTGCATCATGACAATGCACCAACTCACACGGGAGGGAGTTTTTAGCCAGTAAACAAATAACTGTATTGGAACACCCTCCCTACTCACCTATCTGGCCCCCAATGACTTTTTTCTTTACCCGAAGATAAAGGATATATTGAAAGGAAGACATTTTGATGACATTCAGGACATCAAGGGTAATACGATGACAGCTCTGATGGCCATTCCAGAAAAAGAGTTCCAAAATTGCTTTGAAGGGTGGACTAGGCACTGGCATTGGTACATAGCTTCCCAAGGGGAGTACTTCGAAGGTGACCGTAGTGATATTCAGCAATGAGGTATGTAGCACTTTTTCTGAGGTGAGTTCGCAACTTAATTGTCTGACCTCGTACATATACAGCGGGTGCTAAAAAAATGTATACACATTTTAAGAAAGGAAAACTATTAAAATTGTAATAGTCACTATATACCGATAACAAAAGATGAATACATGTCACATTTGCCTTCTGCAATTACAAGAGGTGCTCAAAGTGGTTACTATCAGCATCCAGACACTTCTCATTGCAGCGATCTACTGCTTGAGCAACGTTGACCAAAGTGTCCACTTGCATACATTTTTTTGGCATCCCCGGTATACATATATTTTATGTTATATACAGTTGACCTTTGACCAGTGTGGGTTTGAACTGTACTGGTCCACTTATACATGGATTTTTTTCAATTGACCCGAACAGTTCAATTGACCCACACAGGCCCAAACCTGCTTTGTTCAAGGTTCAACTGTACATTCAACCGTATGTTATGGGTTTGTTTATTTATTTAAACCTCTTGGGTGGACTGGGTTGCTTCTGTTGGGTTCAGCAAGATCTGAGTTTGGGATTTCACTTGATTTTGCCTAAGATTTTTTGCATTGGGACAAGAAGCAAACTCTTAAAGCTGGAAGGGAAATGGGAGATCATAGATGGGGTCTGCCCTCTCCTTTCTCACACGGTGAAGTCGAGGCCTCGGAGAGGAAGAGAGACGAGCTTAATGTCATGTGGTAGAAGGGGCAGAGCTGGGACTGGAGCCCGGAGCTGGTGATTCCTAGGCGACCAGTTCTTGCTGCTGTGTCCACTGTGTTCTGGAGACAAGAAAGAAGCCCCATCACGGAGCTCAAACAGAGGTTTTCAAACCATAGAGATGTTTTGGGGATTTGTATGTATTTGGCTAAGATTTTATTTTAAAGTAGATTTAAAGCATTAATATTTCTATTTTGCCAATTTATAACAATAAAATACTACCATTTATTGGATTAAAAATCCCTGTAATGCTATTTTAGTAGCTTTAGAAGAAAATGCAAAGGTTCAATCTCCCATTGTTACCCAGTAGTCAGGACTTGGTTTTCTGTATCTTTCCTGCCCTCCACTCGGATCTAGGGTGGCAATGAGGACGCGGAGGATAGATCTCAGCGTTGTTGACTTATGTCTCGGGAAGTAAAAGAAAGGTGTCTATTAAAATGATTCCTTATTTTTTAGTTAAAAGTGGGTGGCAGGATTTAAAATTTTATTCTTGATAATCTGAGTTCATGCTACTTGATCACTCCTAAGGAAAAAAAAAAGGAAAATGGGAAGAAAACAAAGTGTGCATGTGAGGGGGAAGAAATAACAGAAGATTAGCATTGAATAAAGAAAAGCCACAAGCAGAAAATAATGACGAGAAAACAGACGTGAGAAAATGTTCTTTCTCTGGCTTTCTCCTCTCTCTCTCTCCCCTCCCCGCTACCCTTCTTCTATTTCTTTTTGTACTTGAGCATAATCCAGTTAAGAATCTGTTCTCAAATGCTTAATAATAAAAAAGGGGGGAAATCACCTCCTTTTAAATTTAAGAATCTTTAAGGAAAATTAATAAGGCTATTTTTGTGGTTATTCTATATTATTGATTAAAAAGACTTAAGAGGTAGTGTTCTGTCTCTTCAGTACATTGTTATGTTTTAAACACAGCAACTACATAGAATGTGTAGACTTTGTTTGGATCTCGGTTTGAGAAAACCAACCAAAAAGTGTCATTTTTGAGCCAAATCAAGATATTTGATTTTGGACTGGGTATTAGATGACATTCATTTTGTTAGTAGACTTAACAATATTGTAGCTATACACAGAAATGTCCTCATTTTTGTTGTAGGTGCATTGAGACATGATGTATGAGATTCGCTTGAAAATATTAAAATATTACTGCAGCAAAAATAAAGAAAAAGAATGTAAAAAGAAATAGATGAAACAAACATGGCAAAATGGCCACACTTGAATTTGGGGTGGAGTTCATTATATTGCTCTGTTTGCAGTCTTTCAGAATAAAAAAATTTTAAATGATCTCTAGAGTTCTGCAAGTTAAAAAGAAATGATGGTCGTTTTAAACTTCTAAGTTTGGGGTGGTATCACTTATAGCAATAGATAACTGGGAAACTGTGTGACCACATTTTACTCACTGCTTCAAAGCAGTTCCATGTCACGTTGGTTGGAGACCTTTGGGAGCTCTTCACGCAAAGGTGTTCTTTGCCAGCTGAAAAGAAGTTCAAACCTAATAGATTATTTCCAGTTTCCTCCTGCCCTAGACAAAGCTTCTTAGGTTTCAAGGAAGAGAAGAAACTCATTGAATTTACCTCAGGAAAAGGGAGTTTAATGAAAGGATACAGAGGGCTCATGGGAATCCAAGAACAGGAACTGCTGCTCAGCACGGCCTCATGGAAGCTGCAACTGTTTTTTATATACATATACATGTCCGTATCCATATCCATATATATATATATATATATATATATATATATATATATATATATATATATATATATATATATATAGCTTTTCTGCCCCTCTCTGCACATATACTCTGCTCTTTTCTCATCACATAGACTTGGCTTATTTATTCATCAGTTCAGAAGTGGATCATCGTGCCTTTCCCCATTTCCTAGTCCCCTTTCTACATCATAGCATTTATAATTCAAGTGCCACTACTTCTTCAGTGCCGGCTTCCAATTTTTGAAAAGGCATCTGATGAAAACAGCTCCTCTTTGCTAAGCAAAGTCCTACAAAGCACAGGTAGCTGTGCTAATTACATCAGAACTGACCTTGGCCAGGGGTCCACCTTGGAACAATCAGCTGGAACTCTGGAGGGAAGGTCTGGAAGTAAAGAGTCCCCCAGAAGGGGTGTGGGCGGGCCATGCAGTGATTGACATCTCCAGAGCCCCTCCTCATTGAGGGGTTAACTCCTCCTGGTTAGAAAAATGAAAGCCAAGATGGGCAGGAGCATGACCTCCAGATGAGAGTAGCACACAATCAGGAACCGCCAGCCCAGGGGAAGATGAGGAATGAAGGAGGGTGAAGAGAAGCCATATCTGGCAGCAGATGGTGGCACCTACAAGCCGTGGTACTGCTTGCAGGTGGCATGTCACCCTTGAAGGCTCCATAGTGTCCTACATACAGTCTCTGGAGTCCATTAGACTCTTCGTTCAAATTCCAGGTCAGCTAATCTATGTATTTATGTATTTATTTATGTATTTATGTACTTATTTATTTTATTGCCAGGATATTTAATGACCTTTGGCAAATTGCTACATGGACATGCCAAATTTGTTCTCCCATCAGGAGTGCCTCTTTTCCCACATTTTCTATAAAATACTGGATAACCTTGGGCATATGTTTTTTACTAGTTTAATAGGATTTCATCACACTATTGTTTATCTGATTATTATTGGTATATAGAATATCTGTTGATTTATGTTTTATCCAGACATCCCATTAACCTGTTACTATTACAATTACAAAATACAATCATCAGTTACTCATTTCTGACAATGTGACAAACATAACCTGAATATCTTTCAGATAGAAACACTTAGAATACTGAATGACATATTTTTAAAACAAATAAATAATGCATAGAAAAACTTGCAAGAAACAAAGAAAAATCCCCAGATGCCAAGAATAAAGCACTGAAAATCACTATAATTGTATTACAGTAGAATTTAAGGGGATTATTCATTTTGGTAATGTAAAGCCTGAATTTTAATACCCATGCAGGTAAAGCAAATGATGCCTTCACACTGAGTAAGTTGTGAAGTTAGAATGAAGGCCTTATATTTTTCCTGGACTATTCAAATGTCTGCATGTCCCTTTCTTGAAAAGACAATGTTCAAAAAATTCACTTACCCACACTGAGAAACTGGGACAGTTAAGAAAATATTTTGATGTTTCCATGGTTAGGGCTTTTTTTTTTTTTTTAATTTATTGGGGTGACAATTGTTAATAAAATTACAGAGATTTCAGGTGTACAATTCTGTATTACATCATCTATAAATCCCATTGTGTGTTCACCACCCAGAGTCAGTTCTCCTTCCATCACCATATATTTGATCCCCTTACCCTCATCTCCCACCCCCCAACCCCTTACCTTCTGGTAACCACTAAACTATTGTCTGTGTCTACAAGTTTTTGTTTCTCATTTGTTTGTCTTGTTCTTTTGTTGTTGTTGTTGGTTTATATACCACATATCAGTGAAATCACATGGTTCTCTGCTTTTTCTGTCTGACTTATTTCGCTTAGCATTATACTCTCAAGATCCATCCATGTTGTCACAAATGTTCCTATATCATCTTTTCTTACCGCCGAGTAGTATTCCATGGTGTATATATACCACAACTTCTTTATCCATTCACCTATCGAAGGACATTTTGGTTGTTTCCATGCTTGGCCACCGTAAACAAAGCTGCAATGAACATTGGAGCACACATGTCTTTATGTATAAATGTTTTCAGATTTTTTGGGTAGATACCCAGGAGAGGGATTGCTGGGTCATATGGCAATTCTATTCCTAATTTTTTGAGGAACCTCCACACTGCTTTCCATAATGGCTGCACCAGTCTGCATTCCCACCAACAGTGTATGAGGGTTCCTTTTTCTCCACAGCCTCTCCCACACTTGTTACTATTTGTCTTGATGATGATAGCCATTCTGACTGGGGTGAGGTGATATTTCATTGTGGTTTTTATTTGCATTTCTCTGATGATTAGTGATGTTGAGCATTTTTTCATATGTCTATGCCATTTGTATGTCCTCTTTGGAGAAATGTCTCTTCAGGTGCTCTGCCCATTTTTCAATTGGGTTGTTTGTTTTTTTGTTGCTGACAGGTCAGCTAATTTAGAAGCTGTGAGACCTCAGGAAAATTACCATCTCTGAGCCTTGATTTCTTCATCTGTAGAATGGGGGTAATAGTACCACCCTTGCAGGGCAAGGGTGGTGATTAAATGAAATAACTCTTAAGTATTTTAACACTTACGAGTGTCTGGCTCATCTCAGCTGCTCATTCAATGTGAACTCCCTTTTTCTCCTCCACTTGGGATTTGAAGCTCCCCCATCCAAGTTGTGAAATGTGCTGGGACAAAGATCCTGGACTGGAGGTCAAAAGGCTTCTCACCCCACTTACACCCTCAAACGAGTTCCCTGCCTCAAGGCTTTGCACCGTGCAAAGGTGAAACAAGCCTGCATAGGTCCAGAGATGCCCTGAGGGGGTTACCAGCCCTTTCCGATTCTTAAAAGTCTGCAAACCAGAATTAGACCACACATGGTTTGGCGTCGTAAAGGAGAGATGTGCACATTAGAAACCAATGACTAGAAACATGGTGCAACAACATTGAAGCAATGCTCTTGGATGGGCCCCTCTCAATTTGAGAATTCACTGAAATTATGAAACCACCTGGCAGATCTCAGTCCCCTGCAGACTCTCGCTGCCCTGAGGCAGCTTGTCAGCTCTGTACAGCAGCAATTGGGGAATGTCCAGCATCGCATGTCAAATGCCAGCACTGGGGGGCACTGAGGCTGAGGGGAGGGACACTGCAGTTCCAGGCCTGGGGTTCATTCCCAGCCTTGTTGCCAACTAGCTCTTGTGTCCTTGGGCAAGTCACTTTCCCTCTCTAAGCCTGGGTCCCCACACCTCTAAAATAGGAAGGTTGGACCAGATGATTTCCAAGAGGCCTCAAACTCAGGTAGGGAAGGGTTGTCTTGGTGTTTAAAAGAACACTTAGAGTTACCCAGGCATGACATCCTCTCTCGCACTACTAGTGGTGTGACCCTGGGCAAATTGTTTAACCTCTATACACCTCAGTTTGCTTATCTGTAAACTGGGGATAATTTATAGTGTAAGGTTGTTGTGAAGATTAAGAAAGAAAATCCATGAGCGCATGTAACACAATGCCTTGCCCATAGTGAGCTTTCAATGGATGTTAGATATTGTTATTGGGAGTGAATGGGGATTTAAAAAATCCTTTTGAAAGTGTAGCTCTATTAATCATGTTGACCTCTCAGGCTCCCCAGACTAGAATCAGCAGTCTTCTGGAGCCAAAGAGGAGCAAATACCAGTTTGTACAACAAAGTCATTTCTCTTCTACCACTCCCAAATTTCCCTTTATTGATGCATTGCAATGAGAGGACCCTTTGCAAGACAATAATCTTGAAAGCCAGGCTTTAGGAAGAAGGAAATGATGTTTTTATCCTGGAGGGCTTACCCGTTAAGGTTACTATAAGCCAGGCTGGAGAGGACTCAGTATATGAACAATATTTCTCTAATTTCCCTGAGAGGGAACTAAATACGGAGTCTTGGGTCCTGCTGCAAATCTACTTGCTCATACTCTTAGTGCCCCAGTTACCGCTTCTTGTCAGGGACGTTTAGTAAACCCTGAGAGAGGTGTGTCCACCCTTCAGGCCCAGTGCATTGTGGGGAGGAGAAGGAAAGGGGCAGGGACAGCCGTGGTTTCCATGTGGAAGAACTGACCCCCAAGGTGGCATGGAGAGAGGGAGGAGGAAAGGGAGAACTGTTAATGAGGTGACTGAATAGTATCTGTTAGATGTTGGTTAAACGGGAACAGACCAAGATGCCTAATTAGCAAGTTGCTTCCTCCCTTCCCAGCTCCCACTCCCTGATCTGGGGCTAGTGAAGACAGATTAAATCACTAACAGGAAAAAAAGAAAAAAGAAAGGAACAGCATCTTCTTTGCACATCTGAGTGTCCTGTGAATGAATTGTTGTTCTTATTATGTCATATCATCGTCATCGAAATGTCACATCATTATCATCAAGAAGTCTTCACTGCGGGGCAGATGGGTGGCTCAGTTGGTTAGAGTGCGAGCTCTGGGCAATGGGGCTGCCGGTTGGATTCCCACATGGGCCAGCGAGCTGCGCCCTCCCCAACTAGAATGAAGACAATGAGCTGTAGGTGACTGGACCTAGAGCTGAGCTGCGCCCTCCACAACTAAGACTGAAAGGACAACACCTTGACTTGGAAAAGTCCTGGAAGTACACACTGTTCCCCAATAAAGTCCTGTTTCCCTTCCCCAATAAAAATCTAAAAAAAAAAAAAAAGAAGTCTTCATCTCAACGTCTCCAGCTCTAAACACTTACAGGTCTGGGGTCACTCAGGAGCTAAGCCAGGTTGGGCCCCTTTATGTCCCGGAAGCTGCCCTGTGCCCTCAGGGCAGGAACTAAAACATACTCTTCTAGTCTGGCTGGGAAATGGTGTTGGGGCAGGAGGCTGGGAATTAAACCCTCCGCACGGGATCACCCAGCCACTAAATTAAAGGGTGAGCCCACACAGATGGATTTTGAAATTCCCAGATCAGTGTGCATCCTGGCCTTGGCATTCTGGGCTCCCCTCTGGTTGCACTGCTCCCGGGTGAATGGTTCATGACCCAGAGGCTCTGCACAGTTTCTGAGTATAAGTTCCTTTCTTTCTTTTTCTAGTCACTTCTCATGCTGCCTGGTACAGAGGAAGAACTCTGAAAATCTGGACATTTAATCCTTTTGATGATTCATTATGGAAATAATCGTATTAGGTTGGTGCAAAAGTCATTGCGGTTTTTGCAATTATTTTTAACTTTTTAAACCACAATGACTTTTGCACCAACCTAATAATAATAAACTCAGATCTTTTTTTCTTAATGTCTTTTTTTGTTTTTTAATTGGGGAAGGGGAACAGGACTTTATTGGGGAACAGTGTGCACTTCCGGGACTTTTCCAAATCAAGTTTTTGTTCTTTCAGTCTTAGTTGTGGAGGGCGCAGCTCAGCTCCAGGTTCAGTTGCCATTGTTAGTTGCAGGGGGCACAGCCCACCATCCGTTGCCAACCGGCATCCTTATGGTTGAGAGGACAGGCTCCAACCAACTGAGCCATCTGGGAGCTCAGCAGCAGCTCAGCTCCAGGTGCCGTGTTCAATCACAGTTGCGGAGGGTGGAGCCCACCATCCCTTACGGGAGTCGAGGAATCAAACCAGCAACTTTGTGGTTGGAGAGCATACTGAGCCATCTGGCCACCTGGGAGCTGACCTCATTCTGGTTGTGGAGGGCGCAGCTCGCTGGCCCATGTGGGAATCAAACCATCAGCCCCGTTGCCCAGAGCTCGCGCTCTAACCAACTGAGCCCCCCATCCACCCCAATAAACTGAGATTTGAATCATCTATTTCTTTTTCAGTTTTTAAAAGTTGTAGTAAAATACATATAACAAATATACTATTTTAATCATTTTTAAAGTGTACAAGTCAGTGGCTTTAGTATATTCGCAATGTTGTGTGACCATCACCACTATTGGTCTATTCCTGAATATTTTCATCACCTTAAAAGGAAACCCTGTACCCATTAAATAGTCATTCTCCATTTCTCCCTCTCCCCAGCCACTGGCAACCACTAATCTGTTTTTTGTCTCTATGGATTTGCCCATTCTAAATATTTCATATAAATGGAATCATATAATATGTGGCCTTTTGTGTCTGTCTTCTTTCTCATAGCATAATGTTTTTGAAGTTGATCCATGTTGTAACATATATCAATACCTCATTCCTTTTTAAGATTGAATAGTATTCCATTGTATGATATATCACATTTTATTTATCCATTCGTCAGCTGATATCCTTTATACTTTTAATGTGTTTTTATATGCATTGTGTAGCCTCATAAAAACTGGGCGGTAGTCAGGGCAAGTATTATTCATTATTACGATTCTCCCCATTTTACAGATGGAGAGACAGAGGCCCTGTCCAAGGTCCCATAGCTGGTTTTTCGTTTGTTTGTTTTATTGGGGAATATTGGGGAACAGTGTGTTTCTCCAGGACCCATCAGCTCCAAGTCATTGTCCTTCAATCTAGTTGTGGAGGGCGCAGCTCACTGGCCCATGTGAGAATCGAACCAGGAACCCTGTTGCTCAGAGCTCGCACTCTAACCAACTGAGCCATCCAGCTGCCCTCCATAGCTGGTTAATGGCAGAGCCAGAATCAGAACCCAGGTCTCTTGACTTTGGATAACCAAAACTTTCGTCGGACAGTTTGCTTGGTAAGTGCTAGTGGGTCCTGGTTGGACAGGTGCTCACTATGGCAAGACAGGTGAGGACCAGTGAGGATTCAACCCTGGACCGTCCTAATTTTGGACGGGTCTAATTTTGTCCACGGGCGAAGCTTGTCACTGACTACAAGGCCAGATCCTGCTAGGCCTCTCCTCAGACCTCACTGAGAACTCACTCCCCTTCGATCTCCCCATGAAGCACCCCTGCCTGAGGATGCCATAGGAGGCTGGAGCGCAGGGAGGGCAGGAACTGGGTCTTACTACCCTTTACTCTCCCAGCACCAAGCCTGGCTGTAGGGGCTCCATAAATGTTTGCCCGCTAAGGTATTTTAAGGGACTAAGGGTACTCTGATTTTTTCTCTCTCTCTTCGGCAACATACCACGAGTAGCAATCTCCCACCATCCAGGGCAACCCCTTCTGCTTTGTTACTTGCAATGAATAACAAGCAGTTAGGAGCTCCAGCTCTCTGACACAAATCAGCAAGTCTTTGGGGAGTGAAATCCTGCTCTGCAGCAGCGAGGGTTTTATCTCTGCTAAAATAACAACAAAACCACATAATGAAAATTTGGAAAATTGAACAAAGCAGCAAAAATGACCCACACTCTTACTACTGTAGCATAACTGTTATTTTGAAGAATTCCCTTCCACTAGAATTCCTTCCGTCCTCCCTTCTTTCCTTCTTTTCTCTCTCCCTTCCTTCCTTCCATCCATCATGAAAGTAATATACAATATTATAATATTGAACAAATTATAATATTGAAAAACCTAATGTCTCACATCTAGAGACAACCACTGTGAACATTTTGTATATTTCCTTCCATCTTTTTTCAATGCCTTGTTTTCATAATTGAGATTATACAAGAATACACAGTTCTCCTAGTATATATGTATTTTTTGTGTCATTAATTTTTCTAATAATTTAACATATCTTATAGACATTTCTAGAAAATTTACAAAAAAAGAAGGAAATCAACATTACCTAGAATCTTCCTTTCACAGATAGAAATTTTAACCCACATTTATTTTACGTAGTTATAATCCTAGTGAATACAGGTTTTTCCTACCTACCTTATAAGCATTATCCAATGTTGCCTCATACTCTTTATAGTTAAATTTATTCTTTTATTTTAATTTTTAATAGGGAAAACATTTACGTGGTACAATATTCAAAAAATTCGAAGGGTGTTTAGTAGAAAGATTTCTTCCCACCTTGTTCCCCATCTACCCATTTTTCCTGCCATGGCACCCACTATTACCCATTTCCTGTGAATACTCCATTAAGGACCCTTCTATGCATATCTAAACAAATACATATATGCTTAAATATATTCCTTCCCCAGTGCCCCCATTTTGTACACAAAGAATAAAGAACTACTACACTCTTCCCCACCTTTTTTTTTTTTTTTTTAGATTTTATTGGGGAAGGGGAACAGGACTTTTTATTGGGGAACAGTGTATTTCCAGGATTTTTTATTGGGGAACAGTAATATGTTTTTCCCAGGACTCATCAGCTCCGTCCAAGTCAAGTTGTTCCTTTCAGTCTTAGTTGTGGAGGGTGCAGCTCAGCTCCAGGTCCAGTCGCTCTTGTTAGTTGCAGGGGGCGCAGCCCACCATCCCTTGTGGGAGTCGAACAAGCAACCTTGTGGTTGAGAGCCCAGCTCAGCTGCAGCTCATTGTCTTCATTCTAGTTGTGGAGGGCGCAGCTCGCTGGCCTATGTGGGAATCAAAACGGCAGGCTTGTTGCCCAGGGCTCACTCCCTAACCAACTGAGCCACCGGTCTGCCCCTCACCTTCCTTTTTAATTCAACAATATATCTTAGAGTCTGCCTATTTATATTCAAAGAGAGCTTCTTCAATCGTTTCTTTTTTTACACCTTGTAGGATTCCCATCTATGTATAATAAGTATAGCATAATGTATTAAACTAGATTCTGTAGTTGAACATTTGTTTCCAATCTGTTACGAACAATACTCACATGACTAACATTGTACACATATCATGTTACATGTGTGAGCATGAATCTCTCAGTAAACTCCTAGAAGTAGGTTTCTCTTGAGGCCTCTCTCCGTGGCTTGCAGACAGCTGCCCTCTTGCTGCCTCTTGACATAGTCATCCCTCTGTGCATGAGTGACGCTGGTGTCTCTCTAAGTGTCCTAATCTCCTCTTCTTATGGGGACACCTGTTAGATTGGATTAGGGCCCACCCTAAGGGCCTCATTTTAACTTCATTACCTCTTTAAAGGCCCTGTCTCTAAACACAATCAAATTCTAAGGAACTGAGGGGTTAGGGCTTCAAATTTGGGGTGATAACAATTCAGCCTATAATAAGACCTACTATGTGCACAGCACATTAACTCATGCCTCTTCACCCAGGGCAGGCACTGTGGGCCTTATTCCTGTTTTAAAGATGAGGAGGCTGGTGTTGGGACAGGCTGGTAATGGCTCATGATCAGCCAGCTGACAAGTAATTTGATGGACCCAGCTGCCATCCACCCACCAAAGTGCTTTTCAAATTTCAGGTCATGGAACCAATTGAGTGAGTCACATGAGTGTTTTCAAAAATAATGGCGGTATTTTAGTTCATGCTCTGCCCTCTTCCATGTCGCCCTTCAGGGGGAAAGCAGATGGAACTGGGCTGAGTTTTAAAAGGCCATCCTGCAGGCCAATGGGAGATGAGTGAGGCTCGAGGAGTGGGAGGAGGAAGCACCTGGGCAGGACCTTGTCCAGATGGAAGCAAGAGGAGACGGCTCTCCAGGCAAGGAGGGTGAGGGCGGAAAGGACCTCCTAGAACTCAGTCCGCCACTCCCATTTCATTGGTGAAAGAAACTGAGGCCCAGAGAGGAGGAAGTGATGCAGTGCTTTAACGTCCTGTCTTCTCCCTCTTCTCAGGCCAGTTGATTT
Source organism: Rhinolophus sinicus (assembly GCF_057876585.1). NCBI lineage: Eukaryota > Metazoa > Chordata > Mammalia > Chiroptera > Rhinolophidae > Rhinolophus > Rhinolophus sinicus. Next base: position 102,857,205 of record NC_142502.1, read on the forward strand.
CTCTGTGTTTCCCCGGGGCCCAGCACACCATTCAGAATAGAGAGTCAGGTGTTTACAGGAGATTCAAAACCTGGGAGGAAACGTGACAGTGGGGCAACAGTCCCAACTGTATGCCCCTGACCTCTAGTGGTGTGTAAATATGTGCACTGCACCTGAAGAAAGAGCAAGCAATTGCTAATCACAAACACTCTTAGAGCATGAGGATGTGGATTACACACACACACACACACACACACACACACACACACACACCCCTCCTTTGGAGACACCCTTCAGCCAATATGGAGTCAGCGTCAGAGGCCTTCCTCTCTCTGGTCTCCTCTTCCCTCTTTTGCTTGCATCGACAGGAATTCTCCAGGTCCTCCCATGTTTCTTCAAGTGAGGTTTTTGCTAGACAAGCCAGTTTTTCTTTGGCTGAAATCAGTCACCTCACAAACTGTCTGCTATTCTGCTAAAAGACCCACCGCCCAGTGGTATGCTGGTAAATGTTGAGCAACCAGCTCTTCAGGGGAGAAAGATAGATCAACAACTTCAAAAGAATCGGTAATAGTAAAATAACTAGGAAGTAATGAGTTTTGAGTAAATGTTACTTTTATTTTTAATACAATTTATTTAATTGTGAGTTTATATCCTGCATTCTCAGCAGGGGTGACAATCAGTTCTTGGTGGGGGACAAAAACAGTCTTACTCTTTTTATATATAAAGCACAGATTTACTCCAGTACATAAACAGACATACAGTATAGCTGTGATATTAACATGTCATGGGGAGGGTGGTAGGAGGTTAGGAAAATAATGTCTGAAAAGGCTCCTTAGGAGGCAATAATGAACAAAAGGTGGAGAAACACTGGTCCGTATAATGTAATTTTTAATGGTGCCCGGGTTTAACAACCAGCTCACAGAATTCCTGAATGGGTAGCAGTTGGCTCTTGCAAGCCTGTATGAGCAGGCTCCAGCCCACCTGGGGTGAGGTGGGTGGGGGACAAAGCAGAGAAGGGAGAGAGAAACCCCATCTGTCACCCAAGCAGTTCATCAGGCTGGTAGGAAACGTGGCATGCGTGGGGTATTAAGAGGACAAAGAGAGTCCCAAGCCCCCAACAAATCAGTGGGGGCTGCCCTTGCTCAGCCACGGAGTCCTCACCCAAGACCCTGGGTCGTAGTCCATGCCATCCCACTAGGCGGTTGGGTCCCAAGTCCTCCAACAGCTCCATCAGTGTGGCAGACGGGCGGTGGCATCCTGCAGGGTCCCCCAACCCAGCAGAGCACAACAGACATTTGTGCACACACCCTCACCCTTGCGCCGGAAGGGAGGCTCAGAAAATTCAAATCATCTTTGTTCAGTGCCTCTGGTTGGGTGGTTCTGCTGAAAGGCCTCCCTTAGGCCAGTGCGGGAGTCAGAAGGGGCAGGGCTGGTTTCCCACTGGGAGCCAGAGGGGTCCATTCAGTGATGTTTCTTCCTCATCAGATGTTCCCAGGAGAGTAATGAGGATGACACAGCCCTCAATGCTTGATTAGGTAGAGCTCCCGGAAACTTGGACAGCTTTGGGCACCTTTCAGTGCTGGCTGGGTTGGAGGAGGGGAGTGGGGACGCCAAGCATGCAGTTGCCAACAGACACCAGCTCGGAGCCCCCAGTGGGGCCTTCGGCCACTGCGTGGGAGCAGGGTGGGGAGGAGGGTGTACTCCTGGAAGCACTGACAGTGGCTGCTCTAATTACTTCAGGGGAACTTGTGCAGTCACCAAAGGCACTTTGTTTTCTGTAAACAGGGCAGAGAGGAAGCATCAGGGAACTTAGGGAGAGGTGGTGCCCTCTATCCCTTAGTCTGCCTCTCCCACTTTCCTGACCCATTAGGAGGCTAGGCCCTTGCCCGCTGACCCACGGGCTCTCCGGATCCTGCACAAAACCTGTGCATGGCTCTCAGAACCTCATTCTCCAAAGGCCCAGATACATCCCAAAAGGGTCAGGCTGAAACCCACCACCCCCAAACAGCCACGTTCCTCTGCAGCCTTGCCTTTCTGTTTTCCTGCCCTGTAAAATGGGCCTAATCACTGCCTTCCCGCCCCGTCAAGGAGTGGGGGTTCATTAGTGTGCGTGATGCTCCAAGACTCCCCCGTCAAGGCTCTGTTGGTTGTGGAGAGGAGTGGATCCCTGCCGTGTGTGCCCCAGCTGCCCCCAGCTTCCTTGGCAAAGGTCATTTAGACGGTGTGCTCATTCACTCCCTCTGTAAAGTCTCTGTGGGCATTTGCTCCGCTCACTACCCACAGGATTGTCTCTGGTGGTCCCTAGACCAGCTTCCAGCTTTGGGGCTTTTCCAGGCCTCCCTCAGGAATTCCCTGAGGCCAGCCTGTGAGGAGCTGAGGGAGGCTGGGACCTGCACTAGCAGGTGATAGCCAGCCTCCAGCATGATCTAGAAAGACTGGTGAGGGTCCCAACATGTGAGCTACATGCGTGGGAGGGCTGGCCAAGGTGAGGGGCCAGAGTTCAGGGGCAGGACTTGTCGTTCTCATAGTCAGCATGGCCTCTCCACCTCAGAACCTTTGCCCACGCTGTTCCCTCTATCTGGAACTCTCTTCTTTCTTTTTTCATTTGATTAACTCCCACTCATTTTTTATGCGCTAGCCCAACCATCACTCCTCATTTCCACATTTAAGACAAATCTCTGTGATTAGTGTTCATAGCAAAGGGAACTTGTTTATGGGAACTAACCTTTTTGGGGTGAGAAAATTTGATTAATGCCCATGTCTCCACTGGAAGCTTCCCAAGAGCAGATAGAGTGTCTGCTTTTGCTCATCATTACACCCCAGTCTAAAGATTTATTGAATGAATGAGTGAAATGAGTTACCACCGTCCCCACGTGGCATTTTCCACTTTGTGCTGCAATCAACCATTTACATGTCTGTCTCTCTAGACCTCGAGGCAATGAGATGACTCAAGGTGCAGGATATTGGGGAACGGAGCCACACTGATTGGGTTCATAGGCAGGCTCTGCCGCGTACTAGCTAAATAATAACCTTAAGCAAGTTATTCAATGTCTCTGTGCCTCAGTTTCCCCCTCTGTAAATTGAGGATAATAGTACATGAGTTAATGCACGTGAGATGCTTAGAGCAGGGTCAGGCAGGTAGATGCTGCAATGAATGTGGGTGTCTATACCTCTGGCACCCAGACCAGGGCCTGGGGCATAACAGGTGCGCATTGAAGGCTTCTTGATTGAACCAGCAACATGTGGGGTTGGTCCTGGAAAGAAGAAAACCGAGGGATGGGCAAGTACAAGCTGAGATGAGGATGGAGGGTCCCCAAGGTTACAGAGAAGTTAGATGACCAGAAACTCAGCTGCCACAACACCCCCATACTCTGGCAACGCTTTTTCCACCTGACAGCAGCAGTTCATTCCAGGATAACAGTTGATTCCAGTTTGTTTTTTTCCCAATACTTGGAGAACCAGCCTCATGGATTTCCCCCCCAGGGACACCAACGCCACCAGCTGGCACCTCCTCCCCAAAGGTCTGGGTTTCAGCTCCATGGCCTGCCATCCTCCAAACTTCATTTTAACAATTGCAACCTTTTCCCTTTGTTCCTCCAGCCCTAGGGACGCCCTAGCTTCTTCTGCGGTTGTGACCTGTGATACTTCAGTATTCTCTCTTTGCTTTTTCAATTCTTTAGTTCCTAACGAACAGTTCTGCATGTTTGATTCTGCCTGTTAAAATGACCGGTGTACTTTCTGTCTCCTGATTGGACCCTGACTAATAACACTCATCAGATCCCCAACCCGAGTGGGCTCAGGCTGTGAAAGTTAGAAGCAGGAGCCAGCTCCCCACACCCCTGCCTGGCTTCCACTCCAAGGGGAAACAGCTGCTTCAGCCCCTTTTCTGGAATCCTACGGACGACAGAGGGATGTGCCATCTAATCCGCCCTGGAAAAACCGGGCCAGCAGTTAAACCACACAAACAAAAGAGCTGCAGCTCCACACAGAACGCTGGCTTGGGCCGAGGCCAAGACAAACAAACAGTCACAGCAATCTAGGCCCCACCAAGGCTTCAGGCTTCCTGGGCCCCCACAGAGGGGGCTCAAGGAGGAGGGGCTGAAACCCCAGAGTCTCCTTCCTGGATTCCAAATCTCCCCTCACTCCCTGCAGGATTCTCCAGAACAGGTTGCCCTGTTCTACTCTAGAACCTTCTGGAAAATGTGGAGCTTTCCATGGCTTACCTTCCTGGTACACATCAAAGACCGTGAAGTGAACATAAGGAGCTTCTGAAAATATCGCTGCCTGGACTCCACCATTGGTATTTATTTATTGGTATTTATTAAAGCTCCCAAGAGTTGCTTGGCAGTCACGATTGAAATCCAGGGAGTAAATCCAGAATGTATTAGAAGCAACTCTCAAATTTGAGATGCATTAGGATTACCTGGAGGGCATGTTAAATCACTGCCAAGCCTCCCCCCAGGTTTCTCATTCAGTAGTTCTGGGGCAGGGCCCGAAAATGTGCATTTCTTACAAGTTCCCGGCTGATGCTACTGGTCTGGGGACCACACTTTGAGAACTCCTGGCTATGGAGTCGGATGGCCCAGGTTCAAATCCCAGCTCTGCCAGATGCAGTTGACTATCTACCTATAAAGGTTTAAATGCAGGACAAACAGCCACACATTGTACCTGCCCATAATAATGTTCAATGAATATTGTTATCACTGTGAATACAATGATTAGGAGGCCAGGCTACAGAGTTACAGCATGTGACTTTGAACCATCGTCTTAATCAGGGCCTCAGCTTCCCCATCTGTAAAATGGGGATAATGACACCCTGGCTCAGCCTACTTTACCGGTTTGTGGAAGGATCAAAGGAGTTCCCTGATGTGAAAGTGTTTTGGATACTTATAAAGCCCAGTAGAGAGTTTTATTAGAAAGGGGTAAGGCAGGCACAGCCCCATCCTGGAGCCACAGGCAGGGCTCCTTGCTCACCAAGGACATCTTCATGCGGTGGTGAGAGAGGCATCCTGGTGCCTCCCTCCAGCTGCCTGCATGCTTCCCTGCCACCCTCAGGCACTGACACTCCTGGGTGGGGGAATGGCTGGTAGCTCTTCAAATATCTAAGTGGAAGAGACCGGGTGCTGTGGGTACAGCACCCCCCACCTCACCAGCATTTCTGCTAAAAAAAGAAATGTGGCAGAGACCAAAAGTGTGCAAAGATCTCCCTCCCCAAGCCTTTACCACACTGGCCGGCCAGGGCCCCTTCCTCTTTGACCCTTCTGCTCCCTTTCACACCTGCCCACCCACGCAACTCCGCCCCCCTGCCACCAGGGAGGGGACATGGGCAAAAGCTGCAGTCCCCAGAAAGCCAAGAGGGCTGGAGGAAATGACTGTTCTGCTCAGGTTAGGAACTTGTCCATTTGATTCCATCCCTTTCAGTTCAAGTCACAGACACATCGCATATCTGTTAGTAAATATGCTAGTTAATGCTTTCTACATTAAAAAAAAAAAAGACACAAAATTCCCCATATATTTGGGAGGAGTAGCAGCCTCACAAAAGCTGAGTTGGAAATAGCTGGGAGCCCCTGGCAGTGAAGACATAAGAAGTGAGTTGTCCCCCAACACGGCTGGTGGGGAGGGGCAATCAGGCTTGACTTGACTCAAGGCAATTTGGCAGAACAGGTCAAAAGCCTGAAAATGTGCGTACTCTGACCCAGGGGTTCAGGTTTAGGAATCCATCCCAAGGAAATAGCACAAAACGATGACGCTGCTTTGAGTCTTGGCTCCAATGGTGGGTGACGTTGGGCAAGTGATGGCCTGGTCCCTAAAATGGGGCTTAATACTTGCATCCCACCCCACAGGGTTGAGGAGGAAGCGACACAAGGCTTTGTGTGCAGTAAGTGCTCACGAAGGTTAGCATCTTGGTTGGGGATTCCCCCAGATGCACACTCCACAACAGGATTTGGGAGGTGAGCCCAGGAGGCAGGTGGGGCAGTGGCACAGGAGGAAAGGAAGCCCACACAGGCACCTTTCTCCAAGCGGAATGAGCTGCCTGCTTCCAGAGGTGAGCGAGACCTAGGTGTCTCCATTCCTTTAAGTCTTGCGTTTATATGCTCAGGACCATCTGCCTCTGCAACTCTTTTCCGTGAGAGAAAAAGAAAGCTTCCTCTGGTTTGAGCCACTCATTTTGCTTTTCTGGTACATGCAGCTGAGTTTAATCCTTATCTGAAGCTGGAGGCCAGTGGATGTCCCCTCAGGATATTGTCCAAGGGACCCGTTGTGAAGACCCACTGGGACAGGCAGGTGCTGTGGTGCCAACATCACGTCAGGGAAATGATCTCGCCAAGGGACCCCATTCAGCCTACCCGCCCCTTGGAGCCTGAATCCTCAGTGAAGAAATGCCTCCTCGGCAGGGGTTCATCCCTTTTGCCCCAGTCTCCGGCTGACTGGCATGGACACCTCCCCAGGCATACGGTCCATGCCCCCAACGCTTCCTAGAGGCTTCTTCATTACTTACCTGTTTTGGGTCTCTGCTCTGCTGGCAACAGCCAGCACATCTGACAAGTGAATTGGTGTCAGTGGGTTAACGTGTCACCCTCCCAAGTAGCAAATGTGCATTTCTGACAGCGCCAGGAGGACACAAGGCTGTATACCCAGAGCCAAATGACGTGACACAAGAGGCTGCCCTGCTGCTGGTCTCGTTTCCTCCGTTCCACTCCCAGTTCCTCCTTCCTCCCTTCCCCTCCCTTGGCACAGCTGGCTACGGCCACAGCTCCTACCTCAGCAAATGCCAGGTCTCCACCCTCCAGCTCCATTTGGCCTGAGCTACCATACTGAAAGCAAAAGGAAAATAATAAAACCACTGAAAGAGAAGAAACAGCTGGCAGAATATTGGAAAAATTCCCAGGTGGGAATTCCCAGCCCTCAAGGGCTGTGCCAGGCTGAGGACATTCTGAAAGGGCAATCTTGAAATTTGTTCTTAGACTTGTTGCCAGCTCATGGGAGTACCTGTCCCCTGGACAGCACTGTGCCCTGGAAGGGTGTATGTACAAAGCTGGAGTTGTGTTTTGAGGGTCAGAGCAGAGCTGGGGTGGGAGGGAGAAGCTGGGGCTCAGGGGAGTGGGGGCGAAGGGCATGGACCCTGGTGGGTGGGGCAGACAGTGCCTGAGGGTCCAGGCCTTCCTGGGGTTCGGGAGGCAGGGTCTTTCCCTGAGGCAGAGCACAGTGAGGAGGAGAGGGCTTGGCAAAGCCCAGTGGTCCAGAGGGCGCTGAGTGCAGGTGTGTGGGGGAAGGGGGGGCTCACTAAGAGGCTTTACGGATGGCATCCAGGGGGTGGCAGCCAAAAAAATTAAGTTGGCTGCTCTTCCCTAAGCCAGAGTGAGATCCTACATCCGTTCAGGAAACGTGGATGAAAACTGGAAGAGGTTGAATCAGGGATCTGGCTTGTGCCCCTGGAAGTCTGGAGCCGGCACGCAGTGGTTGGCAGACAGGGAGACAAAAGCAGTGCCACAGCCCCGCACGAAAGTATGCTCCACGGGGGGCCTGCAGGCTGGCCGCCATAGGCCGGTGCTGGCATTGCTGAGGAAGAAATGGGAAGGGTCCCGTGGTGGAGGGCTGTGAGGACGGGCCAGGGGTGGGAGAAAGGCAGTGGGTCTGCGGCTCACCTGAACACCGAGTTTGGAGACTGGCTCATGGAATTCGGAGAGAGAACAGAGGCCGGACCTTGTACAAATCATCAGGTCTTCTGCCCGAGCCTGGGAGGCCTTTTGAGTCCCCTGGTTGTAGGGTCAGGGCTCGACATACCAGAAAGCCCCTCACCCCTCATGAAGCGCAATTAATGATAACAAAAAGAATTATCCACTGTAAAGTCAGTCCTCTTTGATAGGAGGAAACAATTTCTGCCAAGTTCATTAATTCCAGGCAAGGTATGGCCTGAGGAATGTTCCCAGCCCTAACTACTGATTCTCTGTCTTCACTGCTCTCCCCCTCCTATGTGAGGCCAGGGGGTGCACAGCCCCCTGAACCCCCAAGTCTCTTCAGCCACCTGCCTTCCCAATTGACTTCAATTGACACCCCCAGGTTACTTTTCTGAAAGCAGTGATCCCTAACTTCCCCTGCCCAGCACTTGCCACGCTGCAAACCAGCCCCCGTTACCTGGCAACCTCTCCTCTCACCCTTTCTCACTGAGGGTCATGGAGTGGTAGAATGTCAGGGTCAGAGCATGAGCTCTGGGTTTGAATTCCACCACTCAGGGCCTACGCTTCCTCACCCGTGAACCAGAGAAATAACCATAACTACTACTTCATGTGGGTGTTTTGAGGATTAAATGAGTAAATGAGGATAAAGTGCTTAAAACAGTGCCAGGCAGGCGGTAAGCTCCATAAATGTATTACTACTGATCTTGCTGTTACTCATAGCGTGTCCACAGAGGACAGATTTTCGTTTTGTTCACCAACTTCATCCTGGCAATTCGAACGCTGGCACACAGCTTCATGAATGTGTGTTGCACTTACTATTCCACACCCCCTGTTCCACCCAAGCTCGTCCCTGTAACACACTTTATACCTCCCTATCTCCGTGCCCTGGAAGGGCCACACCCCATCCCACGTAATTCCCCCTACTACTTCAAATTCCCAGCTCCAGTCTCCCTTCCTCTCAGGGGCCTGCTCTGGGCTCAGAACCTGCTCAAAACGAGCTCTCAGGAAAGGCTCAGTGGTTTGTGGCTGGGGTTTTTTATACTTTGGCTCCAAAACAGCAGCCTCACTGACTTGGCACTTAGCGCTCACTGCCTCCTGGGGTGGCCCTGAGAAGTGGAGCCCCCCAGCTACTATACATGTCCTTTATCTTGCGGCTTTGCCATTCAGAGAGGGCTTCCCAGGTGAAGACACCTGAATCATTAGACATGTGGTCTCCAAACCACAGTTTCTGGGCTTCCTAATTGGTGAGTTGAGAGACACGGCATCTGTTTGCCCAAGAAATAGGAGCCAGGCAGCTCCACCTCAACAGGCTGCCTTCCCGCCCTGGATGGGGCAACAAACAGCTGCCTCTAACTTGGCTGTTTATGTGCTAAAAAAAGAAATTCCATGGTGACCAGCTGACTCAAGCCAGCTCCCAATGTGAGGCGGTAGTTTCAAAGTAATCCTGATGACACCAAATGTTCTCCACCCAGTCCTTTATAAAAAGAAAAGGATAAACAAGAGCAACACTTGAGCAGGAGCACGCGTGAGTCAGTATTCTGAAGCCCTGGAGTGTGCAGTGTCACAGCTGGAGCTGCATCCGGAAGTGTCTGTGTCGGCCTCACAGACCCCTCCCCTAACAGCAGGCTTGTCTCTTGCAAACTAACCTCCTCTCCCCGCCCACCCCCAGATACAAGTGCTCTGCAATTCCTGAGAGGGCCCATCCCACCGTGAGGAAGGTGCTCTTTGGAAGGCAGGGCCGGAGACTGGCCCAGAGTGGCAGGGCCAGACCAGGCTGCACACAGGCCTCGAATAGCATTTCATGTTTTCTCCACAACCAACAGACATGCACTCATCACACACTAGGCCTTCTTCTAAGTGTATTACATACGCAGCTCTCTCCCCATCCTCACACACAGCCAGGAAGGCAGGCCCAATTTTCTGCCGTTTTACAGGTGGAGAAACTGAAGCTCAGGCAGGGTAACAGGCAGCGCTCGAAAGTGGCCAGGCTGGACGGAGCGGCTGTGCGGGGCCCAGAATCCATTCTCTGAGTCTGGGGCTACGTGGCATTTAGCACCACCTCCTCCCCTCCAGTACGGCTGCCATGCTTCACGCCTCCCAGTCGCGAGCCTGAACTTTGCGCTCTACCCCACTTCCCCCAGGAGAAGGGCACTGATAAGAGGACATCGCCCAGGTTTATAGTTTCCTCCCAGTCTCTCTGGCGACACTTGGGCTTGCTGCTTCCCTCTTCCCCCACTCGGTCACACTCATGTACACACTCTATCACCCTCACACACACACAATTACACTAGTCACACACAGTCACCACCTCTGCTGGATGATGGCTGAGGACTGATAGGCTTGGAGATTTACGTTCTAGAAAATCATGCCTGCCTCTCCTTGCTGCCTTTCCCCAGCCACTGGGGATATAGGCTTCGGCCACATTTCATGTCTAATAAGCGAGCCCATCTTGAAGGACCATGGTACCCCTGCTTCCACTGCCTGAAGGCAACCCTGAGCCACTGGATTGGCGTTGACGATCTGCTTTCTTCCCCACGCTGCCACCTTGTGACCTGACCCCAGAACTGCGGGCTCTGTGCCCAGGGGATAACCACTTCCCAGGGCCGGTTCAGGAGCCAGGTGGGTGGGTAAGGGCCAGCCGAGGAAATGAAGGCGCCTCTTCCTTCACCTGCCCCTCACAGGCACACTCCGTGGGCATGGGAGATGGGTGGGTGTGCCACTTCGACCAGCGTGTGACAGGACCCCATGGCAAAGTCAGCGTGTGACTCGTCATCCAGTCACGGGGTTGTTGGCCTATATCCATGCTTTCTTCACGTCCTTAAGAATCATCCTAATAGTGGCTTCGGCTGAACCTTAGTGAGGAAGGTGCAACAGCAGGTGACCATGTGACCTCCGACACTAACCCAGGAGCTGCTCTTCACTCCTTCCCTGCAGCCTTGGAGGGGCTGCCTCTGGCCTGGAGGGGAGCTCAGAGGGACCCGTGACTGACGCTCCCCTTGACCTCACTTGCCACACCCAGGGACACTCTTCCTGGTGAGGCAGTCCAGGGCGTGTCCCCACTTTCCTACATGAGCCCAGAGCCATGTTTCAGGCAGTGGTTTCACCCAGTGTCTTATTGTGACTGTTTTATTTTTGGTCCTTGGTGCAGTGGGATGAATCAATCCTACTCCCAAGGTGATGGATCACGGTCGTCACCAGCCGCTTTATGTATTCCTCTTTACTCTGTGGGTCACTCCCATTCCCTTAGGGTGCTCCCATAGCAGCCAGCCCAGTATATTCTTTTATTTGTATGTGTTCTAAAGTGCAGGGTTTTGTAGGCACGGACTGCCACACAGCATTGTATAGTGCCTTCTTCTTTCCTTTTTGTACCAGTATTATTGAAAGTGTCTGGGACAGGGTTACTGTATACAACATGCAGGAGAGTGGTAGTGCCTTAAGAGTTCACTGAGACTCTGTATTAATGATCACGGAAGTGACTGCACTTTTTTTCAGTGGTTTCCTAGAACATACAACCTGAGGCTCGTGGACCGTGGGCGCCCCGACCAGGCATGGCTGTTCGGAGGCCTGGGTCCCCACCTCAACTCAGCTCTGCCAGAACACTGAGACTTCCAGCAGGTCTTTCACCCTCTGACCCGTAGGTCCTCATCCATTAATCAGCAGGTTACACTAAGGCTCTTCTAAGGTCCCATCTACCTTCAAGTCTTTGATGCTGGGAAAGCTGTTGTCTAGGACTCACCAGCCCTAGGAGTCAGTCATCTAATAGATTCTTACTGAACACCTACTCCGAAGCCAGATGGTCTAGGTTCCAATCCGTTTCCCCACTTGCTGGGTGACATTCGACAAATTACTTAACCTTTCTGTGCCTCTGCTTCCTTAAATGGAGCTTGTTAACAGCACCTACTCTCCGAGGGCTGCTGTGAAGATTAAATGAGTTAATATAAGTGAACAGTGTCTGGCACCTACCAACCAGTCAGTAAAAATTTTTTTTTTCCATTTAAACCCTATAATAGCCCTATGAAGTAGTATAATTAGTTCCACTTTACAGATGACAAGATCAAGGCTCAAGGAGCAAAGTAACTTGCCCAGGCTTGCATAAGGATTGCCAGGAGTCAGACCCAGGTCTCCAGACTGAATGCTGTGCTCTTCCCACCCGAGACAGCCGCAGGGCCTTGATCCCCAATGTACGAAACCTTCCTAGTGCTCATCTGAGTGATGAGAGGTAACCCAGGGGCCACTGTGGAGAGTTCCTGGCCCTGGGGGGCGTCAGTCCTCATTGGCCTCCTCCTCTCATACTATGACCTTGACACTTAATGGCCTCTCTGAGAAAGAGCTTGCTTCCTCCAGGGGTTTCGTGGGGATCCAGGCCCGCCGATGCCAAGCCTATTCATAGCACAGACATATGGCTGGGCGGGGCTGGGCTGGAGGAGTGTGGGCCCATGGGCTCAGGCCTTGGGTCTAGTCCTGGCTGCAGATTTCCATACTCGGGAGAACTTTCCTTCTCTAAGCTTCAGCTCCCACATCTGTACAACAGGGGTAGTAACTCAACAGGGTCGTGTGAGGACTAAGTTTTAAGAGACTATTTGTCTTGACGCAACACTAACACTTGCCTGGCCCCTGGAGAACTTGCCTTGCATGAACCGTCACCCACCATGCATATAACGTTTTTCCTTTCCCCTCTAGGAAAACGACCGTCTAGACTGCCATCCTTATTCTTGGTCTGGAGTTGCCAATTCTAGAATATCCCTGATGGAAAGGACCTTGCAGCCCATCTGGTCCCAGTGTGGCAAACTCGCCTCCTACCAAAGGCCACCTCTGCCTGAAGCAGTAAATGGGGGGGGGGGGGGTCAGAGTTCAGCTGCAAGAACACTGTGGTCCATTTGCTCCCAGGTGCAGTGTGGAGAGGGCAGAGGCCGCCATGTGGGGCCCATGCCACCTCTAGCCCAACTGCCCCCCCCCCCCACAGATGGGCAAACCGAGTAAGCGAAATGATCCCTCCTATTCCTTCCCCTGACCCTCAGGGTTAACCAGCTCTGACTGCCGTGTTAGCACAGGAGACGGGTTTGTGCGCCACCTGAACCAGCGTAGGGCAGGGCCTACATCACACATGGTGATTACAACCATCCCACGATTGGCTTCATAGGCTAACGTCTATGCCTTTTTGTCTTTCTTTAGAACTATACTAATAGATTTCAGGAAACAATTTATTCATAATCCACTTGACCTCCACCTCAATGAACTGTAACCATTAAAGCAGTGTGTATTTGTTACTTCAGCTATTAAAATAGTATGTTTTAGAAAACAATGAAAATACTTGCTGGGACCCCTAAGACAGCCAGCTGGAAAACAAGAAAGGCCAGAAGAAAGCAAAGCGTAAAGGACACCTTGAAAGTGAGGGAGAAGCCCAGGAGAGCACTTATTAATGGCAGGCCTAAGGGTAGTGCAAGCTCAGGAGCCCTGGGAAAGGAAAAGGGACCTAAAAACCCTAGCTAACTGGGTTGTTTATTCACATCCTGCCCACTCCCAGAACGCGAGGGCTGGGTAGGCCAAGAAACAGAAGTTTATCTCCAGTGGTGGATGGTATGTAGAGTTGTCATGAGGGAAATACGGTATCGTGGACTCAGGCTCGCTGAACACCTGGGAGTTCAGGGACAGGTGTCTGAGACCCACCTGGGCTTGGACTCAGGAGCTGTGGGTTTCAAACCTGGCTTAACTTTCCCACTATCTTTGTGACCTTAACGAAGGGACTTCCTCTTTCTGGAATTCAGTTTCCTCTTTGCAAAGTGGGGCCATGATATCACCTCCCCTACACACAAACGAATAAATTTTCCACACCCAGCACAAAGAGTAAAGAAAAAAGGATACCAAAAACTACTTAAGAAAACCCGAAGCTCCTGGGTCGTTTTTCCTTTTGAGTTTATGTGTGTCCTCTAATATTTCTACCAGGGTCATGGATTACCTTTTAATTAAGTATGAGTCAAGGGGATGAAGTAGAGCTAATGTAAAGGAAAACACTTGACAACTTTCAGGGCCTCCTGTGTGCCAGGCACAGCTGTTGCTTTACAGGCATTGCCTCAGGTTTTTATCCCGACCAGCCAGCAAGGGAAGCAGCGTGGCTCCCACTTCTCGGCCGCAGAAACTGAGTTCCCAGAGAAGTGAGGCTTCACTATTAGGAGAGGCCGTGGCGACGTGGCAGGAGGGGGTGGACAAATGCATGGCAGTGTTACCCAGGTCAGCACTCCAACTCCGGGAAAGCGGAATCTTCTCCCTCTCCTGCAACATGACCACAGAGTCTGAGAAAAGCCATCCCCAATAGAGCCATACTCCGGGGACCTGCTCCTGGGGGACCTGCTCTGGGTCAAGGTCAGTTTAACTTATTATTAAAGAACAGCCTCGTGTCCAGCCAGCTTTCAGTGTATGAACTTACTTTTTAAACAAAAGAAATGCTTGCACCCGGTATTCTCTTCAGTAGCAACACAATGCACTTTCTGAACAAAATGCCGATTATACTGTGATAAGAAACATCTAACAATGATTTAATATCTTTCCGGAAAAAGAAAAAAAAAGAGCAAGTTCAATTTCTAAATGTCCTGCCATTTGTAGGCAGCTTGCTTCTTTCAAAAGGCAAGTCCTGATAAATGGTATTTTGGAAATCCTGTGGGTAGGTAACCCACTTGTTCTGTGCTAGAGCCACCACCTGTGTGCACCCTGGTAACACAGCGCCCCACCCATGCTGCCCCACCCCGATACTGAAACCCGGGCTGATGGGGTAATGCTGAGCCGCCCGAAGGAATGGGGCAGACAAGTCCCTCTGCGGACCAAAAAAAAAACACCCTCCTTATAAAAGCCAGCACAATTCTCACGCTCACAGGTGTCTGTCTGCCTGTTGCTCAAGAGTCTTACTCTGGCCCCAGTGAGAGAAGTGATAAAAAGGCGAGATCAGGGGACAGCCTTTGGGGCTGGCACGGGCACAAACCACAGGGTGAATCAGACCTGCAATGACTCCTGGAGCCTTGTACTGTTTGCCCTCCGTCTGAGGCTTTATCTGCCAGGGAGATGGGCAGGCGGCCAGCGCCCTCTCAGGTGAGGGGTTGAGCAGCCAGCCTGCATGCGGCACGCTGCCACACCAGATGTCATGACCGGTTCCTGAGAAGCAGCACTTCTCAGGGTCAGAAGTCAGGAGCCCAGCACCCGGAGACGGCTCCAGCTGGGCTCCATGGGTCCTTCACCTCAGGCTCTTTATCAGCAGAAAGGTGTGGGCCGGGCCGCATAAGGAATTCTCACTGTGCTGTAGGAGTCTGACACTTGATTGTTTAGAATATGTGCCTAGGTCTACCCATTTTGTAAGAGCATCTTTTAAAACATAAAATCTACTCAATCATATGTATATTTGAACATGCTAAAATGAATTTGTGCTTCTAGATTGTTTGGGGGCAGACCTTCCTATCCTGTCACTTCTGGGCTTGCAAAATGAGGTGTTAAAAAACGTTACCATTTGCACTGACCAAAATACAGGAAAAACTGGGTTCTGAGGTCAATCTAAGACTGCATTCATCAAATCATTATTTTTCCTATCTTTAGAAGCCAGTATTATCTACCATGTTTCCCCGAAAATAAGACCTAGCTGGACAATCAGCTCTAATGCGTCTTTTGGAGCAAAAATTAACATAAGACCCGGTCTTATTTTACTATCTTATTTTACTTATCTAACATAAGACCAGGTCTTATATTAACTTTTGCTCCAAAAGACGCATTAGAGCTGACTGTACAGCTAGGTCTTATTTTTGGGGAAACACGGTACTAGACTTTTTTTTATAGCAGTTATCATTGAAATTGGTTTATGTATTTTATACTTATTTTCATTCCAAAAAAAGGTTTGGCTAAGTTTACAGGTTTAAAAATCACCGTATCTTATGACCTCTAAGTTCTCTAGCTGACTTTCTACTATCTAATCTAAACCCTGAACAAATTCACAGGGTCTTAAACTTGTCCACAGAAAGCCTTGGAAGTTTCCTGCCTTTGCTTTTACGCATATCTTTCTTTATATAGCTGGCTTTCTAGCCAAATCGTTCTTCAACACTTCGCTCAAGTACAATCTCTTCTACAAAACACTTCACATGGCTCTTGGGCCTAAGCCTGTTTCTTCCTCTGCAGGAGAGAACAGTCTCCCTCAAGTGGTGAGGTGTAAGTGAGCTGGTGGTTTGTGTATGTAAAATGCTGGCACCTGAGTTCAAGTAATGCTAATTATTATCACAACTGTCTTTATTGTCATTGGCAGAGTGGAAGACTTTGGAGTCCGAGGAGACTCACTACTACTAAACAGATGTGTGACTTCAGGCAAAGACTGGTCTAATAGTCTCAATGGTGCAGTACTGCCTCCTGGTGGGTGATTGGGAATTTGACTTTTCTTAAATTTGTCTTGTCACCCTGGTGAGGGAGCATAACCGACTCTAGGGACAAAGATACTAGATGTCTGTCACACAAAAAATTGCCCATGCCCACAGGACTGAACCTACAAGTATAAAATGTTAAAAATATTTGCATAAGGCCATAACAGAGAGAATGATTAAATGGAATAAAGACATTGTCTAGAAATAATTGAGTAATTACCCCATGCATTTGGATTACTATTTTTCCTAATCGTTATTCCCTTCCATCAAAGGATGGATACTACTGGGGGTGCCAAAAAAATGTATGCAAGCGGACACTTTGGTCAACGTTGCTCCAGCAGTCATTCGCCATTCGCCGTAATCAGAAGTGTCTGGACGCTGATGAGCACCTCTTGTAACTGCAGATGTGACTTGTTTTCATCTTGTTACAGGTATATATTCGGTATTACAAATTTATTTCTTCTTAAAATGTGCATACTTTTTTGGCACTCTGTATTTAATACTTACACAGTTTAAGCGCCAGGAACTGTTTTGATCTCATGTATTAATTCAATTAAACCTTCATGACAGCCTATAAAACAGGCTCTCCATTTTCTCCCCTCCCCGTCACAGTATATGTGAGTTTTTTGACATTAGCTTTAAGGCCCAGCTTATTTGTGAGATTGTACTTCCTTTCTTCAACTCAGCAGTCTGTTGCCTTAGCATGTTCTACTTCAATTAAGCTTATTTCCTCCTCATATTCAGGTAAGTCTGATCTATTATTCCTGGCTCTAGTTTTTATTTTGGTACCTATATGTGCCTTCACTCGCAATTTTTCTGTAGGTCAAGTATGGAATGAATGGGTCAAGCATCTGACTTCTGGCAGTCATACCTAACACATACAGAAATACATACTATTTTATAAAATGCTTTTTCTGTGTTAAGGCTTTATCTTGACTTTTAAAAAATAATGAACATCGAATATAGATTTCACTTAAGAAGTCAAGGATCATTCCAGAATGTATTTACAAAATGGAACCCCAAGTCTGATAAGGTTGATTGAGGTCATTCTCCCTGTCCGAGCTTGAGTAAACGGGAGACCACCTCAAAATCAGAGCTGATGAGAAAAAAGCACAGTACCTGTGCTCAGCACATGGCAATTCAATTTTAATTCTCTTCCTGTCTCGTCTCCTTTTTCTCCCACACCTTGCTCAAAGGGTATCGCCAACACCAGCACAGCGAATGTGACAAGGGAAAGCAGAATTTTCTGCTGGCAACAATCTCATCCAACTGCTGTGTAACACCAAGGCAGGTACCCAAGGAATGCTGGGAGTTTTCAGTCCAGCTCCACAGCCTCTATACAGAAACAGAACCAGGGCTGCTTATCCCAGCCAAGAGGCAAAAACAGGGATGGGCAGTGTGTGGCCAGCAGGCAGAGCCCCAGGATAAGGGCACAGATGTGCTTTGTTCCACGTACAGGGACGCCTAGGACCGGGATAGGGAAGAGACAAACAGACCATTGTGGGATCAAACCAGATCCCGGACTACTCTTCAGCGCCACCGGGGAAACTTGTAAAGCACACACGCACAGAAGTTCCCACCTCAGGTAAACCAAATCAGAGCCTCTAAGCATCAGAGCCCAGGTATTTTCACAAGTTCCCCAGTGGATTCCAATGTGCAGCAAAAGATGGAAAAAAAAAAAAAACCACTGACAAACACAAAGAATCATCAGTAATACCCTGTGAGGTATGTTTTTATTATCCCAAATTTTACAAAGAAATTAAAGAAGGTAAGTGACTTGCTTCAGGCACATAGCCAAAATATGGAAATGTGAATCCAGAATGGTCTAATTTGAAAAGCCATTTTCAAAGAGCCATCTAACAGTTTTAATCCTTCATCCTCTTTCCCATCTGCCTATCCCTCATTGCAGTAGCCCCTTTTTCTTTAAAAAACTGCCCCGACTCCTTTAACCACAAATGTCCCTCCTGACATTGGGCCCCTCAAATCAATGTCCCTGCAAACTGGACAAGGGACTCAAAAGTAAGGACCAGGGTCAGTGGAAACAGTACACATGGGGAATGCAGGAAAGCTGGCACTCTCGCTTACTCAACACCAAAAGGAGTCAATATTGCTAAAAGCTTCCTCAGGGCATTACTGCACACCAGTCAGTGCAAGCCTACATGACAGCTGCTGTTTACTGAACACAAGTCATGCCCCGTTGAGTGCCTTACATGCATCCCATCACTACGTTGTCATACTAACAGTAGGAGGTAGTTGTTTCCTATTGTTATACCCATTGTGCAGATGAAAAAAAGTGAAACCCCAGACATAATATAGCTGGTCCAGTCACCCCAGCTACTGGCTTCAAAGCCTTAATATCATACTGCTCCCTGGGACTAGCACCTGGATTAACTGTTGGGACAGTCCTCGTCCCAGTTGTCATGGTGTTCCTGCGTGACCTCAGGCAAATCTACCTTCTCCCCTCCAAACACAGGACTGGACCTTGGACTCCAGGCCTCTTCTAGTTAATCTACACCTGTTCCTGCAACCTGGGTTACACTGTTCCAGCTCAATCACTGCTGGTCTGCGACCTTGGACTTGTTCAGCCTTCCCTGTACTTCAGTCTCTTCCTCAATAAAGCAGGATGACCATATCCGCATTACTAATATCCTTTCGATTAATTTTCTTCCTGTCAACTGCTGTCAAGTCCAAAAAGTTGGCCCTGGTTCAGGAACCAGTCTTGGATGATGCACATGTACTTAAACTTTACCTTAAAAACCTTTCCTTTTCTACTCCTCTCCTGAGAATCAACATCATTTCAGGAAAGTCATGGAACATTCTTCCAAACCAACAGACTGCAGGTACTGGTGGACAATTAAAAAGCTTTAAGCATCAAGTCCACTGTTAAAATCTAAATGATCAAATGTGCCACTTAACCTAGACCAGTCTTTTTTCCCCCAGCAACTAAGAAATGCTGCACAATCGACTCCTAATTTGGGCCACAACTGGTTTTGGAACCAGAGGTCCTACCAGGAATCTTTGCAACAGCCTCACCTGGCCATGGGATTCCAGGGTGTTCCCCGTAAGATTCCATTTAAAAAAAAAAGGAACAAATTGTGCACTTTTCTTTATGACAGTAATTTAAAAGGCCCTAAAGTTTGATGTTCACCAGCCCTTGTCTAAAATGCAGTACTCACCAATGTTGCTCACATTCCTAAAAGGTTTAAAACTGAGGTCAAGAGCAGGAGACCGAGTAGCCAGAAACCAGCCATAGCTTTGAAGCACTAGATTAAGTTAACCCGGACACAGAATCAAGGTCGGCCCATCCACATCCGCATGGCTTTGTCCTCCTTGAAAATGATATTCAGTCGTTAGAGTATCAGTTAACATCAAGACAAAGCTAGGTATGTTTCTGCCAAGAAATGTCTTAAAAACCATGGTAGCTGCCCAGATGACGGCATGTGTTGTGGATTTACATATTACATATACACCTCAGACGTACACGCATGCTTCAGTTGTGTAAAAGGAAAAAGGTCAAGGACACATTTTCTAGCTGTAAAAATACTTGATCACGTATGCTTAACTTTCAAGACAAAAATGTTAATATGTTTCACAACTAAAAGGATGTGCTCTAAATCCTGACAAGCACTGACTGGCAATTTTACCATTGGGTTGAGGAAGTAAAAATGTAGTGGAACAGAAAACAAGGGCTTTCCACCTCAGGGATGATGTAGATGCCTGATCACTGCACTGTACACCTGAAGCTGTATAATAATGTCAACTACAATTCTCTCTCTCTCTCTATATATATATATACACATACACATATGTAATTATATACATATATATATAGTTACAAGAAGTAGAGTTCAGCATTAGGAATAGACAGTGGAAATGTAATGGCTGTGTGATGTCAGGGGCAGTATATGGAGGGAGGGGGGTGATCACTGTGTGAGGGATATAAATGTCTATTACATTGTTTTGTACACCTGAAATTAAAAAAAGGGGGGCTTTGAAGTCAAGGCTGGCCTGGGTTCTGAATACAGCACTTTAAGTAGGACAAGTAATGAATAATGTGAGGAATTTTTTTCTGCCCCCTTTTAACAGTGACACCCTACAATGTTTGGCAAAGGAGTCTTCAAAAATTTCCTTTCCTGGAGGCTCCACAAGGGTGGACCGTTTTATACTTCCTCTCCTGACCACCCCAATTATCTGCACTGCAGCTGCCAGCACCCAAAAGGCAGCTTAATTTCAAAGATTCCGTTCTTTAGCCCTCTCCAAATCTTCAGTGTGCTCATTTACTCCTTACAAAGTGGGCAACGCAACCTCACTTCTGGAAGCCAACTTTATGTCAGTCAATGCAAGTCCTACCAGGACCGCAAGTTCAGTCAATTTCTTGTCCCCATTAAACCTGGCAGCTGGGATACATGGGCCAGCCATTTATTTCATGAGTGCAGTCGGACACTCCCAATTTCTTGGCCTTCCTTTCAGTACTAAAGTTGGACAAGTTAACCCACACCTGCTTACTTGGCAGTATGGCTCAAAGTAAAAAATCATCAGACTGGAACTACTTCCTTGTCTTAGAATCCCGTTTTACCTCTAAACCCTAGGGCAGTTAGCTGCACTCACTTCCTGCCCTCTAAACTGCTTCACGATTAAGGGACTACTCTTCACCTGATTCTTTACAGTCTTTTCTTACCTGGAGCTCTGTTCTTGCCAACCCCCACCCCCCGCCCCAATCTGACTCAAGGCACTTGTTTTCCTCTGCTGCCAATTAAGGGGCTTTTCAAAGGGCACTCAAAGATTATTTGCAACCTCACTCCAGGTCCAAGAGCCTTTTTTTTTTAGGGCATGTAAAGCCCTACAACCAACACCTCTTTAAATTATTCTAATCTAAAAATAGGGCGGAACATGAAAAAATTGTTTAGTCCAAGGTTTCAACATAAATGAACTCAGGTTAAATGCGAGCATTGTTTTTCTTTCTAGATACTGAGCTGGTGTTATGCCCTTATCACTGTGTCCTCCCATTCCCCACTAAGTGCCTGAGCCATGGACTGCCATGTGGGAAAGCTATGACCAAAAACGATTCAATGACAAACCAACATTCCAATTTGCATTTACTTGTAAAGCACTCTCGTTGGTTTTATCTAAAATTCATTATAAAAAATTTTTGGTGGCAGAGAGCCAGCTGGAATGGGTTAAAACAAAGTTACCAGCTGCTTAAGCTTAAAAGGACTTAGAAATTGTTTCCTAAGGGAAATTTTCTTTCAAGAAAGTTTTAGCTCTCAAAATTTACTGTTTTTTATACTGCTCTTTTCCATTTCCTTGCTAAATGACAATAGTACCCCACCCTGGAAAAGGTAGCATTTAGCAACACTTCCCCTTGGATCTGAAGTTTTGGGGCTTGTCAGCAAATAACCAAACACTAAAGGATGCTAACTTGCCCCAAATGAAATATGAATGAGGTATGTACTAAAATGAAGGTGCCCATTCGCAAGTGCAAAGGACTTTACAAAGAGCAAAAGTCACCTACAGACTTGTCTGGAAGGCTTAATTTTGCTCCAGAAATAAATATTCTCCATCTCAGGACCTCTCCAAATGATGAAAGCATCAATGTTTTCGGAGATTTTCACTTCAAGACTAGGTACATACATGTACTAACTCACAGTAAAGGCACTAAACGGCCAGATTCTAAGACCTTAGTAAAACAATCATACAATGTTTTTATGTATGTCAGAGAGAACTGAGGAAAAACTGAGATTGAGAAAATTAATGTTCTACACATGTATTTAATGTTAGTCTGGGAAACATTTTAGTTGTCACGTGTTTCAGATAAAGACCTGGGATACTAAATGAGTCTAAATAACATATTAATTCCTACAATACGGGAAAACTTGCATTAATAAAATTAAGCAGTTATACTAGATTTATCCAAAATTTTCAATGACCTATTCTCAGAACCCTAAGTGTACCACACTGGAATTCTTTTGAAATATCCAATCAATAAAACTGGATGAAGAGAATTTGTGTGGACATATAAAATCGTGTTTAATACTAAGTTTTATAAAAATATACTCCAACCCAGTTTTTCTTCAGCTACTTTAATTATAAAAATCTTTCATGTTCCCCCGCCCCCCAAAAAATGGAAAACCAGAAGGCAACAGTCCAGTACAAAAATATACAACTGGAAGACATCACCACCAACTAAATCTGGCAACTTAAATCATGTTCAGGATTCTGAAAATAAAAGCACATTAAGACAAAATACTACGTCAGCAGTTCTTACATAACCAGGGACATTATCACCTGAAGAACTCTTCCAAATAACACAGGGCTAGACTGCCATGGAAAACTGAGCCAATGGTCCTAGAATCAGGCTGTGTATATTTTGAAAAATTTCTATGATCAACACTATTCCTGATAAAGCAGCACTGTATTACGATGAACCATGACTCTACAATAAAAAGCAACCAGGACTTCCCATCCAGATATAGGTGAGTCTAACTAAAGGGGTGGAGAAATCATCTACATGATCGTTGTAAGAAACTATAAAAAGTGTATCAATAGTAGGTAAGTTATTTACACATAAAATTAAAATTTCTCTGTCTAGTTTATCTTTGTCTTCACCTTTCTGCTTAAGACATGGAGTTCAGAAGTAACCAACCCACAATAATCTGAGAACCACAGATCGTTAAATATTCTTGAAAGCATAAAAACCAACTATAATAATCCTTAGGGTTCTTTAAATTATCACCAATTAATAGCGACCTCTAGCGGACATTGATAGTCGTTACACCACAAGTCAGTTTTAGTAATTTGCAGTATCATGTTCAACTCAGGATGCATAACCAAACTGGCTGATGGAACTTCTAATTTAAAAACTACAGTAATTTCAGAACTTTCAGTAGTCACAATTTAAAAGTGCAATATGAGTTTAACAATTCCTATCTTCCATATTTTTGGCAAGCCATAAAATTGTGCTGGGGCTCCTGGTTATTAAAGTGATTGCAAATTTGGACCCAAAGTCAAGATAACTCCCCAAGGTTGACTTGACAAACTCGGCTTATTAGTCACATTATTCCCATAATCTATTATCCTTTTTACAGAAACCCTTCTAATTTAAGACTGGAACCACTGTATACTTCTAAGAAAGCCCATATAAATGTCCATTTATAAGAGCAGTGTAGTTATTGATGTATCATTATGACTTCTTAGCTATTCTTACCTTGTTTTCAACAGGAACAGTATTTAGGCTATGAGGAAATGACAAAAAAACAAAAAAGCCCAAAGGCCCAAAGCCAAAACTCCCAATAAATCAACACTTGTCCTTTAACAAGGCTCATACTGAACCTGAACCTCACTGATACCAATTCTCCTTTGTGATGCCAATGACTCTCCTTAATGGTATTTACATGAAAGGTTAGGACCACTGGAAATAATCTCTTTAGAACCTACATCTTATAAAATCTTTACAGATTCAACTCTTAATGCAATGACTTCTTTCATCTTCAAGTCAGTACAGAATAATCCAAAACTATCATTAAATAGCACATTTAAGGAAACTAAGCCACAAGAGTGTTGCATTATGATTTAATCTAATTGCACAAAAATTTGAAATTACAACTCCTCTGGATTTCTAAGAGGAAGGTTATGCATGCCTCCATATTCAATTCTGCACTGTTACATTTAAACCATATAGTGAATTTTACATCATGATGGATCAATTTAGAACTCCCATGCAACACTTGAAATTATATAAAATGGAAGCAATTTTTAAAGCTTTGTGGAAAGTTCTCATGCTAATGACAAAAGCTTTTCTTATGGGCAACTTTGGGTTATATGCACCGGGGTTGCTAAACTTTAAAATGTTGGTCACTGAGTATCATGGACTTGAAACTGGCTTCTACTCCTAAAAAAATGAAAAACAGTACTGTCACTTAGGGGACAACCAAATAGTCCCTTCATTTCAAAAGCCTCTATTTTGTTTCTTATAAGATTTGTGTAACCAACTGCTTTCCCGGGGACAAGAACTATGGTAATAGTGGGCTCAACTATTACACAATTACGCTATTATTTTATTAATTCAAAAGCACTTTACAAGAAAATATAAGTATGGCTTCCAATAGGAATGTTATACCTGAACTTGACACCAAGCTCAGATTTTAGTTTTGCAAGGAAAAACAGGCTTTCAGGTTAAACAACAATTTGTAACCAAAACTTTAATCCCAAGGATTCTCACAAAACATATTACAAATGACAGCATGAAAAAAAATTTTGCACAGTAACTCAAAGTTCAGCTCTACAATGTACCCTTAAACTGGCATGACACTGGTATCTTGGATAGTCTCAAATTTCCAAAAGAACGTTACAAAGAGCTATGTATTCATATACTGCAATCACAGAAGAAACTTATGACCTAAGGCAAGGTAAACTAACTTTCTTGAAACTTCTTTGATTCTATACCAACTGGACAACCTCTGTCCAATGTGAAGACTAGTTGGACTTTTTTTTTTTTTAACCTCTAAATCTAGTTTTAATGACGCAGCTTTAATTTTTACCTGGCTTGTGCTCACAGCAGCTTTTGAAGACTGCACGTTCAACTGCAGCTGCGTATTATATCCCAGCTATGGAAGATCTTAGGTTCAATTTTTGCTAGTTTCCGTAATATTAAACATCACACTTTAGCTGGGCAGGGGAGGTTTATTATCTATCAGTCTCTGCAAGACTAAAAAGTTAAAAGCAAATTCGATTTTGCTTAAGGGAACATTGTAAAGTAACAATTCTTGATATTACATGCCTCATATGATTCATTTCAAACCATAGAGAATTACATTTTTATGTGTCACTGTTCCAAGACAAACAAATGTGAACAGCTAAAACATCTTAAAAATGCACCAAGCTTATGAAGTCTCAAACAAAACTTGAATTTTCTGTACATACTCCTGTCAAATGAAGTCATTTCCTGTACACCACTCCTCTTGCAAACTGGTCTTCTATTTCCTTTCATTTGACCTAGATCGGCTAAAAAAAAAACAGAAAAACAAGTTGCATCTGTAACTTGGTGACAGTGACAAAACATCAAGATTTTTACGGTAGAAAGTTATGAAAATCGTATCATAATGGCTTAGGACCTATTTCTGTTTCCAGTACATTATGTATGCAAAGTCTTAAATGGCTCAAGTCCTTGAAGATCTTACCTACGAGACCTAGAGAAGGATCGGGACGGCTTGTGATTTCTCTCCCGAGACAGTGATCTCTCTCTTCTCCTATCTCTAGAAAGGGACCTAAAGCCAGTGGGAAAAGAAAATTAGGGCCATTCAGGATTATACGCAAGTATTTCTAATACTTTTGAAAACTAAAAGCTGTTTCATCCTTACAACTTAACATTGGCTCTATATACCGTTTGAGTTATTACTAAAGCCAATGGTCTACTACCACTAACCAAATCATTTGCAAAACAGCAGCAATGCTGCCATTTCTGAGAATGTGGCCAATAAAGGCAGTATTTACCTGCTCCGACTGCGGGAGAAGCTTCTCCGTCTTGGAGATCTAAAAGCAGAAACAGGAAAATTAGGCTAATTGTCAATTAGTATTTATGGCGTGAGGCATTTCCCAACTTTTGAATCTCACTGTTGGGCCCAGTGAATGTGCCGAAGAACTGGCACCCATCATCCAAAAAAAATAAAAAGTAAAGAAAAAAAAAAGGCACAGAAGGATTAAGGAACCAAAAGCTCAAGTGAAAAGCAGGTATTCCAACCATGGATTCACTTTAACAAAGAATGCTTCACAGCAGATCTGTCCAATGCAAAACTTCATGTCAAACTAACTTCACTACCCAAAACACCACACCAAAATGTAGTCCCACAAGTAGTTCCAAAAACAGTACCATAAACCAGTATTTGGAACCCATGCAAACCTGTAAGTCCATGACAAGACTTAGGTACCAGGTGGATAGTGTAATTCTGTGAAAACACGCTAGGTGTAAATATTGATGCCATTAAGTGCTACATTAGAACTGCATTTGTGATCGTCACATTTAAGAGTGTGTTTAGACTTATCCAAATTACCTTAGCTTGGCCCACTTCACCCCCAAAATTTTAAAATTTTGAAAACTGTTAGTAAAACCATTTAAAGGTGATAGGAGTGAACAAATTTTTGCTAGAAAGGAAAGCTAAATCTGTTAGTTATTAAAATTTTTAGTTTGGCATCTCACACATGCAAATAAGTTTCGCCTGAAGGTCTAGTTACATTATGAGTTCCCTATCACCCTTAAAAGTTTTATTCAAGCAATATATATGTACATTACCATTCAATTATGCACAGCCAGCCTTTGATCCAGAAAAAAAGAATTACTTTAAGCCGCTTACTCCTTATTTTAACCAGCAGTAAACTGTATAAGCAGGAAAAACTTACTAGTTTTGGGTTTCAACAAGCTAGAAATGGTGGTGAGGCTGCCGGACTGACGGCCAGGAAGAATTTGCTGAAAAGGTTTTGCCAGATGTTGCGTTGGATTTAGTTGGTTGGCGAAGGGGGTGTTGTGGATTTTTCCTGCTTTTTTGTTAGCCGAAGGCTGCTGCTGTAGTTGTTGTGAAGACATTTGGTAAATAAACAGCTGAGCTGATTGGCCAGGAATGTGTGGGCGGTCGAGGTGGCTGCTGCCGATTTGGTTAAGGTTGGAGAGAAGGCTGAGAGAAAACAGCATGCTCGGGAACCAAAGGGCGGTGCAACCTGACGACTGGCCATGCCTGGGTCATGTGAAACGACACCAGCCAAGCTGAATGGGGCGCGCTGGTCACATGACGCTGAAAGGGCTAGTTGACTGGCTAATGCAGACTCAGAGGGTGGTGAGAAGAGACATGATGGTGACTCTGTAACGGGGTTCATTTTTATTAATAGATGGACCAAAAAGCACAAAAAAAAATGAAAAACAAGCCATCAGTACAACCATCTATTAGCTAACAAATACGCTTTATTATGATGGGCAACAGTGTGTTTTGTTTTTCAAAATAGCAAAAGGGGCAAGATTTTGAACTCCTATCTCCTAGGACTTCACTCACCTGTAAGAGGTAAATTCAGTCCTATAGAAACTATTTTGGAGGTTGGAGATGTGGAGTTAGCATCCAAATACTGCCTGGTCCAAGAATGATGCCATTTTCAATTATAAAAAAACTGAATTCTCTCCTATTTGGGTTTGAAGAACAGATGACTGGGATTACTTTTTAGCCCCCTTTATTGGTCAGTGACTTTAGTTTCAGAATGACTTCTATTTTACCAGTTGTAACATTAAAACAGCTGCCTGTTTGATAAATATTACAATCGTGCTAATAGTAGAAAACACATTTTTGTGAAGAGCTAGAGTTGAATGTAATGTTTGTCATTATGGAGTCAAGAAATGGAAAAAGGCCTAAATTGAAGTACAAGGGAAGACTTGGAAAGATGCAACTAGAAGATGAACTAGAAGATAGATCCAAGATAGAAGTTACTGACTACCAACATGAACCTAAAGACAAAAGCCAACACTCAGCACAACTCACATACCCCAAACTACACCCAGCAAATGTTTCATAAAAACTTCCGATTCTTCACAGTAAGTTAAAAACCCACCAACAAAGTTTAAGAGAAATACCTGCTCCTATTAGCTACTCCATTACACCAATACCTCTAAGCACGCTCTCTCCCAAGTACCTGCGGCGAGGTGGAGGACTCCTTCTCCGATAATCGTCTCGAGGGCGACGACCCCACGAGGGAGGTGGACCACGATTTCGACTTCTCTTTTCACCATTCGACAGTTCCACTCTTACTCGGCAGCCACATAGTGTTCTAGAAGGGAAGAAACATTAATTACATTTAAAGCCACACACTTTCTAAGAGACGTGTGTTAAAGCAAAAACTATTCCTAGTTAATGTCTTAGCAAAAACACATCCAAATGCCTGTAGAATCCTTAATACCGAAACAAGTTTTTGTTCCCTTATTTTTTTCTCTTAAAGAAAACCAACTTCCTTACTGTTAAGAGGCAGCCTCATCAGTGGGCTCAGTGTTAATTTAACAGTTGCAATTAAAGTGTGAAAACCCCTGAATTCATCCTCAAAGAACTAGTTCATCTGTACATCCTGTTGTGCCTTCTTCCTTGGAGATCTCAGCACTTGTTTAACTGATCTTACTACACTGTATTTGTTGGTCTCCCCCCCACCCCACCCATGTAAACAGAGCAATAAACAGGACAGAAACATTTTGACCATTTTACATCACATCACCCTTCCCCTCATTCACCATCCTGATAGTTGACCAAGAAAGTGCAGCTGAGAATAGTAGAAAAAAGCAACTATTCCTCACTCACTTCTCATTGGCCCATAATCATTAAGTTTAGACAAGCCACCATATTTGGACAGTGGGAAGAGGTGGGGGTCTGGAAATGTTTTTGCTATCTGCTTGGATACATAACCTTTTATACAGCTTTACAGCCAACCCTCAGACCATTTAATTTTGGGATTTTAAGGATTAACAATTTTCCTTGGTTTCATGAAAACCAATGGTTTGCAAATACCAACCAGATGGTGGAAGGATTCACTATTAAGACTCAGGCATTACTTATCAGCCAAGTACCTTAATAGGACACTAATTACAAAAGGAAATGGCTATACAATCCATACTTCCTAAAGGAAGCACTTCAAACACAAAATGGTTTAATAACGGTCCCCATGTTAACCATCATCCAGCCACATACAACAAGCATCCTCTTAAAGAGGATATTTAATTCCACAATTGTTTTAGAAACAATTCAAAGGTGACAAAAACAACTGACGATGAAGAATTTAGATTAAAATGTTGCAACCATATTTTGGATGCAGCTGGATCCACCAAGAATTGACCATTAAACTTTTCTTCAAAGGCCAGTCAACTTCCTACTGAACTTCTTACTAAACTCTACTAAAACTGTTGAGTCTTATTTTTGATTGCAAAATAGTTTTATGTAAATCTCTAGTAAGATCAATTTGATAACCACGAAGCCATCCAAAACCACATATTCCCAGGGATTTTAAAAATTAGAAATACATAGTCACCATTAGTATAAATCAATCATTAAATTACCTCCCATCTAGCTCTCGGACAGCATCGGCTGCATCTCGGGGATCTTCAAATTCAACAAAAGCAAAGCCGGGAGGGTTTCTAGCAACCCACACACTTCGGAGTGGTCCATAATAGCCAAAAGCTCGTTCCAATTCAGTCTTGTTACCGTTGTTTCCAAGATTACCTACATAAACCTTACAATCCAATGGACAGGAATCACGATGCATTTCTGTTAAAAAAACAAAACACAAAAAAAAACCTCAAAATATTTTAATTTACCCAAATAATCCACAGTGAAAATAAAACAGATTCTTAAGAATGCCAAAATATATATACAAAAAAAAAAAAAGTGAAATTACCACTCTTGAAACACCCATTTCTCCCTAATCGTTACAGATAACTGTCAGGAAGCCAGCACAAATTGCTTAAGAATGCCTCCTTAAAAAGAGAGGGAAAAATAAACACTGGAGGAACATTTACTAAAACCTGGGCACTGAGTTAGGGACTTTACCTGTTATTTCATCTTGAATAAAAACACTTAGAAAAGTAGGATAACCTCACGCAAATCCTTTGGAAGCTCAAAAACCAAATCAAACAATGCAGAGAACAGTAGTTAAGGCTAAACAATTAGAAAAGTCATACTAATGTGCCTTATACACCAAAACTTTAACCAGCTTCATTCCTAACCAGCAAGAGTGTTATTTTTTTTTAAATTATCTCATAGCAGCGCTATTCTTAACAGCCAAAGGTATTAACCCAAACATCCACCAATGGGTAAATAAGCAAATATATTATCCAAATAATGGATTATTCAGGAAAGTATTGATAAATGCTACAAACACGGAGGAAACTCAAAAACATGCTAAATTATAGAAGCCAGACACCAAAGTGCAGATATTACGATTCCATGTATCTGAAATGTTCAAAACAGGTAAATCCAGAAACAGATTAGTGGTTACCAAGGCTGCGCAGGAGGCACTGGGGAAAAGGGAGTGGTTGCTTAATTGATACAGGTCGAGTACTCAGGAGAGGTAATAAAAATGTTTTGGAACTAACTAGATGTGATAGTTCAACATTATGAATGTACTGTAGCTGAATTATACACTTTAAAATGACTCTTGTGTTAATATCACCTCAAGGGGGAAAAATTAGGTGTTTCTTATGCAGGAATTTACTGAAATTTTGGGGCTTGTATTTGATAAACCTTCACCACCAAGTCGCCTCAGCAATGGTTCTAGTCACCTTGTAGGCCGGTTTCAATTGCATCAAAGAGCACCCTACTCAATAACTGAGCTCGTGGGCTTTTCATGAACACCACATGTTCTTTTTACTTTGGACTTATCCAATTAAAAAAAAACCAGTCCAGACACATGCTACCTGCGTGACCCCACCCTGTGCCCAGAAGTTGAGACCAAACCACTGGAGACTGTTTAAAAAAAGAAGCAAAAAAAAGCCTTTGCCGTGACCAGTTTCAGGCCTACAGATTACTGGGAAGTAGCTACAAGAACAACACCGCTCACGGAAAATCGGTTTAAAAAAATGGGTCCAGGCTGTGAAATATGAAGTCAAATTAAAATAAGATGAAAACAAAGGTGAGTACAAAAACCATTTAATATGGATCTAAAGGTCCAGTCTTGATTAGTGACTTGAGGAAAAAAAAATCCTAGGATCTTAAGAAAACGTGGAGCAGCAAAAAAAAAAAAAAAAAAAAGGCGCCATAAATTCAAAGGCCGCGGCCTGGAGTACAAAACGGTTACCGGCTCC
Organism: Rhinolophus sinicus; assembly: GCF_057876585.1. Classification (NCBI taxonomy): domain Eukaryota; kingdom Metazoa; phylum Chordata; class Mammalia; order Chiroptera; family Rhinolophidae; genus Rhinolophus; species Rhinolophus sinicus. The sequence continues at coordinate 102,888,062 of NC_142502.1, forward strand.
CCCTTTGCTTCAACTCTCGGGTAACCCCACATCCCGGTTTACCCCAGGTGAGGATTACGAACACCACTTCAGGGCCGGGGTACGGCCTCTGGGGTCCTGGAGCCCCTGCCACCGCCCCGTGCAGAACGTCACAAAATGGCGGCGGCGTCTCTTTGTCTCAATCTGGCGCCGCCATTGGGCCTGGCCCTACCTCGGTACTGTTAAGTTCCATTTGCCTCTTCACTACTTTGGACGCTGGTCTCTTACCGAAATCTTGGGTTAGAAATACGGAGGCTCCAATCCACACACCCACGGACGGCTCTTCCGTTCCCCTCCGCCCAGCTTCCACAAGCACTGTCACAGCCCCGGCGTCCACGAAATGGCGGACCAGCGCCGTCTCCTTGCCCTTATTTATACGGCATCATGAGTCACATGACTGGACTGGCTCGCCCAATGAGAGGCCGAAGAGGCCGTGACGTGAAGGCTACAAACTCAGCGAGAACCGCGGTTGCTGAGAGCGCGCTCTGGCCACGCTGTCGGGTCCGTGGTCCCGCGCGCATCTGCGCTCCAGCCGCCTCAGACCTGGAGCTTCTTCAGGTGTTCCCCCGTTGCCGAGCTCCAAGTTATTTTCAATCCCCTCTCCCTCGTCTCCAAATCGACTGGCGTTATTAACCCTACTGCCGTCACTCCCAAACACTGATAGAGCCATTTGCTCCTAATAAGATTTAGATATTAGATGAATTCATTACTTGATCCTAGCCAGCGGTTGGGCTGGAACTAAGACCAATCGCGTTTACAAACGTGCCTCAGAGTTGCTCCAAAGGTCACTGGGCTGTTTGTGACCCAGCTACCATCAGATTGTGCCCGCCCAGATCCTACATTTATGGAAAAGCCCGATCCTGGAAAGTCAGCCCAACTCTGGCTGGTTTTCCGCCTCTCACCCAAACTGCAAGGTTTGGCAGAGACGGGTGGTGTCATCAGCCTGAACTCTTGAAATGTTTAATAGAAATTCAAAGGCAAATGAGACCATTCAGGCCATCTGGAAACTATCACCTTTACCGAGTAACAATAAAAGGAAGTTCCTAAAGAAGACTGAATTTAAATTCTGGGCCCCAAAACAAATGGCAGGAAGGGCACCTGTGGTTTTTCTCCTGGAAAAGGCTGTTATGTTGATCTGGGGTGGGGTTGGGGGTCCGTGGGCCACTCACACCTTCTTCTGTTTTCCACTCCACCTAGGAAGAAAGAGCCGCAAGAATTATTAACTGTTGGGAGAGAAATACTGCAGTTGTGTTAGTAAAATCACCATGATCTCCCCATTCGGAAGAGGGAGTTCAGCTACGGTAGGAAGTGTGTCTGGTGTCCTCAAACTTCATCCTGTACCCCCTTGCAGTGGACTTTGACTTACATATTGCTAAAATTTATTTAAATCTGCTCTCAATGAAAAAGGAAAAACAACAATAACCTGTATCTACTGTCATTAGCTTCAAGATATGACAATTATTTACTTAAGTCTTAGATCTCCCAGATGTTTTCCTTTGAAGTCTTATCTCCCATCGTGGCTCTAAAAGGTTTTTCCATTGTGGGGGGGTGGAAATACGAAGATTTAATCACCCCGAGCCTTAGTTTTCTCATCTATAAAATGGGAATTACAGGGGAAGAAGGGGAATGGGAACTCCAGTTGTTGAGCCAGGCCCTACACCAGCCTTACCTGCAGTGTTTCCCAGGTGAAGGGGGATTCTAGCAAACCCTCTCTTTCACATCTTACTTTTCTTTCCTTCTCTAAATGCTTTTCTGTTCTGGCTCACTTATATTTGCCTTGACTTTCTCCTCTCCTCTTTTCTCCTCTTTTTAAGTTTTTCTTCTGCCAAAGCAAAGGCTTTGGAGTCAGACAGTCCTGGATTTGGACCACAGCCCCACTGCTACTTACAGCTAAAGTATCTTAAAAAGAATCCCTTAACCTGTTCAGGGTTAATTTTTCTCTCTGTGAAATGGGCTGGTACGTTGCAGGGTTGTTATGTAGGTGCTGTCTCTACCCATAGAAACTTCAGCGTTTGTCTATTGTGGTCCTTCCTGCGTCCCCAGGGCCTGGAAACAAATCTGGCACACAGCAGGGTATCAATACATATTTGTTTACTTAAGTAATTAAAAGAAATATATATGCAAATCACCTGGCACAATCTCTTCTCCAAAAATGCTGACTCTTTTTAAATGTTCTTTTCACATCTCAGTATCCCATTCTTTCCTACAATTTTTCCTGGGTTTTTCGTTTGTGTGTGTAATGCTAATCTAGCTTGCATCTTTCAATGGAGCATTCTTAATCCCTCCGACTGTATTCGTGAATACACTTTGAACCTCCTCTGTCCATCTACACACACTTTCTATCTTCTGGTAACTACAGCCAAATGAATTATCTATCCATTTAAATTGCGGAATATCTTACTGTTCCCTTTAAATTTATTCAACCACCAACCATTCTTGTCTAGATCCTAGAACCACGTGAAGCTTCAAGAGAACGTATCAGAATTTCTTGGTAGGGACAGAGAACGGGGATCATATGTTGTAGTGAACATCTCTTGATTTTCAGGGAAACTACCTTTCTCACAGTAAACCATGTTACTGATTCAGGTCTGGTTGGGCCCTACAACCCACTTTTTCAGGGGTAGGGACATGATCACCCCGGGTTCATTAAATCATTCCAGTGCTTAGCCTCACTCCCACCCTAATTACAATGGATGAGTAATCCAAGAATAGTCAGCAGCTGATTCCAGCACTACTGCTAGGCCAACCAAAGAGAGGTTATGTTCATTTCCTCTGACTAGTGGGGTCCTGAGCCAGGGCAGCCATCCTGTTTCCAGAAGGGAAGAAGCAGGCTCGGGTGGACCCAACCTAAGGGAGGGGAGCTGAGAGATGGGGAATAAGGAGCCCTGGACCTCTTGTTGAAGAACCCAGTTCCATTTTCAGAATTCCCAGTTATTTGAACATACATGTGCCCTACCTCCTCCCCCAACTTGCCTAAGCCACTTTGAGTTGATTTTTTTCCTGTCACTTGCACACAGAAAAGATTCCAAATATAGAAATTACTCTGACAAAGACTTCTCACTTCCTCAAGTTGAGAACCATGGCACCAAGTTATCTTGCAATTCTAAAAATATTCACCTGTTACCAATTCACTAAGTACTTTTCCTTTTTTAATGTAAGAAAAAAAAAGTTACTGATGGCTAGGCATGAATATCTATGTAGAAGAATTAATACTTTAAATATTATGGTTGACTTCAAGTATCCATGAAGGAAAATCTAATAAGAGTATAGAGCTTAACAATATTTCATTAATTACTTGGTTTAGTCAATGTCATGGCAGGAAGCACATAGCACACTCAACAAAGAGTTACTGAAGAGGTAATTATGTACAGAGGTATAGGCAGGGTTAGGAAACCGGCAAGGGAATGAGGGACTCCCTGAGGCAGCTCTTAGGCCCAATGGGGCCAGGAAGGGAGCAGGGTTACCAGAACCAGCTAAGTACTGTAGCTACAAAAAGAGGTCACTGTGACACTAGGTAGAGGCACTGCAACAGCCCAGTTGTGGTTTGTTTGTTTTTTGTTTTTTGTATGTGCATTTTTTGGAGGTGGGGATGTCAGAGGTGGAAAAACTGAACTACTCTCTCTTCCCATAGTCCCATCTTTTCATGGTGCCTCCTATATAACACAAAGCCACCTGGAAACCTGAGGGCACGAGAGCTGGGTGATGCAAGCCTAGAAGTCAGCCTCCCAGGGCACAGAGCAGAGCAAACTGGAAAACTCATCTAAGTCTATGCTGTTTAATAGCAGCACCTGGGCACATGTGGCTATTTGAGTCTGAACTGAGATGTGCTGTAAATATAAAATACATGCTGGATTTCAAATAGTATTTAAAAAGAAAGAATGTAAACTATCTCATTATTAATTTTTATATTGATTACATGTGGAGATGGTAATATTTGTGATATATTGAGGTAGAAAGTATATTATTAAAATTAACTTTGTCTATTTCTTTATACTTTTTTAACTGTGTGGCTCACATTCTATTTCTACTGGGCAATGTTGATCTACCAGGACAAATGTAAAATGACCACGCACAATTGCAACACATAATCATTTAAAAACTCATTTTAACCATATGGTTTCACTTATATGTAGAACCTGAAAAAACAAAGAAAACAAAATAAAAACAGACTTATAGAAACAGAGGCCAAAGGGATGGTTACCAAAAGGGAGGGTGTGGGGAGGATGGGTGAAAAAGGTGAAGAGGAATATATTCAATAATATTGTGGTAAGTTTGCACAGTGACAGATATGTGGATGGAAAAGGGGCCACATGTTAAACCTGACAAGCTCAGGAGACAAAATAACCACAGGGTGGCGTGAACATAAAAATTCCTAATAAGGTGGGCCCTGGCAGGAAGTCACATCCTTGGCCTGTAGCTTTCTTGACAAAGGTCAATCTTTACTTTAAGTGAGCCTGTCTGTTATCTTTTTGCATCTAAGATAACATACCCTTGGAATATCAGAGTAATCCCTTTTTCTGGACCCCTCAGGGGGCACAACCCACCACATCAGAACAGGAAACTACCACATCCCTTATTGTTATCTAATTCCCCAAGTGCCATCTCTTTGTGCTGTAAAATGCTATTAACTATACTGTACCCACCAATGTAAAAGAAGTGTGTGTCTCTCCATTTTGCTTTATATCCAATCCCAGAGATTTCCCCACTTTGCTTTCTCCCACCCCCTTAATCCACAACCAATGGATTTCATGTAACCCTCCTGCTTTGATTCTAATGTATAAAATAAGTTGCAAAATGGCCATTTTTCTGGAGCATTTTCTCAATCCGTTGAGACTTTGCTTCCCAGCAATTGTCGTCAGTTTGGCTCAAATAAACTCTTACAAGTTTCCCTTAGGCCGGATGTTTCTTCGTTGACAGATGGTTACTAGAATTAGTGGGGTGATCACATTGTAAGGTATAAAAATATTGAATCACTATATTGTACACCTGAAACTAATATAACTAATATAATATTGTATACCAACTATAGTTAAATAAACTTTAAAAAATCAGGGAGAACTTTTTTTTACTATAATAAAATAAATTTTCCAAAAAAAAATCAAATAAATAAATACTCATTTTAGTTTCATATCCTGAACAACTATGTGAAAACAGTATTTCTGCAAATTACATAGTTTTAAGCTTTTCTAAATAACTAATTGCTTTGATGTTTTGAGATATCACCCTTCTATGTATTTTTTATATGATTCCCTGAAATAGTTTTTTGGATCATATTACGTAGTTAACAACCATTCATTCATTCAAGAAGTATTTATTGGGTACTTCCTATTTTCCAAACACTGAGATGGATTTGGAGGAAAAAGCAGTAAGCCAAAACAGAGCCTCAGGTTGCCAGCGTGGGTCTAAGTTCCAATACAGAGGAACATTAGAGAAAAAACTACACAAGTAGTAGTGAAATTATTTATGTGGAAAATGGTCTGGAGAAGGAAGTGGTACCTTAAGAACATACCTTAGCAGAGATTGGCCTGATTAAGTAAACCAAAGAAGGCTTCCCGGAGGAAGTGAATGATTGAGCAAAAGCAGGAGATATCAGGCAAAGCTTGTGAGAGGAGGGAGAGAATGTTTCCTGGAAGAGGGTACAGCATGTGTAAAGTTCCTGTAATAAGTTAGAAGAATTTTTTAAAAAAATAAAAAAGCCAGTGTTGCTAAGCACAAAAGTGAGGGATAGACTTAAAATTTTATTAATAACATGTAAAATGTTCATGTTATACATGTATTGATTCATATATCAATAAGTCCTTACCAAGTGCCTAATAAGTGCTTTCAATAAAGCAAGATGAATCAGTCACATTCATTCAGTCAATAAACATTAATTGAATACTTCTCTCTGGAAGGCTCAGAGAGCTGCTATAATATAATGGTAGGTTAGAAGTGTGTGCAACCAGGAGACTTTCTCCCTCCTACACATAGAAGATTCCAGGTGACAACTAGACTTTTCATTCTCTGAGGGGAGGAGGGTTTATGTCTTGAAAGGAATAATGATTGATTCTGGTGTTTTGATTAGTATCAAATTTATCAAAGTTAAAAAAAAAATTTTTAAAGATTTTATTGGGAAAGGGGAACAGGACTTTATTGGGGAACAGTGTGTACTTCCAGGATTTTTTCCAAGTCAAGTTGTCCTTTCAATCGTAGTTGTGGAGGGTGCAGCTCAGCTCCAGGTCTGATTGCCGTTATTAGTTGCAGGGGGCGCAGCCCACCATCCTTTGCAGGAGTCAAACCGGCAACCTTGTGGTTGAGAGCCCACTGGCCCATGTGGGACTCGAACCAGCAGCCTTTGGTGTTAGGAGCACGGAGCTCCAACTGCCGGAGCCACCAGGCCAGCCCAAAGTTTTAAGTTCTTGTATCCAATTCTTTTTGTATGGTTAAGCTAACCCTCTCATCATTGTTATTTTATTTTCTGAAAATCTAATTTTTTAAATAATATCAATAATTCCCACTGTCCTTAGAGAAAGTTTTAATCGAATCACAAATTAAGCAGAATTTCCCTAAACAATTAACCTTATTTAAACACTTAATGGATCTAATTCCTTTATATATCTCAAGCAACATTTGTACATTGAATGCATTTTATTTCCTGAAACATTTAACATAGCCAACTTAAAATTCTAACAAGCAAGATATCCTATGTTCATGGATTAGAAAACAATATTGTTAAGATGGCAATGCTACACAAATAATCTACAGATTCAGAGCAATCCCTATCAAAATTCTACAGCCCTCCCTTTTAATAACTTACTCTTTCATTAAAAGTTTTTTTTTCTGATTATTAATACATACTTGTTTTAGAAAATTTGGAAAATACAGGAATGTATAAAGAAAATAAGAATCATCCATAATTACACTACCAACCAGAGCTAATCATTCTGTGGCTGTTACTCTTAAAACATTGAACTTTAGTTCACTTTAACTTCTCCAACCTAGCCATAGATTGTCTTCATGTTTTTTCCACAGAATATAAAACAGAAACATATATCATGTAAAAAAACATACTCATACAGAATAAAATGAGGTTCCTTTATAAAGTAGTTTCCTACAAAAACCTTCATTTACCACATTCCTATGAGTCAGAGACTCTAATACAGACTATGGAGCATTTAGTAAAATAGTAATAAGAAGAGAACAAAGAGGAGAAAGGGCAAGGAGCTTATTTCCAGATTCCACCCCCCTACTCCCCCCCACCCCCCAGACTCCTCATGCTGCTAGAGGCAGGGTGTCCACTCAAGTGAGAGCCTGTTCCTTCTTGGGACATAATCCCCTCGGCTGTCAGTCCTGGGATCAGATAGGAGGTGACATTAGTGGAATCAAACACTGAGTTATACTGAGTAGTCACAACCCTAGGATTCAGAGTTCTGAGGTGCAGGGTAAAGAGGTAAAAAACTAAGGTAGAAAGACATGGAGAAGAGACTTTTTTTTAGAAGAGAAGAAAAAAAAGTAGAAAGGAAGAGATAAAAGAAAGGTAGTCTACAGGCCCCCCCCCCCCGAAATGGAAAAGCCAATCCTCAAATTCATATGAATTTGCAAGGGGCCGTAAGTAGCCAAAAATAATATTGAAAAATAAGAACAAATTTGGAGGACTTACACTTCCCAATTTCTTTTTCCTTTATTCTTTTTTTTTTTAAGGAGGGCACAGCTCACAGTGGCCCATGCAGGGATCGAACCAGCAACCTTGGTGTTATTAGCACCACGTTCTAAACAACTGAGCTAACCTGCCAACCCTACATCTTCCAATTTCAAAACTTACTACAAAGCTATATAATCAATTCATTGTGGTACTAGCGTAAGGACAGACATGTAGACCAATGGAATAGAATTGAAAGTACGGAAATAAACCCATACATCTATAGCCAACTGATTTTTGACAAAGGCCAAGACTATTTAATGGAGGAAAAATAGTCTCTTCAACAAATGGGGTTGTGACAACTGGATATCCACATGCAAAAACTGAAGTTGGACCCCTACCTCATACCATATACAAAAATTAACTGCAAAGGGATCAGTGACCTAAGTATTAAATCTAAAACCATAAAACTCTTATAAGAAAACACAGTGGTAAATCTTCATGACCTTGGATTTGGTGACAGATTCCTAGATGTGACAATCACAGGCAACAAAAGCACAAGCAACAGAAGAAAAAATAGTTAAATTGAACTTCATCAAAATTAAAAACGTTTGTGCTTTAAAGGGCATTATTAAGAAACTGAAAAGGCAACTGTTGCTTAATAAAGAATTTGTCAGGTCTTTGTTCCAGATTCCTGGCATTGAGCTTCTAAAACCCTTGGAATTTCCTGAGCAACCACACGATTAGGAGGTTGGGACTTTGAGCCAGCTCTACTCTGGGGAGAGAGGCAGGGGCTGGAGACGGAGTTCAATTATGTATCCAGTGATTTAATCAGTGAAGCCTATGTAATGAAACTGATTAAAAACTCTGGATTGAAGCTCAGTGGAACTTCCTGGTTGACGAACATATTGATGTGCTGAAAGGACAACTGACCCTGATTCTATGAGGAGAGGACACAGAAGCTCTTCCAGAGCTTGCCCTATGCATTTCTCTATTTGGCTGTTCCTGATATAGATCCTTTATAATAAAAATGCAACAGTAATTACAGTGGTTTCTTGAGTTCTGTGAGTTATTCTTGCGAACTATCGAACCCGAGGGGGTCGTGAGAACCCCTACATTTGTAGGCACATGTGCAGGTGGCCTGGAGACCACAGAAATTGAGGCTGGTGTCTGAAGTGGAGGCAGTCTTATAGGAACCATGGCCTTGAATCTACAGTGTCTGATGGTAACTCTGGGTCGCTAATGTCAGAATTGTGTTGCAATAGTTGAGATTGAAACAGAACAATAACTTACAGAATGGGAAAAAATATTTGCAAATCACATATCTGATAAGGATCTAGTATCCAGAACTAGTATTATATAAAACACTCTTAAAACTCAATAACAGAAAATAACCCAATTAAAACATGTGCAAGTGACTTGAATAGACACTTTTCCAAAGAAGATACAGAAATGACCAACAAGCACATGAAAGGATGCTCAATATCATTAGTCATTAGGAAAATGCAAATCAAAGCCACGATGAGGTACAACTTCACATCCATTAGGATGCCTATAATAATTTTTTTTTTAAAGAAAAATAACAAATTGTCGGTGAGGATGTGAAGAAATTAGACCCCTCATACGTAGCTGGTAGGAATGGAAAATACTGCAACTCCCATGGGAAAGTTTTGCAATTCCTCACACAGGTAAACACAGAATTAATTACCTTATATGTATTTCTGCTTCTAGGTGTATATACATCCAAAAGAAATGAAAACAGGGACTCAAACAAGTACGTGCACATGCATGTTCATAGCAGCACTATTCACAATTGTCAAAAAGTAGGAACAGCCCAATGTCCATCCATGGATAAACTAATTGTAGAATACACATAAGATGGAATATTATTCAGCGATAATAACAAATGCTGCAACGTGGATGAACCTTGAAAACATTATGCTAAGTGAAAGAAGGCAGACACAAAAGACCACATATTGTATGATCCTAGTTATATAAAATATCTAGAACGGGTAAATTTACAGAGATAGAATGCAGATTGGTGGTTGTCAGGGATGGAGGGGGGTGATGGGAAGCAGCTTCTTAAAGGGCACCAGGTTTCCTTCTGCGATGATGAAAATATTTTGGAACTAGATAGAGGTGGTAGTTGTGCAACAATGCGAATGTACTAAATGCTATTGGATTGTTCATCTTAAAATGGCTAATTTTTTATTTTTATTGGGGAATATTGGGGAATAGTGTGTTTCTCCAGGGCCCATCAGCTCCACGTCGTCCTTCAATCTAGCTGTAGAGCGCGCAGCTCAGCTCCAAGCACAAGCCGCTGTTTTCAATCTAGTTGTGGAGGGCGCAGCTCACACCGGCCTACGCAGGAATTGAACCGGCAATCCTGTTGTTAAGAACTTGCACTCTAACCAACTGAGCCATCCAGCCACCCTTAAAATGGCTAATTTTATGTTATGTGAATTTCACCTCAATTTAAAAAAAAAGAAGGGGGGGAGAAAGAAAATTATGGCAAACAAAAGTGTTCTAAGCCTCTAAACAACCCCTATAAATCTAATGTAAAAGACTAAATATTTGTGTCCCCATAAGATTCATGTTGAAACTCTAATTGCAATGTGATGGTATTTTGAGGTGGGGCCTTTGGGAAGTAATTAGGTCATGAAGGTGGAGCCCTCATGAATGGGATTAGAGCCTTTAAAAAAAAAAAAAATGCCAGAGGGGCAGCTGGTTAGCTCAGTTGGTTGGAATGCGTAGTTCTTATCAACAAGGTTGCCCATCAGATCCCCACATGGGCCACTGTGAGCTGCGCCCTCCACAACTAGATTGAAATAACTACTTGACTTGGAGCTGGTGGGTCCTGGAAAAACACACTTAAAATAAATAAAAGTTTAAAAATAAATAAATAAATTAATTAATTAAAAAAAGAGGCCAGAGAACTCTCTAGCCCTCTTTGGGCGATGTGAGGAGGATACATGGAGAAGTTAGCAGTCTGCAACCCAGAACCTGACCATACTGGCAACCTGAGCTTGATCTTGAACTTCCTGCCTCTAGAACTGTGAGGAATACTTTTATGTTGTTTATAAGTCACACGGTCTATCATCAGACCAGGATGTGGGATCTAAACACTGACTAAATATTTAATGACATTAAGGGATTATGATTCATTTTTAAAGAGTTATAATGAGACTATGCTGATGATTTTTAAAGTCCCTGTCTCTTAGAGACAGACATGCAGAAATACACGTGAGATGATATGATGTTCTGGAATTGCTTCAAGATAATATGGGGGGAGGGGAAGTGGATTGAAGATAAAACAAGATTGACTGTGAGCTGAGAATTGTTGAAGCTGGGTAACGGGCCCATGGGGTTCATTATGCTCTCCTGCTTGCCTTTATATGTTGAAATTTTCCATAATTAAAAAGTCAAAAAAAAAAAAAAAAAAGGAAAAGAAAAAGAGAAACGCCATAAGAGATGAGCAGGAAGAGAAAAAGAAGAAAAAAATTATGTTGATGTAATAGTGGAGCATATTATAGATTATGGAACATTTACATTTAGTAATTCAGAAGAGACAGGCTAGGGCTCAGCTTCTTCCAAAACCCCTTTTCTGCCAGCCACACAGTCCTCTAGAGGGAGGCCCGCCTGGCACTTAGAAGACAATAAATGTTTGTTGAAAATGAGTATAAAAGCTCTCCTTCCCAGCCCTGCCCACACTTGCCCAGAAACTGCAGCAATCCTCTCACCTTGGTCTTGGAGCAGAGAAAGACTATGAGCTCCGCGGGCACCCTAGCGATTGCACTTGGTCTATTTCCAACCTACCCAAGCATGGCTTGGTTGCTGCTGTATGCTTGCCACATATTTTAGTAGTTAAATTACAAATATAGAATACAGCTTTACTCTCCAGACAAAAACCTATAGCTTGCTTCATGAGTTTTTTTGTTTGCTTTTGTTTTTAAGTTTAAGGGGCAGGGCCAGCAAATGAGGGCTGTTCATTTCAAGTTATAGTTACGGTTCTATTAAGGTTATATGTACCTCCTCTCATTCACCACGTTGTGTCCTGGGAAAGTTTAGTCCTCTCAAAGTGTGTCACAGAATCAGAAAGGTTGGGAAACACTGAATCAGCAAAGGAATTACATAAGTAAAGGAAACTGGGAAGGCTGGTGGCCATTTTGTGGGTTGTAAGAGGATTCACAACTATTCTTAACCCTCACCTCCCCAAAAAAACACCCATAAAACTCCACACAGGTAACAAAACAATGCAGGCATGATTCATTTGTCAAATATATAAGTAATATATATATATGTGTGTGTGTGTGTGTGTGTGTATGTGTGTATGTACATATGCACATATATACACATATACATATATATAAACACTGGAAAAAATAGGAAAGGCTATATATCAAAATGATAGCATTTATCTCTAGGTGGTGAGATGGTTGAGGATTTTTTTTTAGCTATTTGTTTCTCTGTATGATCTAGTTTTCTATTATTATATTTTAATGAAAATTAAAGTTCTTTTTACTGAAGAGCCAAAATACTTAAAATATAATTTGGATTTAAAACTTTCATTTCAAATTGGTCCACAGATTCCAGTAACCATCAGTTAATTCTCTGATTTCTTTCTAGTCTGGAGGTGTCACGTGACCACTGAAGTTGAGTTAGCTGAGAGCATTTTAGTGATTCTGTTTCCCTGACACTGCCCGCCAGCCCCCCACCCCCAAATACCGTTCTCCATATGCAGCAACTGCCCCTCCCAACACAATAATTTTCACCCTGTGGTCGCCTCTGAATTGTACCTGATTTGTAAAATGTACTGTAGCACTTGTAACAAATGGAAACTGGGATACACAGAGGGTTAAGTAACTTGCCCAAATTCACACAGCTTGTAAGGGATGGAGATGGGATTCAAACCCCAAGTCCGGCTCTGGAAACTGGTGATAACTTGAAGAGTGGAAAGCATCAATGCTCAGAAATTGTGGCCATTTGGAAAGGCTGCATTTGGCTTCCCTGGGTGTGTACGTTTGTTTCTTCAGTTCCCCACGTTCCTCCGGGAACCCCAAGGAACAACATGTTACATGAGCTGAAGTTCTTCCTGGCTGTGCCCGCCACCCCTCCCCCGCTAGGCAGCTCAGTTCCTGAGCCTCCTTTTCTGATTTTAGCTCCACCCTCTTCCCCCTTCAGTGGCCCCGAACTTCAGGGCGGCCTCAGTGTATTCCCTTATTTGGTTCTCAGAGCCACAAAGAGTTCTGGAAAAGGATCCAGGCCAGAACAAAAGTGTTGCTTGTGCAGCTGGGGGATGAGAAATCTTTATTTCAGCTTGGGCTCTGAAAATTAGAAATACAAGGAAACAAGTTTGGCCTCCAAAGTAACTGCAAGAAGCAACTGAAGAGGGCAGAGTGGAGGTGTCAAGATGTCACAATTTTCAGCGTGTGCTTAATTCCGTGTTTTGATATAGATTTGTCTTTATTCAGGTCCAATATGGCTGTCTTTCTTTCTTTCCTGAGTTTCTAGAGTTTATATATCAATCCAAAAACCTTAGGCCCAGAAAGAAAGTGTAAAAAAAAATTCTAGGTAGCAGGTGCCATAGCTATCATAATTTATTTAGCATATGCGTAAATGTAGCACTTAAACCTTTAAAACCCTGTTCAGAACCCCCCTCCCCAGTTCCCCCAATCCTTGAAACTCTCTGAGGTAGATTCTTATTTCCATGTTATGGATGAAAAAATTGAGGCACACGAGGTTAAGTCACTTGCCCATGGTCCCAGAACTCAGAACTACCAATGCCAGTTTTGTCCCCTGCATTCAGGACACTGTAGCTACACGCCCATACTGCTTCTGAGCCCCACAGGTGTCTGGGGTCCTTGTCTTACTTAACATATTGCATTGCAACCTGTGATCCCTTCCTCTTGCATTTTTGTTCTCTCCCTTTCGGTTCTGCAAGTTCCCAACCCTGGCTCCTGTTCTCAGTGCCTTTCAGAGGGCTTCTTTGTCCACTGCTTGTTCATGCAGGGAGCCCTCAGGGTCCCTCCTGGTCTCTAACTGGCTCCTTGTGTATCTCTCCATGAGGGACCTCGTCTACATTCAGGAGCTATGTTCTTTGCTTTATCTTTGGTGGGGTGCTTATTCCTTCATGCCTGAACCATGCATCCAAATACACATGCTTCTTTCTTATGTCCCCAACGTACTTTGGACCCAAAATTCATTATCCTTCCATTCCATGCTCCTCATCTGCGTCTCTGCTTCTAGAGCCCTCTCATGGTTTTCATACCTGGCCCTGCCTGCTTACCTCCTAGTCACTTTGTCTTTCTGTTCCAGAAAGAAGCTATGGACCTCTGCATTCAGTTCCCTTTGCCTAGAATGTCCTTGCCTGGGGTTTTCAAGCTCTGGATCCCAACAGTAAGAAATACATGTGACATCACAATGCAGTACCCACGGGTCCCTGACCCAATGGGAGACAGTATCGAGGTTGTCTAAACTGTGGTTGACAACACCACGTTCATGTTCGAGTTAGAATATAGGTGCCAGGTCGCACCAGTTAGAATTGCAATCCAGTGTGTGTCCACACCCAGGGGAGTTATTCAAAATGTTTAGCCATAGTTCAGCTTGGACCCTAGCAAGCAAAACAGTCATGGGAGGGTGGCAAGAGAAGAGATTAGGCACTGGGGTGGGTAGAAGGTAGGCACTGGGGGTGGGGGATGGGGATTCTCAGAGCAGCAGCTATTTACAAAAACACAGAAATATTTGAATATTTTAACAACTGCTACAGCTGTTCTAGAGCCTTCCAGTTGAACGTCAGTCCTGTCTACCCCTTAGTTCCTGTGCCCCTTACCGACTCCACCATCTAAACTCACTTTCAGATTCCTGGCTTTTCTGCCACTTGCTACTTTTTGTCCCATCCTTGTTTGGAAAAGAGCCCAGGTATTTATTCCTAATAAATTCTAATTCCTGAAAGAAAAGCAGTCTGCTCAGACAGAAGTCAATGAAAGGGGTTCTCACAGTAAAGGAAGGTTGTCCCAGGACTGTTGGGCCACAGTGTTCAGCTTTCAGTTTCCGCCTCATACCAGCAGGTGCTGGGCCACACAGCACAACTGCTTGTGTGACACTGGTAATGACCTTGCTGCAAATGTCTTTCATTAGCAAGACATTAATGGTGGGGAGGTGAAATGTTTCTCAATAGACTCTGACCGCATTACTAGGAAGCAGGTGCCCATACAGACATACTGGGACAAGTCTTCAAAGTACCTTGGCAATCGAGTCTATTTATTTTGGAAGCAAACTCATATCAGGATTGTTGATTGTTGGCTGAGATCAAGAACTTGAACAACTTCCTCAAGCTCTTTTGAGTCTCACTGTCATATCTTTCATATTGCAAAATGGGAAAACAAGAATGACCTACCTGAATCAAAAAGGTGTGTGAGGATTAAAACAACTCTGATTTGAAAACTGGCAATTAAATGGAAAGAATTAAACATTTAATCTCCTTTTTAGTAGGAACTATATTTAGCGTACCTATATAATCTCAGTTGATGAGAATGAGAGAAATCTCTATTTTACTGAACAATGCCAGCTAATCGATGTAGAAATAATGCTAGAAATACAAACGCATTTTTCAAGTGCCAATAAAATTGATTCAAGCAAGGATTGTCAATTGGTGTTAAAACCATTAGGTAATCCACCAATTGTACTAAAATTAAAAAGCCTGATCATACTAACTTTTGGTAAACATATGGAGGAATTGGAACACTTCTGAAATGCTGATGGGAAAGCAAAATGTACAATCACTTTGGAAAACAGTTTGGCAATTTCTTAAACCATTAAACATATACCCACCATATGACTCCTAGGTATTAGCCCAATAGAAATGAAAGCACATGCCCATATAAAGACTAATACATGAAAGTTCATAGCAGCTTTCTTTGTAATAGCCCAAAAAGGCTTCTTGAGGAGATTGAGGATGTGATTCATAGATCCCCTCAACCATCTTAACAACAACAAAATAGAGATGAGATTATCTAGGAAAGATAAGTGGAGGAGCCTCTTGTCTACTGGAGTGAATCCCCATGACATGCACAGGAGACCCACAAGGCTCTTGAGAATTTTATATTAGAAGGAAACACTGACAGCTTGGACTGAAAGGGACAGAGGAAAGATAGAATGAACGAAGTCTGTTGGACCCTTGCCCCCAATCCCGTCAAATTCTATAGACAGGAAGGAGGCTGATAAATCTACTCAGTTGTATGGGTGGCTGGATGGCTCAGTTGGTTAGAGCGCGAGCTCTCAACAACAAGGTTGCCGGTTCGATTCCCACATGGGATGGTGAGCTGCGTCCCCTGCAACTAAGATTGAAAACGGTGACTGGACTTGGAGCTGAGCTGCGTCCTCCACAACTAGATTGAAGGACAACAACTTGGAGCTAATGGGTACCGGAGAAACACACTGTTCCCCAATATTCCCCAATAAAAAAAATTAAAGAAAAAAAACTACTCAGTTGTAAACACACATACACCTTTCATTAGCAAGACATTTGTCATGCAGGGACTCATGCGGGTCTCAGCTCCCGCTCCTCATAAGAACACAGGATAAGGTGAGGCCAAACAGGAACACCCACAGAGCCATGGATAGAGGAGTCATACCACTATAATCTCTGTGGCGGCTGGGTTGGAGACACAGGAAGCAGGAGCCACACGACCTGCAACCTGCCGTCCACTTCTCTGTCAACCAACCAACCCCACTTGCTAGCTGCAATCTGCCTTGCTAAATGAAATCTGCTCTTGCTAGCTCAGCCACCATCTTCTTGCTAGCCCCCATTCTCTGCTAGCATAGCCTCGGCAGGTATATTAGTGGCCAATGGCTCACTGGTTACAGCTGACGGCCAACTAGCCACAGCTGATGGCCATCCAATCACAGTTGATGGCCATTTACTACCCAAGTGAGCATCTTTCCATGAGGGAGAGAGCCTGGAAACTGCACTCCTGGCTCTGTCCCCACAACATTCCGTTAACAAGGAAGGATGACTTGGAGCGCAGAGCCGTGAACCCAGAGAGCAAAGCTGAGAGCCATAGAGGGTTACGCCCAGGCCTTGAGACCTAATGGAATTTACTTGGCTGGCCTTTGAAATTTCTTGGGAACAGTGATTCCTTTTTACCTTCTATCTTTTTCCTTTTTGAATGGGAATGTCTATAACTGTTATCCTCTGCCAGATCCACCATTGTCTTTTGGGAACAGAAAACTTATTTTCTAGTCTCACACGTCCACAGATAGAAAGAAATTTTGCCCTAGGATGGATTATATCCAGAGTCTCACCAGTATCTGATTTAGGTGATTTCAATGATGAGAGTTAAATGAGATTTTGGACTTTGAGTTAATGCTCTAATGGGTTGAGACTTTTTGGGATCTTGGAACAGGGTGAATGTATTTGGAATATGAGATGGACAGAAATCTTTGGGGATCATAGAATAGGCAGAAAAATGGTCCCCCAACGATATCCACATGCTAATCCCTGGAATGTATGAACATGTATGTTACATGGCAAAAATGGAATTAAGGTGACAGATGGGATTAAGGTTGCTAATCAGATGACCTTAAAATGGGGAAATTATCCTGGATTATCTGGGTGGGCACAATGTAATCACAGGGGTGTTAAACGTTGAAGAGAGAGTCAGAGGGAGATGTGACTGGAGACTGGTCAGAGATATATAATGTTGGCTTTTAAGATGGACAAAGGGGACCATTAGCCAAGGATTATGGGCAACCTCCAGGAATTAGACAAAGCAAGGGAATGGATTCTCCCCCAGAGTTTCCACACCCGAACACAGCCCTGCTGACACTTTGGTTTAAACCCCGTGAGACCCATATTTAACTTCTAACTTGTGGGACTGTAAGATAATAAATTTTGTGTTGTTTTAAGCCACTAAGTTTGTGATAATATATTACAGCAGCAATAGAAAAATCAATACAGTATCCTCTTAAAATGTGTCATTTATTATACATCAATTAAACCTTAATAAAGCTGTTAAAAATTAAGTGAATGATTGATAGAGAACTGTACACACAAATAGTGCCAATTAATACTACACGGGTTCACTTTTAGTTTCAAAATGGGGGATGGGGTGGATGTAACTATATAACGGGAGAACTGGGCTGTTATTCCCTTAAGACTGGTTAAATCTTAGCATCAGTGTTGGGTCTAGACGTTAGGTGTTGTCACGCGGGGTATCAGGCGGGGTCTCTGCTCCTGCTCCCCACATAAGAACACAGGACACAGTGAGGCCAAAAAGGAACACCCACGGAGCCATAGGTAGGGGAGTCATACCACTATAGTGTGAGGACAGAGCCCCAGAAAGCAGTTTCCAGGCTCTCGGCCTCACATAGAAAGGTCCTGGCTCAGGTAATAAATGGCCATCAACTGTGATTGGATGGCCATCAGCTGTGGCTAGTTGGCCATCAGCTGTAACCAGTGAGCCACTGGCCACTAATATAACTGCTGTGGCTACGCTAGCAGAAAATGGGGGCTAGCAATAAGTGGTGGCTGAGCCTGCTAGCGGTGCAGTGAGGGTTGAGAATTGTGTGGCTCGTTTCCTGTTTCTCCAACCCAGCCGCCAGCGAGAGTATAGTGGTATGACTCCCCTACCTATGGTTCCGTAGGTGTTCCTTTTTGGCCTCACCATGTCCTCCGTTCTTGTGTGGGGAGCGGGACCAGAGACCCCGCAGGCCTCCCCGCACGACAAATGGCGCAGCGAGCAGGGTACAGTGCCAGCCAAAACCTACCGAAGCACGGTGGAGCAGTTTGTGCGTATGAACACCCAGTCTGAAGAAGACCAGGAGGAGCAGCTGCCGGAGAGCTGGACCCCCGTGGAGGGGTGGGAGGATGTGGACGGTTCCCCAACCAGCATAGTCCGGAGAAAGCAAAGGTCTTTGCAGCCCTGTGGGCTGGGAAGTGCTTGCTGAGGCAGCCCGGATGCAGGACTTGTAGTCACAGGAGGAAACACTTGCTGAGTCCTCTGTGGGAGATGAAGGTGAGGTCAAGGTCGTCCTTCACCCCCAGGACAGCCCTGGCGAATGACTGTGGACTATGGGGAATTGCCTTCCATCCCTAATTTAATGGACCACTTGACTGTTTGCTTGGGAACTTAACCACCATGTAGTGGAACTGGCCGATGTTTGCTTTTGTGTCTTGACCGGCCACCATCGAGAATATGTAAGTACCTTGACTGTGAGCCGCTGTTGTTCCAGCATGTACCCTGAGAGGCCCAGAGAGAGTAGCAGTGCCCTGAGAGCCCTGGCTGTTCCCAGGAAGTCTGGCTGTTCCCAGGAACTCTGGCTGAGCCCAGGAAGTCTGGCTGTGCCCAGAGAGCGTGGCAGTGCCCTGAGAGGCCCTGGCTGAGTCCAGGAAGTCTGGCTGTGCCCAGAAGGACCTGTGGTGCCCTGAGAAACCCTGGCTGTGCCCAGAGAGCCTGGCTGTGTCCAGGATATTGCATTCACCTCCAGGCTCCTCGCACAGGGAAGACGCTTGTGGCTTGGATTGTGAGGCGAGACCCTGTAGGGGTGGAGTGTGGGGACAGAGCCCCAGAAAGCAGTTTCCAGGCTCTCGGCCTCACATAGAAAGGTCCTGGCTCAGGTAGTAAATGGCCATCAACTGTGATTGGATGGCCATCAGCTGTGGCTAGTTGGCCATCAGCTGTAACCAGTGAGCCATTGGCCACTAATATAACTGCTGTGGCTACACTAGCAGAAAATGGGGGCTAGCAAGAAGATGGTGGCTGAGCCTGCAAGTGGCGCAGTGAGGGTTGAGAATTGTGTGGCTCGTTTCCTCTTTCTCCAACCCAACTGCCAACGAGAGTACAGTGGGATGACTCCCCTACCTATGGCTCCGTGGGTGTTCCTTTTTAGCCTAGCCACATCCTGCATTCTTATGTGGGGAGCGGGACCAGAGACCCCACAGGCCGCCTCGTGTGACACATGGCGCAGCGAGTAGGGTCTCCCGCACGACAATAGTCTCACTGGAGGCTGGATTCACATGACGTGCGACCTGCTGTCCACTTTTCTGCCAACCGACCAACTCCCGCTTGCTAACTGCAATCCCTGCTTACCAGTCACCATCTTCTTGCTAGTCCCCATTTTCTGCTAGTGTAGCCACAGCAGTTATATTAGTGGCCAATGGCTCAGTGGTTACAGCTGATGGCCAACTAGGCACAGCTGATGGCCATCCAATCACAGTTGATGGCCATTTTCTACCTGAGCCAGCACCTTTCTATGTGAGACCGAGAGCCTGGAAACTGCTTTCTGGAGCTCTGTCCCCACAGGTGTCTTCTGATGAAGTGATATGAATACACAACATTACTTAAACTGTTGTCCAGCCAAAATGTTTAAATTGAGTCTCTTACACCTTTAGAAATAACTTTCAATTTACAGCAAATGCAGGGTGCAAGATAAACACTGGCACAGGAAGTAAAAGTAAAATCAGAAACTGGAACATTCTACAGGACAGTTGGCCTGGTCTCTCTGAAAGTCAATGTTATCACAAAAGGATTAGAAGACACTAAGGACTGTAACAGCCAGATCAATGAACAGTCCTGCACCAATACTAGTTTCAACAAATTTGCTCTAAGGACATTTTTGGGGAAATTTGAATATGTTTTGTATATTAAATAAAATGAAAGGCTACAAGAGTAAAAAGGAAGAGATTATGGACCCTAAAAAGGGTTATAAAACAATATGAAGGATATGATATTATTTGAGTTAAAAGTATGTTGTCATGCGGGAGACCCCGCTTGCTGCGCCATTTTTCGTGCGGGAGACCCTGCTCACTGCGCCATTTTTCAGGTGGGGCAGCCTGCGGGGTCTCTGCTCCCGCTCCCCACACAAGAACGCAGGATATGGTGAGGCCAAAAAGGAACACCCACGGAGCCATAGGTAGGGGAGTCATACCACTATGGTCTCACTGGAGGCTGGGCCCACCGGACGCGCGACCTGCTGTCCGCCTTTCCGCCAACCGACCGAGGACTCTCCTCCACTCTCTTCGATTCTGTTCCTCTACTCTCTTCCGCTCTCCTGGGCTCTCCTCCGCTCCTCGGCAATCCTCGGCTCTCCTCTGTAGCTGCAGCAGTTATACTAGTGGCCAATTGGCCAACCAGCCCCAGCTGACAGCCATCCACCACCGGAGCCAGCACCCCTCCACGTGAGGCCGAGAGCCTGTAAACTACTTTCTGGGGCTCTGTCCCCACATATGTGTATAGAAAAAGATCCAGATTGATATTCATGAAGATATTAACAGTTGTAATCTCTGGTAATGGGATGATGATATTTTCTTATTTTTGCCTTATGTGGGTTTTCTAACTTTCTACTCTGCCCATGCATGATTTTATTATGATAAAATTATTTATTATTGAAAGAATGCTAGGATAACATGAGACAACAGATAATAGAAATAAAGCATTTGGACTACACTTAGCACACCTGTGGCTACTCCAGAATGTCTAGCGCCATGAAAATGACTCACATTTACCAGTGCGCACAGGGTACCTGGCACACTTCCAATTATTTTGCCTGTCTTCATTCAGAGGTTTTAAAACCTTTTGGATGATGACTCACAGTAAGAAATGCAGTTTACAGAGCTATGCAGCACTCATACATACCCGGACATGCTCTCATACTGTAGACAATGGAAACAAAGCTTTCAGAAAACGATGACCTACCGTGATTGTGTGCAATGCATTCTGATATCTCCTGTTAGATTGTATTCTGATTATATTTCCTTTTAAAAAAAAAAGTCTTGTTAACCCATTGAATTGATTTTATGACCCACTAATGGGTGTTGACCTGCAGTTTGAAAAACTCTTTTAACTCATTTAATACATGCATACACAGACACACACAAACTCTTATGAGAAAGACACTATTATTGTATTAATTTTTCAGAAGAGGAAATTCTGGCACAGAGAGGTTAAATAACTTGCCTAAGCATGCACAGCTCAGGCTGATGTAGGAGGACCAGGATTCTGATCCAGGGAGCCAGCCCCAAAGCCTGTCCTTTGAACCACTGTCTCACATCCATTTTCTGTCTCATCTTGCGAGACACGTGATAGTAAATGAATGTCTGCTGACATAGGTCTCTGATTCTCCAAATAAGTGATTCAAGTAATATTGTTAAGGTTACTGGAGTGTTCAAGGTTACAGCAGATTTAGGGAGAAAAAGCCATGTTTTCTGACTCTTGTATTTCATGATGAACAACAGTTTTGTGTAAAGAGCATAGACTTCAAAGTCAGGTAATTCTGGGTTGAAATAGTGGCCCCACACCAGGGACAGATCCAGATTTTGTGGGGACTAAGCTTATGCAACTTTGAAAACTCCCCCTAAGGAGAAGAATAAAGCTTATGGGTACAGAATTAGGTGCAGGGCATAGAAGGGGGCCCGTGTAAGAAAGGGCCTGTGGCTTGGGCTTCATTAGCTTCTCTGTCTGCCCTTCATTAGCACTTTATTTCTGACACTCAGTTTTCCAATCTCTGAAATAGGGGTAACAATTTTTTTTTTAAAGATTTTATTGGGGAAGGGTAACAGGACTTTATTGGGGAACAGTGTGTACTTCCAGGGCTTTTTCCAAGTCAAATTGTTGTCCTTTCAATCTTAGTGGTGGAAGGCGCAACTCAGCTCCAGGTCCAGTTGCTGTTGTTAGTTGCAGGGGGCGCAGCCCACCATTACTAGCGGGAGTCGAGGAATTGAACCGGCAACCTTGTGGCTGAGAGCCCACTGGTCCATGTGGGAATCAAACCGGCATCCTTTGGCATTAGGAGCACGGAGCTCAAACGGTCTGAGCCACCGGGCCAGCCCAGGGGTAACAATTCTTGTCTCTCATGGATACCAGATCAATGGGAAGAACCTGAATTAGCTGAAAGGCTTAGTACAATGTTCATTGAATAGGTACTCAATTAGTGATTGTTAATAATAATGATTATTTTTAAAATAGAATATTTCAATTAGAAGCCAGTTTTTAGGCAGGGTTTTGAAATAAAAACATGATATGGAGAAAAATTATTTTGTCATTTCATTTAGGCCTCAGCTCTGCAACTCAGCTCTCCCTGGAGTCCAATTATTTTGGTCTCTCCAAAGAGAAGTCTAAGTAAATAAGAAAGCAGAGCATCTGTGGGGACAGAGCCAGGAGAGCAGTTTCCAGGCTCTTGACCTCACGTGGAAAGGTGCTGGCTCGGGTAGTAGATGGCCATCAGCTATGACTAGTTGGCCATCAGTTGTTACCAATTAGCCATTAGCCACTAATATAATTGCTGTGGCTGAGATAGGGGGTTGGTTGGTTGGTAGAGAAGCGGGCAACAGATTACAGATCATGTGGCTCCTGCTTCCTGTATCTCCAACCCAGCTGTCAGCGAGAATATAGTGGTCTGACTCCCCTATCTATGACTCTGCTGGTGTTCCTTTCTGGCCTCACCATATCCTGCATTCTTGTGTGGAGTACAGGACCAGAGACCTCGCATGACAACATCCAAAAACAAAGCAGATAGAAAGAGTATCATGGGAGAAAGTTGTCTGCAGGGACCCCCAAGGACATTTTTCCACTGTGTAGATGTCAACAAGAAGAAAAGATATTTAACTATTTTAAGTCATTCTCAATCAACCGAAGGAAGGCAGATTTCAAGGTGCATTTTGGTGAGAGAGAAAGCAGCTGGACAGACTCCATCCTGGTAGTGTCAAGTTTTAGTTACCTGCAGGCAGGCTCTTTTGTGCTTATTGTTCTGCTCTGTCCTAAGGGACCATCAAAAAGCAAGAGGCAAAAAAACCCAAAAGCAAGTGTCATGTGGGAGACACTGCTCGCTGCACCTTTTGTCAGGCGGGGCGGCCTGCGGGGTCTCTGCTCCCGCTCCCCACACAAGAACGCAGGATATGGTGAGGCCAAAAAGGAACACCCACGGAGCCATAGGTAGGGGAGTCATACCACTATGGTCTCACTGGAGGCTGGGTTCACTGGACATGCTATCTGCTGTCCGTTTTTTCTGCCAACCGACCGACGACTCTTGGGAGGACATGGACGGCTCTCCGGCCAGCGTGGAGAGGGCCCTGCAGGCTCTGGCTGAGTGGTTGCCGGAGGAGGAGAAGGCTACAGCCGGCCACGTGGGCTGGATGTTCCTCACGGCCTTGAGTCTCAACACGGAAAATGGGCTTAATGAAATGGCCCAGGTGCCGGACCAGGTGTCCCGGTTGGAAGTGCTGGAAGCCCGGGTCCGCATGTTAGAGCAGGGGCCCCAAGGTGGAGACTCTGAGGCAGAGGAGGAGGAGAGCCGAGGAGAGAGGAGCAGAGAACCCGCAGGCCGTGCACAACACCAAGATGCCTCTGGGGTTGGCTTCCTACCCGTTGAAGAAGCAGCAGTAGTTGCAGAAAATCATGAGGTCACTGCTTTCCATCTGCATCTTACATTCTCCTCCCAGGAGTTGAGATCCTAAGAAAAAGAGGTTTATTAATGCAGAGTTACATGAAATATAATGGAATGTTTCTCAAACATGTGGCTTCTCTTGATTATCTGTGGGCTTTTTGTTTGGGGTGACAGTGTTGTTTTATTTAGATAATAAACAAATAGAGATATGTGGGAAGAGAAGGGTCAAAAGATGGTAATTAGATTAATTAGACAGTTAAGGAGAGATATGTGGGTGATTATTAACTTTCTTGCAAGCTACACTTAGGCACAAGTGGGTTTTATTATTCTTAGTATTTACAAATGATTCATACCCTTTGCTATTCAATAATCACAAAATCTTCACATTTTCCCCCAGAAATTCCTCTGTGTAATGCTGAAGATGAAACAGCCCTTCTTTTCTCATTCTCTGAAAAAAATTTTTTCCCCATCTGCTATACCTATTTATCTACTAGGGACATCAGGTGATTCTGGATTCATCTATTGTCTCCAAACCCATATTTCCCTAGATTCTCAGTATCCACAGTACTGTGTCAGGAGACTACTTTGGAATATTAACTTTTGATAGCATTTGTCCCCGGGACTTTCTTTTCTCCCTGGTGTTCCCCCCTTCATACCCATTGGGTGTACTAAATCTTTGTTGTCTCAACTCAGGGAAGGGTGGACCTAGCTGAAAGAGAAAAGAGTCTTTTCCTGGCTAGGAGCCAGGAGTCTGCAGGAAGCAGAAAGGACCCAGGTACAAAGACAACTCTCAAGGCTTGGAAGAACGCACCGCACCTCCGATGAGATCAGTGTCCCTGGGCTGATAAGGAGACTGGAGAACTCTGAAGCTAGTGTATTGCAGGCCCTGTGCTGTGGCCCCATAACTGAACCTGAACTTCTGGGCTGGGAGTTAGGAACCGGGATGAGAGGAATGCCCTGGTCACTGTTTTGGTGTCTTCGGTGGCTGTTAGGTGAAATTTCAAACAAAGAGGCTGTGTGGACATTATCAGGCCGCCCTCAAGGACCGCTGCTTTCATCATTTCCAATAATCACTTCGGGTAAAGTTTGGAAAAACATAAGAAAATGTTAAAATGTGTGAGGAGAATGAAGGGGAGCATTCAGATCCCCTTAAACTAGCACTCAGGAGGACTGTACGCTCTTAGGACATTTCAGCTGGGTCAGCACAGATGATATTCAGGAGCAAAGAGCCACCCTCTCCTGTCGCTTGCCATCACAGAAGTCCCTGGAAATTAGATACAGCTCAGGAGAAAAGCTGGGGGTGTGAAATGACCCTGACACATTTAATTGTAATCTGTGATAATTGCTGAATACTCAGGCAAAGCACAAAAAGCCTTGTCAACTGGTCTGGGGGGACAGGGAAAGGCGCCCTGAGCCGAGACTTGAAGAGCAAGTTAGAGTGGACTAGGTGTTTGTGAAGGTGGAAAGAAAATACAGTCCCTGGGCTGGCAATTACCCGGTGAGCCACCCAGAACCATTTACAAAATATTGTCATGGGAAAACAGCAAGGAAACAAGGAGAAGGGACTTCTTAATAGCGGCAAATGCTGCAGACAGCTCAAGCAACATGAAGACCATTAGATTAAAGAATACGGGAGACTTTGTCAAGAATACTTTCAGCAGATTGTGGGAAGAAAGCAAAATTGCAGGAGGCTGAGATGCACGGAGGTGTAGACATAAAGATGGTAAACAGAAACAACTCTTTCATGAAACTTGACAGTGAAGGGAATGATAAAGGGCTGTATCAGGAGCTGGACAGGGGATCAAAGGACGAGGCTTTTAAGTTGCGGAGCCTTTGAATATGTACAAACGTTGATAGGAAGCAGCAAGTAGAGAGAGCAGGTAGAAGAGAGAGGACGGAGAGCGTGGACAGTGGTAGCAAAGGACCCCTGAGAAATTAGGAAGTGACACATGCCAAAGCCCAGATAGGAAATTGGCCTAAATAGGAGGAGAAAAATAGGAGAATGAAGATGTCTGTAGATTTGGTGGCAGAAGGTAAGGGAGCTGCCTGATGGCCTCTGGGAAGTGGAAGGTGACGGATCTGCTAATTGGGTCTGTGGGAGGTTAGTGAAAGGTTAGTAAAATCAAAGAATTGACGAAGCTAGGACAGATTTAAAATAGCTACCAGAACGGGTACAAATTTCGGATGTGCAAGAAAAACCTTATATTTCAGTACCTTTCTTTTTTTTCTTTTTAGCAAATTACTTTTTTTGAAGGAATGGTACAAATAAAAGAACTTAAACAGATGTTTTGGCACAACGGTACCTTTATTTCTATTTTGAGCTCTCATTCCTCTAGGTGGCAGATGCTTCAAGAAGAATTGGCAGGGAGGCAGTTAGATGCATGGGTCTGGAGCTCAGAGGAGGGATATGGCTGAAAACATCAATGTGGGGTTCATGAGAATACAGTTTGCCTCTGGAGTCCCGAGGGGCATTGACATGGCTCAGGGAGAGAGAAGAGGATGAAGAACCAAACTGGGAAAAACTCCAACATTTAAAGAACCCATAGAGGAAGAAGAATCGCAAAGGAGACTCAGAAGGTAGGAAGAAAAGGAGAATGTCATGTCACAATACTAAGGGAAGTGAATATTTAAGTAGGTGAAATAAGAGATCAACTCAGATTAGGGTTATAAAATATATGTGGGTGTCACATCTTTCTTTGAGTTCAGGCACAGAAACAGTGAGACTCTATCATCATCATAATAATACCTACTATTAATTGAGTACACAGTGCCTGATTATAGCATTCAAACAACCCATCAATCATATACTAACTGACAAGACACCATGTGCCAACCTGTGCCAAAGACCATGTTTCCTCTCCTGGTGCTCATCGGGGCTTCTCAACCTTTCTCACTGTCACACATAAAAAGCGTAATAGTATTTGTATAATACATTCCCCTGGGGCCAATGGATGACGAGGCTCCTGAAGGCTGCCTGATCCACCTAGGAGGTTGCTGAGGCCTAGGAGATCAATATCTAATTATCGCCTGCCTCTCATCAAAGTTCTTGCTATGCCCGTAGTGAGTATGACTGCAGAGGAGTTTTATTGTTACGAGAGCAGAGCTGGGGACCACCCAGGGTAAGAGCTGCTAGTGATCGTTAGGGGATTAGTCAGAGCCTTGGAGAAGGAGTCAGTTTTCTAAAGCTTGGTGCTTAAAAAAACCCCGAAAAACTACATTAGACTGTCCGGCTTTCAGTAATGAGGACAGAGTGGGGAGAAAAAGAGAGAGGGCGAGAGAGACTGGCTGGGATGGGGGGTGGGGAGAGGGAGAACGAGAGGGAGAGGGAGAAAAGCTTATCCTAAAAACTAGGAAGATTAAGCTTTGAGGATCTTGGAGCAGTCTGAGACTCAACCCTAATATTAATATTTAGGAGATGAAAACACTTGTGTGTTTCTGTTTGGCACAGGTTGGTGGTAGGCTGGCCCTGATCCCGGCTCCAATAGTGCTGTACACGGAGAATCTTCTTTCCTATAATAGAAAGCAACTGAAACCAGGACTCAGGGATTAAATCAGATTGTCAACGGGATCATGGAATTTGCTATTAAATATGACTCCTTTTAGAGATATTCATTTTGGTATGTCCATCATTAGAAACTTATACAACCCTTAAAAAAACAATAAGGCAGCTCTATTTGTCCTTTTTTTTTTTTTTTTTTTTTTTTTAAAGATTTTATTGGGGAAAGGGAACAGGACTTTATTGGGGAACAATGTGTACTTCCAGGCCTTTTTTTCCAAGTCAAGTTGTTGTCCTTTCAATCTTAGTTGTGGAGGGTGCCATTCAGCTTCAAGTTGTTGTTCTTTCAGTCTTAGTTGTGGAGGGCAGGGCGCAGCTCAGCTCCAGGTCCAGTTGCAGTTTTTCTAGTTGCAGGGGGCACAGCCCACCATCCCTTGCGGGAGTCGAACTGGCAACCTTGTGGTTGAGAGGACGTGCTCCAACCAACTGAGCCATCCGGGAGCTCAGCGGCAGCTCAGCGGCAGCTCAGCTCAAGGTGCTGTGTTCAATTTTAATTGCAGGGGGCGCTGCCCACCATCCCTTGCAGGACTTGAGGAGTTGAACTGGCAACCTTGTGGTTGAGAGCCCACTGGCCCATGTGGGAATCGAACCGGCAGCCTTCGGAGTTAGGAGCATCATGGAGCTCTAACCGCCTGAGCCAACGGGCCTGCCACCTCTATTTGTCCTTTTATGGAAGGATTTCCAAGATATCTTTTTTCAGTGGAAAGTACACAGTGCAAAACAGTGTGTTTCGAGTGCTATTTTGGAGTGCCATATATGGATATATTTGCACGTGAAAAAGATATGGAAGGATATACAAGAAACTCGTGACAAAAGTGACCTACGGGGAAGAGAGCTCAGTGACCAGGGATCAAGGTGGAGCATTTTCAATGTATATCTTTTGATTTTGTACCAAGTAGAAGTATTACTTATTTAATCAAAAAATATATGTAAATACATAAAAGACGTCTTTGGTGAATCACTTTGCAAGGCTCATTTGTGATACAAACAGACACTCCCTCATTTGCTTGGGAAATGTTGACATTTGTGTACTGGATTTTCTTAAAGCATGAAATACCAGAGTCTTCAAACCACACCCTGAATGCTCTCAATTTGAAGTCACTGACTAAACCAGCCATGCAAGTGTGCTTTCCAAAGAACCAAACATTGTCAAGAGAGGCAGAGTGAAAGGCAGGGGGCTTGATGCATTCGCAGCATCTGAGAATGTCAGAGACAAGAGCCGTGGGTAGAATTGGTACAATCCTTGTTCTTTAAAAATGCGGAAACTAAGGCCTAGTGGGGGAGGGTCTTGCCTAAAAAGACATGCCATTTTGTGTAAGTAAGGCAGAAAAATAAGTCTCTATATCCATATTTGCATGATGTACTCTGGAAGGATACAGAAAACACTAACATCAATGGTTGTGTAGAGGGAAGGTGGCAAGCGGAAGCATGGGAGACAGGCATGAGATTTTTCACTTTGAACCTTTTATAGTCCTTGATCTATTTATTGAATAATGCAAACCTATGTAAAACTTTATGAAGAGAGAGGGACCGTGACATCTATGAGACTTACAATTCAGTTTTCAAGGAAGACCTCATGAGGCTATGGGCTGAGGGATAAATGAAGAATCCGGCGTTGAAAGCACAGGTCAAATCCTGCTGCTTCAAATGACAGTGACTGTCTGGATTATTTTATCACACTGAGATTCGTTTGAGATAACATGGGCTGTCAGCTGGGCTTAGATCTTTTTTGATTATAGGTAGATTTGTCAAAATCGTGCAGTAAGAGCCATTCCTCTCCCGTGACTGAGCAATTTCTCTCCTTAGGCCAGTTCTCACCCCTGTAAAATGGAAGGATTAGATGAAGTGATCTCTAGGTTCCCTTTTACTAGCTCTGATATCCCTGGATTTTGAAACAGTTGTTAGCAATTTAGAACTAAAGGGAGATTTATGAGATCATTTTTGAAAGCCAGGAGATAATAACTGGCTGTCGGGTCTTCTTTTGCTTCTTTGACGTGAAGCTACACGAGAACCGGCCAGTGATCTTCTTGGACACTTTCGCCTATGACCACATACCCACCTTGATGGTGACCAGTTAGATCTGTGTTCCTAAGAGCTAGTTTAGGTACATGTTAATCAGTGCTCCATGAAACATCTCAAATAAATTTGGGAAATCCTGTATAATAAACATTCCTGATGGAGAGTCACAATGCTTTTAAAGGTCCTGAGAAGTCCTGCAATAAAAAACTCACATAACTGTACTTAGCATTTCCCCAAATTAAGACTACGGAACACTTTGGTGTGTCCTATTATCTCTATTTGGAACAAATGGGATTAGCATGCTTCCCTTTTCAGGGAACGTATGAGATCAGCTCTCAGCTGGCAGTTAGGACAGTCCTGGGGCCTCTGCAAATATGGGAAGATTTAGCACATTCCTCAGGGAGCCTGAGAGTCTTGTGATTCATGCAGCTCTCCATCCTACCACTGGAAGGAAAGCCAACCTTTCGGCAGTGGGGGCCTCAGAAACTCCCTTGTCTTACAGGAATGTTCCCATCCAAGCACAGAGACGTCAGTGGACATCTTATCCTTTTCACTTCTGGCTTTCAGATTTAGTTTTGCTTTGGGGAATTTTTTTGTCATTCTTTTTGTCATTCTGCTTTACAGAAAATACAGTTCTCTTTTTCTCCTTGCTCCATAAGGTTTGTACAGTTTCCTCCCTTTTAATATTTTCACTCCCAAACAGGTAGGTGGGAAAAGCTGATGCATGATTTGGGTGCTAGATTTGCCATACTTCACATCCTTTATTAGTTTCTGAGATTTTCCCCCCATAATTCCCAAAGAAACACTGACTCATCATGACACACTGCCACACACACACACACACAGAGTCATTTGGAAAAAATTAATTTAAAATCTTTATTTCTTAAGACATCTCTATTACTTTGGCTCTATCATTAAGCATTCAAAGAAAATAAAAATCTCTAAGCAGGCAAAACCATATGATCAAAGCCCTCATTGTACTATGTGTTGTCATATCTGTAAGTCTGAAACCAAGAAACAATATGAAAAGCTACCTTTCCATTCAGTACTTTCTTTACTTTGAGGTTTTAAGGTTTGTATCCTAAGCATTAGGATAAAAATGATCAGATAGCTGTTGCAGACCCGGCTAATTATTCTAATGCTTCCCTGAAAGACTGGTGCTGCAAATAAATTCTCTTTCTCCCGGCCAAGCGTGGTTATTGGCAGTTACCCTAGAGAATGTACTCTCTGAGTTCTGCACCCTCCATCCTGCTCTGCTAGGAGTGTGGGAAAGAAATGGGGTTGAGAAGGCAGCTGTATGGGGGCGGAGAAGGTACCCACTGACTCCCATTCACTTTGTCTACCCCAGCACAATTCCCTGATGGGTTGTCTTAATTCACCTGGAAAATATTTACTGAAAGCTATGATTGGTATTTAAAGGGAGGGGTATGAAATTAAGTGGGAAGGGGACATTAAAGAAAAAAAACCATGGAGAAGAGAGATTACTTAGAAGGATGAAGAGTGTGATGGTTAATTTTATATGTCAACTGGGCTAGGCTATGGTGCCCAGTTTGGTTAAACACTAGTTTAGATGTTGTGGTAAAGGTACATTTCAGATGTGATTAACATTTACAATCACTTGACTTTTATAATGTGGGTGGGCCTCATCTAATCAGTTGAAGGCCTTAAGAGCAAAGGCTGAGGTTTCCCAAGGAAAAAGGAATTCTGCCTCAAGACGGCAACATAGAAATCTGCCTGAGTTTCCAGGCTGCCAGCCTGCTTTACAGATTTGGACTTGCCAACCCCCACAATCGTGTGAGCCATTTCCTTAAAACAAATCAGTTTTTTTTTTTTCTCTCTCACCCTCTGTCCATATCTGTATCTCCTATTGGTTCTGTTTCTTTGGAGAACCCTAACAAATACAGAGGGCTCCAGAAAAGATGACCCTGGGAAAAAACATGGAGCTGATAGACTGTGAGTTTGACCATAATCTGAGAAAAGTTTTCCAGTTTTCCATAAAGTTTGCAGATAAATCAGTGATAGATATTTTCAAACAAAACTATGCAAGGGAAGAAAAATCAAAGGAATTGTGAACTACAGGAAAAACAAAACAAATGGTACAAGAAGACAGTAATTTTTCTGCCCCACTTGGCTTAGTTGTAAACACTGAATACTGATTTAAGGAGAAAGGTGGTCATAGAAGTTATGTGGAAGTTGTGGTGTGAGTTAAATCCTCATCTTCACTGAGGAAATTAAAAAATATCTAAAACAGGGCTGGCCCGGTGGCTCAGGTGGTTGGAGCTCTGTGCTCCGAACTCCAAAGGCTGCTGGTTCGATTCCCACATGGGCCAGTGGGCTCTCAACCACAAGCTTGTCGGTTCAACTCCTCGACTCCCCCAAGGGATGGCGGGCTGTGCCGCGTGCAGCTAAGATTGAACATGGCACCTTGAGCTGAGCTGCCGCTGAGTTCCAGAATGGCTCAGTTGGTTGGAGCAAGCCCTCTCAACTAC
The DNA here is from genome assembly GCF_057876585.1 of Rhinolophus sinicus. Taxonomy (NCBI): domain Eukaryota; kingdom Metazoa; phylum Chordata; class Mammalia; order Chiroptera; family Rhinolophidae; genus Rhinolophus; species Rhinolophus sinicus. The sequence continues at coordinate 102,920,142 of NC_142502.1, forward strand.
AAAGTTGCTGGTTCGACTCCCACAAGGGATGGTGGGCTCCACCCACTGCAACTAACAATGGCAACTGGACCTAGAGCTGTGCCCTCCACAACTAAGATTGAAAGGACAACAACTTGACTTGGAAAAAAGTCCTGGAAGTACACACTGTTCCCCAATAAAGTCCTGTTTCCCTTCCCCCCATAAAATCTTTAAAAAATATATCTAAAACTGAACACTTAAGAAGTAGCAATGTCATTTAGAAACAAGGAGGTAAATAGCAGAAGAAACAACTGAAAGCATTGAAAGCAGCTGCTTCAGCTGAGTGGATCCAGTGGGATGGGTGGGGCAAAGCAGTGCTGTTTATCATTGTAAGTCTTGTAGATGGTTTGGTCTTTCTCAAATCCATACATGTATTACTTTGATAACAAATCACAAAATTCAAAGTTATGTGGGTTCAATGTGGAAAATGAGGAAAGTACAGAAAAGTATAAAGAAGAAAATAAGAACCATTCATAATTCTTCCACTCAGAGAAAGCAATTTATGCACATTTTAGAGGAACAGGAATTAAATGAATTTATTGAGGTTAAAGTGTCTAGAGTTTGAGGCTTTAAAAATAGCATAACTTAGATATAAAGGGACAAATAATAAGAGTACAATACTGTGCATGTAATATGGTAGGTATAATCACTTATAGCATGATCATATACAATATGATCTCATATGCGTTTATGGGTATATTAGAACATAGTCTGGAGGCATACCAACCAAAATGTTACTTGGTATTAAGACCAAGGCAGGCACTAGGAGGGGAAAGTGAGGTGCCTGGGATGCACAGTGTGAGGCACTCACTGTGCCTCCTTCAGTGTTGTGCTCTAGGTGCCTCACTTGCCTTACCAGAGTCTCGTCCTGGTAGGGACCCAGGGCTGCTGGTTCAAGGGCACTTTCTCCTTCGTATTTTACACTTAGAAATATGTTCCAGTCCCTTGCTACTCCAAGTGTGGGACGTGGACCAGCAAGCAGCATTAGCATCACCTGGGAGCTTGTTTGATATGTACAATCTCAGCTCTGCCCAGACCTTCTGGTTCAGAATCTATATTTTCAACTGAATTCCAGGGAAATTGTGTGCACGTTAAAGTCTGAGAAGCACTGGTATAGCAGACACCAAACCCAGTTCCCAGCCTCTTATGGAAGGAATATTCGGAGACAACTGATGTCATTGCCCCAGTAGGTGGGACACATACTGCCTATTCTTTAGAGGGCTATGGTCTTTGCTGACGGACTGAGTTTCAGCTGGCGGAGCAGTCAAAGGTCAGCCTGATGGAGGAGAAGCAAGCGATTCCCTTGGGACAAAGAACACTTTGGGGCAATGTTTAAAGAGAAGGGAGAGGCTAGTGGGTCTGAAACTGGGGAAAAGAGCAAGACAAAAAGGTGCTAATATTCAAATCAAGGAACTCAAGTCTCATGGGGGAAGAATAACTTAGTATACTATAAAAAAGATTTTTTGTTTTTTTCCCCCAAGAGATTTTAGAGAAATCTGTTATAACACTGAGAAGCTTGGATTAGATGAATTATATTACAATTATATGATGGCAGAGGAAATATAGGGTGAGGTGAGCAAGACACTCACCTCCTTGACTTCCTCCACTCATAAAAGGGTTAAAAAACCCATCTGGCCAAGTGTGACCATATAGGTTGGTAATATAGAAATATAAGGGAATTGACTCTGTTCAGTGTTGCCATTAACCAGAAGTCAATTAATAAGGGTCCTGCTACATGTCAGTTCTCCATTTAGATGGCAAGTTAGATGAAGCAAAGTAATATATACTACCATGTCAAATGTTATTGGCTGGACAACCCAATATTCATTCTCAACCCCTTTCTTTCTTGTCTGCCTTCATTACAAAGCATAAAAGCTGAGTACTTGCTTTCCCAGGAAGGGTGACCATGTGATGCAATTCTGGTCAATGAGATCTCTGTGGAGGTCTTTAGTGACTACTATATGGAATATCCACCACTCTCTCCAGAATGTATTCAGAGTGGTCTTTCCAGGGCCTGAAGTAGGTAGGTTGAGGGGAGCTGGAAACTCACCTTGGTACAAGATTTATGAAGGCAGCAAATAACTCAGTAATAAACATGATATGTTAATGCAATATTTTAAAAAACTAAAAAAAACCCCAAAAAAACAACCATGATGAACGTTTAAAATAAAGGCAGGATCTGACACCAGTACTAGAGTGAAGCCAAATGAGTTCAAGTCCTGCAAGGTATGGTCAAGTCCTAGACTTCAACTCACAGTCTGGCGTGGGTGGAAGTGATTGGTGGCACTTAGGTTTTGTGCTCACTCTCTAGCTGCAAGGGAGTCAAGGCGAGAGGATACCTGGAATTTTCAGTTTTGTAGTGAGAAGTAAGAAACACATGAAAGGGATTCAGGTGGTCAAAAAGAATGATAAATGTCCACTACAGTTATTGGAATCATGGTAAAATGACATTGTATGGGTCCGTGCAGAGAGCAGCATATTCTGACTGGGCTATTTTGAGGAAAACTTTAGTATTATTTGAGTTGGGGTACAAATAAATGAATATAGGAATATAGAAAGCAGAGAACAAAATCCCTTTCCTGAAACTGGAAAGGCTCCAAGCAGAAGATAAGGTTTGACCTGGGCTTTAGAGGAAGGAAAAGGGAAAGCAGAAGGAAAATTGCATTTGCAGTCAGAAAATGGGGTTCTCTGCTTTGCTACTTGGCTTACTACCTGTGAGAATTCAGGCACATCACTTTGGTTCTCTGAGTGTTAGTTCCTTCATCTGTAAAACCTCATCCTAAATTGAACAGAGAAAGACAAATACAGTATGATTTCACTTATATGTAGAATCTACAAAGCAAAACAAATGTAAAAACAAAACAAAACAAAACAGAAACAAACTCGTAGATACAGAGCACAAACTGATGGTTGCTAGAATGGAGGGGGGTGGGGATTGGGCAAAAAGGTGAAAGGGGTTAAGAAGTTCCATCTGCCAGTTATAAAATAAGTCATGGGAATGTAATGTACAGCATAGGGAATATAGTCAATAATATTGTAAAAACTAGGGGGACAGTTACTAGACTTACTGTAGTATCACTTTGTAAGGTATATAAATGTCCAATCACAATGTTGTACACCTGAAACTAATATGGCAAGTATAATTTTAAAATAAATTTTAAAAATTAAATGGGGAAAAAATAACCTAAAAACCCCCACCTCATCCTACCTACGTAACCTGCTAGAGCCGTGAGGATCAACTGAGATAAAAATGAGTGAAGGCGGTTTATAAACTGCAAAGCACTATGCAAACATCTTGCACTGTTATGACATCCTTAAGGTTGGCTAGGACTTCGACAAAAGGCATTGGGGAGAAGGGCCTCTGGACAGAGAGAATGAACCGTGAAGTAGTTTTTGTATGAGGGCAAGACAAAGAAAACTGGGCTTTGAAATGTAGAAAGATGAAAGCAGTCAAGGAGGGCCTATGTTTTCAAGACCATTAAGGAAACAAAGCCTGGGACCCCCAAGCTTGAAGGATAAAACCGAGACCTATGGTCTCACAAACAGTTACACAAGATAGAGAGGCACCGTGATATCACAAAACCGCCTAATGAATGACTTGCACACCTGCTTCTTCCGCTCCCTAGCTGGCCTCTTTGAAGGCAGGCAGGGACTATCTTTGTTTCCAGGAGCCCGATGCTTTCTGGTCAAGGGAACTGTGCTCTTTTCTCGAGGAATGAGTGACAACCCAAAGGCTAGTAAACATGGGACCTCTTTATCCCAAGGGATGGTACAGACTGAGGGGTTGGGTAGCGGTGAAAAGCAGGTTCACGTGTGCACACTGGAACGCTCACCCAGTAGCCCATGTCCAAACCTAGGAGACCTCGCCAGATCTCAATGTAAGGCATGTTAATCATTACTTAAAGGAAGAGTAGATGGGGCCAAGGGCTCCAGCCGACCTAGTGCTCCAAAGTTTGAAAATCACGGGAGGGGCGGAGGACGACGACTACAAAAATTGTAAAATTTCACAGAACTAGCTGAGAGCGGGCACGTGCTCATATACACGCACAAATGAGTGTATGCTGAACTGGTTAAATCCGAGTAAGGGCTATAATCTAGTTAATTGCATTGGTCTAGTTAATTGCACTGTGCCAATGTCAATTTCCTGGTGTTGATCATGTAGTATAGTTATGTAAGATGTTGAGGGAAGTTGGGTGGGTGATGGGTATACGGGACCTCTTTGCACGAATTTGGCAATTTTTTGTGAGTATGTAATTATTTCAAAACAAAAAGCAAAAAACACAAAACACAAAGGGAACTCCTGCAGCCCAGCCCACTCCGGGACCGCCCCACACCCCACACGCCTGCCCTCACCTCTCTGCTCCGGTAAAACCCGGAGGAGTGTAGGCAGGTGGGGCGCGGCCGCGCACGCGCAGTCCTGAAGTCCCCCGCCGCGTCTCCGGGAAGTCACGCTTGCGCAGTCTCGGCCCCTGGCCGCCGCGCCAGCCCCTCACCGCGGCGGGGAACACGGCTGCCTTGGCCCCTCCGCGCTGCCGTCTTTTCCGGCAGTTGGGGCTCTTCCTGTTGTCCTCACCCGCAACCGCCCCTCGTCCCTACCTCAGAGCCCCTCACCCGCCCCCTCCCCTCGTCTGGCCGGTTGGCTGCTGCCGCTGGGGCTTCGCCTGTCCGCACGTTGAGACCGCCGGCCCGGCCGGCGCCTGCGGCTGTCCGCCGCCCCCTGCCCTGCCTCCCTCGGGGGTCTGGTGAGTGTCCTGCTGCCTTCAGTCCATCCCAGGCGTTTCCCTTCATCTCCGCTGCCCCCGACTCTTTGGGGACTCTCTCCTTCCCAAGTGCGCCCTCTTTCCAGCCCTGTCTTCTCGGTTCCTCAGCCGCTCTCGTGTGCTTTCTGACAGTCCCCCTCCTCCCGGTCTCCTCGTCGGTCCTCCCCATAGCCTGTCAGCCCCAGGCTCCCCACCCCGTCCTTTCTCTTTCTTCGTGTGCAGTTGGGGTGGGGAGCCAGGCTCTCTCCTTTCCGTGTTGCCAGCTTTGTCTGCCCTCCGCCTCCAGTCAGTCCCCTTCTGGATCCCGCTCATTTCCAATTTTCACCTTTTCTTTTTTTCTGGGGTCTAAGAACCTGAGAGCTGTTGTGTGAGGCAGAGATGTCGAAAGCCCACCTTGGGGTGTGGTGACTTTGAGTCTGCTCCTTCCCCCATGGGTAGTCTTAGGGTGCTGGACTTCAGATAACTTAAAATCACAGGAAAATATAGTGAAGACTCCCGCCCCCCTCCTTTTTTTAAAAGAAGAGAGTGGAAAAGGAAAGTCACTAAGGACTTACAGCAAAGTCTGGGTCAGAAAGTGTGTAGAGAAGTGTGTCTGGGTCAGAGGCTAGTAGAGATATCAGATCTCCCAGTTGCACTTTGAATTGACTAAAAGACACAAAGAGAAACTTCTTTGTGAAATGTGCAGAGGAAGGTTGGTGTGGAGGAGACCGGTGCTTCTGTCCCTTTCAGCTCACCTTGGTTCTGAATTAGAATTAGCCAGGCAGTAGATGTGGGTGCCCTAAACATCAGACAACCGCAGTGACAGGCTCCCACCCCAAACATTAGATATTAGCTTCCTCATAAGAGGAGGAGAACGCTGCCCTGCAGCCCCGTATAGAAAACCATTCCATGTCCCAACCGTGTCCCCATCACACATACATATTCTCAACTCCTAGTAATGGTCATAAACAATGAGTGTTTTCCTTGTAAACCTTTTATAAGGTGCTCACTAATCGCCTAGCATTGTGCATGAGATGGGGAAGGACATGAAAAGGAGTCTAAGACAAGGTACTTGCTTTCCAGTGGCTTACAGTTTAATAGAAGAAATTAGATAGGTGACTCTTACGGAAAAGGAATGGTTTTCATTTGATCGCCTTTTACGATTGCTGTACCTACCCGTGACTTATTAGGGTCACATTCTTTCGTTAAATGTTTTAAACTTTTAAAAATTTCTCACCTGCCTATTATTCCCTAGTTCTGCAGAGATGGAGGATGAAACAAACAGGACCAGGGCTTCCTATGGCCTGTAGGTCAGGGCACCAAGGCTTGAATGATCAAAAACAGGAGGGAAAGCCCTGTCTTATAAAAAAGTGCTTGGTTGGCCCAGTAAGCCTAAAAATTGCTAGATGGCAGGAGTAATTGTATCTTTTGATGAAAGGTTATTAGAATTAGGCTATCTGTTTTATGAGTGAAGGAAGAGGTGGAGGAGGAAGTTTTGAAGAAAGGTTAAAAGGGAAGGCCAGCGCAACCTTTGCCTTACATTAGAGACTGTGTGTGAGGGCTGAAACCACTGTGCTAGACGGTTGGCCTACTGTGTGAGCATCTTTGAGTGCACTGAATTGCCTGTTGTTGATCTTTTTAAAAGTTGAGTAAGTCATGCCAGTGACTCAAATGGGTCAAACTTCCTCCCCCCAGTTTTATATATCCATCAATGTATGTAATTTTGTTCTTTTAGCTTTATTGGCAACTCAAAAATCATTAACTTGCTCAACTTACATTTATTAACCGCCTGTTATACAGAAGGTACTTTTTGTCTCAGGCTTAAACGCTCTCTAGTTGTTGTATTTTTAAGTGGAAGTGATTTAAGTTGTTAAAATATATAAAGGGTCTCCAGAAATTTTCAGACAAGGGAGGAGTACAAAGTGCTCACTTGCTTCAGAGTTGTTTTTAAATCTGGTTTTAAAATTTCTTCACTAAACTTCGAGTGCATGTGGTTTTCATTGTGGGTGGAGGGGGTAAGGGCTGACAAATAAGGAACCACACCCAAGCTTTAGAAACCGAACAGAGGGGTTTTTGTGTTTTTTAAAAAATTCTGATATCCTAAAAACACTTGCGTTTGTTTTGGTATTAGCAGAAACTTTCCATAAAAAATAGCATTTTATAGTAAGGTAGAGCTGAATTAAATGTCTTGAATTTGTGATTACTGATCATTTTGGCACATCATAAATCAAAATGTTTGACTCTGAAGTAGAGTCTTGATTTTGAATCTCTGCTCTGAAAGGATTATTCTTTGTGTTTTTCGCTGAGTGTCACTTTATAAATTTGTTTAATGTTAAGTCTTTTTATTAGTAGTAACAAGTGTTTGCACATTCTTTAAAAGTCTTAATCTATAAAACAAAAAAGGTGAGATATATTAAGGGGAGAACCTTCAGAAAACTTCATAAAATGCACTGTGTTTGAAAATGGATCTTGGCCTCTCCTGAGTTTTACTCAGCTTTATTTTGGGATGAAAAGACAGACTTAGAGGTAGGTTGTGTGGAAGGAAGGCATGACAGGATAAAATATTGAGCCTTATTGCCAGTGCTGGAGCAAGTCAAGGTTGGTGAGCCATCTGGCAAAGTGTGACAATATAGGTTGGCAAAAATTTCTGGGGAAAGTGAGATTTAAATTTAGGAAAAAATGTTCTATAAGCTATTGAAAGCTTCTTGGTATCGGTTTTCTCATATGTAAAACTAGAAAGTTAAGGTCCCTTATTTTTAAGGTATCTTCCATCATTAAAATTATGATTCAGGTTTTTTCTTTGTAATATTGTTTCCATCGTAGGTCTTTATTTTGACTTGTAAATTCAAATAGACAGTGAACATTTATTAAATGTCATAAGACATATCAGTATATATATACATATAGATGTACATTTGAGTTATAGAATTTTTTTAAAATTCTGTAGAAATTGTAAATTTAAAAGTTATTGGTAACTTAATGGTAATAGTACACGCTCATTGAATAAAATATAGAAAAAGTGGAAAGCATAAACAAGAATAAAATGATCTATTGTATTTTTACTGCCTAGAGTTAAGCCGCTAATAACATTTTTATGTATGTATTTCTAATAATTCTGTGCACGTATAGTAAACACACAAATAAAATTGAGCTCATGGTATACGTTCTGTTTTGTAACCTGTTCTTTTCACTTGGGTTGGAAACATTTCCCCTGACATTAAACATTTGAACATATTTTCATTGTCTGCATATAATTCATTATAAGACTTTTTCATAATCAGTTCTGTTGTGCATATTCAAGTTATTTCTAGTTTTCCTTTGTTTACAATGCTGCATTGAAGCCTCTTGTGTATGAATCCTTATAGGTCTTTGATTTCTCCAGAGGAGATTTGTAGATGGCAAAGAATTATACTGTGTCTATATTATGTAGTCTTAATTTACACATATGGTATTGTGATCATGTTTTCTTCCTTTTAAAACATACAACACTGTTTTAAAGATCTATTCATGTTACTTTTAGGTACAGGTAGATTTGCTCCTGACTGCTGCATGGTATTTCTTTGTATGCATTCACAGCATTTTTATTTATTTCCTTACTGAATTGCCTCCAACTTCTCATAACACAAATGATGGCATGATGAGCATCCCCTGCAGTGCACATCCTCTGCATGTCCCCTTAAGAGCCTGTGTGACAGTTACTGTAGGCGTTTTACCTAAGGATGGGATTTCTGGGTCATAGTGCGTTAATATATACTTATTTTCATCAAGTATTCTGTTTATCTGGCTTTTGTTAAATATTACTTGTTTATCCTCTGGAAAAGTTGTACCAATTTACATTCCTACCAGTAGGGTAGGGGCACACGTAATTGGTGTATTCTAACTCCAAAACTAATATGACTTCTTTTCTTTGTATCTAGCAGCCATGGCAATGACAGGCTCGACACCTTGCTCCTCCATGAGTAATCACACCAAGGAAAGGGTGACAATGACCAAAGTGACACTGGAGAATTTTTATAGCAATCTTATCGCTCAACATGAAGAACGAGAAATGAGGTAAAGAATTTTGTTTGAGAAAATTGTGTCATGGTTTTGATATTTATGTCTGTTATTGTAAAACACATTCATAATATCATTGATAGGAGACAAGAATAAGAGCAGCCATGTTATATCCCATTACAATGGAATGACAGTGTCATTGATTCCCAAAGTCCACTTATTTCTACTAAGTGAATAACACAACATTTTATGATAGTATAGAAAAATTAATTGGGCCAAGTCCTGAGTTTATCAAGGCAGTGAGTTGTAATGGAAAGAACAGTCCTTATGTAATCAGATTTGGGTTTAGAATCGTGCCTTTAACATTTAGTAGCTCTATGAGGCTGTAACAGGTTTTTAATCTTTCTGTGTATCAGTTCCCCGATCTGGAAAATGGGGATAACACCTCTTGCCTTGCAGGATTGCTGTGGGGATTAGACACAACACGTATGAGTACCCACCATAGTTCTTCACACATAGTAATCACTTAGTTAATGGCGGTAGTAGCAGCTATTAATCTAGTGAATACCATTCATGTCATAGCTCATAATGAAACTTTTTTTCCAACTTATGAAAATATTCAAAAATGTAGAAAAACGGAAAGAATTGTGTACAGTATATACCCATATATATTAGGTTGGTGTAAAACTAATTGTGGTTTTTGCAATTCTTGACCTTTTAAACCGCAATTACTTTTGCACCAACCTAATACATCATCTAGATTTTGCAGTTATCATTCGTTGTTTTATCACATATCCATCCTTCTATCCATTCATTAATCTATCTTAATTTTTTGCTGTACTTCATAGTATGTTGCAGATGTTAGTATATTTTACTTCTGAATACTTCTGTTTGTATAACAAACTAGAGTTCCAGTATGTATGTGGTTTTCTTTAAGGGAGTGTGAAATTTGTGTACAGTGAAATGCACAATCTTAAGGGTGACCATTCGATAAGTTTTGACAAATGCATGCACCTGTATAACTTAAACACCTATCAAGACATAAAATATCCCAGCAAGTTCTTTCATTCCTGGAAACACTCCATCAATCCCAGGCAACCACTGTTGTGATTTTCTTTCTACCATTGATTGGTTTTGCCTATTTCATACAAATGGAACATGTAAACGGATTCATATAGTAAGTACTCATTTGAGTAAGGCATCTTTTACTCAGCCTAATGTTTTCAAGGTACAACCATGTTGCTATTTTATCAATAATTTGTTCCTTTATATTGCTGAGTACCATTCTGTTTTCTGACTATACCTCCGTTTGTTTATACGGTCTTCTGTTAATAAACATCTGGGCTTTTTAAATTTTTGGCTATTTTCAATAAGTTTCTATGAGCATTTGTAGGTAGATCTTTTTGTGAACATTTGTTTTCAGTTCTTGGGTAAATATTTAGGAGTGGAACTGCTGGGTCATAAATATTATAGGTATATATGTAGTTTTGTAAGAAATTGCTAGTTCTTTTTCCAAAATATTACCAACAATGTATGAGAGTTCCAGTTGCTTTATATTTTTTGCTAACATTTGTGTTGTCAGTCTTTTAACTTGAGCTGTTCTTGTGGATGTTCAGTGGTATCTCACTGTTGTTTTAATTTGCATTTCCCTGATGATTAATGATGTTGAACATTTTTTATGTGCTTTTGGCCATTTCTGTATTTTCCGTTGTGAAGTGTTTGTTCAAATTTTTTGACTGATTTGTAGGAGTTCTTTATATATCCTAGATACTGGTCCTTTGTCATATATATGTTTTCCAAATAGTTTCTGTCAGTCTGTGGCTTTCCTGTTCATTTTTTTTTAACAATGTCTTTAGATGAGCAGACATTTAAATTTTGGTGAAATCTAATTTGGCATTTTTTTTCTTTTATAGTTATTGAAGTCAGTGGCCTCTAAGAAACCTTTGCCTGCTCCCAAGTTATAAAGATATTCTCTTATGTTTTCTTCTGGAAGTTTTATAGATTTAATTTTTACATTTAGTTCTGTGACTTATCTTTTTTTTAAAAAAGATTTTATTGGGGAAGGGGAACAGGACTTTTTTATTAGGGAACGGTGTGTACTTCCAGGCCTTTTTTCCAAGTCAAGTTGTTGTCCTTTCAGTCTTAGTTGTGGAGGGTGCCATTCAGCTTCAAGTTGTTCTCCTTTCAGTCTTAGTTGTGGAGGGCGCAGCTCAGCTCCAGGTCCAGTTGCCGTTGCTAGTTGCAGGGGGCACAGCCCACCATCCCTTGGGGTAATTGAAACCTGCAACCTTGTGGTGGAGAGGACACGCTCCAACTAACTGAGCCATTCGGGAGGCAGCTCAGCTCAAGGTGCCATGTTCAATTTTAGTTGCAGGGGGTGGAGCCCACCATCCCTTGTGGGGCTCAAGGAATTGAACTGGCAACCTTGTGGTTGAGAGCCCACTGGCCCATGTGGGAATCGAACCGGCAGCCTTTGGAGTTAGGAGCACGGAGCTCTAACCGCATGAGCCACCACGCCGGCCCTCTGTGACTTGTCTTGAGTAAAAAGTACGTGTGGTATGAGATAGGGGTTGAGATTTTCTTTTCCTTATAGGTATCCAGTTATTTTAACTCCATTTGTTGTAAATATTATTTCCCCCCATTAGATTGCTTTGACACTTTTGTTGAAAATTAAATACCATGTAAGTGTTTATGTATTTATGGGCTCTCTATTCTGTTTCATTGATCTATTTGTCCCTGTGCCAGTATCACATAGTCTTGATTACTGTAGCTTTATGGTAAGTTTTGAAGTCAAGTAGTGTAAGTCCTCAACTTTGTGCTTTTTATTCTTCTGTTTTTCAGGATTGCTTTGGATATTTTAGGTTCTTCATGTTTCCATATAAATTTTAGAATCAGTTTGTCAGGTTCCTACAGAAAAGGTTGTTGTAATTATGATTGTAATTGTACTGAATCTGTAGATCATTTTGGGGGAGAATTGACACCTTAGCAATATTGAATCTTCTGATGCATGAACCTGGTATATCTCTCCATTTTGTTAGGGCTTTAATTTTTCTCAGCAGTGTTTTGTAGTTTTTAGCGTGGAAGTCTTATGTGTCTTCATCCATTCCTAGTGTTTTGGAATTTTTTGATGCTATTGTAAGTGGGTATTTAAAATTTCATTTTCCTATTGTTTGCTGTAGCATCTAGAAATATAACTGAATTTTGTATATTGTCCTTATGTTCTGTAACTTGCTAATTATTCTAGTAGTTTATTTTTGTAGGTTCCTTAGGATATCCTATGTAAACAATTATGTCATATTCAAGTAGAGAGTTTTACTTCTTTCCAATGTGTATTCGTTTTTTATTCTTGCCTTATTGCATTGGCTTGGATTTTAGGTTGAGTGTTGAATATAAGTAGTGAGAATAAGCATCTTTGTTCCCAGTTTAAGGGGAAAAGCATTTACTATTTCATTGTTAGTTGTGATGTTAGCTGTAGGTTATTCAAAGATGCCCTTTGTAGGTTGGGGAAGTTTCCTTATGTTCACATTTGCCTGAGAGTGTTTTTTTTTTTTTTTTTAATCAAGAGTGGGTGTTAAATTTCATCAACTGCTTTTTCTGCATCTTTGAAATTATCATATTGTTTTCCTCAATTTTTTAATATGGTGAATGGCATGGACTAATTGTTGAATATTAAACTAATCTTGCATTCCTGAAGTAAAACCCTCTTTGTCATAATGTATTATTCTTTTTATATATTGCTGATTCAATATATTAATATTTTGATAAGGATTTTTGCAATCACATTTTTCTCAAGGGTGTAAATCATAATTTACATGGGATATATAATTTGACCTTAAATATGAAGATCTGTACGTGAAATAGCAAGATATGTTATAGCTGGTTGTTCACAAACAGACTGGTGCCTGCACATTACCCATTGTTAGCGTCATGGGGAATTCAAAGATAAATTTGCACAGTATATCTTTAGCCATGTGACACCTGTTGGAGATAGTTATTTTCAAATACAAACACTCTCTTGAAATCAGAACTTCTGACGCTATAGTTACAAAGCAAATACTTGTGAGTGTTGATTAAGTTACTTGTTTTATTTGCTAATAGTCAGTTGGTGTTCAATCCTACTGGCTCTGCCCTATGGTTCATCATTGATATATATCACATTTCCCAAGAATAAGGTGATACATAGATTTATTTACATTATTAAGTGTCACATTGTGATTTACACTAAGAATGCACACCCATTGATATCAAAATGGGTTGATATTAATGCTTTTTAAAATTTTGGATTCTTAAAATGGAAAGACATTCCGAAAGCTTTGGTAGTTTTGCTTTTCTTAAAGACCAAATTCATGAAAAGAGAGATATATAAGAAAATGTTAGATGTTTAAGAGGGTTAGAATGTTTGGTAATTTTTGTTGTTATCAAATCACCATTTTTTTTCATTAAAAAAAGCAGCAAATACCTTGAGCTTTTCAGAATCAACATTTCCTTGTTAATCTTTTTCATTTAGCGCCCTCTGTTTTAGGCATGAGTTGATATTTGGTTTTGAGTGTTTGATACAATTTGATAACATGATTTTAGGTTTTATTATTCCTAGAAAATTAAAAAAATTATAAAAGATAAACAGTGATTGGCAGGAGTTATTGCAGTAGTAAGTATTCTAAAATTAGAACTGTTCGATATGGGTTCTCAAGCTTTTTGATATCGTTGGGGAAACATAGACTTGCTGAATAAGCAGAATTTTAATGATGTGAGACAATTGATGATAAAGAAAACATTTTATTATGAGTATATGACTAATACATGGTTAGCGGTTTGAAATAAGTCCTGGGCTAGTAAATTTTGAGATCAGGTTGTAATACAAATTTTCATTTTGTTTGAATGTGCCTTGTCTGAAATCCTTTAACATACCTGGTATTTCTCCCAATTATATGCCATTTTCTCACTCTTCCATTTATAGTAGATTACATTTATAGTAGGTTGAAACAAAGGATTTCTGTAGTGGGAGATGAGACCAAAGCTTAGAAGTAGAAGAAAGAATAATCATTTGAAAATTGTTTGCTGTGTAAAGGTGGAGTATGAGAACATTGGGCAGTTTCATAGGAACTCAAGAACTTGCAGTCAGCAAGTTCTACAGATTGGATTCAAAACAATGAAACCCTGAGGCTAGCCCATCAGAGAGTATTGCAGAATGCCTGTGTGATGGTCTCCCGCCTGCCTGATGGTCTCCCGTTAGTGCTACTAGTAGTCGACTATAAGCTGAATCCATTCATGAGGGCAAGTTCGTCCTCTTTACTTGTGTTTTGCCTTTGATAGTGGACTCTATGGTAAGCTTCTCTAAGAACAGCAGTTCTCCTGTTTTCTCTCTTATGTGCTCCTAGGTACCCAGTAGGTATTGATAATTGCCTAGTTATTCATTAAAAATTAATGGTTTGGAAAGAAAAAAAATTAATGGTTTGGATAATTCAGAGCAGTATGAAATCAAAACAAGAAACTGGCACTTCCTCTTACAACTCTTCTGTGATGTTTAGTCCAGCTATTTTGCTGGACTAAAGCCACAAAAACCTAATAGGCAATAATACGTCTAATTTAATAGGTCTGCTTCTCCCCCTACCCCACCCCAAAATCAAATAAGAACTTTCCCACATTTTACCCTGAGAACAGCATGTTCTGCTACTCCTCTCAGGTGTTCTTGCCCAGGTTTTCCTAACTGATCTGGTGGTGAGTTGCAATCCGTAATTATTGAGCAAGTGTCAGTTTTATTTAAACCCCAGGGATGGGTAAGTCTAGACCTCCTAATGGGATTCACGGACTAGACATCACTCAAACCAAAGTAATTTGTTGAGATTTTTAAAAATCTGTGTAATATTAATTTTTAGGGTATTTCTTGAGAATTTTCTCAATTTTGATCATGGAGATAACAAGCACTGTTTATTTCTGTACTACTTTCTGTGGTTTTAAGTGTTTCATCAACAGAAATTATTGTCTACTCTCCCATAGAGTAGTCTGGCCATTTTGTTCCATCCCCACTGCCTCTGAATCAGGCTGTGCTAGGAGGGCAGCCTAAGTTAGGCTTAGAAAAGGTGGCTAATTACAAGTCGTAGTCATGAGTGGGTCTGCATATTTTGACCTGTTTTTTAAAAATTTCGCAACATACATTTTTAAAAGTTGCTATGTACAAAGCACTAATCTTAGAAGGAAGATTCAGATGAGGTCCCTGCCTTCAAAAGTACTTACTATCTCATGTGGGAAATGGGCTCACACAAAAATAAGTGGAGTTCATGGAAGGCCTTGCTGGTGTGAGGGTGGGTGTGGCCTGTAAGTGTGAAAGTGCCTGTCTCTTTCCCAGAGGTCGGTTGGAACATTGGAGCTTAGCGGAAGAACGACTTCACTAAAGGCTGGAGTCTTAGCTAACTTGGTGCTACGACCAGAGACAGGCCTGCTTTTCTTTTTCATTGTAAGCACTTTAAAACACACACACACACACACACACACACACACACACACACACACACAGATAGAAAGACTAATACAGCGAACCCCATATATTCATCCCTCAGATTCAGTAATTATCAGGACTTTGTTACATTTGTTCTATCTATTTCATTTTAGTTTTTCTTGTTTCTCTTCAGTGTTTTAAAGCAAATTTCAAACATACGTCATTTCAATCCTACGTACTTCAGTAGCATCTCAAAAAATATGGCCATTTTCTTGCTTAATCACAGTGCCACCATGAATCACACAAGTTACCAGTAACTCCTGGGTATCATCTCCCAGAGGAGGTCACTAGCAAGCCTCATTTCAGGCTGTGTTTGCTACTTTTGGTGTCTCAGGTCTTTGTTGACTTGGTCACAATAAAAATCAGCCCCCTGGATAATTCTGCGTGATAAGCTTTTTCTGGATAACTTCTCTAATAAAAGAATCTGATGGTGTTCAAGGAGTTGATTCTGGTAGCTTTACTCTCAGGCAGGTATTCTACTGAAACTAATTTAATTATACTTGCAATGAAGCTATGAAAACTTGGCTTGAATTTAGATTGAAGATAGAGTCAGAAGGAGCCGTCTTTGTGACACACATTGTGTGACAGCACGTTGGACTTCTAGCCCAGTCTGGTGTGGTCATTCAAAAAATATATGGTCAGAATGTTGCTGGAAAACCAGTTCTGGGTGTTTGTTGCAGGAAAGAATTCAAGGATGCCTTGGGTAAGGCACGCCAGCAGCAGATTTATTAGAGAAGGATAGTACGCGCTCAGGATGGTGAGAGCAGGCCGCTCCGAGGAGAGCAGCTGCCCTGCAGAGAAGCGGGGTTTGGGAACTGCTTACACTTAAAATGAAAGGGTGGACTATTCAGCACGGGTAGTGTTAGGTATTCCTAGGCAGGTGCCTGCTGACCACTCCTTCCCATCGGGAGGGGGCATTTTGGTCCTTATTTGGCCCTCGGGGACTGTCCTGGTGACACAGGGGTGGAGGTTTTTCCTGGCTGTTGGGCTAATAGCATTATAATCCATTATAATCAGCTAAAGTTCACCTAAAGTGGCAAGGTGGCGCACCCTGGACCCCTCTGGGCCACTGAACTCCAGTTCTGGCTGGATTGTGGTGGACTTTATCCTTAGCTGCCAACCATGCTTCCTCCTTCCTTTTTCTCCCCGCTCCCTCCAACCCTATTCTTCCTGCCTCTGGTATGAAGAAGGTCTGATGGTATTTGATACTCAAGGCACAAAAAGAGCTGAGCGTGGTTGAGTTCTTATAGTTCTTGCCATTATGTTAGTTTGTCTCTTCTTACTCTTCCCTACTTCTACTATTTAATCACTAAAATGGAATTAATTTACCCTCCTGAAACTACCAATAGCACAGCTTTCTCCCTCCAGTATAAGAGCACACATAGGCATATCCCAAAATATTCTGACAACTAGAAGAAAAGTGGGCAGACTGGGAGCTATGTAGGTGCTTTCTTCTTTCTTTTCACTTCCTGAGAGTTTGGACACACATTCTTACTGATCATCTGACGCTGTGGATTTGTAAAATGATTTCTAACAATATATTCATTTTAACTAAATACTATTAATGCAGTAAATATTCATTGACCAAAGTGAAACTCATTATTTTTCCATGTTCCTCTCTGTGTTTCCTATCTTGGTTAGTGGTCATTATCCTCCCACACAAGAATTTCTAAGACTTTTTCCCTTGACTCCTACTGCCAGCTGGTCATCTTTGCAATGGCTCTGTCCACTCCACTCTCGGTTTCCAGCCTTAGTTCCAGACCTTGACTGCACATCTGAATACTTAACAAAGCTTTTAATTTGCCTCAATCTGTCAGTTGCTTTTCCTGCCAGTACATTAGCTTGTCACAGCTGGCTGCCGTTCTAAAATAGAAAGCTCATCACAGCATTCCTTTGTGCACAGGCCCCCCATAAGTTCTGAGTTGTGTACAGACTAAGAGCCAGCCCTCACACTCCGTGCCTTGCTTTCTGTGCCCTGTACTTTCATTCTCCCTGCCCTGTTCACACTGCCTGTCATCTGGAATGCTGATGAGTGGTGGAGGGGAGATTCCAGCCCTCGTGCTTTCATTTGCTATGCGGAATAAGTAAAGGTTATATGGAATTGGCTGTAAGGAAGTTTTAATTATTTCTTTTTGTTTTATCAAATCTGTATGAGACTGTAGATAAAAAATATTCTTGAATGCAGTTTCTAAAATTCAGTACTCCAAGGATATAGTGTCCTTGTTTTGATAGTGGTACCAGCACCTTTTTTGGATCATTTTCCTCCCTTGAATCTCCAAATTCTGCCTTTACCTTTGTTGTTTCTGACTCTGCCTGTGGCAGGGAGGAGGAGGAAGATGTAAAAATAAAGGAAGTAGATTTCAGTCAGGAGAGGGAGAGAAACAACACCCTGATAGAGGCTGTTGTTTGAGGTTATCAAACACCAGCTGTTCTGTGGTTTGTTGAGGAAATACACTAGTGCCAAGAAAGAAAAAGAGAGACACATTTCCATTTTGAAATAAGATTCTTTGTTGCATTAATACTTATACAATCTTTTTCAAAATGTAGAACTAACAAAGAGTGGGAATCTTTTCACTTGTCTTAGTAACTGTAATTTGTTGCTTTAATGAGGCCTTTTGAGATTTGCCTGTTTTTATCATTAAAAAAATAATTCTTATGTTTAGATAGACTTTCCAAAAATTTATTCAAACGGCTTTATTTATTTTTAGGCAAAAGAAATTAGAAAAAGTGATGGAAGAAGAAGGCCTAAAAGATGAAGAGGTAATTGAAATTGGAATTTTTTTCCTTGAAACCCAGCATGGCAGGTCATATCGTGTTCAGCTAATTGTATGTGGGGGAAGAGTTTTGGCTCAGTAACAGAAACTTACGAGAGCTGGTGCGCTTCTGGATTTAGGTATTCATACAAAAGGAGAAGTTAATTATTAAGTACTCAGGAGAGGAAGACTTCTCTAGGCACAGTTATAATAAACTAATTAGAATTAATTTAGTATTCCAAGAAAAGGAAAGGATGAAACCAAATTAAAACTTTAAAAAGCGAATTGTAGCATACTTTTATAGAACTCACTGAAAAGGCTCCATAGAAGTGAGACACACTTCTGAAATTATTACATAAGCAAAATATCTCTCAAATCAGCCCTTTTCTCCAATGCCCATAGACGTGGTAGGAGAAAAAACAGTTAACAAGAAACTGCAAGGAACTGAAATGGCAGTGGAAATGCTGTGATTCATTTCAAGAAGGAATGAATCACAGAACCTAGGAAAATGGTGAAAAATACCTCAGACTTGTAGGAACAACAGAAAGCGCATAAAATGAACTGCAATGTGTAAAAGCCCCAGAAGGAAATTAAAAAAACCACTTTTATGTAACAAAGGTTAAAGGAAAATGTTGTTGATTGTTTATCCCTCCTTTATTAGAAAAGGTAGAATAGTGGATTTCTGAAGTAGGTTGGTGAGAGTCCGCAGAGGAAGCACCCATCTGTTCAGTGTGGTTTGGTCACTGAGTCTGAAGGCCGGGGAAGAGAGAATTGACTTCTTAAGGGTCCTCTAGGGTGCTTTCATGTGTGAAAAGATTGTGCTTAGTCTGGTGTGGCCCTGTGTTCCAGATGGGTCAAACCACAAATAGGACTCTGTTGCAAAGCTGGCAGAGTGTCAACTCCTCCCCTTTCCATCCCTCTCCCCCTTTATTTACACGTTAGAAACGACTGAGGAGATCAGCACATGCTCGGAAGGAAACTGAGTTTCTTCGTTTGAAGAGAACAAGACTTGGATTGGAAGATTTTGAATCCTTAAAAGTAATAGGAAGAGGAGCATTTGGTGAGGTAAAAACCAAAAACACACAGCTGCTTATCAAGTACAAAAATACCACAGAACTTGAAAGCTTCTAACATGCCACAATCTCATGATTGTTGCTAGAACTGAAATACGGGATAGGTGGGTCAAGCGTGACAGCCCCACGTCTTAACTGCTCTGTCCTCCTTCTCTCTTTCTTCCCCTCTCACTGTCCCGGATCTCTGATTGTTCTGTTCTAACAGAAATGATGTTGCTGCTTTAAGTATTGATCTAGAGGGAGAATTGAAAGGTAGAAGGAAATTAATAGTTATTATTTACTGAGTGTTTCTCTCCTATAATCAGGACAATAACTTGTACGATGGATGACTCACAGGGGATATATAACGTTGCAGTGTCACATAGCCAATGAGCAATGAATGGTACCAGAAGTTGGGCCCAGGTCTCCCCGGTCTTAAAATATTTGTTTTGCCCAGTACCACATGGTCTCTCCAGGAGCAAACTCAAAGCAAAGCTTATCTCCACCCGTTATTCTTCCTGTCAGATTGGTACAGCTCTGAAAACGTGGCCCCAGGAGACAGCGTTTGCAGCCATGAGTTACATAGGTAGTGGTAGGAAGTTGAAAATGTGTGCCTTTGTCCCAGCGAGTCTTGGAAATGCATCCTCCTTGGTCACAAGAGCAATCTGTTGGGGACGGTTTGAATGGGCCCACAAGGTCATCCCCATTAACGGGAGCATCCAAAGTGGACGACCTACTGATGCAGTAGTTTCATTATCTTTGTATAAAAGGAGCAGCATATTATTAAAGACCAATACCTTGGGGAAGTGTGAGTGCATATTCAGAAGCGCAGGTGAAAGATTAAATTGATCCCTCTGTGTTCAGAATCCCAGTTGGCCCCTGAAAAGAGGGAAAGGTACAGTACCACCTCTCAATCGCTTTCTGTTCGTTGAGGAAGGGACGTGGGACTCAATCAGGAAAAACATGAGGAAAGGTGCAGGGAGAAGAAAACATCCATATCTTGGGAGAGGTGGGGGGAGGATGGGCAGGGAATTGCCAAGGAGGTTTTCTTTGGGTTGTAGACCACTAATTTTCTTTTTGTCTATTTATCTGTTCTCTCTAAAAAACACTGGGAAATTAAAAAGAGAAAGGAAACCCTAAAACCCCATTTCCCTAATTATACATTTGAGGGTTTTATTCTTCAGACATTTTTCCTATGCGTGAGATTTTGCTATCGTTTTAAACATTGCTGTTATCATTTACTTAGGTTTTTCTGGGCTGATTGCATGACGTGCCACAGGTTTTAAGGAGTCCTTAAGTTCGAACGTGAGGGTTTTAAATTTGATTGATTTGTCGAGCGAGGCAGCCCGAGCTGTTCATATACGGAGATGTTTGAGGATTCCACTGTGTGCAACATACCCATTTTGTAACATCAAAAAGCATTTTCTTCTGCTTTGTTATTGCTGGTTGCTTATATTAAAATTGCAGTACTTTTTCAGCTTAAATATTAAATACTTATATTCATTTTTGCTCCAAAAGACGCATTAGAGCTGATTGCCTGGCTAGGTCTTATTTTCGGGGAAACACGGTACTTCCTATAACACGGTACTTCCTATAACACATGAAAGCGTTAGCTTGGCAGTGTGAACTTTTAACTTGGCATTTCTTTTATAACTTTTAGGTGCGGCTTGTTCAGAAGAAAGATACAGGGCATGTATATGCAATGAAAATACTCCGTAAAGCAGATATGCTTGAAAAAGAGCAGGTAAAACACAATTGTAACAGTGATTTTAGTCAGTTTATGAACTTTTTGTCTGCTAAAACTGTTCTTTTTTTGCTTAATTGAAATGTATATTCTCATAGTTTTCTTTAGCTGTCATGTATGAATATACATATAATATTTTTCTTTCTCCAACAAAGAAGTACTTATATATATTTTAAAAGTACAGGTAATGCCTACATGTTATGTGCAGTCTTTTAAAAATCTATTAGAGAAGCATCTGCTATTTGTATTTCCCAGTTAATCACCAGTTGTCCTTGTCAAGAGGAGCCTTGTTTTGAGGTCACACTTGGTGTGGTAGCATGTTCCTTACTGAATACTGAGAGATAGAAATTGTATATATACTTTGGAACTGAGGCTTAGGAATTAGAATTTGGAATTTGCAATCTAAAATGTGTCTCAATATACTTCATTCTGTACACTGAAACCAAAGTTGGGTCTTCTGAGAAGCTCAGCACTACCTAAAAGAGAACATTCTTTAATGATTAAAAATGCTTTCTAAATCCCGAACCTACTTTGTAGATAGATTTATAAGATGAAAACATACTTTATGCAAAATAAATTTTAAATATTGGACAGTATATTAAAAACGAGAATGCAGACTTTCTTCAAATCTAGTTTAATTTAGCTGGTTGCTTAAGAACAGATTGTAGTGGGTGATGCCTGCAAGTATCTTGTAAAAGATCAGATGCTGCAGGAAGGCAAAGAGAGGCCCTCACGCAGGGAGGGCTTTGGATACAGAGCCCAAGAGCAGGGATGGAGACGGGCCCCACACCCAGTCCTTTCTGCCTCTTGAGAGGAGGTATAACCACTGAGGCGTCACTTACGTGCCAGCTCGAAACTTGGAATTTATACTTTGTCTTTCATTTTCATGTCACCCAGAAGCTTTAGACAGCCAGGAATTTCAGTTGAGAATATCAAGTACCCTGGCAGTAAATCTTCAGACAGTATAGCTTATACTAACACCAACCTTGTTAAAAATGCAAAAGCCCTGTTTATGTATTATCTCAAAGTTAGTGTGTGGTGTGGGTGTAGACACAGAGAGAGTTTCACTTGATCTTGAAAAAGAAAATATAAAGCTGTACTGATTAGTCAGTATATTTTGTATTTCACAAGTAAGTTTTACAAGACATATTTCCTATAAGTTTAACCAAGTCTCAAGCCTTTTCTTTATCAAATAATTAGCGTTCGGAATAAAATTATAAAGTTTATTCTCACTTATTAATCCTTCATAGCATGTACCAGTTGCCCAGCATGGTAACTGGATAAAAACATTGTGTAAAAACATTTTCTCAAATATTGTACCTTCTTCAAAATTAATTTCTAAACTTTTTCTATGTGAAAGTAAAGGAAATGTCTGTTAGAATTAGAACCTGAGTCCATCTTGCTGTTGGACTCCACTCCCTAGGTTTGATCTCAGGATAGTCACGTTAAAGTTTCTGGCCACAGACTTCCTGGGTCAGCCATGCTGAAGAAGCAAGCAGCAAGTCTGTGCAAGGTGAGACTGGAAGCAGACCAGGGCACACCCATCGCCTTTGGGCAGGGCTGACAAAGTTGAAATTCAGAGCCTGACTTTTTGTAGGTTAGGTGCCTTATTCAGAGGAAATGTTTTTTGTTTGCTTTTATTAAACTGAACAAGAATTAAAGCTACCCAGTGAGAGTTCAGATTGTTACTCCGTCTCACAGGGTGGATATTTTTGCTACCTGGAAAATTAAAGGAGAACAGACCAGCATTTAGCTAGTTTCTTCAGTACAAAAGGAAAACCTCCAGTTGTAATGCCAGTATAGTGTACGCCAGTGTAGCATTAGTAAGGGACAAAAGACTGGCTTTTATTTCTGCTTCCCAGTGCCCAGGATAGCAACTAGCATGTAATTCCCCTCCCCATTAAATATTTATGGGACAGAAGGAAGGGAACCTCTGGAGTGAGCTGTACCTCTGGCTCTTCTGTCCCTTACCCTGTATTCACCCTATTCCACTCCAGATCCTGAGGTTCCTAGTTGCTGTTTCAGCCCAGGAGAGAAGGGGAAAGTGTGCTCACAGTGCCTGTAATGTTCCCCATGACAAACAGGGAATGTCTCAGTCACCATTCTGACCTCCAGGGTGAGTGACAAGTGGTACCAGTAGCGCCTTGTCTTTTCTCTGGCTCCTTAACAGGAGCAGGGGATGCAGAGGCAGGTGCAGGCTGCCTGCCTGTACAGCCTTCGCATCTGGTAATGACTGGGTCACAGCCACGGCTGAAGTTCAGCAAGTGGCATCGGTGTTTCCCAAAAGCTTTGTATCTGTATGAAGCTGAGGAAAAGCAGATGCTTAACTTGGCTGCTTTATGATTTCATAGCACTGTTCTTATCTCCCTTATCTTCCATTTTTCCCATCCTCTTACTGTAAGTAGAGATGTAAAAATGTAAGTTTACTTTTATTTAAAAATTTCCCGAAGAACAATTTTAGTAGAGACAGAAAACTCAAATAGTACGTTAACTCAAATGCCTTCAGGCCCCTGGGAGTTAGCGTGGAAGAATGAGAATGAGGCAGGTTGGAAATAAGACAGGACAGAGGGGTGGGGCCTGTGTCCAAATGGAAGCAAGTACCTGGCTTTGCTAAAGACATTCCACTAAAACAAGCATATAGGGCTTTGTGTCAAACAAAACAACAATCATGGCTGAGTTTGCCAACAGAAGCTTCAGTCTGTGACCTGTGGTGCATCTTTACCTCAAACATATTGTAAAACTCAAGCCCTGGAGTGTATGTTAGGACTGAAACCTCTATTCAAGGATGGGACTGGGTTTGATACAGTTAGATCTCATTCAACCCTGCTTTGCATTTTGTGACACTTACGTAAGAGGAAAGGGGGCGGGATTTGATAATCTGCTGCACTGTTTTGATTACTATTCTATATTTAAACTAGATAAGATAAATTTGATAATAAAATGTTATTTTAATGACATAATTCTACTGTTTCTCCCAAACCTTCGGCAACTTGGTCTCCTTAGTTAGATTATTTCAGTAAAAGTAGAAAACTGGAAATGTCATAAATTTGAATCTGTAACGTTTCTTAGGTGTTCTTATATTTCAATTCACTGAGAATTGATTGAGCACATACTCTGTGCACAGGTGAACCAAATGCTATGATATCTTAGAATTCTAGAACTGTCAACCAGGGCACTGTCATTGCAGGTACCTTTGCAGACTGGAGCCAGGACTTGTTTAGAGTCTCATCTTGAGACTAATTTTTATCATAAAAGATTACAGTAATCCCCCCTTATCTGCAGTTTGACTTTCCGCAGTTTCAGCTGCCTGTGGTCAACTGTGGTCTGAAAATATTAAATGGAAAATTCCAGAAATAAACAGTTCATAAGTTTGAAATTGCACACTCTTCTGAATAGCATGATGAAATCTTGCACCATTCTACTCAGGCCCGCCTGGGACGTGAATCATCCCTTTGTCCAGCGTCTCCACGCTGTGTACACTACCTGCCGTTAGTCACTCAGTAGCATCGGGTTATCAGACTGACTTTCATGGTATGGCCATGCGTGCGTTCTAGTAACCTCTGCTTTACGTAATGGCCCCAAAGCACAAGAGTAGCAATACTGGCAGTTCAGGTATGCCAGAGGGAAACTAAAGTGCTTCCTTTAAATGAGAAGGTGTGTTCAGTACAATAAGATACTTTGAGAGAGAGAGAGGGAGAGACCATATTCACCTAACTTTTATTATATATTGTTATAATTTCTATTTTATTATTAGTTATGTAGTTAACGTCTAATTGTGTCTAATTTATAAATTAAACATTTTCATAGGGATGTATGTATGCATCAGAGAAAGCATAGTATGTATAGGGTTCTGTGTTACCCTTGGTTTCAGGCATCCACTGGGGGTCTTGGAACATATCCCTCCCAGATAAGGGGGGCACTCCTGTATTGGAACAAAAAGATATGCAAAATAATGGTAATTTTAACTAATCAGGGATTCAATTTATAGCACTGTTAAAGTTGCCATTTGCATTAAAGCCATTCATTTTGCCATTTTTTTAAGCCTGTCATCACTGAAGTTTCATTACTGAATACCTTCAAGTCAAATGTTATCAATTTTGAGTTCGTAGCTTTGCCTAAGCATAAATGAGATGTTTTGCGTCATCACAATTGAATACTCAAAATAGTATTTACATTGTTGAAACAAATATACCGTCTAATAAAGCAGAGCAAGCTTGTCATTAATCAAATGCGTGTACCTCCAGGTTGGCCACATTCGTGCGGAACGTGACATTCTAGTGGAGGCAGACAGTTTGTGGGTTGTGAAAATGTTCTATAGTTTTCAGGATAAGCTAAACCTCTACCTAATCATGGAGTTCCTGCCTGGAGGTAATGACTTGACGATGAAAGGTCATTTTTCCTTTTTGTTCTGTGGTTTCTCTCTCACCTCAATTAACCCTCCTTTCTACTTTTAATCGTGCTCACCGTTACTTTCTGTATCTTTTTTAGGTCTGTAAAGGAAGTCAGTAACCTGTCTTGTGCTGGGGTGCCTCTCTACAATTCTTAGTGCCATAAAAGTAACCTTCTCACGCATTCTCATGATTTCAGATGGACATTTCTTTCTTTCTTTTCTTTTTCTTTCTAAATATATAGGAATAAACTAGGGACTCTGCCTGCTCTCCTGTCAATGGGAATCATGTATAATCAGTTACCCAAGTGACAAAATTGAAACGATAACATTCTTTGCTTCAACGTTTGGTTTCTTTTTCTATAACTTATGTGAATGAGGAGTGAATTTCTCATTACCTGGATCAGTAGCCAGAATCAGTAGCCAGAAGTTTCTCATTTCTGAGATTTCCAGTGTTATGTAGCTCAGCATGTGTGTCTCCTAAGAGCTCCACAGTAAACCCGGAGCAGGGCATGCCATCTGTTCTGGGGGACACAGTCTCTTTCCCAGTGAGCAGATGAGCTAGGAGGAAACTCTAGTGGGAAAAAGAAAGAGCTTTTTCTTTCTTTGATTCTGTAGCAAAGCAAATATAATTGTGACATCCTATTTTGATCTTGTGAAAACCTTTAGTTTAGACCTAGGGTCATCAATAATTTTTTTATTTAGAATTGATGAAGGCCAGAAAAGGATATGATAGAACGAGGAGAAACTTTTCATTATTTAGGTTCCACTTAAATAGGAGTAAGAACCAGCTCGGTCACCAGCCCCCTGACATGGGTCTCCTGGAGCCTTACCTGCTCCATCTTCCGTAGCCTCTCATGTCTCCGGGACCCGCCCTTTGCCCTCGGTGGAGCTGCCCTGCAGAGCCATGTACCATCTGGCCTGAGCTCTCTGATCGGCTGGGCGACCTCGCACAGGTGAGGCCATTGGCTGCTCTCCTGTGCCACCCTGTAAGGCCACATCGCTGCCTTAGAGCCGGCCAGAGTGTGTGCCCCAGTCGCTGGTGTGCCTCCAGATTGAATGTGTGGCTGCCCGGAGTGATTAGGGATTCTTATTTTTCAAGTCTTGGGTCAAAAAAGAGAGCATTTTAATAAATGGCTTGGTTTTTGCCTGGGGGTAAAATATCTACTTTTCTCTAAAAATACAAAAATTCCCCCAAAGTTATAAATGAAATGAAATTCTAAAAGCTGCATGATGCTCTGTTAAAATCCGAGGTTTCTTTCTCTTTCCCCTATTTTCTAACATAAGTGGCTTTATTTGCGATCTAAACTAAATCTTTCTGTTTCTCTGAGCTTATGTATATTTTCTTTGCTTTTGTCTAACCATTGAGGTAGGATCAGAATCTGTTTTTTGCCGTTTTATGTTGCTGGTATTAAGCAGAAATAATTACATTTTGACTGCAGAAAACTAAGGTTATCTTTAACTGCTAAACTACTGGTACTGTGTTGTATAAATTGCATAAAGCATGTTGGTGTATCTTTAAATATCTATAATAAGATACCAGAGGAAAAAAAACCCCACTGATCTTGGGAAGTGTTCAGTGTGCATTTTTTGGAGGCAGCTATTACACATTCTAGTATGGAGCATTTTCAGTTTATTTTAATTTTTTGTTGACTAGCACTTTGCTACCTAAAATCCTACCTTTCTGTTTGTTTATGTTTAATTATTATAAGCAGAAATTGGAAAGCTAGTTTTCAGCCTCCCAAATGTTTACATTTGGTTTGGCACTTCAGCCTCTCTCTGTAACAACAGCAAAACAGTGTGGACAAGCCATTTGGTCCTAGGTATAGAGAAGTTTGCAGATATTTGTGCAGACAAAGTTAAAAGTGAAGTAGCTTTTTTCCCCAGTTCAAAATTTGTTCTAAGCAAATTTAGTTTTTTGGTGTCAGAGAAATTTCCTTTTTCTCTCTTAAAGTGAAATGGAAATCCTAGCTCAGTGGTCAGCATCAGGTAGCTGGGGTGAAAGGGCTTTGCTCTTCGTGGCTGTGAATTTGACCTTTTAAGTGTTGGAAACCGCTTACCGTTTCCACCCAGAGTGACAGTGTGGGTCAGTCTCTGGAACACAGCACAGGTCTGTTTAGCCCTGCCTTCTGTTGGCAGATAGGGGAGTCAGATCTGAAAACGGGCACTTATGTGTTTGTGTGTGTGTGTGTGTGTGTGTGTGTGCGCGCGCGCGCGTGTGTGTGCATGTGTGTGTGGTGGTTTTGTATCTTCTTGTTTCCAGGGGACATGATGACCCTACTGATGAAGAAAGACACCCTGACAGAAGAGGAGACTCAGTTTTATATAGCAGAAACAGTATTAGCCATAGACTCCATCCACCAACTTGGGTTCATCCACAGAGACATCAAGCCAGACAACCTTCTCCTGGACAGCAAGGTACCCTGGGGGGTAGAGCAGGACTGCATGTGTTCACCACCTGAGCAGCTTCTGCTTTAGCTCCTGTGCTGCCTGTGGGGCCGGGGCCTACATGTGTGTGCGCGTGTGTGTGTGTGTGTGTGTGTGTCTGTGTCTGTGTCTGTGTCTGTCTGTCTGTCTGTCTGTCTGTCTCTCTCCTTCTCTCCCCCCCCCCCAGGTAAGTTTGCCATGAACTTCCTTTCTCTGAAAGGCTTATGATTCTATAAGTTAATTGAATGTTCCTCTTAAAAATAAAGGACATTTTTGAAAATGATTAAGAGTAAAAGTGATTCGGAAGGTTATTTTGTAAAAAAGCCAAAGACAGTCCCCTTCTCTTAGCATACAGTTAGCTCTACTGCTGCGTCACCTGTTGAGAACCCCCCTCTTGGGCAGCTTCCTCAGGTGACCCCGCCAAGAACCAGGACATCAGGCACAGCAGCAGCGCTGTCGCAGAGTGTAGGTCCCACATCGTATGCCTTCTGCCTAAAGAGGCCTGCTCAGCCTCTGTAATGGCCTCTTCATATTTATCGTTAGACATGCAAATGACATTAGTTGTTTGGTTCTTAAACTCACAGCAAATCAGGAGAGAATCCCTGTGCTGCTAGATTGCTGGTCTATGCCCTCTGGGCCTCATTTACCTCTAAAGTGAATATATTGATCCAGAGAAGCTCCAAAGTTCCTTCCAGTTCTAAAATTCCAGAATGTTAGGTTCTGTTACACTGAATTGTGGTCTAGGCTGAATTTTTCTTTTAAGTAGAAAAGTAAATTTAATTCCAAGGATATTTTTCTTTCTTGCTGGTAACTAGCTTGCTATCTTTGAAAAAACTGAAATTTTGGTCTACTTTCTTTGAAAACCTTTGTTTTTCTGTTTCAAAAGGGCAGGAGATTTGTCAGACAATTTCTTCTGATTAATAGCTTTTTTCTTATGAGAAAAAAGCCAGCCTACGATACCTGTTCGCTCCTTTCACATTCATCCCCTACATGCATACATATAAGCATACATACATATATACACATGTATACATAATGCATGAATATTAATATATATGTGTGTATTTATATTTGTGTGTGTGTATTTTAGTCTTCAGGAACAACCAGAAGGCTGTTTTAAAAAACCCTGTTCTTTTAAAGCCCTCATTTCAAACACAGCTCTGTCATTCTATAGGTGCATCCTTTTGGGTGATTTATATGTATATACTATTAAAGGGTTCATAACAACAAAAAAAGAATAATGCACACATATAGTAGAAAAATTGAACAATGCAGAGAGTTATAAAGAAGAAAACTACCTATTATCTTCTCGTTCAAAGATAACCATTATTTTCATGTAATAGCTTTAATACCTTTCCTATTTGCATCAGTAATTTATATACAGTTAGCATCTTAAAAGTAAATAGCTAGGTATTCTGCTTTTAAAATGTTTATGTATATGGGAGTATTCTTCAATGTGATTAAGTTCCTATATAATTGTAATGAAGCCCTGGCCTTGCTTTGTGTGGTCTTGGGTTCACGTGCCCGGGCCCTGTACCCCAGGTGCCTTAGTGCTGGCTTACTTGTACCCTGTAGTCTGCGCGTATGTTCAGGTCCAGCGGAGATTGAAGGTCAAGAACTCGGGGACTCAATCTAGCTGAGGAGGAATGGGGAACCCCGCTAGGTGCAGATTTGTTCTCTGTAATATACTAACCCAAACTTGTAGAAAAATGTTCTCACAAGCGAGCTCATTTATGTGGTCAGCCACGTAGATTGTAGAAGTGAA
The DNA here is from genome assembly GCF_057876585.1 of Rhinolophus sinicus. NCBI lineage: Eukaryota > Metazoa > Chordata > Mammalia > Chiroptera > Rhinolophidae > Rhinolophus > Rhinolophus sinicus. Next base: position 102,949,519 of record NC_142502.1, read on the forward strand.
AATGTAGAAGTTTTGTGTTTTTGCTGTAAACTCAGAATAGCTGCAGAATTCCCTGAAACTGAAAATCTAGGCTAGACTAGCATTTGCTCCAGGCACTGCTCTGTAAGACACTCCTTTCTTAGTGGTGTCCTGGTAAAACATGTCATTATGAGAACTACAAATTAAACTCTGTTCCTTAGCTTGTAGAACAAGTTATTTGCAGATCTGAAAAAAAAAGGATCAGGTTAATAGTCTCAAAGCTGTCTTTGTTTGGCAGTTTAGCTTGTTACGCATGTGCACACAGCCAAACCTAATGGGATTTCTTTAAAAACCAAACAAAACAACATAAAACCTGACGGAAAGGAGCGAGCTCCTCTATAGCCTTGCACCCTGGGACCTTTGCTTATTAGGGCCTGAAGGCAGGTGGTTATCAGGGCAAGACCACAGATGTTGAAATCACTGATGCTCAAATGGTGGCCACACCCCTTGTTATTGTGTGGCCTTGAGCTTGTAGCTCTCTGAGCATCAGGGTTCCCTCCCCTATTTTTGGTTTTACCTCCTTTTCTGCTTAAAATTTTACCGCTCCAAGAACACCTGCCTGTTTCTTAGGGCTAGTTATGTGCCAGGCAGCAGGTTAGGAGCCTTGTATGCATTCATCCTCATCATTCCTGCCAGGAAGACGTCATTGTCCCCATTTTCCAGATGAGATCAGGAGATTGGAGACCTTCTCTGTCACAGGGTTGCTTGTAATGCACATTACATGAGAGTGAAGCATTGGAAATGGAGTGAGCATCCGGTATTGGGGTTGGTTAGGATGAGATCAGGGGAGTGGGGAGGGTAGGTAATCCTGGTCTGGGGAGAAAGAACATGCCGATTTCTGGCTTTGGTTCTGCTGTTTCCCAGCAAGCCGTTTGATGACTGAGTCTGGGAGCTGTGGCTTAAGAGTTATAAATGAGACGCTACAGTTTATGGTGTCTGGCCCAAGGTGTGAGTTTTTCCTGAAGGGAATGATAGAGGCAGAGAGTCGTGATTGGAATGCAGTATGGCAACATTTATCAAGAACTATGTAATTAAGTTTATTCTCTTTGTGTTTGGAATAGTTTACTCCTTGGAATTTTTCCAAATGAAATAATTCAAGCTATATGAACCTAGATTTGTTCATTTACTCCTTATTTAACAACCATTCATTAAGACTATCTTCTGTACCAGGCAGCGTGAGGGTTGGGAACACAGGCTTTCAGTCACAGGGTTGCTTGTAATCCAATTACATGCGAGTGAAGAATTGGAAATGGAGGTTTGGGGGGGGTGGCTGGGTAAACAAGGATGTACTAAGTCATTTGAGGATTATCTGTAAACATTAAAACTGGTAATTTTGAAGACTATATAGAAACCGAAGAATATTTGACTTCGTTTAAGAAGTCGTAAAATTATATTTAGATGCTCTGAAAGGTTCAACTATGTTTGAAAATTTATATTTGGACAAAAACAAGATAATAAAAATGAGGATACTTTATTAGTATAATAGGATTTGGGTGATCTTTTAAAATTTTATTTGCTATTATAATTTTTCCCTGTAATAAAAGAAAAAAGGGCGGCATACTTTGGCTGTGGCGCTGTAATGGATGCTGCAAGGAGCTGGAGAAGTCAATGTTCTGTTCCACGTCCATGAATGTTCATCCATCCATCATCTTGTTTCTTCTTCCCCATAGGGCCATGTGAAACTTTCTGACTTTGGCCTTTGCACCGGACTGAAGAAAGCACATAGGACAGAATTTTATAGGAATCTGAACCACAGCCTCCCCAGTGATTTCAGTAAGTTTAACGGTGATGTTAATCTTTTTATCCCTTAGCTGGGCCTAGAAGAGCTGTTCCTTGGTAACCAGAATATGCAGGACAGGTGAGGAGATTCTCACTTTGAGCCTTCTGAGAGTTAAACAAATCTTCCCAGGTTTGCCTGTGATTTGTGTACGGTGAGGCAAGATGAGTGCCACCAAAGGTGTTAAGACAGGTATCAGAAAGAGCTTGCCTTGGAGCTCTCCTGAGAAGGTCCCTGGGAAGGAATTTGGGGGCGTAGAGGAAAAAGTCTTGGGAACAGTTCCACAGGAGATTTATCCTCGGTGCTTCTTTCTGTCATGGCAGAAAGGAATTTATCTTTATGAGTGTTACTTTCACTCTAGCACTATCAAACAGTTGAGACTATGGAGTAAAATTATAATTCATCTTAGAGGAGCTTATGTCAAATAATGTATTATAAATTCAGAAGACTCTGATCATTTAACAGTTATTACTCTCGGAAATTGGATGGTAATTTTGAGAAACAATATTTTAGGTCCACTTTAGGACCTTTGCTTCTGATGAGACTGACTTTCCTGTAATTCTGAGTAAATTCTCTGTAATTCTGGTTAAGACCTGTCCATGTCCTCTCTGGCCTCGTGATCCACATGGAAGGGCTGCTTCAGCTCTCGTTGTGTGAGTCTTTGAGTAAATGCTCCAGAGCCTCCGATTTGGACTTAACAGGCTCGCTGGGAGATGTGTCATCAGAGTTATTGATGAGCAGACCTTAGGGTCTCGTGTGGTTTGAATCAGAGCCTAAAAGAGTAGTAAACATTCCTGTCTGAACTTTGATTAGAACTTGTTTTCTCTCCTTTTAGCTTTCCAGAACATGAACTCCAAAAGGAAAGCAGAAACCTGGAAAAGAAATAGACGTCAGCTAGTAAGTCATACCTGTAGCTTCTTATGTGCTACAAACCAAGTATAAATGTGTACAAAAAATATGCACATAAATTTGCGTTTGATAAATGTTTGCAGCATATCCATCCCTTGCTTTTTAAGATGACCTTAATAGAGCACTGTTATTATGTTGGTAGCCCCAAAAGTAATCTTGTGAAGGAGGGCACATAACATGAAGTTGTTTTGGTTGTGACATTTTCAGTGGATGACCTCTCTCTGAACTCTTATATTGGTGACAACCCCTTTCCTTCCTGTCCTACCTTTTCTCTCTTTTTATAGTGTTAAAGGGGTGATATTGAAACTGGAGTCTCTCAGAATGAAACTAAGTACAGATACCTCCCCAGGGCCTTAAGGCAGTGGTCCTCAAACTTTTAAAATTTGATTCACTTTGGCAGATCAAGACTCCTCAATTTACCTGCTCTACCCTTTCCTACTTGGTGTTAAAAATTGGTGAGAAATTTAAGGGAAGTGCTCATTACTTACTTTGTAAGTATTTGAGTGTATAAACATAAAATTAGGCCCCACAAGTTTAAAAAACATTATTGGATTTACCTTGATAGTATGTTGGAAGTTATTTAAATAATCCAAATTCACCAGTGAAATATTGCTGTGTAGCAAACTTTTATTCTGATTCATTGGTTCATATTTGAAGTGCAGTGTACGTGTACATGTCCTAATGTCTAGTTATTGGAAAATTATTGACCAGGGATGATAGAAATGTGTATCACCGCATACTTAGGCTTTGCTAGAAACCCAGGGCAAATGAAATTGGTGAGGGCAAAGCTAGACTAACAGTTGGTCGTTAGAAAACAAGCATAGCAGCAGTGGAAAGTGTGACTAACTCAGAAGGATGCTCATGTACGTCTGTTACTTAGAAATGGCGGCATTTCTGCTTGGCAATGTATACAGTAGTAACTTGGCAGGTTTGCCAGATACAGCTTTTCAGCCAGGCTTTTTAGTAAAATACTGAAGTAGAGGTCTCTATAGTATCTTTCATAGCTCACTTAGTAGGTCCCTAGTAAGTGGCGTCAGTCATATGTGAAAATGGAAGCTAGTAGGATGCTTTAGGAAAGAATCAAAGGAAAAGACTTGCTTTTTTTTTTTTTTTTTTTTTAAATTTATTTGACGCCCATCAGTGGGCCTCAGGTCACACTTTGAGTGTTATGATTTTTATGTTAAACATGGGCCCTGGGAGAGGCATTAACTTAAACTAAACACTTTTAGAGCTGCAGTAACTTAAATTAATCTTTGATCATCTTTCTCCCACATTAACTTGGGGATGTTTAAGTTTGGTATAGTCACAGCATAGTCTCCTTTCCGTAGGAACTCTGATCCCCTTTACATGTCTAGATTCTGTATGTGGTTGAAAAGTGTTTACTTAGCTTGTTGCGGGTTAGGGAATGTCAGGAGCAGATGTGGTCGTATGCTGCCTTTATGCCTCCCCATAGAACATTGGATCTTAACCTTGGCTGCACATCAGAACCACCCGGGGAACTTCCGAACATACTGATGTCTGGGTCGCACCCCCAGAGACTCTGATTCAGTGGTTTGGGGTATATAGTCTGGCTTTCTGATTTTTAAAAGGACTCTGGGTGATTCTGTGCAGTGAAGGTTGAGGCCCTCCAAGGAAGACGTTCTTAAACAATAGCTCCTGCGTCATTGGGAAATTATTTACCTATGTTTTGGAATCTAACAAGAGGTAAGGAATCTTCTGTGATTTTATTTAAAGCAAGCCAAGATTTAATCTTTGGCCACTGTACTAATATTTATTTGAGGAGTAATTAAGCTTAAAAACCTTAAATTATCCTTATGCTTTATGCTCTTTGACAAGCACCAAAGGGGCCTGTCAGACTTACTAGGAACCATTTATAGATCTGTAAGGAAGGAGATTTCATAGTTTCTGTATTTGGAGTTCAATGTCCTTCAATAGTTTAAAAGGTGTTTTTTTAAAAATCTGAATAAGCTGAGGTTCTCATGCTGTGGTTAAGGTTCTTGCCTCTTTATTTTATCTGTAGTAGAAATGGAAACGTATTAAGGTCATCCTCAGATTACCTATTTTGATAACTTGAAGAAAAGCCACTTCTCAGTCTTCAAAAGGTCAATTAACACTGCTTTTGACCTTTCATAAGTGATCCCATTCAGCTCGTATCAAGTTGGAAGGTTAATATTAGTTAAAGCTTAACATGAATTTACTGTTCTAGGTTAAGCCCAGCATATTGCTGCACCCAGCCTGTTACTTTTCAGTTCATTGAAAATCACTGAATAAAGTAGAGGCTTATGATTCACCCATGGGCTGCTTAAATCATGTTATAATGTTTTAAAATGTGGTCTTGGGTAACCTTAGGCCTCAGTAACTGGTGTAGGAAATAGGTATGTGTCAGCTTTAAGTTATTAAACCACAGAGGTCAGAGATGAAGTACATCTGGGCATCTGATCTTTGTCAATTTTTTTTTCGGTGTAGAATTTACAGAAGTGATGGAGTAGGAAATGAAATTGATTTAGTTCCCCTAAAATCCTAAATGAAATCATAAGTTGGAACACATCCTGTGTTTGAAGGGACTATTAACAACCAACAAAGCTCTTCCAGAGTGCAGCTCTAACTGATACTGTAAATACCCAGACAAAAAAAAGAAAAAGAGGGTACAGATTTGAGGTATTAAGAGCTTGGAGTGGGAGGACACCCTTGGTGTGGAAAATAGACAAAGGTTTGGGAAGGGACAGTCCTTAGCATAGAAATACCTCCCACTCCGTACTAGCAGTGTGGTGAAGTGTGAGCTCCTGAGGCTCGGGGCTGTCATCCCAGAGAGAGCACGGCCTTGCGTCACAGCTTTGTGCCTGCTCTTGGCTATATTTTATAACTCCAAGAATTTTTTAACACCTTAGCATCTCAAAGGAATTCTTTAGCTGTGGCAACAGGTCTCTGGTTTTATAATAGAAATCTTTGAACAAATAAGATTTACTTAACATTCAGCTTTGCTGGAATAAATCTAGACTCTAAATTGAAGGGTTTCTGTGGTTTCTTAACCTTTATAATTAGAATGAAAATATTTCTGCTCCTTGGGGAGGGCCCAATCCATGTTTCAGACTTTAAAGCTTTTGTTTTTTAAACTGGCATTTATATTATTTAATATGTGCATTTGAAAGGAAACAATGTACAATTATGTATGGAAAAAGTGGATTTCTGCATGATAGTATTCACAAAATATGTCGTAGATGGAAAGTAAAACTGCAAATTTTGGAAGAAAATACAGGATATAATATCTTTTTGACCTCAGAGTAAAGAAGGATTTCTTAAATATGATACAAGAAGTACAAATCATAAAAAAAAAATTTGATGTATTTTACTATTTTGAAGAAAAAAACCTTCTGTATATTGAAAGACATAAAGGAAAAGACAGCCACATGTTTCAACTACTTTGGAATTATCTTACAGTTCATGTGCATATCCTACAACCCAGCATTTCTACCCCTAGTCATATGCCCTGGAGAAACTCTTGCACCTGTGAACCAGGAGACTTGTATAAGAATGTTTATTGCATTTTCATAATAGAAAAAAAAATGGAAATAAATCAGTGTCCATCAACAGGAAAATGGTTACATTCTGGAATAGAATATTTTACAGCAGTGAAAAAAATTGAACGACAGCTACTTATGACATCATGGGTCAATTTTACAAACAAAACATTGAGAGAAAAAAGCAAACAGCAGAAGACTACATGTAGAATGATACCATTTATACAGAGCTCAAAAACAAATCTAAATAAGGTCTCGTTTAGAGAGACACATGGCAAAATTAAATTTATTTTTAAAAGCGGAGGAATGGTCAAATTGAACATGAGGTTAGGAGAGGTAGGAGGATGAGAGGGGCAGGAGTACATGCTTCATTTTAATGACACTGGTCATATTTCGGTTCTTCAGTTGGACCCATGGGTATTCATTTTCATTATTACACTTTATAATTTAATAATTACACATTTTGGTATGCGACAAATATTGCATTATTTGAAAAATGCGACAAATATTGTATTATTTGAAAAATCATAATAAGGGGTGGCCGGTTAACTCAGTTGGTTAGAGCGTGGTGCTGATTACACCAAGGTTGCTGGTTCGATCCCCACATAGGCCACTGGGAGCTGCGCCCTCCTTAAAAAAAAAAAAATAATAATAAATGAAAATTAAAAAATAAAATACCCTAATAAAAATGACAAGCCTCAGACTGGGAGAAGATATTTGCAATATGTAAAATTATGAAGAATTCATATTCTGAATAGGGATTAATGCCCTGTATTCATAAAGAACTCCACAAATCAATAAGAAAAAATATAAGGCAACTGAAACAACGAATGGGCAAAGGATCTGAACAGGAATTCAAAAAAGAACGACCTGAATGGATAATTAACATATGAACATGCACTCAACCTTACTAGAAATAAGGGAAATGCAAATTAAAACAGTGAAATCCCATTTCGTACTCATCAGATTGGTAAAAATTAGAAAGTCTGACAAAGCCAAGTGTTGCTGAGATGTGGGACGTCAGGCGGTTGTGCCCACTGAGGCTGTTTAAATAAGTGTAACCTCTTTGGAGGACAATTGGAAGATGTCTGAGTAGAAGATGCTCGGAAGGCAAGACCCAGAGAAGACACTACTTCTCTTACATCCTCTAGAGAACGAGTGCTCAGGAGGTGTTACAAGAATGCTTTTTCAGGTGTTGTTTGTTATAGAGAAACATTGGAAGCAATAGAAGTGTCCATTTACAGGAGAATGATAAAAAACACTGACATTTGTGTAATGGCGTAGTGGATAGCAGTGAAATGGGTGCACTAGAGCTACATGAATAACTCAGTGATAATTGGAGTACAAAAAGCCAGCCAGCTGTAGCATTGTAGAATAATACAGTACAGTATGAAGCCTTTTATTAAAAGTTGAAATATACAAGAAGTAATACGGCATTTACGTGACTATTCATACAAGCGTAGCGCAGCGGCTTCAGGGCAGTTTTAACTTCAGTGGGGAGGGCGGGAGGGAGGGACTCTGGCTTTAAGCACTTCTGTAATTTCGTTTCTTCAGTTTCATTTATTTTAAAAAGACACATGATCTGAGACAAATATGGCAGATTATTTAACCTCTCAATACATAGGTAATGGTTACACATGTGTTACAATGTCTGTGCTGTTTTCTGTATGTTTGCAGTATCTTGTAATAAATATTCTTAAAAGACAACACAGCTGTAATTTTTAATTTGAGAAGTTACATAATACTGAAAGCATGTAGATTCGAGCCTGCCTCGTGGTAAAGCCTCCATGCTGAGCACGCTGGACGGCTTTGGCTGTACTTCTCCTAGTATTGCAGGCCTGGTGTATGCGACCGGATTACTTGCACTTAGAAAACATTCCTCTAAGAACTCTTTATATAAATAATTAAGTTTGGTAAATAAGCATTTATGAATCTTTGACCTATGGGCTGTAATTTTAGCTTTTGGTGATAAAACTTCCCTGTATGATTTTCTCAAAGGAAATATATGGTGGAAAGAGGGATGATTTGGAGCAAGATATTTAATTTCCAAATTGCGCCCTGCCACTTAACTAGTGGCCTTGGGCAAGCCATTTTGGGTGTCAGAGTTTTCATCTGCAAAGTTTGGTTCATAGGGTCCTCATTGCTGAGTCAGGATCGAATAGGCTCATAAGTAGATGAGAAGTACAGAGCTTGGCACTTCCTGGGTGCTCGGTAAATTAGGCGACTAGTTGTTACGGCAGCTACCTTTGACCTAGTGAACTCTGGGCTTCGGGGTCTCTCCTCACTGGCAAAGCTGTCCTGTTCCTTTGGGAAGTGCTCTGGCAAATGGGCCATCTGCTTGCTTAGTGTGTGGGTAGCTGTAGGGGGTCCTCAGAGCCGGTCTCTAGAGCGGACCCCTGGGCACCCTCCTGCCCGCCGGGCCGCCCTGACGTGTGGCCCGTGTTTCAGGCTTTCTCCACAGTGGGTACTCCTGACTACATTGCGCCCGAGGTGTTCATGCAGACCGGGTACAACAAGCTCTGTGACTGGTGGTCGCTCGGCGTCATCATGTATGAGATGCTCATCGGTAAGTCGCATGCGTTCAGGTGGCTTTGTCTGTGTAGCCAGGAAAGATCCCTGCACTGGTAATAAACTCGGTTTCAATTTGGGGTGATTTAAGCACTTCCTCCCCTTGTCTTTCAAAGGAAAATTTCCCGGGTAGAAAACTCTTGGCCATAAAATGTATCCCACTGTATTCTCTGGCATCTGGCATCCTGTGGTTGCTTTGCTGATCATTTATCAGGTTTTTCTTCTACTTTGTCAGCCTCTCTGGCTAGCAGCTCTTTCAGTCACTGGCATTTATTAAACACCCATCGTATGTGGAGAGCTTTCCTGGGCATTGCCTCCCGCACTCATTACTTCTTGTTTGCTGTCCCCTTCCCTTCAGGGCCTTCAAAGCTTGGAACCCTCTGACCTATCCCCCCCTTGTTTTGATGGTATGTCTGTGTATTTAGGGGGTACAGCCGTGTGGGGGCCATGAGGCAGAGAGCACTAGGAGAATAAGTGTATCTGTGGGTACCGAGTGAGTGTGTGGTGACTGGTGTGGCATCTGGCTGCTGGGTGGTCTTTGGGAGCAGGGGGTGGGTGGGTACCTGGGGAGGAGGACGTGACCTGTGTGGGGCGGCGGAGCCATCTTTGTGAGCATTTATCCTCTTATCTGTAGTTCTCAAAAGAGGGAAGATGGTCACTTTTCAAACCTGCGCCTTTTTCTTATTCAACTTGTTTGGCGTTTTAGCCATGTGAGGATGTTCTTAAAAGGGAGTCATTCCTTAATGATGTTTCATCCTTTCATTTCTTCCTTAGTCACAGTGGCTCCCACATCTGCAGCTCTGCTTGTGTCCTTCTTTCTTTCCCAGCTCCAGCTATTAGCGTGCTCCCTAGTGGTGCCAGAAGCACAGCTTCACTGTGGGTTTAGGCATTTGGGGGAAACCAAAATATTGGTTTAGATGCTGTCTGGGATGAGGGAAGATCCTGTCCATGTCATGAAGGGAAGGACATACAAGGTCATTAAAGATACATAGACTCGTATTAAGGAGAATAACCTCAGTCAGATTCCAAGTTCTGGGGTGCGAAAGCTCCGAAGTTCCTTTTTTATTACAGGCTACCCACCTTTCTGTTCTGAGACCCCTCAAGAGACATATAAGAAGGTGATGAACTGGAAAGAAACTTTGACTTTTCCTCCAGAAGTTCCTATCTCTGAGAAAGCCAAGGATCTCATTTTGAGGTATCGGTCAGAGAACACCTCTGCCCCCACCCAGGCTTTTTGACATGAGTGAATCCATGTTTTTTTTAAGCTTTCATTTCCTGAGCCTGCTCCCTGCTTCCTCCCTTTCCTCTCTTTTTATAAAAAGGGGGAGGTTATTCCTTTTCTTTTTCCAAAGCGACTACTTGAGGTATGCTGAAAGGCTGCTGTCTTTTCCAGATTCTGCTGTGAATGGGAACATAGGATTGGAGCCCCTGGAGTTGAGGAAATCAAAAGTAATTCTTTTTTTGAAGGCGTTGACTGGGAACATATCAGGTATATCCATACAAAAGCTTTCAGGATTGTTTCAGAAAGTCTGTAGTTTGCTTAATACTAATTTGGAAGCGCCATTTTTGGCAAACCAAGTAAGAGAAGAGAGCGTCTTAGAAACTCGGGGTCTTTTCCTGATTTTAATTCATGATAAGGATTGGTAGGTGGGGCTTCCTGTCGGCCGTGTGCCATGAGATAGGTGAAGGCAGCAGTTATGTCCAAGGTGAAGTGAACTTTGGGTTCCGTGGTGAAGGGGACATCTGAGAAGCGTGTTGCGCTTCTTTGAACCTAGAACCAGCCTGTCTAGTGTTGGAGGCCACCAACAGGACTGTCCCTGCCCAGAGGGTAGGAGCTCTCAGTGGAAGGCGGACTGGGTGGGAAGTGGTGCAGAGGGGAGTGGGAGGGAAAGTGAAGGTTGTTGGTGGGTTTGTAGTGTTGCCAGCTGCAGTGAGAGCTGGCACAGCCTGCTGGCGGCCCGCCCGTCTTACGCAGCAGTTGTTGGTTGCTAAACAGAAGGTGAAGAAGTTGTCATCTGTTTCATAATTGTGTTCTGATTTGCCTCCTTTGTGCTGCATGTTTAGCCACCCTCTTCGTTGGCACGTGTGATAGAAGGGCAGAGCCCTACCCGAGAGGACTCTCAGAGGTCCGATTCCCTTTGTCGCAGACGTGGCAGGCTGTCAGGGTTGTGGATTAACTTCAGACTTTAATTTCTCTTTATTATTCTTGTCTTTCTTCCTTGACTATGAATAATTGTTACTTATATTTTTTCAGTGTAATTTATTTTGTTTGGATGTAGTCAGTTGGCGTGGTTGGTCATTGTCATAGCTTTTCACAGAAAACAAACGCTGCCTCCCAGTGGACAGTCTTCCCTTGTCACAGCGGGGGTCCCTTTGTGGAGAAACACTTGATTCGTTATGATGTGTATGATTACTAACCATAGTAATTTTTGGCCTGTCTGTTCTTGGCAGAGAGAGACCTGCTGCAATATCTATTGAAATCAAAAGCATTGATGATACCTCAAACTTCGATGAGTTTCCAGAATCTGATATTCTTAAGCCGACAGGTAATACCACCAACACTACCTCTTGCTACCTTACAAACACATTATTTCCCCCAATTTTGGGGTGATGTTTACAAATCATGGTAGAGAACATGGAGAGGAACTTCAGACATTCGTAAGTATTTCTAGTGTCGCGGCTGGGGAGCCTGTCAGATGGAAGATGGATACAAACGCCCATGGTTATGCTGCTCACCTGGGTGGGTGAATCACAAAGACCGGCTCTTTTGTTATTTATTAAATTAAAGGTTAAGTAACCTGAAATGACAGAAATGGGAAAATAAAACTTTGAAAACTATTTGTTAAAAAAATGAGGTTCAAATAACACAGGCAATAAATGTAGGAAATTCATACCGAGTGAAAAATCACTTCCCACATAGAAACTGCTGTGCTCTCCAGAATGCCGTCTGCTGTACCGAGTGGTCCGTCGGGTAGAGCATTGAATCACCTCACATCTGTTTCTTTCCCAGTGGCCGCAAGTAATCACCCTGAGACTGACTACAAGAACAAAGACTGGGTCTTCGTCAACTACACGTACAAGCGCTTTGAGGGCCTGACTTCGCGGGGCGCGATACCTTCCTACATGAAGGCAGCAAAATAGTGTCCTGGACGTGGAGTCTTAATGGAGCAGTGCTTTGTACAACATCACGGTTTTCCTCTCACACACTGTTTTGAAAGAGCTTCCGGGAAGGTTATGGAACCCACCAGCATGGCATGGTAAACTCACCTGAAATGTGATAGTAAGTGGATTCTCTTCTGTAATGCATCTGAAAAGCTGTAGAACAGCCATTTCTACTACATCAGCCATAAACAGCTGTCCTGCTTCTTTAGAAGCATCATGAGCCAATTTAATAGATGTTTAAAAAAAAACTTGAGTTTTCCTAAGTTCATCAGAATGAAGGGGAAAAAACAGCCATCATCCAGCATTACTGAGGTTGTAACATACACTTACCGAGTATAAGCCAATCCTGCGATTTTGTGACATGCTTTCTGCCAAGCCCATCAAGTATTTCCGAGAAGTTCCACAGTACTAAGGAAATCAAGCAATAATGAAGCCTCAGCAGCCAGCACTCTGGCTGAAGGAAATGACCCACCATCCCGTCCTGTCCCCTGAGGGGTGGCGATGGTCCGTTTCTCCCCGTACCTCGGCCTCCATTCATGGTGCACTTTATGTATGGTACTAGGATAAAGACTGTCAATCCATCAATTTACATCCTCCCGCCCATCTAAAATACTCATGCTGCTTTTCTGAGTGTTGATGGGGGATATCAGCTTGATCCAGGGTTGCTCAGAAGGCCCCAAAGCCACTGGGCATTGCCAAGGCGTCCCGGATCACGGGGAAAACCCTCGCTTTCTCTTCATGGCTGTATCAGAAAATCCCTAACATGGACGTGGCCGTGGACCAGTGATACCCACAAGCGCTGCCAGCAGGAGCTCGGTTTGTTCCTCGGAATGCCGCAGGGAGAGTCCAGGCCGAGGCAGGCAGGAGGCCTGGAGCCCTCCTGGCGAAGGTGCTGCTCCTTCCTGCTCGGTCTCCGGAACCTCCCTGGGAGCAGTGCAGGGACCCACCCGACGGAAGTGCAGAGCCGCTCTGCAGAGCTCTGTCAGGTTCACTCCTGGACCCGCGGTGCAACTGTGTCTCATCTCTTCTGGTATTGCTTCTCTCCCAACTTTAAATACCGTTTTGCCTTGGATTCATGATTACAGATCCTCCCTTTGCGATGCCTTCCTGGGGGTGTCCCTCTCCACCCCAAAGGGTCGCCGGCAGCTTGGGCTGACTCGGCTTCGCTGTGGCGTTCTCTCATGAGACACCCTCTGAATTTTCGCACCAAGTGCCTTCTCCCTCACAGCTGCCACCACCGTTAGAGGACTTTTGCTGCATCAGAAAAATGTGGAGGCCCCATATTAATGCATTATTACTTTTAAAAGTTTTGATAACTCTTAAAGCATCATTTGCACCTGTGTGATAACTGCCCGTTGCAGAGCGTCGCGGCCAAGCGACATCTGGGAGACGGCTTTCTGCCAGTCTCGCGGTTGTTAGGATCAGCTTTGAAAGGAAAGTGTGTCCTAGCTTAGCCATTCAGAAAAGAAAAATGGAATATCAGATTACAGTAAGTGAAACTGCTTTAGATTTTAATGTCTTAGAGGAAGATAAAAGAATATTAGGGAAGTGTGAACTCTGGATGGAGGTATTGTGTCTGCCCCTTAATCTTTCATTCATGGTCTGTTAGTGAAAAGGAAGTAAATGAGATTCTTTTACGTAACTTTGTAGTTTCTTTGTATTACCAAATAGCTGTGGTGTTGACCCCCCCCCCCGCCCCCCGTGTTTTGCAAGAGTGTGTGGTAAGCATGGGTAACGGGACGTGAGGAGTGAGTGAGTGGCGGGGAGTGGCGGGAGAATTTGTTTTAGGAGAAAATGTCCACGTTTTAACTTTTACACTTCTGAATAAACTGTGTGAAAACGGTAGTGTAGTCTGTGATGTGTAAAGCCAACATGGCTTGTAATTCAGAGACAGAGTGCTGTTGGCTTCTTTTAACCCCTTTGTCTACGAACCATTGGGACACTGCAGCCCCAGCTTAAGTGCTTTTCTGTCTCGGGGAAGCGGGGACCTGCTCTTTCGTTCCCTGAGAGGGAGTCTTCTGAGTTGGTGTCCACATGCAGAGACTGTCTTCTCTTGGCCCCACACATGTGCTCTGTCCACCTGGCTCAGTGTGACAGCAGTGGGCCCTCCCCTTGCAGTGAGGCCAAGGGGACAAAGTGCTGTTGACTGGTGGCCCTTTTGTACCTGTTTACAGCTCAGCCCCATTTTTATCCCCACCTGGGGTTGACCAGGAGTCTCACAAGCTTCCACGATGGGACTTGGCAGCCCCTCATGGCCCCCAGAGCAGGGTTGTCTCCAGGGGTGTGTACTTGAGTCCTACTGCTTAGCCCCTTTTCTAGGTTAGGGAAAGAAGCTTCTAAGAGGCAAGAAGGAAGGGCCAAGACCAGGGCAGGAACTGCAGGCAGTGGGGAGCTCAGTGCCGCCAGAATGTGTAGTCTTTCCAGGCTCCTGGGTCTCAGGAAACATGCTGGGATTGGCTCAGTGTTGTACCTTTTCACAGATAACTGTTTCTCCTCTCTTAGGGGGAGTCAGAAAAGAACTGTACTGCATGCTAAAATGAAACAATACTGATGTCATTCCGCCCCTCGAGTCAGAGTGCATCAGAATTTCCTTTATTGTCTGTTCCTTTTTTGAATTAATTTCAAAAGTAACATAGAGATGAATTCCTTCGGGATTATTACTCAGGGTCTGAATAGTAGATTGCCAATTTCAAAACTCATCTTTATGGCACAGGAGGAATCCTGCCATGACACTTTTCCTCTGAATTGTTTCCTATATCACCTCCTTCTCTTTCTCTCCTGGGCCTGTGAGTAACCCAAATGGGGTGTTTAGAATTCAAAATGATTTTCCTTAGGTACACACATTTCTCTGGAATGATCTATCAAAGCCAGTACTGACTTAATAAACAGCCTCTGGGTGCTTTTTGTAGGGTATCTTCAGAGAAAAACATCTCGCTGAAATATTATAACATTTAAGCACGCATAACACAGAGTTCAGTACCAGGCACTGGGGGACGCAATAAGGGCCACTGTGGTTCTGAGCTGCAGACCAGTTAGTGAACTCCACCCTCCAAGTGGCGTGAGAGAATGCAACTCAGTCGTAAGGTCAGCACTTCAGTGTTGATGTACCAGTGCTGTTAAGCCAAGCCAGAGTTGTTGGGAAGCTTCCTGATGTTTTCCAGTAGTGATTTGGCAGAGGGGAAAGTAGCTGCCTTGGGTTTTGGAGGCTCGTGGGTATGGTCTTGTGCTGAGGTAGAGGCACGGAGCTGTGAGTATTTATGAAGAACATGCTGCAGTCACTCCTGTTACTTCATTTCCCTCTCCCAGTTCCACTCCAGATTGGCTTCTGTCCCCTGTGTGAAATAATACTATGATCCCACGCAGAAAACATGCTGCTGTGTTCTAGGATTCCTCTGGTCACTGGTGTCCTCTGTGTCCACTGGTGTCTCCTTAGCCCTCATCTCACTTGAGCAACTGCTGCATTCACACGGTTGACTTCAAAAAACAACTCTGCTCCCCCCAACTTCTTGGTACTTCGCCTGCCACCACTTAAATGCAGCTGCTCCCGGGCAGTGACTTGGCCCTCTTCACCCGTGATCTCTGGGCGAGCTGCCCATACTGCGGCTTCAACCACCAGCTTTTTGTGGTGAGGTCTTCTGTGACCAGCCTACCTGGCCACTCCCCGGAACGCTGGGTCCCACGGAGCCAAGTGCCCACTGGAATTGCCAAGGGGAAGGCCTCCTACGGCTCAGACTAAAGCTGTCCGGAGTTCCCCTCGTCTTCATAACCTTGTTTCTAGCTCTGTCTCCCCAGCTGTCAGAGCTGGAAACTTCTGCTCCCGTCAGTAGGCGTGTACAGCTGCGCGCGTGGCCCTCCGTCCCACCAGTGCCTTCTTCATTCCTTGCTAAGCCCACGGTACACCTCTCTTAAATGACCTCTTTGCCCCTGGTCGTCCTCCCTGCTGCCAAAGGAATTCTTTTAAATTTCAAGTCTGATCATGTTATTCTCAAGGGCTCCCAAGTTTAAATGAAACCAAACACCTTTGTGTGAAGTACAAATCTTTCCTTTCTCTGCATCACCCCATCCACTTCCCTGATGACAATAAGCAGTTATTTCACGTTTGCTCACACAATCGGCTTGGCCTGCAATACCGCCTCCCCTCGTATCCATGGATCCAAAACAACTAGTATTCATCCTTCACAATTTGATCAATGTGTCATTTCTAGAATTCTCTTGTGAACTCTTCTTGCAGTAAAAACTGTTTGCTCTATCCTTTGGGGCTTGAGTGACCTGGACTGTTAATAGATGTTTTCGCCCTGTGATTATAAAAGCCCCTTGAAGGGAGGAACTGTGTCCTACCATGTTTCCCCGAAAATAACACCTAGCCGGACCATCAGCTCTAATGTGTCTTTTGGAGCAAAAATATAAGACCCGGTCTTATGTTTGCTAAGACTGGGTCTTACATTAATTTTTGCTCCGGAAGACGCATTAGAGCTGATGGTCCAGCCAGGTCTTATTTTCAGGGAAACACGGTAGGCAGTGTCCCTGGAGCCAGGCAGTGCTTGGCACAGAATACCCTCCATGGGCCATGTCTTCAGAGTGCATGAGCCTCGGTGCCGATAAAGCAGGCCTGCTAGGGAGGCGCCGGCTCGCTTGAGCGCTCCGTGATGGTGCATCCCCAGCAAGCTCCAGGCTGAGTGAGCGCGGCTCAGGGGACACCTGACTGGAGTGGGGCCAAGTTAGAGACCAAAGCATGAGCAACGGCTCTGTCTCCTGCCTTCACTGCTGCCTCGGTTCCTCACTTGCTTCAAACCAAAACTGGGACATCGAAGTTTGTGAGCCCTACCACCTTTCAAATTTCCATTTGGCGTTGTGGGGTCCTATCTAGTTGGATCTGAAGGTTCAAGGGGTCTCGAATGCCAGCTGACCGGGAACTATAGAAGGGAGGCCATTAGTGCTCTGGAACCTAGTGATAAACAGCAGGGTGGGAAAAACAGGCCAGCCCCACAGCTGCTGTAGGACGAAGACACTGCTCTGGGCTGTCTGGGTGTTGCTCCTTTTAAAATCTTGACTTCTAATTCTATTTTGTGCTAAAAAAAAAACACCAATAAGGACACAAATGATAATATTTTATTATTTAAAAAAAGAGCATCCCAAATACAGGATTTCGTAAACACTGGTAGGTGAACATGTGCAATTTTAAATACAGAGGCAAAACCTATAAGCATTTTGCCGTCAAGAGAAAATGTTCCGTTCTCCTGTGAGGCGGTCCCACCTCCAAGCACACATGTGGCTCCATCTCCCACGAGGGCATCAGGTCTGCTTTCTGAACTCAATATGCCCCTTTAACAATTTCAAAATGATGGCAAGAAGTGGCACTGAATAAATTACTAAAACCCTTTCTGTTTTCACTTGCTAAGAAAGACTCCATATTAAATTAAAGCCTGTGTTGTGATTTTACATCCACAAGGACCTGATGGAACACTATTTGCAAATTATCCATCCTTCCTGGACTTATTCCACAGTATTTTCATAAACCTGCATACATTATGGTATATAGATATCACACCATTCTCTTGGATTTTAGTTTAAAATAACACTGGCTGTTGTGTATCGTGTGCAGTAAACCGAGCTGCTTTCTGGCTTCCTTACCTTTTGCTGTCATTCCTTCAGTCCCTTCCCTCCACTGTGGAGAAACCACTGAGTGGTCTCCCCAAACATGCTGTCATGCTGTCTCCTTGCCCACTACTCTCTGACTCCTCAATGGCGGAGGTTTCCTAACCAACTATACACGATACGATGCGGACACAAACTCACATTCTAAACCTCGAATTCAGGTGCATCTAGGCTTGCTGATACCTCTGAGCGACAGTCCGGGTAAAACCATCTCCGTACGGAAACGTTTCTGTATGAACATCCTGGCTTACTTATTTAGGCACTTAGAAAAAACACCAAACCTGAGTCCCACCTTTTTTATTAGAAACGCCTCTTGCCCAGGTGGTCAGAACTGACTGAAGGGAATGACCCCAACCCAGGCCTTGTCCCTGAGGACGGAGAGGTCCTGCCACTGCAGTGTCCTGGCTCTGGGAACGGCAGCTATGGCTGAGGGGAGCCACCAAATTAGTGATGCTGAGCTCCAGGCCGGGAGGGTGTGGGCTGCACAAGAAACTTCCCTCTTCACCAGAAGGAATTTGAGGGCCCAACTTTTTCCTTAGTCACCACCACTTGGTGACACTGGCAGATTTGAATCCACAGATTTTCGGTTCATTCAAACCCCATGGGGTTGGGGTCAAAAGCACATTAACCCAATCTGGGGGAAAACTAGTTCTTGAAAGCCTGAGAAAATTAATCATATACATAGAAAAAGTGTTAAATACATGCCATACTTTCATATCTGGCTTTTTATATAAGCAAAGACTAATTAGTTTTAAAAAATATTAGCTGCAGCGTTTACACTAAATGTTAACAATACATAAGCTGTATAACAAGTTATACACGTCATAGATTAGTCAATGCAAATGTCCTCTGTGATGACTTGGAAGTCAACTGAAAAGTGTAAAGGAAGCACCAATGAACAGTATGTATTATGGCTGGTCTACTACTAGTGGGTATGAATGCAAGTTCTGGGAAAAGGTTAAAGCCAAACCTGACCTTAGATATGAGCCAATTAGTTTCACAGAAATAAAACTACTCTCTGGCTACAAAAGACCCTCACCCTGGCCATGACCTTACGCATGGACGCCAGTGGTACTCAGAGCTCCGTAAGTGGGGATGGTTGTTTCTCATTACTCCTTCAGAATAAGGGACGGAGCCCTGATTCCCACTGTGGGGCTCACCACAGGCGCAGAGAACAGCTGCTTAAGAACACTTGTTCTTCAGGCCTGGAAAGAGCAGCTTTCAACGTGCATCTGACTTTACCTTTGGAGGATGGTGACGAGGGCAGTAATAAAACGGAATCAAGTAGCTTGCCCTGCAGGATCTTATGGGAATGGAACGAAAGAAAACCAGTCATGTTTGTATCTTGAAGAACTTGAAGGAAACTATGTGCTGCTTCGTAACCTGATGAGGAAATGCTCTGGGTAGGTGAGTGAAGGCCGACCTCTAGCACGAAATGGGAGAACCCCGTGACACAGCTGGCTCCAGACTTTAAATTTAGCTCTACTGTTAACAGCCATGGCGACCTGAGGGAAGGTGGTTCAGTGCGTGATGGGGGCTGTCATACGCTACGCACAGTTAACACAGCTGACAAGACAAAATGACTATGCCTAGTTTCCCTTCAATTCATCCCTCCTTTGGGGATGACGTTAGTGTGGTTTTTCTTATCCAGTGTGAGCAGCTGATCGGCTATTTCAAAAACGGAAATATCCCGGCGTCCAAAAAAAGTCCATAGTATGAAAAGAATATGCTAAGAAAAATCCTGCACTGGGACCAGGCCTGGGTAGTGATGTTTCCCCACCCAGCTCTGCCCCAAATGCTCCATCCCGGGAGCCCTTACAAGCCTTTCTGCTGAGAACTGCGCACTTGTGGGAAGTTTCTGCCCACATCGTGAAGCCTGTGACCACACTGAAGGGCCCAGCCACACCCACAGGCCTACGGCTTCACAGCCGACTCCACGCCAGGGCAATCCAAGCGGCCCGATGTGGAGGTGCTTCTACTTGAGTGGTGAGTTTCATTCCAAATGAATAACTGATTTAGGCTCAAACACCATGAAGCTAAAAAGGTTTCATAAACACTGTTACGCCATTATCCTTCCTGTCACAGAATCTGTCTGTGTGGTTTTGGGCTGTTCGTTGTATTAAGGAAAAAACAAAACTGAATTTAAGTGCTTAGAATTTCCTTTTAGACCTTTTGAATGAGCGCCTGGTTCTTCCCAGAAGCAATCTGAGCGCAGGGGCCCCAGGAGCAGCACCTTCATTTACCTCTAACAACTAGCCCACGAATGCCTACTTGCAGAAGAGAGATTGTCTCCTTTGAAGTTTGGTCCCTTTGCTGCTAAGTAATGTGCCTGGTATAAAACAAAACAAAACGAAACAAAAGCCAAGAACAAAGCATAAAGGATGAGACCTGCTTTGCTGACTATGAGGCAACAGGACTCGACTTCCTTCCCTGCTTTTGCAGTTATGCAAAGACTCAGTGAACAGCACCAGACCTAAATATTTCAAGTTGCCAGAGCTGCTGCAAAGCTGGGTGCTTAATTACCAGCGAGTGCTTTTTCATCCTCTGCCGGAGATACAGACATACTGAAAAGGACACGTTAATTGTGGGAGGAAGGGAAAGGATGGGGGAGAAGAAGCATGTCTTTCACTCGTGGGAAGGATTGGCTTTGGGCAACCCAGACAGAGAAGAGCTCCGGAGAGGGGTGGACCCACAGCTGGCCCTAATCCTGAAAGTCGTTAGAAGCCATCTGAGAAAGGGGGGCATTTAGCCGGTCAAGTTCATCCACTTGGGGTGGGTGATACATTAGTATCTCCTGGTCCTCCAAAACATCTTCTCCAGCAGCTACCAGATTAGTGAGGGATTTGCTTCGAACACACTGGAAATCCACGTGGCGACTCTTTCCTTCCTCCTTTTCCCATGACATCTGAATGAAGGGGCGCTGCACATAGTTATAGATGACTTCAGACCGGCCACCGGGTCTTCTCTTAATTTTTTCTTTACAGGTAGGGTAACCTGGAACAGGAAGAAAGGCTGCTGTCAGGATTTCAGCAAATGCTCACTCTGGCCTCCATACTTCCTCGCCACATCGATTTCCTCCCAGATTCAAAGACTATGCAGGAAAACTGTCGGGAAGTGTCCAGCCTCTGACCATGCCCTCCCAGCCCAATCCCTCTTCCCTGCTGTGCAGGTTGGGAGGTCCTACCTCTAGAAGGGAAGTACCCAAAATCCTGTCCCTTCTAACGGAAGGGGAGAGAAGCCTCTTCCTCCTTTCAGAAGCCTTTAGTTCCTGGCAGCAGTACTAAGAGCACAAATGCTGCCAGGGCACTGCAGTCCCCCAGCTCTACTGCGTAGAGGGCACACTGGATGAGAACTCGTGGAGGAAATGTGCACTGTTCAGCCTAAAGAAAAACAGGGACACCGCCTAAAACATCTGCAAGGCTGTCCCATGGAAATGAGAGAACTCTTATTCAGAGTAGCTCCAGAGGTGAGAAATAGGAGAGGGAGGCAGTTACCTATTAGTGACACGGTGAATGTTCGGAGGGGACAAGCTGGATGGGCTGCTCTGGGACATGGAGTGACCCCTATCACCCTGTCAGTGCAGTTTCCAAAGAGACAAGGGAAGGACACAGTGGAAGTTTAATAGATGACCTCAAAACCCCTTCCAACTTTAAATTCCAACCTACGTCAGACACAGTGCAGGCCTGATGGCTTCTGTGGGCAAGACTGAGATAGAGCAGCAACACACGAGAGTCAAAGAGCTGTGGGGGGTGGGGGGAGACCAGGATGGCTTCAGCACTCTGCAAACAAGTCCCCGAGACTCTTCCACAGAGACCACAGGTGGGAGTCACTGCTCACGGTCACTTAAAGCAATTCTGTCACTATGTCCAGACAGTCCCCACAGGTATGTAGTGGAGGAAATGTAAACCTGGGTTCTCCAAGTTCTAGTTTTCAGAAAGACCTTCCAGATCCCAGAAGGCTCCTCACCAAGGCTGTTGCAGAGCGGCCCTCCCACCTGGCGAGCCTGTGAGCGCTGCTACATGCACCTGCCTGAGCACTCATTGCTCTTTATCCTAAGGCAGTAAATTGGAACTATTCATGAAAATAAGGGAAATGTGAGGGCAAACAAAAACAGGAATCCTTCAAACTGGGGTCCGGCTGCAGTTTTCCCGTGTGCCTGTTCGCCAGGTGCTCTGGAGTGGAGTGCTGAGGCCATAAGCGGAGCCCACAACCCCAGCCCACTCCACGAGCCACGCAAGCTGACTACCGATGGGGCAGTGTTACCTTCAATGCCGATGCGAATGTTTTTCAGGCCCCGTTCCTTTAACACTGTTTTAGCAACATCCCGATTCTCAATGTATTTGAAGAACCTGTAGAGCTTGGAGCTATAAAGAACTGGAAAAAACAAAACAAAACAAAGAAACCCGGTTAGTCACGGAGCAAAGACCTCCGTAAGAGGAAGGAGATAGCTAACAGAATCAGACGAACGAAAATTCCCTCTCTTTTGGTCCTGAGGCCAAAAAAATCCAGATGGATCACAGATTAATGTTAAGTAATAAATTAACTCTAAGAAAAATGCCATGTAATTTTTATAGTTTCAGGGTATAAGGAAGTCCTTTCTGAGCATGACATAAAACCTAGAAGCCATAAAAGCAAATCTGATATACTCGACTACATAAAAATACAAATAACTCAACTTAACCAAAATCACCCTTTTCAAAGCTAAAAAGACAATCAACTGGGAAAAATATATGCAACTCATATTACAAAGGGCTAACTTCCTTAATATCTATAGAGAGTGGTCATAAAGAGCTTTCACAAATCACTAGGTAAAAGACAGTCCAATTTTGTAATGGGCAAAAGGCACAAATAGAGTTAATAGAAAAGGAAATTAAAATGGCTCTTTAAAAAAATGTTCAGTCTCATACATGAAATGAGAAATGCAAGTTAAAATTCAAGTGCTTTTGTAACATACCAGAGTGGCAAAGATAAAAGTTTAGTAAAACACTGTTTTGGTGAGGATGTAGAAAACAAACCACTTGTTTTGTGAGTGTAAACTGCCTCAACCTTTATGGAGGATAATTTGGCACCATCTATCAAAATTCTACAAGCACAAAGCTTTTGACACAGAAATTCCATTTCTAACATTATTCTACAGAGATACACATGTGTGAAAAGACTGTTTAGAAGGATATTCACTGAAGCATCATTTGTACTCTGTAGCTTGAATGTCCATCAACAGGGCAGGTTAATCAATTATGGCACAATCATGCCATGGAATACTACACAGCTATAAAAAAGACCACAGAAGCTTTTTATGTAAGAAACGGTATAGAACAGTATGTATAATATGGTATCATTAGGGAAAAAAAGGAGAAACATGTATGTAATTGCTTCTGCATGTGCATTGGAAACATCTGGAAGGACATAAAAGAAACAAAAGGGAAAACTGGGTAGATGAGGCAGCAGTGGGAATAAGACTTCAGTGTAGACCCTTCTATACCTTTCGAATTCTGAACTATTACCAACTCAAAAGGATTTAAAAATGCAATGAAATGGAGAGAATGACAGCACGTCTGACATGGCCCCAGGCAGCAGCGGTAGCGAGGGAGGTGTGACAACATTCTCCATGCGCCCCAGCGGAGCAGTTAGACCTGCATCACTCAACGGAAGTGGCCCCCCACTGGCTGGGCAGCGACATTCACGCTGGGCCTAGGGTAGCTGCTCCGCTGGGCAGCATATTTCTCGCTGAGACCTCCGGGCCCTGCGGGCGGCTCCTACTTTGGGAATACTCCTCCCCCATGGGTGGGGGGTGGTCCTCGTCCCAATCCACAGAATCCTCATCCGTCAGCACAACAATGTGGCACTCGCGCTCGCCCTTCTTGGCACAGCCCACCATGATGGGCAGGATCAGCTCTTCGAGGTAGTGATCAAACTGCTTGTGAGCACCGTCGTTCGACAGCTCATGCAGTAAAGCACCTGGGGAGAGAAAACGCAGGTGAGCACCCTCCGTGCCCAAGCGCAGGCAGTACCGGAGTGAAACACACTGTTGGGCACAGCTGTTATCGCTGCCACGGTCCAGAGAAGTGGCCCATTGAAAGGCACAGGCTTTCCTGCTCTAAGGCAAGAAGGAAGCTCGTTTTGTTAGATACGCTTCACGTTCTACCACGCTTCCATTCCGCCTGTCTAATAATCCCTGAGCGTTCTGATCAGTGGGGTGTTGGTGGGCAGTGTCACACCATACACATTAATTCCGTAAGAGAGAACCATCACGTGGGGATGACTCCTTGCAGCACCCCTTCTGAAGATGCTCTGGACCCCAATTTCATGGAGTTAGAGTACCACAGAAGTACCAAATTTCAGAATAATCTGAAGATGGGCAACACCAAGGGACTTGCTCTAAGTGTATACTAGACCCAGTGGAGAAACTGCACGGCCAGCAAACTTCATCGAGTGCGCAGGGAATTGTATGATGAACTTCAAGGAACAATTTAAAAAATAATTTCAGGAAGCAATCTCAGCTTTAATGCTGAGAGCTTCAAACAAGCCAATTTCTCAGTCTTATTTGTTCAACAAATTATCACCCATCTTTTAGGGTTAATTGTTGTAAGACTTATATAAGCTCCCATCTATAAAGTACTTAGCAAACACTAAGTGAATAATAATGATAAAAATAATTATAAGAAACCAGCCAGTTTATGCTGTTTGACTTTATGAGTGAGCCTTCCCGCACATCTGAGAATCAGCATCCTCATTTGTTAAAAGGTTGATACACCAAGGTCCCAAGAGGGGAAGGAATTAGCTTGGTGACTCATGGGTGAAGGTAGATTTAGAACCCACTACACGTTCCCTTTTCTCTGCTCCACTTTCTCACAGTGCTCTGAAGCAAGAGAGGGAATGGGCCAGTATTACATCTCTGCCTCTGCAGATGATTTTCAACCCACACATGAAAGAAACTCTGTTTAGTAATAAAAATGACCCGTCAATTCCAAGTCAACTGTAAGTTCAGCTGCCCCTGTACTTACTCAGATCTTGACACCGGATAGTGTTGAAGTCAAAGTTAATGCAGAGATAATCACACGTATCTCTAAGGTCTGGGATAGAGATGCCATCAGGACAATTGATGATACCAGTTTTGTAGTAATCCTAAACATAGATTAGGAAGAAGACATGTAGGTGAAGAACAAGATGAAAAGGTGCCTCTTCAGCCCCCTTGTCACTCCTGGTACTGTTACAGGGATGGGTCACTGAAACTATCACCAGGATGGCTGATTCATTAGATGGCAAAGTGGCCTCTGGCTATCCCGACACACTTAATCACAACTTGATACCCAATTGAGCTCACACTGCAAAACTTAAAAGTTACAGGAACAGAAAATAAAGCGGGAAAAGCAGTAACTGAAACTAGAGGCCCTAAGTCAGTAACAGAGTTTGATGGAACTCTCAAGGCTGCCACCATACAGGCCCCTGGGGAAAAGGATGTAACAAAAAGGCTACTCCGTACCAGCACCGTCCGAAACACAGTTGCACTGATTCCCTCGGCAATCTCATACTCGCCCTTCTCATTGGGCCTTGTGAAGTTGTACTCTCTTCCTGGGCCAAACATCCTGAAAGACACGCAGGCAGCAATGTTACCTTCTGCAGCAGGACTTCCTTCTTCCCCTCACTCCGAAAGACGCCCTCTCACTCTCTCCTAGTGGAAGGTGACAGAGCACTGGGACCCAACCCCTGGAAATGTACTGAAGTCTTAGGAAGCTCCCTTCAGACAGAAAAGGAAGGCAGCAATTGCTTTCAGCATTCGAGTGCAAGAATGAAGCAGCGAGTTTCAAGGTTCACCTGGGTGAGCTTCTGTGACAGAAAATGAGGTCAAACAGCTTCTGCAGAGGTGGCCCTTGGAACATCTCTGGAATGTGAGAGATGTGAGGGGGCCCTCTCCTGTCCCCCAGCCCGCCTCACTGCCCCGGAATGCACCTCTCGATGAATGGGCAGCGAGGGCAGCGTCTCATGCTCCTGACCTCTCCTCGTCCTTCCCCTCTATCTACATGTATCCACCCACTCAGCCAGTCCTCAGTATTTCCGTGTTGCTTTTCAACATCTCATTTGATAGATGAATCTGTATTGGTAGGTGCAGATATGTTAATGCTTTCCCTTTCCTCATACGTTTTAATGATGGAGCTCTGGAAAACAAATGTCCTCCTTCAACCCAAGAAGTAACTCTAACTAGGGGAATTTCAGGTCAAGTAGAAAACGAGGCTAGGAATTTGGCTTATTAGCAGTTTGACATATTTCTGAGAGGCAAGCCTGCTCTGGGCATGAACTCAGAGGTCACAAGGGTATAGGCAGGAGGTCTTGCTTTTCTTACTCAACTTTTCCCATCCTTCCTCCCTTCTCTCAGAACCCCTCCAGTAAAACTGGCCCCATGACCGCTACGACTTCTGTTGCACTTCCGCGTATGAGCTGGCACGGGAAGCCAGCACGGCGTGCAGGGCAGACAGCCGCTATCTTCAGCCAGCCTCACCGAGTTCCCAGTGGGGACTCACTGCACTTCCTTCCTTAACCTGCTGGGAAGCTTGGCTGTCAGCTTTTCAAAACTGTTAGCCTCCACCCTGAACTGGCTGCTTTTCAAAGGTCTGAAAAAGACTGCATACCACCCGCTTTCCAAATCACTACACCATCTGTAAGAAATCCATCCTGATAAAAGAATGCTGACACTTTCCTGGCATGTTCTGTTTGAAGTCTAGCTGAGACAGCGATGAATCAAACTAGTGAACTACATGTCAGAAATATAACCCTCCCTATCCATCTTCAGCAGGACCTAAGCTCAGTTATTTATCTAGTAGTGGCATGGATTTGCATTAATCCGTTCTCAATCTCTTCGTTTGTCCCCTCTGTGACTAGTGGTCCACATTTGTAAGCTCACAGGCGAGGCTTATGAATACTGTATGTAGCCACAGGGCAGAACAAACCTAAGGAACTCTCAGAATACATGACCTCGGCCAACTCAGCTGATGAATCCATTTAGCTAAAGAAATCAGCCTCTCGTTTTCGTGGGACAACCCATTCCTAGATTCAAAGAACCAGTGTCACCCAAGAATCTATTACCCAAAAATGCTTGCCTTTCTTGTTTTGATCACTCCTTTCACAGAAAGCCTACCTCAAACAGCCAATGTGCCCTAAGGAACGTTTTGGAGGGGTTGGAGCAGGGGCAGTAGTGGTGGTCACGCCGAGGCCGAGGACAAGAAGTCAAGTCAGAGAAAACATAGGGCCAGTTTAGAAAAGGTTTTCATGTTCTCGTTTAATTCAGATGTTTGAGAAATACATAGGTTTGTTTTTGGTTAAAAATGGTTTACCCTGAATTTGTACGTATATGTTTAAGTATACATGTATTTGAATAGCTGGATCCCATTTAGTCTAAAAATTCAGCAAATTAGTGTAGTCCATTCTGACTTCTAGTTCAGTTCAAATTAGTTCAATGTCCTGAGTGAGGTTAGATCTTTAAATAAGATCTAAGTAGATGAAAAATCCTAAAAAGCCCAATGTGTGTATGCAATCATCGTCAATTTATTCTTATCCCAGTTTTCTCTTCCTCATGTTAAGTTCTATGACTGACCAAAAAGAGGGTATCCTAACTCCTAGCCCATGCTCCAAGAGTACTTCTGGGCAGTGTCCCTCCTCAGCAGCACTTTCCACTTTCTACACTCTATACCCTAAAAAGCTGGGGCAGCAGATAGAGGGAGGAGGATACGGTTATAGTCTGAATGAAAAAGCACAGAAAATGAAACATGAAGAATAATAAAGAGAACAATCATGAAACAGCAAAACAGCCAGATATAAAGATTCAGTTTCAGAAAACTTAAACAGTGATGGAGGCATTAGAAAATGATAGTATAACACTGACTGACAAGGATACCTGGCAATAGATGGCAAGCAAAATAATGCTTTTCAGTGAAATGGCTTGGTTCTAGTGTCATGTGAAACATTTATCTAATTCTAATTTTTATTAAAAGACAAAAGAACATGACTTTCAGACCCCACTTTATCCTAGTACCTTTAACATGTGGGACTCAGAAAATATTGCTTTTGTGAGGTTATAAAAATAGTGGGTAAAATAAATTAAGTATCTGACTTCTGTTTTAGAGTGAGTTTATTGAGGAATAGGGAAGGAGATGTAGCAGATTATTTTCCATAGTCTTGCTTGTACTTCCTTTTGTTCACTATACTAGCTTTCTAAATACACATAAAATAGGTACCCCACCCCTCAAATCACCAACACATGCAAGGCTTTTTACCAGCTTGTGCTCCCTGTTTCATCAAAGTATGAAGGTAGAAAAATCAACGATGCAATGGTTTGTATTCTCACATCTAACACAAGATAAACAGCAGGTATTTCTATTCATAGAGAACAGAGTGCATTTGGGAGGAAATTATCATCAATTACCTGCCCAACATGGTGTCCGGATGCGCGGTGAAAATTTGCGGATTCACAACAAAACGTGTGCCATCTACAAGAAGTGTCACTTTCTCTGGTGCCTGGGAATGAACGTTACTCCCAAAGCCCACAGTGCTGTTTCCAAATCGTTCTGGAGCAATGAAGGGTTCATGGTTCCGCTTATTCCCACTTTGGAAGCAAGAGCCTTTGATGTCTTCGGGAAGCGGCATTATGTGAGGGAACTGCAGGTTTGTTGGCTGAGAGGCGTAGTCAAGGGAAAGGTCTAAAAGATCATACAAACAAACCAAAATAACTTGACAGCAAAATGCCTTATGGGAAAAATAAATCCTGCCTTCTTTAAAAAAAAAAAACCAAAGGGAAAAAAAACCCGTTAGACAAAAAACCCCACAAATTTTTAGGTGTTCACAGCTCCAAACTCTGCCTAGAGCAAGTAAAGAAACAATACAAACTAGAGACTCATAGTGGATCCTCTTGACCTTTTCTCTGTGCGTACACTGGGGAGGGGAGAAATGAAGGTAGAAATGCCCACACTACATAAACTATGTACATGGTTCAACGAAATGAAACACTAGAGAAGAATTTCTGTGGAAAACCAGCAATCTCCTGCCACACCCCATGCCTTCCCCAGTCTTGTTTCAGAAAGGCAATCACTTTTTACCTTTTTTCACTTCTATCTCTAAATAACCCTCTTATATTTCCCGTGTTTTATTTAAGGAACCTGTGTATGCCCAAACTATTCTTTTCCATTCTTCAAAAATGTTTCTAAATTTTATCTTCCAGAAGGATAATGATCATGTCTAATTGTCTAATGCATCACTTTTCCTAGAACAATCACAGAATAATGCATTTTCACTACGCAGGGAGAATCTTAACACGACCAAGACCGTTTTGTGAACATGCAGGGCTTGCTCTCAGCAGCCAAGTTCTAGTGCAAATGGCCTTGGATTAGGATTGACGCATGGAATCTCAGTGTTTGTCTAGTATCACCAAAGGGCTATTTTCTTTAAGCAATTTATTTTCCTAAAACTGGTTCATCATCTGTAAAATGAGAATAATGTTCATTCCACCTACCTCACAGGATTGTTCTGGCTATCAACTGAAAGAAAATATGTGTACTTAAAAATGTACAATACCACACCATGCAAAACAGGCTTAAAACAAAATACCGTGTTTCCCTGAAAATAAGACCGAGCCGGACAATCAGCTCTAATGCATCTTTTGGAGCAAAAATTAATATAAGACCCGGTATTATATTATATTATATTATATTATATTATATTATATTATATTATATTATATTATATTAATTGTGTTATAAGACCCGATCTTATAGTAAAATAAGGGTCTTATATTAATTTTTGCTCCAAAAGATGCATTAGAGCTGATTGTCCGGCTCGGTCTTATTTTCGGGGAAACAGAGTATATGAAATCTGAATGTATACTGAAGACAAGCAGGAGCAAGTATTTGCAAAAGGATTACCAGAGGATTCTTTTAAATAGGCAATTCTCCTAACAGATTTTAATGTAAAAAATGTTTTTAATGAAAAATTTCAAATATACTGAAGCATGGGGTCAATACACTATGTATATAGCCCATTACCTAGATTTGGCAAGCTCAGTTAACATTTTCTTACAAACCTTTTTTAAAAGAAATAAAATATGAGATAAAACTGCATGTCTCACTCCCACCCTTCCTGTATTTTAAATTTGTACACAGTATTTCATGAATATGATTACCGCCCACAGTCTCTGGGAAATTAGTCTGATTTCTGGCACTTAGGTAACCAACTAAACTGTTAGCTAAAGTACACTCAATTTTTTTCTCATTTGCTTCTAGAGAAAAGGAAACCAAAATCTAGACCATAACCTATTTAGAGTTCACATCCTACAACTTCTGTAGGATTTAAATTTTCAGTGTGGCCCTATGTTTGCATACCAAGAGCTAAGTTTCCACACAATCAATAGGCAAGCTTGTAGCAAGAAACTCTTGAATCACCAAGACAGGCTTTCTCACACTGGAAGTGCTGTTCTTACAAATGAAAGTGTAGGTATCTAAACCATTAATTCAGCTCTTTAGAAAGCTTGACTGGCCCCCCCAGCAATGAAGCAATGAAACTGGGTTGGTTTCTGAAGGATGCCTCAGGTTCCACCCTGCTTCAATAAAAGGGTGAGCAGGAAGATTCTCTGCACAATTCTCCCCATAATTGTGCCAGTCAGCCTGCTTTTCTGAGGGGAGGGTCACAGTCTGCTTTTCTGGCAGGGGATGCATATAAATAGCACAATCTGATCAGAAAGACACAGGTTCAAATCCCAGTCCCCTATGTCCTAGCAGTGTGAACCTGAGCAACTTACCCAAGCTTCTAAAGCCTCAGTTTCCCCATCTTTAAAAGGAGAAGCAATTAAGTAGGGATTGGCAAACTTTCTGTAAAGGGCCAGAAAGTAAATATTTTGGGCTTTGTGGGTCATAGTCTCTGCCACTGTCACAGGAAAGCAGTCACAGATAATATGTAAACAAATGGGCACGATGGTTGTATTTCAAAGTTTTCCTTACAAAAACAAGGATTTGACCAGTTTACCACCCTTGATCTAAAAAAAAGTACATAAAATTCCTAGAACAGTGAATGCTCAAAGAATGGTAATTTCTATTACTGTTGTTGCTATTGTTTTTGTTAAAAGTTAAAAAGAACCTAACAGTTTATCAAGAGCCTTCACAACCATTAATTCAATAATCTTCCAGCCCTGTGAGGTAAGAAGAATATTAATACCCCTGTTTTTTAGATTAAGAAAGTAGAGCTCAGAAAGAGTCAGGCTCTCACCCAGGGTGATGGCTGATAGGTAGGAGAGCTAGAATCTGAAGGTCTTCTGACTGCAAACTCATGACTATTTATTTTTCTTACACTATTACTGCCAAATCTTATACCATCATTGCTACACTGATAAAATAAGTGGAGATTTTCTGTGATGATCAGCTTTATATAACTGTGATATGAGCCAACTAACTGGATATTTTATTTAGATTAAGAACATTTATGTCTTCTGGGAAGAGTGGATGCTCAGATGTCAGAAAGCCCTCCAAATTAAGTGAAGATCTAATCACCGTACCATCATTCCTGGGAACTAGAGGATAAGTCAGATTTTGAAGACCAGGAGAAGTCAGGCTATTTGTTTCTTTTTCCTGGGCTGCAGCTGAGGTTTCATCCATCAGGCAGCTGGCTTCCTGCCGCATCAACCTGTCGCTCTCACTGCCACGGTGGACATTCATCCTTGGACTCTATGCTGAACTGTCTGCTTGATCAGGAAAAAATCCTGGAAGACAGGAATACGCATGATTTAGAATTCTCTCAAAACAGGTTTCCAGTGCTAGTATGAGAGGAGAAACTAGAAGTTACCTGCACTAAAGAAAGCACAATGTGACTTGCAATGCTCAAGTTCTCTTTTGTAAGTTCTGTCACTCTCTCTACCTTATGCTCAACCGCTAACCCTCACCTCAAAATCACACCAAGATGTCCTGGCAGTGGGGGACCATCATGAACACCTACTGAGTGAGTGCCGTGTGCAAGGCATTTGCTGATTAGGCAGAATGGAGGCCTGGGCAGGAGTCTGCCTACCTTTCTTCCAGGTAATAACACCCTGCAGCCCTTCCATCTTTGGGGCTGCACAACTACCGAAAACACTCCTGAAGTTCGTCCTACTTAGTACTTTCACAGTTTATGCTGATTTCCACCTGGTGTTTCAGTGAAAGAATCATCTAACTTCACCAGCAATTTTTATGCATATGGATTGCATGCTAATACCAAGTTAGGAAGAAGTTAGGTCACTAAGGGCAGAACACGTTTTAATATTCTGAATTTTCCTGACATGCAAGCATGGAGAGGTGCCAATAAACATTTGTAATATAAATTAAATTTTGAACCCCTTCATAACCTGTATTAATACGTTTTTTTTTTTTTTTACCATAAAGTTGATTGATCAGTCCCTGCTTTAACTTGGATGAAATATAAAAATGACCACTTTGAAAAGATGAGTCAATCGACATAGTGCCTGAAAACAAATTATTTTAAAGAAAAGATACATCCTGTTGATGAAATCTTTTATTTTCAGACAATGGCTCTTACAACATCAGGCAAATTGAGACAATAAATGGAATGTTCTGATAGAAAACTTGATTCGTGGCTACAGCTTTTTTAGGACTACCCTTTCTTAAAGAGAAAACACATTTACACAAAAAATGCAGCCACTTAAAATTGATCCTAGCAATTGGTAAAGTCAAATAGAACCACCGACTGCCCTCAATTTTGATTTGGAAGACGTCAAAATAAGGTCCACAGAACAGGGTAAAAAATAAGATCCATGAAATTGGAAAGAGCATTATCACCAACATTGGAAAGACTAAAAGCGGTTCTGCTTCTTTAAGCTGAACTGGTTTTGAACTACAGTGTTTCACTCAACCTGTAACTGCTGTTTCTCAACTATACTAAAGCTGTTCAAGAACCAAGTTCCAACTTCTCTTTGTTGGGCTCCAAAAGATCTCTTGGACCAATATATAGTAAGTGTACAAAAGCCTAGCTCTTGAAAATCTGCATAGTCTAGACTATATAAGTTACTTTATTTATTCCTTACAACATGTGAAAAATAGTTTCATTTTAATGGACTAGAATGAAAACATTTTCTTCTTATTCTATAGTAACAGGGCTCAAAACTCAGTTTAATTTATATACAGTAAATTAATAAATATAAAGATATACTGTAATTAGCAGGATAGATAGCTCCAATGAGGGAAAAGAAAGTAACTCGCTGAGCATTCGGAGGCATTTTATTTGTTATCTACTTTTTATTACAAATAATACATGAATATTTCCCTTCTTAAAAAGGACCTTTTGATCATCATCCCATCCATCACTTCTCCAAGTAACTATCACAACTTGCTTGGTATGAATCCTTTTAGACTTATGTTAAAATGCATTTTAAAAATGCACTTATGTTACACAGATATACTGGTAAAAGCATAGTTTTTAAAACAACACACAAATTATATTCTATATGCATCATTCTCATTCTGTAATGTTTTCTAAATTAATGTTCTTCTTTTATTATTATTTTTGGTTTATTTTTTTTATTCCAAGGAGTTTTATTAAGAGTTGGCATTTACTGATAAACCACTTAATGGTCTCTCAATAAAACTGATGTGTCTATGAGGAAGTACTGTATGACTTTAGAACTAAATTCATGTTGAGATTCATCCATGTTGGAAGATCAAGTTCATCCTTTTCTAATCTAACTGCTATATAATATTCCACAACTCTATTCTCACATCTACCAGTATTTTGTTTCTTACTTAACTATCACCAACAACGCTTCAGTGAACAAAATCAGAGTGTACTCTGAAACTCTAAGTGAGGACCCAGTTTGCAGAATTTTCCCAAATGGATTTGGCTTCAGAACTCCTTTTTTCCAGAAACCATGTCAGGATTAATGCTTACTGGTACACATTTAAAAAATCATCTAATCCAACATTTCCCAAAGTCCTCTGTGAACTAATTCCTCTGTAATCCTAGAATGACAGAACAAAACTCTCCTGACCTATGAAACCAAAAAAGTAACACCAAATTCTTCAATATACACCAGAGCAACCAGTTGAAACTTAACAGTAAGGGTCTACTCCCCTTCCAGGATGGATGTTCCATCCAACTTTGAATGTATATTTTCATTGCCTACCATGGTTCAATTCTGTAACCATCCCCCAAATGAATCTTGGTCCTCAGAACAGATCTAAGGGGGGAAAAAAAAGAAAGATATAAGCAAAGCACTTCAACAATATCATTTTCTATTGCTCCGGAACTATTTTGGGCCAACAGTCCTAAAAGTCACAGTAATGTACAATGACAAGCAGCAAAGGATCACGACACCCCTGGCATACCCACCAGTAACTGAAGAGACTGCTTCAGAAAAGAACTAGGAATTAGAAATACGTTAATGAAACTCAAGACTATACAGCTGTGCAGCAAAGGAAACTTGACATCCAGCAAGCCAGCTCAAGCTTCACTTCCACATTGCATGTGAAAGCATTTTCACACGTTCTTAAAGAAGTACACAAACATAATTTTTATTATTTGTTTCACAGGCCTCCTATAAAGGCCCATATTTTGTTAAGCCTTGATTATGCTGAACTGGAACAGCAAAACATTTAGCATCATAATCTCCCATCTTGGTGAATTTACATACCATCTTTGATAGTGGAATTATCTCCACACATTCCTTGCACCTAAAAAAGGGCACGCTGGTTTCTCTCTAGAACATAATCATCTCTAGTACTGATCCAAAATAATCTCTAGATAATGTCTATGTATTGTCTTCTTACTTCCAATTTCCTCGAATTATTTCTGAAGAAAACAAGGTAATTACACAGATCACTGTACATTAAGTTCAATGTCTTACCACTGAGCTATTCAGATTTTAAAAATCTCGTTGGAACAGGGTCGGGGACAATCAAACCTGACATGGACGCATCTCAAAAGCATGTTTTCAGAATGTTAGTGGTGCAAGGGTATGAGCTTTTACTTCAGGGCCATGTCTCCTCTCTGTGTAAGAGCTGGGTGGAGAAGATGTGGTAGAATGCCATAGAATTTGGTAAATAAACCAATACACCCTTCATTTATACTCCATAATTAAATTTAGGAAGTAATTACATCTTTGCCAAACCTTCATTTCAGACAGACAAATCCTAGTCCTTTCAGTCTGTTCTTATGTGAAAAACCACTACATTTCTTTAATTACTCTAATTGTCTATCATTGACATTGCCTACTTCCGTTACACTTTTTTCTTTATGCACAGTGATGAGAACCCTGTTAATGTTTTCTATGAGAGGTGAACAGATCCGTTTTGCTTCAGGTATCCTCTCTGGTGATACCCAGGATTTCTGGGAATAGGAAAGGGGTGAAGATGGGGGGGAGAGCCAACAGAGGTGATAGATACATTCTAAAATATCTACATGATCACCTTCTAGGGTATTATTAACTGATAGCTAAGAGGTTGCCACCTTCAAAACATACTCTGGGTGTGTGCATGTGCGTGTGTTTTAAACAAACTCCACTGAAGCTTTCCTGTCATGGTTCTATTGACCAACCTTTGCATGTGCAACCTTAATGTTCCAATCTCAGAAGAAATTCTGTCTTCTGACTATTTAAGGCTTTCTGGTTTTCCTTTTTCCAGATTATTTCTAAAAATACGGAGTAAGACCATTCCAGTATTAAGCCCCTATAAACTCTATGCTTAACATTTCTGTATCTTGGAGTTTTCCTACCTTATGTCCCCAAACCCATAATAATATAGCTGTTTGAATTAGCAGAGAGACCCCTGTCAGCAAGTTATTTCCACTGGGTCCTCTCTTCCCACATACTTGCTGTCTTCCTCAAAGAACTCGGGCAGATGGTGAGACGTGAATACTTCTCAGGGGCCTCTTGCTACATTTCTCCCCATGTATGATCTTCTGTTATAACTGGCCCTGGGCAGGTTCCCAAGTCTCTCTCTGTCTCAACTTGCTCACTTGTAAGACAGGATAATAATCATTAACCACACAGGGTTGACGTAAGGATTAAATGAGGTAATACATTAAAACGCGCTTAGTGCCTGGCACGTAACACTCAATAAATGCTGATTATTATTATTCCTGAACCACAGAGTCTACAAAGATCTTTTACAAACCTAATCTTATTTGATACTGAAACAACCCCAGGAGAGATATTTTAATTATCCTCACTTTACTGCTGGGGGGAAAAAAAAAGAAAAAGAAAAAATGTTTTAGAGAGGTTAGCAACTTGCCCCGAATCACGACTCTAGCTAAGAGACAAAGACAGATTCCAAACTTAGGTCCTTGTATTCTAATATTCTTCCCAACCAATCACACTGCTTCCCCCAGACCATCTTGCCTTTCATCTGTTACTGACTATAGTTTTTCCTTCTATGGTTTGTCAGAAATGAAAGCGAAAACCAGTAGTTTCCAGGGTTACTGCTGCTGTGGTTCTTATCAAACAGGAGTTACGGTCGTAATGTAAGAATCCTGTGACAGAATGGTTATATTTTTCCATAAATAAAAAATAGCATTATTAGTGTTTTACTGCTTATAAAAAAAGTACTCATTGAAAAAAAAATTCAGGGGCTGGCCCGGTGGCTTAGGCGGTTGGAGCTCCGTGCTCCTAATGCCAAAGGCTGCCGGTTCGATTCCCACATGGGCCAGTGGGCTCTCAACCACAAGGCTGCGGGTTCAACTCCTCGAGTCCCGCAAGGGATGGTGGGCTCTGCCCCCTGCAACTAAGATTGAACATGGCACTTTGAGCTGAGCTGCCGCTGAGCTCCCAGATGGCTCAGTAGGTTGGAGCGCGTCCTCTCAACCACAATGTTGTTAGTTCGACTCCCGCAAGGGATGGTGGGCTGTGCCCCCTGCAACTAGCAATGGCAACTGGACCTGGAGCTGAGCAGCACCCTCCACAACTAAGACTGAAAGGACAACAACTTGACTTGGAAAAAGTCCTGGAAGTACACACTGTTCCCCAATAAAGTCCTGTTCACCTTCCCCTGCCACCAAAAGAAAAAAAATTCAGTCAATACAGAAAGATACAAATATTTAAAAACCAACGAAGCTGTGGTGAAATCTTTGCATACATGTCTTTGGGCATCTACCCTATTATATCCTTGGAACGAACTCCTAGAAGTAAAACTGCTATGGAAAAAGGTAAATCATTTTAAAGATCTGATATGTACTATCAGATTATCCTTTATAAATACACCAATTTACAGGCTTCCCAGCAGCATGGAGTGTCCAATCTCCAGAACCCTTGCTAACACTCAGTGTTTCACCTTTGCTAATCTGGTAAGTGCAATATGATCTCATTTTAATGTGGTCATTTAAAAAGCCATTCATTTTTGGCAGTAACTTCCAAAATCTCACCTTTGGGAGCCTTAAAAGCTTTGGATTGGTAAGGGAGAAAAAACCCACGCTGGGTGACACTAGGTAACAGCAGCGATTTATTCATATCAAGCTGGTCAGGCTTGCCTGGAATCACTGGGTATTTCCCACGACTTATTTTTGTCTCCCTGGAAGCTGTGAGATGACAAGATATGATGAAAACCACCCATCATACTTTGTTGGTTCTGGCTTTGGCTTTGTTTTTAACTAGCCATGTCACCAAGAAAACATCCTTTAAGCTTCAGAGTTTTCATCTATAAAAATGGGATATCTGTTACTACCGATTTAGACAATCCTTTCTCAAATAGGATGTATGGAAAAGTCCTCAAAAAGCATACACTGCTGTACAAAGACAGGAGATAAATTTGGGTATGTGAGTCTCCCTTCTACAACTGCTTAGTTAGCACGTACTTGGTTCATCACGCTCATCCTCCACTTTTGAACAGACTTTTTATGTTCTGACTATTGTATGGTTCTCCTGATTTCATCTACCTTTCTCTTTTTGAGTCAGTGAAATTAGTGTATTGCTTTTGGAATTCCTTGAATTATTTTTTATCTCAGTTGCCTAACTTTTCATTTGCTCCTGACCTTTTGTGTCTTTCCATTTTTCCCTTTAGGAAAAAGTTTTTCCTTTCCACTTTCAAGCTATCTTTTCTTTAGCCCTTTTACTGAAGCAGAATTTTAAAAGAACAAAGGTAAACAATAGTCCTGCACTTGGGTAGTACATGTTCAGTGGTCCTGGCAGAAAATACTGAAAAGATAAAAATCACCCATAATTCCTCTTCCTGACTTTCCTCAGTATAAATACACAAATATATTTTATTTTTACAATTTACAATTCTGCTGTAAATACTATTTTGTATTCTCAGCAGACAGTAAACTTGGTTGTATTCTATTATATGGTTGTACTAAATTTTACTCAACTTCCAATTTTTTTTTTTTACATTTAATCTTAACCTGTATAGAATTTATTTTGGCATTTAGCATTAGGTATGGATCTAATAAAATTCAAATGGTTAACCAACTAACTGCCTTAACAATATATTTTGTATTTTGAAGAGTCCACTTTTCTCCACGCTGATTTAAGATGTCAATTTTATTCATTACTAACATATGACGTTTGGTCTGGTTTTTAAACTGTTCCACTGATTCATCTATATCTGTGCCAATGTCATATATAATTTTATTTTAATATCTTGCCATCATTTTTCTGTGTCACTTATCTAGAAGTTCTAAAATGATACATTTAAGTTGTCAACGGGGAAATTTTTTCTTTTAACATTTAAAATTATGTCGTAACTACTTATATATATATTTTTGCGGTAACACCAGTTTTATTAGTTTAGAATTACTGTGCTGTTTCACAGAACATGAAATGTAATGGAGATGGTAGTTTCACACATTCAGACTCCCTGCACCCATTTATGACTCCGAATGTAGTTTTGTTTGTTCTATGTAGAAGTAAAAATTTGCTTTACCTAAAAATATTACTGCCATAACTCATTCCGATGAAATATTAACAAAAAGATGTGTGGATAATTGAAAGTATTAATACTAGAGCAATTTTAATGTTTATTAAGAGACAGTGTTTAATCAAATTTTTTATTAAAAAACTAAAATGTTTACTTCAGCTATTTTAATACACTTAAATATATTACATACTTTAAAGATAGATTATATTTCTAGACTAATATTGCAGCTATACTAGAAAACTTTTTCTGTGCAGAAAAAGAACTTCTCATGATATTGCATTTCTTGAATATTGGTCAAGGTCTCCCTACGTGCCTTTCTTACATACCCTCCCTGTGAGCCTAAGCAATTGTACAATTAATCCCTAGTAAAGATGAACCCCCTTCCCCTAACTCCTTTCTCTTTTGTTTCTTTTTCTTTTCAAAGAATTGATGCTATAAAATGTTCTCCCACGTGCCATACTACTAATTCCTCACAAAGTCTCAATCCAGGGAAACCGTCCTGCCTCCACATTTACCAGCACGCGCTCTGGGACCACACAGCCTGCTTTGGGCCTTGATTCCACCACTTACTGGCTGCATGAACCTGGGCACGTGACTAACTTCTCCGAGCCTCAATTTTTCTCATCTGTAAATTAAGAATACTAATAGTATCTAGGTCTATTTGGAAGAACTGTTTTAGAGATTACAAATACTTCACATAAAGCAGTGTCCGGCATATGGTAAACATTGAAAAAAAATGTTAGCTGTTATTGCTACTATTTATGTATTCAAAACCAATTTCAACTTTACAAAAATCATTTAAAAACCTTATTTTTAAAAATCTTGACTTGTTTCTCCTTTCTTACATTGATACCTAGCCACCATATCATCCCTCATCTCAATTCCAACACCCACAACCCTCTGTTTATATCTCTGGGTATCTGTATTTTTATAGAGAATAAGTACTGGGTTCTGACTGTCTGCTTGCAGAGGTAATAAAACTCAATTATGATACCACTGTTAACTCTTAATTCCAAACATTTGCTTATAATAAACATGTTATTTCTGTAACCCAAACCTATAATTTTAGAACTAAAACCTACACAGCTTTCTAATGGATCTTTTTATGACTAAGCACTTTTATCACCTAGTTTTCTTTTTCAATCTCTCAAAACTATAGAGTAATCTCTTCAGATTATCAACAAATCAGTCAACGTATATAGTCAGCACATATTTACCAAACACTTACTGTGTAGAGGATACAGGTAACTGTGTGCACACTTGGAGGGACATAAAGGATGGAGCAACACGTTCATACATTGGTCCTAAGCTCCCACGCTTGTTAGCTGGGGATATATGCAAAAGATAAATACATTTAAGGAGTAAATACAGAATAAGTGGTTCAAACAAGTGGTTCCAGATTCTCAGGCCTATCCTCTGAGAGTCTTTCTCCATTGGCTTAGAGTGGGGCTAGGACTTGTTACTTAAAAAAAAAAAAAAAAAAAAGTCAACCTCGCAGGCAGCTCTCATCTACATTCAGATTTGAGTATCATAAGATAAGCATAAAAGTCAAAAATTCATATGAGAAAATCACCTCTCACTAGTGTGGTTGGGGTAAAAAAAGTTTTCATAGGAGACAAAATCCGAGCTGGGCTCTGAAGTAAAGATAAGATTTTCTCCTCAACTTATTTTGAAACTTTTCAAATCTACAGGAAAACTGAAAAAAATGATTACAGCTAGTACGGTAGTGCACTTATACATCCCGCAGCCTTACCCATGATTATCCTGCCTCATCAGTGTGCACTCTCCCTCTCCTCTCCTATCGCACACTATTTTTCCGAATGACTTCCAAGTTAGACACCACAACCCTTTATACCTAATACTGCATCGTGCATATTCTAAGAATTAGAACATTCTCTGACAAAACACAACAGTACCGTTTTCATATCGAAGAAAATGAACAATTTCATAATATGAACAATAAATAATTCATAATCAAATTTATTCAATTGGTTTCAGATTTTCTTTTATAGCCTTTTCTTGGATCCATAATTTAATAAGGTTCATTCCTTGCATTTGGTTATTCTGAATCTTTTAATCTTGCATCCCTCCCCCATTGTTTTGTTTCTTCCATGAAACTGATATTTTACGAGTCTAGGTCAGTTCCCACATCCTGGATCTGTCTCATTGTTCCCATACGATTAGACACAAGTTAAAAAAATTTTTTTATAAGAGTACTACATGGATGGCAGGTGTACCTTTCCAGCTGCCATCACACCAGAGGCACCTAATGCCAGGTTATCCCACTATGGGGATAAGTTTGGTCACTTGGTTAAAGTGGTAACCCTAACCGTAACCCTAAAAAGAGATGTCATATCCTATCTCCCAATCTCCTTGGACCTACTTTCAGCATCTAC
Organism: Rhinolophus sinicus; assembly: GCF_057876585.1. Classification (NCBI taxonomy): domain Eukaryota; kingdom Metazoa; phylum Chordata; class Mammalia; order Chiroptera; family Rhinolophidae; genus Rhinolophus; species Rhinolophus sinicus. The sequence continues at coordinate 102,990,386 of NC_142502.1, forward strand.
TGATGATTCTTGCCTGAATCAGTTATCACATCTAGGGCTACAAAATGATGCCTTTCTGATTCTATCATTCCACCTAGATTTACTGTCTAGCATCCCTCTGTGAAGTACAACTATTTCTTCACTCTCCCCTTATCTTTTTCTTTTAAAGCATCATTATGAACTCAAAGATTTGTGTTAATCTAGCATATTATAATAATCCATTACCATCATAATTTTTTTCAAATTGTCCCCAATTTTTGCTTCAAATTGTCCTAATTATGGCTAGTGGGGTTCCCTTCAAGCCATCACCTGTGTCACTTTAACACAATTCTATTGGCTTTTGAGGCCACTTCCTGGCATGAGATTTCTCCAAGCTCACTTTTTTTTTACTTTCTCTGCTCCAGACCCTAGAACCAGCCATTTCTCCTGGAGCCTTTGTTCCTTTTAGTGGGAAGTGGCATTTATAAATCAGGATCTGAGCACCAGGTGTCCTCATAGCTATTTGGGTGTCACTGCTGCTAGGCCATTTTAGTAGACAAAGTTGAGGATTTTTTTTTAAACAACCACAAGTTTACACTGATGTTTTCAACTCAAATTCAACACTACAGTTCTTCCTTACTTATTTTATATTAGTATATCTTTCCCCTTACATTGAAAATCTTGTTTCATAAACTAGTTTTAACATTGTAACATCAATATTATTACTAACAATAAACCTACTAAGTGTCTTTTTGGGGGCAGTTCTTTTTGTCCTGAAAGTATAGTGTGCTATGTTCAGGTTATTTTTTCTCTGTGTGTCCTGTAAATTAGGCTCGTTTGTTTCTCTTTATGCTCAACTCTAGCATTTTTTTGGTTAAATTTATTTTTTGAATATGTAAAAACATTTACATGGTTCAAAAGTTAGTGTTATAAAAAAGGAATGCTCAGAAGTGTCTCTCCCTTCCCTTTTCCCTCTAATGTCTTCCCATCTGTCCCCTACAGATAGTTTTATTAATTTGTTTATGCTTCATGTTTCTTTGTAGAAGCACATTATGTGCATATACATATAAATTCTTAATTCTTTTTTTCTTATACAAAAGATGGAAGGAACACCATATCCAGTCTTGTATTTTGCTGTTTTTACTTAACAATATATCCTGGAAATCACTCCATAGGAGTGATCAGAAATCTTCATTGTTTTTAATGGCTTTTTAATACTCCACTCTGTAGAAGTTAGTTGGTAGAACTTTGATAGAGGAAAGAGAAAAGAGCATTCTAGACAAGGTCAATGGCATTTAACAGGCAGGAAAGTAAGAGTGAATAAAACTTTATTTCCATATGATGGGGCGGGGGAGACCAAGCGGGCTAGAGTGAAGGATTAATGCAAAAGCATGGGAGAAATCAGCGTTACCAACACATCACACAACTCCAGGGAACCCCAGGCACACCATCATCTAAGGAGCCTCGCAATGCACAACTTAGATGGCTGTACACAACAGCCTTGGGGGAAGATAAGTTGAAAAACAAGTTGGAGCCAGCTTATGGAAGCCTTGAATTATACAGTGAAATAGTTAGGATTTTGTCTTGTAGCCAAAATTTTTACACAGAGAAGTGTCGTGTTCAAAATGTTGCTTTAAGATAATACAGCCACAAATGGACTAGAAGAGTTAAAAGAAGAGGTTATTGGAATTGTTTAGGTGTAAAGTAATAAGACCTCAATGGTTAACAGCAAGAAAGTAGTACCTAAGACAGTGCTGCCTACATCCAAAAAGCTTACAATCTAGTTGTTGAGATAATGGTAAGCACAAGCTACATAACACAGAAAAGTAATATTTTAGAATCAGAAGAGACCTTAGTGATTATATTGTCCAGTGGTTCTCTATCGAGCTGACAATCAGAATCACCAACAAGAACTTGTTAGAAAACGGGTGGGATCTGAGAATGTGAATTTTTAACAAGCTCTGCAGGTGATCCCATGGACTGGCTGTGTTTGGGAACAACTCATCTAATACAACCTTTCATTTCATGGATGAGAGACTGAATCACAATAATATCCTATGTGAAGAATATTCTAGGAGATTACAATCTTGGGGTTGGGAGGCTTTTCAAAAAATCAAGACCAAAAACCCAAAAGCTAATAAAAAAAGAGAAAGACAAATCTGACTACAAAAAAAAAAATTAAACTTTTGTATGGCAAGGGATCCTATAAACAGAAATAGACTGGAAAAATTACATTTGCAACAGACTACAAAGCGTTGTTATCACAGTACTAAATGAGGGCTTATGAAAATGCTATGAAACTAACCTAACAGAAAAATGGGCAACGGATAGAAAAACAGGCAAATACCCAAAAGAGAGTTGGTGAAGCTATATTAATAGTCTACAAAACAGAATTTAAGGCAAAAACTACACAAGATGGGCAGGTCACAAAGTTCAAAGATGTCTGTCGTCAGAACCACTTCTGTTCCTCTTTTCTACCTGAGAAGAAAGTCACAACAAGAACAGAGATGCAGGAGAGAAGAGGGCATTCCCATTCCCATGGAAAGGCTGGAGCACCTGATTCCATTCCCTTTTCCTTCCTTCTGCTCTACAACTGCTGAGGCCAGGCTAACAGGCTGGCAGATAAAAGCACAACAGTAGTGACAAGAATATAATTGCCTGGATATATTTTTCTGTCTCTTCTACTTGGCATCCCTAACTTAATGCTCTTAGTTATTACCTTTTGTCAATATAACTTGTCCAAGAACAGCTTTTGTGCCTATATGGAAAAGACTGTATTGCTGACTGAAATTCTGTAATTCTGTATTATAGTTACTTGGATTTCAATTAAGACTTACATTCAATTTATAACTGTCTAAAGGCCCTTAACCAGTTTCGTTTACAACTTTATCAGATCACCTAATTAAAAAAATTATTGTACTATAAACAAAAAGATTTAAAGGACAATATAAAAAAAACTCTTGTACTTACCACTTGGTTTAAAATATTAATATAAAACGTGACAATGTGATCCCCTATAATCACTATCCTAAATTGGTATTTCCATGAAACATTTTAAATTATAAGTATCTTAATCTCTTTTCTTGTTTTAGTCCTTCAATGGCTTATCAAGTACATCTTTAAGACCTCAAAAAACTCTAGTAAATCCTAAATATTTAAACTTATAAATCTAGTATATCTCAAGAAGTTCTTAAATATTGCAACTCTTTTCAAACTTAGCAGTTTTCTTACATCTGAAAACTAATTATTAAACCTAAACTCAATTACTCAAGAAGACATTTTAGATTAGAATCGCAAATTAATCTGCTGAGATTCTTCAAATATGTCAAATTACCACAAACATTACATCTTAAGTCCAGATGGATTTACTTTATTGATTTAACACATATCATGTGCTATATATTGTTCTAAGTACTTGGTTAATGTTACTTAATACTCAAAAAACTTTACGAAGTAGGTGCCATTATTAACCCCATTTTACAGATGAGGAAGAAAGAGGTTAAGGAAAAGTTCTCACAATCACATAATAAACAGTGGAGCCAGGCTTCAAACCCAGACTTTTGGCTTCAGAGTCTATACTGTTAACATTTACGTATGTGACCATTATGTTGTGCGACCTCTCCTTTTAGGTCTGATTTACTTCATGGTTTCCATGTAAAAAGTCTTACAGTTTTGAAGATATGATTCTAAGTCCAAGATCTGGGGTTGGACATACAACCTTTCTGTGCTGACAATGGGCACACCTACCGTGTTGCCCCGAAAATAAGACCTAGCCGGACAATCAGCTCTAATGCGTCTTTTGGAGCAAAAATTAATGTAAGACCAGGTATTATATATTATATTAATTATACGTTATATCATATCATATATTGTATAATATTATAATTATATTATAGGACCCGGTCTTATAATATAGTAAAATAAGACCAGGTCTTATATTAATTTTGGCTCTAAAACATGCATTAGGGCTGATGGTCTGGCTAGGTCTTATTTTCAGGGAAACACGGTAGCACCTTTTCTGTTTAGTTGCTATGAGAGGACCTCTAAAACAGTTGTCTCCAGATGGAGGCTGATTTTACAATGAGTTCAAATTGAGATCTCATTCAATTTTTCTGTAACTTTCAACTTTAGTGCCTAAAAATTGGGTAGATGAAATTCTGTAATTTCCACACAGGGTGCTTCAATCTCTTGATTGGATCCAACTAGTTATGGTTATTCTAACAACTCCTTTAAACTCGGAACAATTCAAAGCACATAACAGACCTGGCAAAGCTCATGGCTCCTAAGAAAAAGCCAGTCAACGAATGACAAATCTCTGGGGTGAGGTCCCTAATGTCCAGGACACTCTCTGCTTGCTATTACCTAAAACCCTCCAAAGGAAGAGCTACACAAGCTGTTCAAGATTACTTAATGGCAAACTGCCAAGAAACAGCCAAGGGATATGCTATTAGCAATATAAAAAACAGTGCAAGGCAGTGCAATGAAAAAACATTTTTTTAAATGAAAGGGTGCTTCTCCATTGAGCACGCGGGAAAGGCCATGTTACGTGTCTGCTGTGATCTACCGGCACGCACCTGCTGAGGATAAGGACGTAATACTGCTCCTCGCTTTCTCGTTCCAAAACGCATCCTAAGTGGCCGGCCGAGGAGCAGTCACTCACTCAGCCCATCGTGACAATGTTGCTTTTAATCACCATGACTCTTAATTTTAAAGTATAAGCTAAGTCTTGTAAAACACCTTGGCATGAAGTTGCGGAGGGAGCAGAGCATTCCTCCCGACTACCGGGAGGTCCTGAGGGACCACACACTGGCTGCGCTGCCATCACAGGCCTGGACACAATGGCTGTTTATGCTGCCATCTTCCTTCTTTTGTATCTACATCCATACGATGCCCAAAGTTGAATGTTACTGTGTGAATACAACAAGGATCAATGCCTCTTGTGTAAAAACAAACAAACAAACAAACAAATCTATTAGTCAATATAGTAGCCCATTTTATAGGAAAGAGCTAAGTGTTTGTACGGCCCAGACAAGATCTGAAGGTGTTAGGGAACAGATCCATGGATCAGTACATGATGAAAATTTTGAAGACAATCCAAATCACTGTGTCAGAAGATGGCTCAAGGACAGGTAGCAATTAAGTGTCAGAAGTTTTCACTGATTTTTAGCAAAAATGAGGACAATGAAAATGATTTCTCTCTCTCCTCAGTTTTAAGACACTTGACATTGACTCAGACATCATCATCTAGGAACAGGTTTTTTGGTGAAAAAAAGCATTTTCAGATTAAATACATACATGGTTTTAAGATACATCCTGATTTCAAAAATGATGTTATATGTTAGTGTAATGCTTTCTTAGGAAGGACTGTCCTTTATCTAAATTATGTCTTGACTTTTTAAATATTCATTATGGCTTTTCTTTTGTGAAATAATGATGACAAAAAATGACGCTTAACTATTTAAAATGTTCTCAAGTGCTGGCAACCTTATGATGGGCTCCCAATTTTCTCCCACAATTTTACCAGTCATGAATCTCAAAAAAATCTGGGATTTCAATCCTCTTCCATCTAGGACTATAAAAACACTTCTACTAGTTCACTGTCTACCTAAAGTGATCCACAACTAGTCTCTTGCTTAGCTCACTCCTGTTGGACAGAAATCCTTGGGGGAAATTTTTTTTTCTCCTGTTGAGCAGAAGTTTGCTTTCCTCCCCACTCCCAGCATGACTTACTTCCATGCACTGGTTTCAGTCCTATCCGCTGGAATAACATCCTTCAGAAAAGCTGAGTAAAAAGGTGCAATGCTCAGTGTTATAAAGTCATCTTGGGGAGGCCACAGTCCAATTATCTAATCAAAACATGAATCTAGGCATTACTGTGAAGGTATTTGGTAGATGGGATTAAAGTCTGTAATCACTTTAAGTAAGGAAGATTAACCTAGATAATCTGGGTGGGACTGATCCAATCAATTGAAAGCCTTTAAGAGCAGAACTGAGGTTTCTCTGAGGAAAAGAAATTTGACTGAACTGCAGCTTTAACTCCTGCTCAGCAGTTCCAGCCTGCTCTTCCTGACAGCCTAGTCCAGTCCCCACAATTGTGTAAGCCAACTCCCTGCAATAAATATCTTAATATATATTATGTGTGCATTCATACACAGATAGATGATATATTACATTACTCTGATATACGTGTATATGTGTGCATACACACACACACACACATACACACACACACACACACACACACACACACACACACACCATAATCCATAATTAAAACCTTTCCCTAAAAACAAAAAACAAAAAAACAAAACCCTCCAGGACCAAATGGCTTGACTAGCAAATTCTTCCACGCCTTTAAAAACGAAATTACATCAATCTTATACACTCTTCCAGAGAATACAAAAAAAAGGGAATATTTTTCAATTGGTTCTCTGAGGCCGGCATAACATTGACTCCAAACTTGATAAGAGCATTACCAAAAAGGAATATAGGCCACTTTCTCTCATGAACATAAGCACAAAAATCCTGAACAAATTATTAAAAAATCAAATCCAGATATATAGAAAAGGATAATACATTACAACAAAGATTGGCTTAACATGCTAAAATCAATTAGTGTAATTCACTACATTGAAAGAAAAGAAATGCTTTAGAATAACTAAAATAACATGCAAGAATATTGATATATTAGGTTTAAAAAAGGCAGGTTGAAACAATGAACATATTCATAAAAATATTGAAAATATTAATAATTATTCTCCCTTAATTGTAGGCTTATCATGTGACTTATTTTAAAACTGTGTTTTATTGAAAATTCCAAAGTCTCTCAAATGAATGTGTTATTCCTTTTAAAATGGAAAAAAGGAAAATATATCTCTAAACACAGGGGACTCTTCAAAAAAATGATGGAATTTTTATTTTTAAAAAAGCTTTGAACAGTTTAGGAGAAAATTTTAAAAGTTTAAAAATAAAACAATATATTGCTACATATGAGATTTTGACATTTTCTTATCTAAAGAGGAAATATGCTTACCAGACAAATTAGGATATTTACTTAAAATATACGACATAATTTCTCAAGCAGATTAACAGGATAACAAGATAATCCTGACAGCTGTAAAGCCAAAGCAATGAGTCAGTGCAGAGGCATGTGTTTCTTAGGCTACTCAACAGCAAGTATGGTCCTAAGTAATACCGTGTTGCCCCGAAAATAAGACCTAGCCGGACAGTCAGATCTAATGCGTCTTTTGGAGCAAAAATTAATGTAATACCAGGTCTTATATTAATTTTTGCTCCAAAAGACGCATTAGAGCTGACTGTCCGGATAGGTCTTATTTTCGGGGAAACACGGTAGGTAGAAGGTAGGACAGGTAGGCAGGCTCAGGACAAAGGATGCTGCTTGAGTCCCAAGGCAGAGGGTGCTCAACAGTAAGGGCAATGGAGTATCTGGATTACCTGGCATAGAATTCCCAAAATAGGTTGTTATGAGCTAAACTGTTCTCAAAATTCTTATGTTGAAGCCCTAAATCCTCAGAATGGGACTGTGTGGACATAGGGACTTCAAAGAGGTAATTAAGGTGAAACAACTAGGGCAGGCCCTATCCAATAGGACTGGTGTCCTTTTAAGAGATGAGGACACAGACAGGCACAGAGAGAAAACCATGTGGACACACAGGGAGGAGAAGGCGGCCCTCTACAAGCCAAGGAGAGAGGCCTCAGAAGAAACCAACCCAGCCAACACTTGATCTCAGACTTCCAGCCTCCAGAATTTTTGGAAAACAAATTTTTGCAGTTGTATCTGTGTATTAGTTTCCTAGGGTAGTAAGCAGCCCTACTAAACTAATAAACAGATACAATTGCAAAAATTAAATTTCACCCTCTCCCATCAAAGAGATTTAGGACAAATGCTTGGAAGGAGTCTTATGTGGAAAGGTCGCAGATCTTTCCACTGCACCCCAGTGCTTTCCAAAATTTTAGTAAGGCTGCCCCTGTTTTAGTAATAACAGAGATAGTTTATACCTATACTTATCATAAAGCCTTAAAATTTCAAAAGTGGAAAGGACAATCTGAATCTAAAGAAAATAGTATTTTAAAAAACAATTAAAGCCAGCATTTCCCAAGAACTTAAAATATCTCAGGAACAGTGCTAAGCACTTTACATGAATTAATCCAATCCTAGTAACTCTGAGGTAGGTACTAGTACAATCACTATTTCAGAGACATAGGAACTGATGACTACTTTATCCAAGCTACTAAATGAAGGAGCTAGAATTTGAACCCAGGAGGGACTGGCTCCAAGTCCACATGCTTACACGACCTAACGAAGTACAGCTGACCCTTGAACAACGTGGGGTTAGGGATGCTGACCTCTCCGTGTAGTCCAAACTCCACATAAGCCCTCTGCACACGCAGATTCCCAACTGCAGAGTCGGCCCTTGAATAACACAGGTTTGAGCTGTACGGGTCATCTGAACTGTGGTCATTTGAAAAAAATCCCGTGGAAGTGGAACTGTGCAGTTCAAACCAGTGTTGTTCAAAGGTCAACTGTATAATGAGGGCACTATTGGGTATATATCTTAATCGCTTTGGAGTCACCGGGATTTAAGTTTGAACACTGGCTCTGCCACTTACTAGGTGGGCAAGCTAGTAAGTCTTTGGGCAAGCTTAAGCTTTGTGTTAGATTCCTTGGCTGTAAGATGAGACAACGGGCGTAAAAGCATTCAATACAGTGTCTGGTATATAATAATGTCTACAAATTATTAAGCCCTTACTATGGCATTTCTAATTCTATGTTCATGAATATATAAGAACAGTTCCACAATGTCTAATTTAGGGACTCCAAGCAAAAATATCAAAAGGTTCTCTTCTCTCATCCCTACTTTTCTTCCTACAATTCCGAAATGCATGTATTATTCCAGTAATCTCATTTCCCATTAGAATATACTGAATCATATTAGTAGTTACATCAGTCTTATGTTCTGTCTCCCAGAGGTACCTAATAACTTTGGTAAGGACAACAGTAGTTATGTGACAACTTCAAAAGATTCTGGATGTTGCTCAAACATCTAACATTTAATAAAAATTCACCAATGTACTTATCTTAACCTTTACTGAATCTTTTTAAAAAATATTGAGTTCATAACGTCTCCTGTGATTACAAGATAACTACCTATTTGCTCTTATTTAGTTGTCCTTTTACTACTTGTTTCAAGCTTCAGAGTTCCTTATTTTGGTATTGCCACTGTTCATTTCTAAGGTTCATTCTCCTTCAATCTCCATTTTTTCAGATAATACTGCTTTTGTAGTCATGTGAAATTCTCTCGATTTTCTTCATCTCCTTATAACTGAATTTCTCTGGACCTTTCCCACTTTTGAAACATTTTTCTTGAGATGATTTAGGGGGAAGAACACTAGGCTAGAAGCCACGAGTCTTCACTCTGCCATCTCATCTCTCAGATTCTCTGTCTGAAAGACGAGAGGATTGCACTAGATAAATTTGTAATAGGTTTCCTTATATCTCTAAGCCTCATATTTCCACAACTGTGGGTCTGCCAACTAGAAATCATTCACCATTCCAACAATTTACCTAAATTTTTTTAGTCCAGTTAGTCAAGGAGGGGTGGGCATGTTCAGATTTGGGGGCAGAGGAAGACATAATCAGGAAGTCCAGCGCTATAGAAGGAAAGATGTGATATTTTGTGAACCAACAGAAAAAGATCGATTAGTAAGAGAAATCAGACACCAAAAAGATACCAAAGACAGGAAAAAAGTCTGAAACACATAGCCTAACTCTAACCGCATCCCTACACATCTATTTGAAGAGGGACTAAGAAATGGAAAAGCTTTTGGCAGCAGAGGTTATGCAGCCCTCACTTCTGCCTTGAGGAAGCACAGAAATGGTACCTCTGTGCCATCTTTGCAATAGTTACTAAAATGGCCTCATCTAGTGCTTTGCACAAAATTGGCATTACTGGGGTATTTGATGACTGAATTGTTCAGCTAAACTGAAAGCCCTCATAAGTGCTACTGGTACTGACTGCTACATACCAGGAAACCTGAGAGCTCAAGGCCATGGGAATTACATGGCTCTGGTTGCCCAGGTTCTAAGGGAAAGAGACTGAGTTAGCTGCTAGGGGGAAAATTTGGCCTAATGGCATTGCTGGTCTGATGATTCTTGAAGTAGCCCCCAGAAGGAAAAAGGGCAAATTAATAGGCATTGGCTATCTCTAAACCACCAGGGCAATATCAGAACATGTATGAAAGTCATTTCCTACTTTGGTGTCCCAGAAAACACTATCTTTTCTGGTTTCCTTCCGGAGACTGGTTAGGGGGCAGGGGAGAGTAAATCAACAAAGGGATAAGGCAGTAGGGCAGTTCTAAAAATTCTCAGGCCAGTCCTATGGTGGTGTTTCTCCAAATGTGGTCCCCGGATCACCAGTAACAAAGCGTGGCTCCAGAGGGTGCTTACTTCAAATGCATCCTCCGGAACAGACCTCGAGAATCCGATTTCTGGGAGTGGGACTGGCATTTTTAAGCAACAAATTTAGGTTTCAGAACTACTGCCCCAGAATTTGAGGGAGGGTAGGTGAGGGTGAAGTTCTTTGACTGGATTCATCATATTCCACTGGTATTACTACACTTTGTTTTGGGGACCATTAAAAAAATACCAAAACCCTCACTTTCTCAGGTAACAGCTGCAGCTAGTTTAACAACTAACAGGGGCACAATTAAAGGGCCTGGAAAATGCATTTTCACAACCTGGTTAAACAGTTCCTCCACAGCCTTGTTCATCCTGTTCATTTGTTCGCTGGTGTGTTTAAGTAAATCGGTTCAACCCAGGAATTTTCAGAAAGAATCACAAACTCCACAATAGAAAAGGTTTTCTTGCTAGTGCAGAGCTAGGCTTGTAAACCTGAAGACACTATCTTCCTATAAAAAGTACGGTTTTGTTTAGAAGGAAACGAGCGGTTAAGGCTCTCCCCAGCTCTTTTTCACTCTGAGCCACTGATGAAAGCTTGTTATTTGTGGGTGGCAGAGAAGGAAGACTTTGAAACGGGTAAAATGAGCGAGCAAAAAGTACTCTCTGCTCCAGAGTTTGGGAGGAAGCCCGACCAACTACATAATTTTTAACGAGTTCAATTAATTGCCCGAAAAAAAACCGCGTCTGCAAATGTTTTATCAATAAACACTCCGGGGTTCTCGTCATTTCTTCTGGAGGAATAAAGACACCAAAGGCCTGCAGAGAACAGTCGAGTTAGACTTCAGCTGTCCCCACGACTGTGTTTACGATTTCCATATAGGTCACCACCTTCCCCGGATCTTCAGCCCTTACCCCCAGCACGAAAACAGGCACCGGAACCCTTTTGCCGACGTTTTTCCTCGCGATGACTTTCGTCCCGCGCGGCCTTTCCATTGGGGGTCGGACCCAGCGGGCGTCCGCCCGAGCAGCGTCCAGAGGAGACGCCCCCACCGTCCCCACCCTTCCCCCCACACACAAAGGCAAATCTCGTGGCCAAGCCCGTCGCCACTTACCTGACTCTCCCCGCCGCGTTCTGGCCCTCGGGCCCGAATCAGCCCGGGAGGCGCACCTACACGGTGCTCCGAGAAGCCACCACGGGGACGAGCCTTTCAGCAGCGGCGCGCGCCCCCCCGCCCTGGCCGGCCGGCCACGCGGCTGAATCACCCGGCGCTTCACATTAAGAGTCCTCTCGGCGCGCGGGGCACGCCGGGAAGGCCGGGCTCCCGGCCCGCCGCCCTTGGCCGGCCACACGTTGACGGGTGTCCACTTTCCTTCCCGACACGTCCCACGGGTCCAAAGGAGGACGGTCTCACGCCTGCACCGCCAGGGGTAGATTCGATTTCTGAGCTGCGGATACCCTCTTTCAATTATTAAAGGTATAACACAGAAAAGTTAGAGGTTTTCTGAATTGTAAAATAAGCTCACGCAGCCCCAGGACAGCTACTGCTTATAGAAAATTGTGGAGCCCCGATCTCTCCACACGTTTGGGGGAAGGAGGTACTAAGAATGAAGTTCCTTAAACACATTTTGCTTGGAAGCTCTATCCTAGGTGTGTATTCTGACCAAAAAGGGGAAAAAAACCCCCGCTATTTCTCAAACCTGGAGTTTAATTAAAATACATGCTATAGCAAACAAAGATGGATTACAAATTTTAAATCAACCAGAAGCAAATAATTGGAAAACCAGTTGTATTATCAGAAAAATAGTTCAACATTCAAAAAACATCTAGGTATGGTCCTATAAAACAAATGCTAGGAAACAAAAGGAAATAAATAGCATCAATTCTTACTATCATGATTCCTAGTGCTTTTGCACTTTTAAAAGTTATACTAGTTAAACAAAACGTTATACTGATTATGCAAACTTCTATTTTAAAATGTTGAAAACCATATATGTTCATAGTAGTGTGGTTTCTTAAATTTTGAGCCAACTTCTTTTTCAACACAAAAGTCTCTAAAAACTAATTTGGGGCTAAGTATTAGGATTAAAGTCGAAATGTTTGGCATATGAGAAAATAGTTTGATTCTCATTCTAGTTGGTTGCAAATGGTTGCTGAATACTTGTACTGTATAGCAAAATTGCGTTTTCAGGGTCAACAACATTAATTTAAAAAAGAAACTATACATTTTTTCATTACAATTTGATCTTGGAGGTCTAGAGTTCATTCCCCATTTCTACTCTTTTACTTTACTTATAATGATTGTAAAGCATCCAGTACTGTGTTTCTATCAGAATGGGCTAGGTTATGATGCTGTTCTAGTCACCTGAAGGGCAGGTGGCTCTACAGGGCAGCTTTCCTCCACGTGGTGACTCAGCAGTCCCAGCTGCTTCCATCTCTGGCTCTGTCAACCCAACACTAGGTTTCACATCAGGGATGGCAGAAAAGCTAGATTGGAGAATCCTGACAAGACTTTTCTTTGCCTCATCTGGACATTTCATTGCTGACATTTCATTGGCCTGAACTAGTTACGCTCAACCTGATGGACCTAGAGGGCTGGGAGGTATAACTTCCTGTGTGCTTGGGTAAAAGGATCATGAAAAATGATTTGGTGAACACATAGCACTGTCTCTACCACAGTGTTCAGTATCAAAAATAAATGATTTGAGTGTTATAAGATCCAAACTTTACAACCAAGTAAGATTGTTCGAACTATGCCTTTGTTTCCATTTCTACAAAATGCAATGTTATGCCCTCCAAGTCAAAAGAAGAAAAGGAAAACCTTCCTAATGTTTCTGTAAGACAATTCTTGAAACAAATTCTTCCTTTCTGGAAAGATTTCTCTCTTTAGATTTGTGGTATAGAAAATCTGGCCCAAAGGTTGGAGAATCAGGTTAACTAAATGTATCTTTTAATTAATAGTTAAGACTAAGTGGTTCTATTTTTGTCTATAATTTCATACAATGAATGAACAGTATATCAGACCTGGTACTTATTTTTGAATAGACATCAAGGAGATGGGATATGAGAAATGTATATTCACAGAACGCTGAGGTGTATGCTGATTCATATAATTTTATTTCTACTTTAGTGCATCTCCAAAACCTGAATCTCAGTTGTGTTTATATCTGAAGCTGAAACCCTTTCTAATATCAAATTGGCAGACTTGGAATTTCCAATTGTCATGACGGCCAATTCAAAAGGCAATACAGTTCATCTCATTAACTGTTATTTAAGTCTCCTTAAATATAACATCTATTAACAATAAATATTACAAAGCACTTTCCCCAATATTTTATATCACTTCAATTTCTCAACAACTCTGGGAGGTAAATTAGACTTACAAGTGAGGAGAGCACGACATAAATATCTAAGATCATTGGACTACGGAGTGGTGCTGATGAACTGAGAACTCAGATCATCTGACCCCAAAATTCTTGCTGGACATCCACTGAGGTATAGCACTTCCATCCAGTTGCTTCCTGGTAAACTGCTGAGCACTTCCAGGAGGCATCTTAAATGCCTTCAGCTGTTAACTCCAAACAACGACTTAAGGTTGACTATTGTAGAATGACAATATTTTTAAAGTTGTAATAGCTATTATCAATTATCATGTAAGAAACTGTCATACAGGGTGTCATGCGGGGTCTCTGGTGCCGCTCCCCGCATAAGAACGCAGGACATGGTGAGGCCAAAAAGGAACACCCACATAGCCATAGATAGGGGAGTCATACCACTATAGTCGCACTGGTGGCTGGGTTGGAGACACAGGAAACAGGAGCCACACTGTCCGCAACCCGCCATCCACTTCTCTCTCTGCCAACCAACCTCACTTGCTAGCTGCAATCCGCCGTGCTAACTGCAATCCGCTCTTGCTAGCTCAGCCACCATCTTCTTGCTAGCCACCATTTGCTGCTAGCATAGCCACGGCAGTTATATTAATGGCCAATGGCTCACTGGTTACAGCTGATGGCCAACTAGCCACAGCTCATGGCCTTCCAATCACAGTTGATGGCCATTTACTCTGAGCCAGCACCTTTCCATGTGAGGCCGAGAGCCTGGAAATTGCACTCCTGTCTCTGTCCCCACAGAAACTATCCTTTCTACATACTACCTCATATGTATAGTAGTAAATAAAAAACAAACCAAAAATCGCAGATTTTTGAACTCTCTCGAAGTAATTACATTCGCAATTTTTTTAACTAAATGATTTAGTTGTATGATCTCTAGATCACTGCAAACATATCAAATGAGATTTTTTGAAAGAATTATCACTTTCATTTGAAGTCCCAATTGTGCTCAAATATACATGTAAATAATTATTTAATTTCTAACTTTCTAGACAGAAGCCGGAACCCTGCATATTAACCCAAAATAGGTCATGAAAGTCACAAAGGCTTACGACCAGCAGGAAACAAAGACTGGACCTTGAATCCATCATCAACCAGAGAATCAAGAATTTTAAGTTCCTTAGTGGCTGGAATTTGCTACTAAATCTTTATTAATATACATCTGTTTTACATACTACTTCAGTGTGCTTTTAGTCTCACTTATAGGGAATGTCTCATCTGCAAAATCAACAAACAAGTAGCCACAGCCCAAAGGTATGTGACCCCAGAAGAACTACATAGGTGATGATGGCATGACCTCCCCTCTAAAGGAACTTTAAAAGGTTAAGTGTGGTTATGTGGGTAACCAATTAAGAGATAAGGGAAAGTGAACCTGCATAAAAGTATTCCACTATTAAGTAAAAAAGAAATGATAGAATATCCCAGTTTTGCAACCTCCTGTGAATGAAGCATTATGCATCAACATCTCCAAAGATCAGAAAAAGAGCAAATACTAGACATTATGTGCCTCTTGAGGAAAGACCACACCACCACCTAAAACGCAGCTAAAGGGATCAAACCTAAAGCTGATCTAGACTCGAGATCCAGCGGCCAATGTATGGGAGCAGGAACATGCTGAACTGCATGATCACGCAATTTGCAAAGTCCTGACAATAGGAGACTCTTGAAGTCAAATGGCCTCTGTTCTTCAGGAGATAAATTGTAAAGTTAAAGAAAGAAACCTTGAAAGATATATCAAAAAACATCTGTGTGTGTGTGTGTGTGTGTGTGTGTGTGTGTAAATACTACACTGTCTAGGGGTGAACACTTGGGTGGTAAAACCATTAAAGAAAAATGGAAGTGAAAGGGACTACTATAAAAGTTAGGATAAGTGTTACTTGTTAGGTGGTAGTGGCAGGGAAATGGTTGTGATTGAGAAGGAACACACAGAAAGGGCTTCTAAGGGTACGTAGTAAAGTTCTGTTTCTTGACCGACTGGTGGTTACAAGGGTGTTTGCCTTAGAAAAGTTCATTAAGGCAAACATTTCCTTTGTGCTGTCTTCTGTTTCTGTGTTTTATTTTATGATAAAAAGACCTAAGAGATGACATATATTTTCTCCATACAGAGCTACTTGCAAATGTATCCATTTAGTTCCCTGGGACAATATTAAGGTTAAATGACTCTAAAAAAGAAAAAAAAAAAGCTTTTTAAAAAATCCTTTGAAAGATATTCCACCATATAATACAATTTTAGAATTTTATTTAGATATTTTGACTTTTTAGAAGATAATGGATAAGTAGGT
The DNA here is from genome assembly GCF_057876585.1 of Rhinolophus sinicus. Taxonomy (NCBI): domain Eukaryota; kingdom Metazoa; phylum Chordata; class Mammalia; order Chiroptera; family Rhinolophidae; genus Rhinolophus; species Rhinolophus sinicus. Next base: position 103,006,433 of record NC_142502.1, read on the forward strand.
AGTAGAATGTATTTTGAGTGTTAGAGAGAAGGTAAAATGCAATAATGAAAAGATAAGGAGACTGGAACAATTTCTTGATGTTTAATGGTTAAATTCCAGTAATGGTCAGGAGAGTAATCTATAAACATTTCCCACTGAAATTTTGATGACGGCATGCGTTCTCCCACTTTCCCCTACCTACATGCCAGGACAATGTCTCAGGACTGCATGACTTTTCAAAAGTACATAAAATGCTCAACTTGAGATTCAAGAATCAAATAAACCTGTGTAAATAGAAGTCCTGTGGGGAGTCAGAATGGGGTAATCAGAAAATGTAGACGCATGTTACCCTGAGCTTCAGAGGCGGCTGGGTGTAAACTGATAATATGTTTATCTTTCTTTACTCCTGTTACCAGTTTACAAACAGACTCTGACCTTCCAATCCCATGCGCCAGTTCTGCTGGCTCACATTGCCTCTGCACACACAAGTCTCATTCTTAAACCCAATACTGAGAATGCTGGGAAGTTTTGTTGTTGTTGTTGTGTTGTTGTTGTTTTTTAACCTTATATGAGTTTTAAATAGACTGCATTTGAAAACAAATAGACAAGCCCTAAAATATATGTTCTTCAAGCTAGGATTTTAACCAATGAACTTTAGGCTTGGGAAATAGACTCAGGTCATCCACTGAGCCACCACAGAAGACCCTCAGTTTCTTTTACTTTGCTCAAATCATACTTCCTCTTTTCCCCAAACTTTTAATAGCTGAGAAAAGGCGACATCTGTTTACTAAAGCGTGTGTCCTGGCCCCTTCCCAGTACTCTCTGAGAAATTTAAAAATGAAAAAGAAACAGATAAACAATAAGACAAATAGGACCTAGGCAAATTCAGAAAGATTTCTTCTGCTGATTAACCAAGAACCCAAAATGTTCTCCTTGCTTATTTGATGCCAACTTGGAAATAAGGCAGTGTTTGTAAATATACAAGGTATATGGAAAGGAATATAAAAACATGAAGTGATATCAGATTCATTAGGCAGTATGATATAGTGAAAAAAAATTGGGAAAAGAGCCAGATGACCTCAGTTTGAGGCCATTCCATCTCTTACTGACTGAGCAAGTCATGCGTAAGCCTGGGTGTCCTGCTCTGTAAGATGATAACTGACCTGTCGTTGCCACGTGGTTGTTACGAAGAAGAGAACGTAATAAAAATGTATGTAAAAGCATTTCACAGCCTCAAAGCACTAGTATTAATGTCATGCACACACTCCATCCAAACCAAATTATCTTTAAAAGGAGCACCCAGAGACTTTTTTGTGAGATAAAATTGCCCTCCTTAATGTCAACCATAAATTATATATTAAAATATATTGGTTCCTTTAACATTTATTATGCAGTTTGAATGAAAATAAAAGGATGTTACAGTGGCAAAATATTTTAAATATTTTCTCCTTTTATCCATAATCACTGATAACAACAGAGTTCTTATTTTAAAGAGAATTTGATGTCTTAGGGGAATATGTAGTTCTCTATCAAAAATATCTAATTTTTGGTACATTTTTTTAATGGTATAGTAAGTACCCTCATAGATTCTCATTCTTAAAAGGTTGCCGAACACACACTGTCTCTCTCTCACACTCCTAGGCTGGATCTGGAAGGACTTACTAACTCAGTCCTTCCTTAGCTGCTCTTTGATTCTTAATCATATGATAGCAACATCTGAACAAGGTTAAAGAGAGCAATAGCAGAAAGTTCCTCTTCTTGCTCTGAATCTCTATAGCACTCACACTTAAGTTTAGCCAGTAATTTCAGTTGTTCTCTCTTGCTTCTTATTTACTGTAAATGGAGGTAGGCCCCTAAAATGCTGAAAATTAGTAGATGTTCACACTTGGGGTGGGAATCGTATACTTCGAAATTGACTTTGAGAAGGAGTTAGGTGTGAGAAAGCTGAACAGGGATTAAGGAAACCTGACGTCGGGCAGAAGGAGCCTGGTCACCTTTGGGTCAGTCATTAATGAGATTTCTCTGTCTCATTTCTTTTTATCTGAAAATTAGGAAATTTGGACCAAATGATAGCTGCCATTTGTTGACTGCTTTCCATATGGTGGTGTTAAAAGATAAACTGTGGCATAACAAAAATGTTAAGAGTTTGAGTAAAAATCAATTTGAATAGGACAACATCCAATCTAGCAGATAGAAAGGAGCTCTGAGAAGCTGTACAAAATGAAAGAAAGACATTTATAGGCAGAAGGGAGGGGAACAAGAAAGTTATACTGGCAAAAAAAAATGGTTTGATTATTGCAAAATTACTTTCCTTTAGGGGATGGCAGGGGTCCAGCACGCAGATTATCTAACTAGTGCTGATCAGGTGATTTCTGATTGACTGATTTAAGATTCTATTTCCGGGAGAGCCCAAACTGTAGTTAAGACTCAGTTTGTTAACATGGGGCTCAGCATAAGCGACTCCATTTTGGGCCTATTGTCTTGTTTTTAACAGGAATCAGATACGAGTTCTAATTCTAGTAGCCTGGCAAGACAGGCCTTGTTAGTCCTATATTACAGGTATAGTAATCAAGGCTCAGAGAGATGAAGTTATTTCAGGTCACATTAGGTGAACTCTATGGAACCATTTCAGCTTTGCAATTCTTGGATTCCACAGAGAGAAAAACACCCTTTGGGCTTAACGTTTCCCTTTTAGAAATTATATTTAGGAGTCAGTTATGAGATGCCCAAGGTGGAAAGGGACTTCAGAATCATCAGTGCCAGGTTTTTCACTTGTTAAGAAGGAATCTAAGGTCCAAAGAGGATCAATAACCAGCCCATGTTTGTGATTTATTTTCTCTTTTCCCCGTAATGCTCATTGTCACTTGATTCTACCTGGATAGAAATAGATATAAGAAGGTGGGTCAGAAAGTGGGATTTGGCCTGAGCTTCAAAAGCTTCCTCAAGATGACCTTGGTTATATGTGCAAATATTGTCTGTCCAAATAAGCAGAATTCCCAAGATGTGAAGGTCAATGCAGGACATTCCTTCTTTTTGGAAAGGTATAAAATAAGGGTGGTGAAGCTTTTCCACCCAGAACCACTGAAAAGTCAAAGAAGAGTCATGCATAATTAAAAAGCCACTAATTTTAGATTAAACAGTTGTGCTTATTTCCCCATGTTTGCTTTATTTGTTTAACTATTTTGCTGAACTATTTGAAACTAAGTGCAGATGACATGACATTTCACCCCAAAATACTTCAAGATGCAAATCCTAAAAATAAGGAGATTCCCGTATGCCTATAATAGTATTATTGTGCCTAGGAAAAGTAAAAATAATTCCTTAATACCATGTCCTTTTTTGGGGGGAGGGGGTGCCAAAACCCAGGAATGAACAATACCATTTTCTTATAGCAGTTCTTTTTCTTTAAAAACAGAACAAAACGAACAAACGAAAACCAGGATCCAAAGCTCACATATTGCATTTGGTTGTTTTTATCTTTTTACCTTCTTCTTCTTTTTTTTTTAAACTTTTATTTATTTTAAGTATGTTTTTCCAGGACCCATCAGCTCCAAGTCAAGTAGTTGTTTCAGTTTAGTTGTGGAGGGCGCAGCTCACAGTGGCCCATGCGGGAATCGAACCAGCAACCTTGTTGTTAAGAGTAGGGTGCTCTAACCAACTGAGCCATCCATCCGCCCTTAAAATGGCTAATTTTATGTTATGTGAATTTCACCTCAATTTAAAAAAAAAAGAAGAGGGGGAGAAAGAAAATTATGACAAACAAAAGTGTTCTAAGCCTTGAAACAACCCTTGTAAATCTAATGTAAAGGACTAAGTAGTTTGTCCCCATAAGATTCATGTTGAAACTCTAATTCAACTCCTCTTTTTAACTTCTTTTATTCTAGAGAAGTCTTTCCATCTATCCACCATTTTATCCCCCTATAATACTAGTTTTTTAAAGAGATTAGACCGGTTCTATTATAGAATGTTTTCATGATTTTTTCTGACTTATAACAATTTCCAAATGTATTCTACTTTGGAGGACTTTTTTTGTCTTCATCTTTCAACATATAATTTTATACTGAATTTTAATGTTATACTCCTTGTAATTTCCAAATACTTTTTCTTGCTCTTAGATTGTTCCTTCTTTTAGCATCCTGTTCTTGTTTCAGTATTTCTCTGATGATACTACAATTTCTTTGAAGTATTGTTATGCTCCCTGCATTGTCTCTGTTTCCTGTGATTCCTTTTTTCCCTGTGATTCTTACATGTTGGAGGTTTTTAATTTTTTCACGTTGAAGGTTTTCCTCTGGTATCTGGTGGTTTTTGTTCACTCATATTTTGAGTGATGTCCTAGATGCTGATTGAAGCTCTAAGTGTGTGTTTGAATATTGTCAATTGAAGGGATTCACTGTAGGCTTTCCTATGGGGATCCCTAAATGTCAGTATCTGTGGCTCTTTTCTGGCTTAGTTCATTTTTTCCTAAGAAGTAGCCTTTCTTTTCTGCTAGACAGCAGAACTGGCTGTGAAGTCCTATATCTGAACAGCAAAAAAGGCCTGGGTATCTCATCTTCTGTTTTAGACTTAATTTCTCTCTTTTCAATAATATGTCTCATTCCCACTCTGATCTATGCCTGGGATCTCCACATCTGGAACTTTTTTGGTTTACTGTCTCCAGAGGTGACATTTCCTATTTCCTATGGAGGTAAATTATATCAGGTGGGGAATGTGACCACTTATATAAACAGATTTTCAAACAGATCTCCCTTTTTTATCACTGCACTGCTCGCATCTCCATTCCTCTAACTTCCCTCTGCACTTTACCTGCTTCTGATTCCTGAGTCTGTCCCAGGTTCCTCAGGGTGAACTGCTTTGCTTCTCCTTGGTTTCTCCTTCTCCAAGCACTTAAAGGCTTGACCTTTCTTGGGTTTGCTAAATTCTTTACCATCCTCCATCCATTTTCTATTTTCATGCATTGTGGTTTGGGGTGTCTCGCAGTTCAACAAAGATGAAATCTGTGTCTGGTTTTTCATTTCCATCTTGTTATTTTTGAAAAAACACCTCAGTTATCTCGAATGGGAAAGTCTTAACTGTTTTTTCAGTTCTTCAAATGCCTTGAGTTCTTTACTGCCTTTGGGCTTTTGCACTTGGTGTTCCGGCTTTCTGAGATATTCTTTTTCCCTCCCTCAACTTCCCTCTTGGCCAATTCCAAGTCATCTTTTAGGTCTCAGCTTAAACATCATTCCTAGATGAGTCTTTCCTGACCACCTACCTAAACTAGGTTAGGTCCCGTCCCCATGGTATATTCTATAACCCCTGCCATGACTCTAAAGAAATATATATACCTATTTCCTGCTAGACTGTCACTTCCACAAGGGAAGGGGCCATTTCTATCTTGTTGACTGCTGTATCCCCCAGTGTATAGTGCAATCATTGTTGATCAATATATATTGCTCGGGGGGTGAGGGGTGGGAGATGAGGGTAAGGGGGATCAAATATATGGTGATGGAAGGAGAACTGACTCTGGGTGGTGAACACACAATGGGATTTATAGATGATGTAATACAGAATCGTACACCTGAAATCTATGTAATTTTACTAACAATTGCCACCCCAATAAATTTAAAAAATAAATTAAAAAAGAAAAAAAAATATATTGTGCTCACTGTGAGGATGTGTAGCTTAATGTACAGTTGCCACCACCAGTAAGTAGTTATTTAGAATTCAATAATTGTATTATTATTATTAGTTAATTGTAGTTATTATTATTAGTTATTGTTATGGAAACACTATACTATGATATGGACTCTTGTCTATTTCCAAATTTATTATTATTTTTTTAACTTTTATTTATTTTAAGTGTGTTTTTCCAGGACCCATCAGCTCCAAGTCAAGTAGTTGTTTCACTCTAGCTGTGGAGGGCGCAACTCACAGTGGCCCATGTGGGGATCAAACCAGCAACCTTGTCGTTAAGAGCACTGCACTCTAACCAACTGAGCTAACCGGCCGCCCCTCAAATTTATTTTACAATGAACAACTCTTTTAAAATTATAATGTACTCACAGTAATTTAATATGTACTCAGATTAAAATAGTGTGTACATTTTGTATTGCTGAAACAAATTACCACAAACTAAGTAGCGTAAAACAACACAAATTTATCATTTTACAGATCTGGAAGTCAGAAGTCCAAAATGGGTTGGCAGGGTTGCATTTCTTAGTTTCCTTGCCTTTTTTAGCTTCTGGAGGTTGCCTACATTCCTTGGCTCATGGACTCTTTCTCACATAGCTTTGACCTTTACTCACATTGTCATACCTCCTTCTCTGACGCTGACCCTCTTACCGCCCTCTTATAAGTATCCATATGATTCGGTTGAGCCCAGATAATCCCGGATAATCTCTGCTTCTACAGCCTTAATTTAACCACATCTGCAAAGTTCCTTTTGCCAGGTAAGGTGAAATAGTCACGAGTTCTGGGGATTAGGATGTGGACATCTTTGGGGGGGCATTATTCAATCTACTGCACACAGACAGCAAAATGTGGACTGATAGATTAATTCATTGCTGAAAGAAATGATAAAAATTTCACTCTGGTGGCTGGATGGCTTAGTTGGTTAGAGCATGAGCTCTCAACAAGGTTGCTGGTTCAACAGCAACTGGACTTGGAGCTGAGCTGCGCCCGCCACTAGATTGAAGGACAACGACTTGGAGCTGATGGGCCCTGGAGAAACACACTGTTTTCCGATATTCCCCAATAAAAAACAAACAAAAAAACCTGAAAATTAAAAAAAAAAAACTTCACTCAAATATTTTAAATTTTATGTCAGAACAACCTCCAAACAAAGTAGATAAAAATAGCTTTTATTAAGTGAAAAATATGTATATATATTGAAATAATAAGACAAGATACCTAACATAAACCAATGATTGTTAAATAGGCCACATATATCAGCTCAATGGTTGCCCAGCCTTCCATGTGCAAATCCATTATCATGCTTTTGTGAATCCTGGGATTTCCTGGTGTTTTCAGGAAGGCACACCATTTCCCAAAGGCAATTATCCAATAATAATAATAACTACACGAAAGTGTTTTTATTGCATATATTTAAACCTAAATTTTAGGTGAAAAATATAATTAGAATTGATTATTTTTTCAATCAATACCTCTTAACATCCTGCAGAATTGTTTGGGAAAATTATAATAAAAACCTATTTGGGAAAAATAAAGTCCAACGTTCTTGGTCATTTATTTCAAAAGACCATGGTTAGGTGTTTTATTGTCAGTTATCTAGCAATGCCATATGAATAATTAGTGTAAAATGACAGTTTCACAAGGGGCTGAAGGATAAAGCTATCAGCTGGCTCTTTCAAATAAGAACCTCACCTGGTAACTGCATCTTGACTATCAACTTTGCCCATTTTATTTAGTAATTTAATAATTTTAATCCAGGGCTTATCTGGCTCTGATGCATTAGCTGGTGAGCATGTCATTTTCCCAATCAAAGGTTTACCTGAGAAATAAAATTAAGGTCAGAAGTTTGCCTGATGAGTATAGTTAAAATGTCAGGATACCCAAGGCGCCAAAAAAATGCCCAGGAACTCACAGCCCTTCATCCCACAGCTCCAATTCCTCTAATCTGGCCCAAATTACAACAATGAAAATATCAAAGTAGCATTCATTCTACGCTGGAAAATGTACACTTGATGTACAAATGATGAGTCAGAATTCTACCTGATGATGTCACCTGCCTTGGTTTGTATAGCTGAGATAGCTAGCTTCTTACTGCCTTTCTCTTAGTGTAATTTTTTTCAATTCTTGCTTCTTCTGCTAAAGCTGAAATGCAGCTTTACTCTATATACTGTCTAATACAGTAGTCATGGCCACAGGTAACTACCGAGCACCCGAAATGTGGCTGGTCCATATCCCAAGAGGTTTTTTTTTCCCCCCATAATTTAAGCTTACTGTATTTCCTTACAAGAGGAACATTTTAACAAATTTTACAAGTGCCAAGTAACCTTTGTTCAAATTGGGTAAACATCGATTCTAGCATTATAGGTGTTTTATTTGGAAGTGAACTTTTAACTATTACAAATGTCAAGATACTACACAAAACAACCACGGGAACTTTTTCATCTTTTTTTTGAATTCTTCACAAACATTTCCTACATTATCCAACATAAAACAAAGAAATAGTACACCTTTTTCTTTCAATTTGCATACAATTGAAAAACAAGAATATATATATATATATATATAAGCAGTCACTTCCATAACCAAGTATTATTCTGATTAATAAAACCTGTTGCCATTAGGCTTCTGGTATATACTTATACCATTACTGAATCTGTAGTACTGCTCCCCACCTTAGTTCTTTTTCCCAATTATTAACATAGAAAACTGCTGCAAAGTAGGGGCAGCCATTTGCAAAACAAACAGAATCCCCAGCTTATTATAAGCATGAATGTGTATGATGGAATTTCTTCACAAGCAATGGACTTTCAAACCATTAAGAAATCACCAGAACTGAATTTGCCAAGATATTTTGCCTATGTCCAAGAGATGCATTTATTTATTCCAACACAGGAGCTGAAAATCAAACTTAGTGTTTAGTTTGGGGGTGGTTTGGGGAATTTAGCCATTTGAAAAATGACCGTCTTAAAAAAAAAAAATGACCACCAAAAATAGGTTCACTAAATTTATTTCAAAAATCATAAAAGATTTCTTACAAAACAGCATTACATTCTGCACACTGCTCTGAATAGTTGCCAGGGACATAAGGACTATTGTTACTTTTCCTCCCTGTCTCCCCCACCCCCAAATGTTACAATGACCACAAAGTAAGGTGTTCACAATAATTACATAGGGGGAATTTTCCTTTTTAACCAGCAATGAACAAAGATTAAAATTCACTCACTCTGCTGTTTCAAAATTTCAATGTTAGTTTTTGCATCTCCTCCCCCCCACCGTTTGTAAGGAACTAAAACATTACATCTGGTGAACAGCAAAGATTTCACTACACCTCAAATGCAGAACACCTAAGAAGCAGAGGACTGTTGGCTTTTTAAACAAAAGCAGATAAAAAAAAGAAGATGCAGGACTCCATCAGCTCTTCACTAGTCTTAGAAACTTTCCAGAATACTGCTTCACACTATAAAAAAGAAAAAATATCTTGCATTAGAATCCTTCAACATCTGGATACTGCTTCACACTGTTCTGCAGCAAATACTGTGCATTCTGGATCTGGTCCTGTGTTCCTGTAATGGTAATGGTCTGATCTTCGTATCCTTCTAAAGGCTCATCAATTTTGATCGAAGCTCCTGACTCATGACGAATTTGTTTAATCCGTTGACCACCTTTGTCAATAATGGATCCAGCCAAATCTTTGGGAATAGTTACTTGTGTAGTAACCAAGATCACCATATGAGCCACGATCCCCTGCATAGGAATAATCATATCCGGAGCCACCCTGTGGTTCATAAGCCATCTGCCGTTCTCAAGGGCTCCATGTATCTATTGCAGAGTCCCGTTTCGTCAGCACTGAAACCAACCCTGCCATCGTAACAGTCTCCAGGTCTTCCTCTTCTGTCATAGGCCATTAGATCTCCTCCTCTAGGAGGTGGTGGTGGAGGAAGAGGAAGGTTCCAAGCCCTGCTACCTCCCCGGCCACCTTGACCAGGAGGAGGGGGAGGAGGTCCTCGCCGAGGGCTCATGTCATCATAATCTCTTCTAGAGGGAGGCATGGGACACCCACCCCAACCAGGAAGTATTCTGTCAAAACCACCTCTTCCCTAAATGGGAAATCCCACAGGATGCCCACGGCGGTCATCAAACATCATTGTAAAGCCACCATAATCATAGGTTTCATCACAAAAATTGGGATCGTAAGGCTGTGCATATCCCTTGATGGGAGACTCTGATGTAAGATCAGAATGATCTGTATGCACTCCACAACCCTATCAGGTTTTCCTCCAATAAGAACGACTGTCAGGGGAAGGAGGACAGCACTCCTGGCAAAAGCTTGATTGTTGTCAGAGTGTTCTCTCGAAGTTCTTTGATTTTAGCACCTTTGACCCCAATAATTCCTCCTGCCAAACTCTGATGAATCAACAGTCTCAGATGGCAGTCAAAGTCGCTTCCTTTATAGTGTTGGTAATTTAAGCCTTCCACAGCAGCAGATTCGAGCGGGACCTGGCTGGTTGCAGTGGGTGGTGGCAACTGCAGGCCCTGTTCCAAGGTAGGGATGATTTTCTTCAGAATTTCTCCAATTGTTTCAATATCAGCACTGATACTCCATATGCGCTCGGGACCACTGCTCTCTGGGACTGCAACACTGGCATTGTAGTCTGTACCCAGAGCCTTAATATTCTTGCCTCCTTTTCCAATCACTGCCCCAGCATTCTTGCTCTGAAGCAGAATGCGTAATTTAACCATCTCATCAGTCTTTCTAGATCTTTTAAAAGCTTGTTCCTCTTCCATATCTTCTGCAGGCCGTTTAGCAAATTCACCATTGGTTTTGGTGTTGGGGAAGGTTTCCTCTGGCTGGTCAGTTTCCATTTTCTTGGATTAAATGGACACACCAATCTATAGGCCGTAAACAAGCGGGACATAGGCAAAGACGTCGAGGTTGGTGCGGCAGAGAAACAGGATAATCGCGTCTGCCTTGAGATGTATTTTAAGTGTAAAATACATACCAGATTTGGATGATTTACTTTAATGAGAATGTAAACTATTTCATTAAAGACGTGTATGTTGATTACCTGTTGAAATAATTTTTGGATTTATTTTGGGATACATTTTGTTAAGTTATATTATTAAAATTAATTTTACCTTTCTTTTTACTTTTTTAATGTATTTATTAGAAAACTTAAAATTACATATACGATTCACATATTTTTACTGGATCTAAGGCCGCTGAAGGCCTCCCTTATTACTTTCTTTAGTTGTTCTTTATGGCCTGAACTCTCTTATCCATTCCTTTCTTTTCCAGTAACTGCTTAGATTTAGAGGGTAAAATAGAAAGTCAGACTTTGTAGCCAACCTTTAAGTCAAGAGAATTAAGTGCACTGATAGACAATGAAAGTCTTAGTTCAATTCTTTAACTTACTGGATTTGTGCTACAGTATTAGAAAAAAGGGGGAGGCAGGAGAATAGCCTTTATTGGTGTCTGTAGAGATTGTAGCGATGGACTGAGTATATGGAGGATTAACGACAGACAGAGACACACACACACACACACACACACACACACACGAAGTAGGACACAGAATGTATTTCATCTCCATTCCTCCTTACCTCTAGGTTTTTTATCTACTTTTTTTCTTTTGGCTGCACTAATTTGTCTCTTTTTCTATGTGTACTAATTTAGACTGTTCATTCCATTGCTGGAATGTGGCTATTGAAAAGGTGAAGAAAAACTTCTGGGAGATGCGGATGCAGGGTAGTGTAGCAGATCTAAAGACCAAGGAACACAGAGAGATGTTTATCTAAGTTGAAAAAGACCTTAGAGATCACCATGTTCCATCTTCCACTCAAATCCATAACTCTTTTATGTATGGAATAAAGGCTGCTTGTGTTGTTAGAACATCAATATTCATCTAACATACCAAATATATACTGAGAAATCCTCTGAAAATATATCTTTCAACAGGGAAAAAACATGAAGCAGAAAAAACATGATGCTATTGTTTGTGAACCTAAAGAACTTGTGAATCCCTCTCTCAAAGTAACACATTGTTGCAAATCACTGTGGGTGAAATACAGTTTTCAGAAGGCATACATGACCGGACTTGTCAGCAACCAGCCAGGTTTAGCCATGCCAAGGGACCCAGGTAAGACATTGTATTAAACTAAGAGAAATATTCTACTTAGCATGTATTTTTCTTGGCATTGAGGATATAAATTTGGGCATTAAGTAGATTATTTAAACATTAACTAGTTATAAGAAGATAGTGGTAAATCTATTCATCAAAGTTCTAGGTAGTAAAAATCTAACCTGACTTTGCTTCATGGTATTAAATGTCTTAATTTTTATTAGCCCTGAATCATTGATGTGACAATTAATTAAGATGACTCCAAATAAACTAAAATAGATAAAATTTATCTTTTAATAAAAATTTGCCTTTAAACAGAGACCTGACAATGTCTGCATTCTTAAGGTAGGAAAAATTCAGTAGAGGTTCCTTCTTGATTTTGCCAACATAGAAAAGAACACGAAGGAAAGATAAACCTGAAATTTTGTGTTGCAAAAATGTGTAATTTCTAAATGTCCCAGGATGTTGGAAAACTAAAGTCTTAGGTTTTTGAGAGCATTAAAGAGTGTTGGGGTCCAATTTTTGGGCTTTTAGAGTTACTTAAATATATGCTAGCCACATGACAGGAATTATTAAAACTAATCTCAAACGATTCTCCAATTTTAAAAGAATTATATGCCACCGAGAAAGTGGAAATTTCAAGCTTCCTGATAGTCTTTTGCTACCATATCAAATATGGTGTACATTTTCCAGAAAGAACTCAGATGATGAAAATTTTGAATTTTCATCTGTGCAGGTGTCAACAATTATTTCTCAAAGCCTGAGATTCTGTCACCTGTGAATACCTTCTAGAACATATACATATTTTTAATTGAGATGTAATTCATACACCGTAAGTTCAACTTTTTAAAGTGCACAATTCAATAGTTTTTAGTACATTCACAAACTTGTGCAATCATCACTATTCTAGAACTCATTTTATTATAAATCTTTTGCAATGTTTTCACACTCACTGTACCTTAGATCCTCACAGACTCCCGGTGAAGCTGATGGGTACCTTCTGAGGTGCCCTGTGGGCTGCAGCCACATTTACCCGAAATGCTTTCCTAATTTCATCTCAAAAACGGAAGGGTGAAGAGTTAATAATGTTACTGCCTTTGATTTATAAACAGACTACCTAACCTACATATTTGTTTTCATGCCTAGAACTCGCGTTTTACCATGTATGTAAAATCTTACTTGTGAGTGGTATTTTAGTCTGGTGGGTGCATACCACGGCGGATCCCGCAATTAGAGGTCAGCCCACACAAGCCTCCCATTTCCTTTCGAAAACTCTTCTGGCCCAGGAGGCAGCGGCGCGTTTCCCCGCTTTATAGTTCATGATATCGCTGAAGACTTGGGGGGGGGGGGGGGCGCGTGTGCAAGCTAAAGGGGGCGGTGTGAGAGGGACATGGTGTTGTTAGTTCGGCGTGGACAACACCACCATTTAATCAGAGGCGCCGAGCAGGGCATCCGCGCACCCGGAGCCCCAGCCTCAGTGGGCCGGAGGGAGCAGGGTGCGCCCCCGCGGGCGCAGGACACCTCCGCGGGCCGCCGCGCGCCGTGCACGCTCCCCATTGGCCAAGCAGGCCCACGTGACTTCTGCCGCCAAACCGCCCGGCGGAGCGCGCGTTTTTCCCAGGAGAGAGTAGGCGTGGGCAGCACAGCGGCGGTGGGGCCGCGGACGCCGCTCGGAGGGCCTGGGGAAGCTTACTGCAGAGAACCTTAAAAAACAAACAAACAAAACCCCCTCAGTACTGCCCAAAGTAAAACTCTTAGCGAGTAAGCTGATTATTGAGTAAGCTGTTCCTGCCTTCGGCTTTTGTCCGGGGCTATGACACTGAAAATGGAAACCTCCGGTCATTATTGGCTGGAAAGTGGCTCGCTGCAGCCGACCTTTATCTCTTTCTTTGGGGAAGTCTGCACGTATGAACAACTCTTTAGGGAAAAATAAAACATCATTTTTGTATGGGGAACTGAAAGCCACTTTATCTTCGGAAAGTTGAGGGGGTGGGTAAGGTCTTGGGAAATCCAGAGAAACCATCCAGATTTGTCATTTAAGGGAAATTAGAAACTCGTGGGAAAACAAAAATGAGTAAAAGCAAAAAGAGACCCTACCCACCCCTAAAAATGCAATAATTATTGGTGGGAAAGGGAAGAATTTTTTAAAAACATGTATGTATGTGTATAAGGAGTATAAATGGATATATAATTGTAGAAGTCAGTAAAGGGTCCAGTTACTGAATACAGCCGCTCTCTCCATTTGAGAGTGCTTGGGTGCTCATTTTGCCTCTTTTTTTCTTCTTCTAAAGTTGAGTAACTCCCTCTTCTAGGAAACATTTTCATTTTTTTATTCATTCAAAAAAGGACTAGGGCCTACTACCTATATTCCAGGCACTGTGCTAGGTACGGGGGTGACAATGGTGAACAAAAACAATAACAGCCCCTTCCCTTCTGGTAAAGGAGGCAGACAGAAGTTAATTACACATACCAATGTTAAATATAAGTTCTAAGAAGAGGTCCCGATGCTATAATGGAGATTTGCCCTACCTAGCAAGGGGGTTAGAGAAGGCTTCTCTCATGATGGACCCACACCTGACGGGGTTAAGGGAGTTTCAGGCAGAGGGAGCAGCTTGTGCAAGGGAGAGCTGGTAGCCTCTCCCTTTCCACAGACTGCCCAATTCAGCTGTTTCCACTACACATACAAGGACGTTAATCTTGCCTCGTAGTTCCCGGAAGACATTGATTTTTTTCTTTCAATTCCAAGTTCTTCGGAAGTAACCTGTAACCTACAGTTATCGTTATAGATGATGTTTATCCAGTCGGTAAGTATACTAATATACACATCTAGTATGCATTATCTCTTGTTTTACATAATAAAAACATTCAAAGATTTTAACAAAGTGTAGAATATGATGTATCTCAATAGCAGTAAAAGTATTATAGATACTCGTAGTACTGAGAGATCACATTATTTTGGAAGACTCAAAAAAGGCATCTAAGGGACAGTAATTTTTGAGATATGTTTCAGAGAAGATTTGGTCACAAGACAATTTAGTGAGAACATAAGGTTCAGGGAGAAGGGTAAGGAGGCAAGACAGATAAGTTGAGATATATTCTAAGGGAATTGAAAAACCAGTCCGCAGAGTTTGTAGAAACTGAATAGAAATGTTTTCTTTAAGGTTTGAGGACTTTTCTGAGATACATTTTCCCTTCCAATGTTTACCTTGGGAGGCTTTAAATCTACAAAAAAGTTGCATGAATAAGTTTATGGTTACTTGTATACCCATCACATAGATTTACCTTTTGAGGGGGGCACATTTGCTTTATCTTTTTACACCTCTTTTTCTCATTCTCTCTCCACACACACACTCACGAATCAGGCACAGATGTTTTTCTTTGCTAAACCATTAGGGATAAAGTTGCAGACATATTAACTTCATCTTTAATAAATCCACATATTATCTCCCAAGAACAAAGTTATTTTTCGGCATAACCACAATACCATTATGACACTTCTGAGAAACTTTTAAAATTAAATTTTGAATAAACATGTTAATAAATGAATAATGATAAATGAGTTACTAATTTTTAAGTGGCTTGCAACAGAGGCTGACATATTTTAAGTGCTATGTAAATGCTTAAAAAAATACATTTTCATCGTTGGAAAACTAAAGAATGTGAAAAGGCGCTTCTGTATTTTTGTCTACCATCTGCTCAGTTCCCACTCTCATCACTCATCATAGGCAATCATTGTCCTTAATCTTTGGGTATCCTTCCTGAGGTTATTTTTAAGGCAAATATGAATAATTGTGTGTATAGATTTTTATACTTCCCCTCTTTTTAGATAAAAGGTAGTAGCATATTAAGTAGATTGTTCTTTCTCACCCAACAACATGATTTGGAGATCTTTATGCATTAATTCTTAGGGAGCTTCCTCATTTTTATTTATAGTGGCATAATATTCCATTGTGTGGATGTACCATCATTTATTTAAGTAGTTTCCTATTCATGTACATTTGGGTTGTTCCAATCACTTAATATTGAAACCAACGCTACAACAAATAACCTTGAACATATTTGTATTTGTAAAATTTGGTAAATAGATACATTGCCCCCCAGAGAAATTGTATAAAATGGTATAAATTGTACCAATTTATACTCCCACCACCAATTGTGAAAGTATCTCTGGGCTTTTGATAAGGTTCTATACAAAAGTTTAAAATATGTGAGTGTGCATTAGTGTTGCTATTTTACAACTTTAAATGGAAGGAGAGCTGTCCTCAAGACAAACTAAAAGTTTATCCTTAGATAAACTTGCATCTTTACAATCATAATCAATAATACCTGTTGCGTATGTGTAGGGCACTGAGCTAGTTATGAAATAGATACACAGCCTCAAGGGTTTCCCCATTTAGTTTGTCAGACATGCACAAACTGTAAATAGTTATTATGTTGAGATCCGGAATGCAAACACACACCGCTTGCTTTTGGCACACTCAGTCCTTTGTTGCATCCTATCTCCAGGTCCTTCCTTCTCTGCCCTTCTTGTAATCCATCTTCCTAGTGCAGACGATGTACCAGATTTTGTATTTCCCAGGTGACAGTTAATCAGTGAAATAGTTGCAAATCATTATACTTTTGATTGGCACAGGCAAGATTGGCCCTAAACCCGTTTTGAAGTAGGTGATATTTGTTGGGAGGGTCTCCCCACTCGGTTCCCTTTTCTCCCTGGGCACCTTCTCTCATAGATGAGCTCTCAGCCTTCACTGGTTCCCTCACTTTTTCTCGGGGAATTGTCAAATAATCCTTGCTGGGGTGTCAATTAATCATTAGTGTGTTATTTCAAAATGCCTTGAGGTGAGATAGTATGTGCGTGTTTCAAGATACCTTTGAAAGCAAGAATAGAAACTGAAAGGACAGGCAGTGAGGTTGCAATTTTGATCAAAGAGCCATATATTTCACTATTTAAGCTGCCTACTTAGGGGCTTACCCTGGGCTGAGGTGATTTAATGTGTTGAGACCTTGTCCCTTCCTGTCCCATCCTATCCTTTCCCTCTCATTTTTTACTCTGTGGTAGGGTCCTGGAGCTCTGGGGACCATTGCGCTCAGAGCTTTTAACTTTCAAACTCAGCTGGGCAGCCCTGGACGTAGGCGAGAGGGCACTGTGAAATGGGTTGCCTTAGGCACCCTTCCGTTTTTGTCTTCTCCCAGTCAGCTTACAACTTGGCTGCCCCCTTGTGAAAGGTTGTTTTTTCCAACTGTATCACCCCACACAAGTGGCTGGCCTTTCCACTCAGGTAGCAGTGGTTCCTGCTAGTTGCCCAATGTATTTAAAAGTGTGGATTCAGGTAATGATGTTGTGTTTTTGTTGCATTACATTTTTTTAATCAAAGCAACTTATGTCCATGGAAACAAATCTGCTGGTGCTGGAGAGCTTATTGTGAAGAGGGCCTAAAGCAGTGCCTGCACATACAAAGCCTTCTATAAATATTTGTTGAGTGAATGAATGTAAAGTCAATATTCAGCCTCTCCCTTTCATCTCTACCCCATCCAACTGGTCCATTCCCAGAAGGGCAACTATTTAATTGGCTATGTTTTCCAGTTTTCTAGATCAGTGATTCTCAATCCTGGCTGTATGTTCGAAGCACCTGGGGAGCTATTGAAAAACACATATGTATAATTTTATTTCCAGACCAACAAAACTGGTTTTTTTAGGCCTCAAAGCTGATAGTCATGTACAGCCAGAGTTGAGAACCACTGTTTTAAATAATATGTGTTCATTCCTCTATCTTTTGATTTATCAAATTGATGCTATCCTTTTATTCCTTGACATGACAGATGAGGTTTAACTCATAATGTATCTTCTCTTTTCACGTTTGATAATTAAATTATTATTTTAATATTTCTGGTTTTGTCTTTGTAAACACATCACTTAAACTCCTATTTTCATTTCCTATATTTTCAGCAATATCACATGGCGTGCCACTTGATAAGATGAAGATATTAACTTCCCTGCTCTCTTCTCATTCAGCCTTCCACCCCCTATTTGTCTTCTGTACCTTTTTATTTTCATGTGGCCAAAGTTGTTAACATTTACAGTCTGACCTCCATTCCCAACCAACTCTTCAGTTGATTCTAAAAGTTAAAAACGAGTAACCTTGGTTTACTTTATTGTATCTATGGAAATATTGTGTAACACCAAGTCTAGCAGTGGTAGCTGAGACATGTAATATAAGATCTTTGGTATAACCGGGCACTTTATGAACATCATTGTTTAATATTCATAATAATATTAAGTTCCCTTTTAACAAAGGAGGAAACTGAGGCACAAGAAGCTAAGTAACTTGCCTAAGAACAGGAAATTAGAAAGTAACTGAGCCAAGACTTGAACCTTCCCCTATGGGACGATACAATAAATTTTTCTTTTCTTTAGTTACAAGTTTAGGATCCTTGCCAGCTGGAAAGAGAATGCACATCAAGGTCAAATACATCTTTGTTCCTTCTTTTGGGGTAGGGCGGATGGTCATCTTCAGCTTCTGTTATACCACTCTGCTCAGCTGGTGTGTTTTTTTTTCCATTTCTGCTGCTGAGTCATTTCAGCCACATCAGCATCCCTGTGTTTCTCAGCAACGAGCCTAATTTTCTGCTTCATGTACAAAAAACTGATATCCTGGGTAAACACCAGAATCTCCTTTCTCCTCCTTCCAGACTTCTTTTGTGAGCATCGCACCTGATCTCCTATCCTATTCTCGAAGGAAGGGGGATGCCCCTCCTGTTCAAAGCCCACCCTTCCATGTGTTTTCATTCTCATTCCTCCTAAACCTCCGAGACTGCCTCAACAATTTGCCCTGTGCTATCTTCTCCTTTCCATTACTCCTGCTCTAATTCCTCTCCTCAACTTATAAACTTACTCAAGTCTCTCATCTTAGCAAGGGGAACACATCTGTTCCCCTTGCTACTGCTTTTCTCCTTCATTCCTTCATCAGGGTACCTCTTGGAAGAGGAGTCTACACTTATTGATGCCAAGTCTAGTCTGGTAGCTCAAATTCACACTTCACTGTCCTGCAAACTTCCTTTCATCCTTACTGCGTGACCGATTGTCTGTTGTTATAGTTCAATTCTGGATGGATACCAGCAATCCTTTTTTAAAGGATCCGTTTGTCCTTGCTAAGAGACTGAGCCTTCCAGAGATTGATTAGTAGTCCTAAGTTTAAGCAAATTATTTTGTAATTATCATTCAGATTAAGTATTATTAGGAATTGAACATTCAACTATAACATGTTTGATTGATTATGAGAGGCTATGTCCTTCAAGATGGGGTAACTACTGTTGATTTCGTATTTGAAAGATTTAAATATTCAAAGTGATTGAATTTAAAGCACTAGCCACACTGAGTTTGAGATAAAGCCGTGAGTTCTGGTGAGGTGGTTTGTCTCTGAAAAAGGGAGGTATGTGTTTTCCAATCTGGAAGTAGATGGCTCAGCATGTGGAGACGCCAAGACTTCTAGTACCCTCATCGTCATTTGTATCCCACTGTTGTGTCAGTATTCCAAAAATAAAAGGTTGTGTAAACACTCTTCAAACTGCCTTAAGGCTCTGGGAATTAGGGGGGATGGCTGTGAGCAATAAAAACTGTATGTACTGGAGTGATTTTCCCTGAGAACAATCACCTGCCAGTAATGAAACAAGAGTCTAAAGTTGCAATTGCTTAAAATTATGCCTAGTCAGTCATATAGGTAAAGTACTTTGAAATTTAACACAGAGGAATATCATTTTAGAAAAAAACCTTAAAACAGTTCTTTCGGTTTAAACTTAAGCCCCATTTTAATTTGCTTCACATTTGGACCATAAACTTCCTGTATGACCTTTTATTTTCTGTACTTCCTCATTGCCTTTCTTCCCCTCTCCCACATGATTTGTAGTTTCCCCAAATTTTCAATCATACTATCTCTTCAATCAAATTGCCCTGTCTCCTGGGGACTTCCCTTCTAGAGATTATCTCTTGCTCTAATCTGGCTAGTCTCTAGGCCTGTTGCACCATTATCATCCTGGGACTTGCCTTCACACAAGTTGGGCCCACCTTTTGCTAAATGTTCTGTCTTTTTTTCTTGGTTTGGTCATACTCTGTTTACTCTGCTTTACTGGAATGCTTCCTCAAGAGACTCCCTAAGAAATTGTGTGCGGGAGAAAAACTTTCTGAGTCCTTGCATATCCGCAAATGTCTTCATTCACCTCTCACCTCTCACATATTATTGAGAGTTTAGCTAGGCATAGAATTCTAGGTTGAAAATAATTTTTATAAAATCCTGATGACATTAATTGTTCCACTATGCTAGTATCCATTGTTGATGGGAAGTCAGTTGCCAAACTAGTCCATGTTTGTCTTTGGAGATTTTTAACATCTCCTTACGCCTAGTGTTTTGAAATGTCAATATGGTCTAGAGGTGAGGTTTTTATTTCCCCATTTTTTGTTCTGAGAACTTGGTGGGGCTTTTTTTGGTGTGTGTGACTTTCTAATCTGAAGTTTGGTGTCCCAAATCTGGGAAGCTGTTTGTTCTGATAATTTCCTCTATTTCTCTTTTTCTGGGACTCCTATTAATCAGATGCTGGTCTTTCATATTTGTCCTCTATATAAGTTGTCTTTTCTCTCTTATTTTTCAACTTCTGATTTTTTTTTTCTGAGTGATTTCCTTGATTTTATTTTTCAGACCATCAATTGTGTTTTTAATTTTTAATGTTTTTAAAATCTAAAAGAATTTGTTCTAGGCTTATACTTTTTGTCGTACATCCTCTTTTGTTTCATGAATGTGATATTTTCTTAACTCTATCTAAACATACACTTTTGAATTTGCAAACATTCTCTTTTGTTGCCTGAACTATATTGGTTTTCTTCAGGATTACTGTTTTGTTTGTTTATCTGGTATTTCACTTTCATTCTGTGGTTCTTATCAATTGCCTGATGATTGTTACTTTAAAGAAATATGGACTGGGTAGCTGGTGCGATTTTTGTCTGCTGTTATGTGACTAGGACTGTTTTCTCAGGTGGTGGCAGTAGCTAACACTTACATACTGTTCATTCATGTTCCAGGCAGTGTCCTGCACAGGTTAAATACGTTAATTCACTTAATCATCTCAACAACTCCTCTATGAGGCAGTTACTATGGTATTTCATTAAGTTTAATATTCTATCAATTGTAAGATGTACCATTATTCTGTTTACTACTAAAAAGGTAAACAATGCTGTTGAAATATGACATGATTATAATCACATTCTGATTTTGGAGGCGTTAAAAAAATCTTAGAATTGAGGAAATAATACATTACTATTCCCATTTTACAGTTGAAGAAACTGAGGCATAGAGAGATGAAATAACTTGCTCCAGGTTACATAGTTTTATCTGTAGCCAATTTCATATTTGAACTCAAGTGATCTGGCTTAAAATTTTTACCACTATGCCTGACTGCCTCTCCAGGGCTCCCCTGTGAGTGGGGACTCTGAGTTGGGGAAGGGAGGGAGGTTTTGGGGAGTTGAGTTAGGGAGCTGGCTTTCTGGCCTCAAGTTCTTCAAATACCAGAACAAACAGACCTTTAATCGGAGGCACCAGCATTCATAAAGAAGCTTTAGCGTTCTCAAGATTTGTTCTCTTCCCTTAGAGAAGAGTGGTCTG
Organism: Rhinolophus sinicus; assembly: GCF_057876585.1. NCBI lineage: Eukaryota > Metazoa > Chordata > Mammalia > Chiroptera > Rhinolophidae > Rhinolophus > Rhinolophus sinicus. The sequence goes on from NC_142502.1 coordinate 103,027,851, forward strand.
GGATTTATTGATTTATTGATTGGTTGATTGATTGCCTGATATTTGTGCTGGGTATAGTGGGCTGGGTTGTCACTGGTACCAAGTGGTGCAGTTGATTCTTCTCAGACCTCCAGTCAATGGCATGTCTCCCTCTCCCAGCCTTGGGGTCTAGCCTCAGGGGCCCTTGTGGTAGGTTCTTGGTGCTTCCTCTGTCTGGCTCATTTGTCCATATCTTTTGTCTCATCTCCTTTCTGCCTTCCAGAAACACGAACAGCTCTCTCATCTGCTGCTGATCTTGCCTTCCATTCTCTTCACTGTTGTGGCTTTATTCTTTTTTATACTTTCCATTTGAGTGGGATTTTGGAGGGATTAGGAGAAATGGAGAGGCCAGTGCCAGTCTTGAACTGGAAGTCCCCAGACCTTTATTTTTAATGAACACAATCAAGATTATGAAAGCATGGCCACCGTATGAGAACATAAAATATCCACATTATAGCTGACAGTGGAAGCACTAAAGAGCATCTTTGCTTAAAAGTTTCCCTAAATGCAACTGGAGGGACAGTTGGTCAAAGTTTCCTGTAAAGGATTCTCAACATACAACAATATTTTTTAAAGTTCCAATGCCTTGAAACTTAATTTGCTTTACAAAGGAATTATTCTTGCAAAAAGATTAACCATGAGATTTTTTTCAAATTCCCCACTAGGCTGTTTAGACTATAGTTTTATTTTCAGAACTCTGTCTGGGTATATGCACCTTCACACAACTTTCCAGCATAAAATGAAATGCTTTTTTCCTCTGGATATTAAAAATTCAATACTTGGAAACTAATACAGTTTTGCTTTTTTATTTCATTCATTTTAATGCTCTTGTCCCAAGACTTCTCACTTCTCTAATATATGGTCACTTTAGAGCTTTGATTTAATGATTTATTTCCTGTTATAGTATTTCTTATAATATGGTGGTGTAATTTTATTATATACATATCTATAGGATAGGCACACTGACTCTTTAGCCAGCAGATAATAACATATACAGGTTAAATACAGGAGAGCTCAATCATTTTGCATTCAACTTTTATTAGGAATGGGTTAGTGACCAAAAATACAAGCCACTAGTAGAAGGAGTTTAGTTTTTAAATTTTGCTTTCGGACTGTGCTGAAGCGGATTTATAGCCTGCACAGTTTTATCTACGTTGGACATCTCTGGACTTTGGTGATTGATATAGATATTTATGATTATTTGTTTGGTTACAAAGAAGAGAAACCCACTCCAGTCACCTCCAGAAATCTGTGGTTTCTGGTGAGGGTGCTTATGAAAAAGAACTGAACTTGGAGGGTTCAGGTTCTGAGGCAGTTCTGGGGTTAGTTTTGGTTTCTTTCTGAGTGTCTGCTTACTTCTTTTCTGTCATCCAGCTTCCCCTGCCTCTCCTTTAAATGTTTCCTTCCCCTTCATAACTTTGACTTGCAAATGACTTTAACTTATTCTGGGCCCAATATAATCCTGTAGTTTTACCGGTCCCACTGCCAACTCTTCCCTTAGTCTCCTGAGTCTACATTGAACAGAGAGAAAGGGATCCTGAACCCTTTTGGGACTAGGTTCTGAGTACCTGGCCAGCCAATGGATTATTAGTTCTTGGGTCAGGTGTCCATCTCTGATCCATTCAACTGTGGCCTGGGGTTGGGGCGGGGCCATGTGGTTTCCTGATTGCTTAGGCAACAGGACGGACTCTCTTGGAAGGGGTGTGGGCAAGTCAGACAATGACTGGCAGCTTCAATACAAGTACCCTAAGGTGTGTGTCAGGATTCTGAACCATCGTCATCATCAACACACACACACACACACACACACACACACACACACACACTCACACAGTTATATTCTGTATACCGCAGATAACCAAGTAACAATGTCTCTCACTCCATTTTAGAAGGAAATTTCCAACAAGATTTGAAAGATTAGGAAACACCATTTTTCCTGATTCCCCTTTTTCTTCTCTGACTGTTCTTTCTCAGTCATTTTTGTAGGCTTTCATCCCTTTGCCTATCTTGTTAACCAGCAGTCTTATCCAGAGGTTCTGTCATCAACTCTACAAACTCTGAAATATCTCATCTACTCTCCTGTGCTTTTATTGAATAAATGAATTTACAATGACTTTTAAATCTTTATCTTAAATTCTGCTATCTCAAGCTTCAAATATTATCCAGATGCCTGCTAAGATGTCCTACAGGTACTTCAAGTTTATGAATAATCTTGAGTTTTCTTCTTTCTCTTTCTCCCCACCTCCTCTGCCTTCCATACCTGTCTTCTCCTGACCCCCATTTTCTGTACAGAAGGGTGGTGCCATCACCCTTCCAGTGTGCGGAGATGGAAAAGTAGGCGTTTCCCTTTCCCTCACCTTTCTCATCTAATCTGTCACTAAATTCCGGTCTATTCTGCTTCCTAATAAATATTTATAGACTCTGTTCTCACCCTTCCACCCTCAGTTAGTACTGTTTTAGTTCAGGCGCTGTATGCTAAGGGTCAGAGCATGAGCTTTGCAGCCAGGCAGACCTGGATTTAAATCCTGCCTCTCACACTCATTCACATTCAATCCCTAGGCAAGCTACTCAGTTATTTTCTAAACCAGTGGTCTTCAAACTTGGCTGCACAGGAGGACCACCTGGGAGCTTTAAAAAAAGCACTGACACTTGGTCCAACTCCCAGGATCTTGATTTCATTGCAATGGAATGAGGCTTGAACATCGGGAGTTTTAAAAGCACCCCCCTCCCCCCACCCTGACCCCCACCAAAGGATTCCAAGGTGGAGCCAGGATTTAAAAGCACTCTCTAAACCACAGCCCTCTCATCTGTAATACAAGGGCTAATGTCCCCGGGGGCATTGTGAGGGAGTCGTCAGTAAAGTAATGCATGATAGTCGGGCCTGTGGTGAGCATGGTAGTTATTGTTAGGCAACCCCTTCGCAGCAGCCTCTAAACACATACTCTGCCTGTCTTACCAGTTTCTAGTCTGATTCCAGAGGGAAGTAGATAGAAAGCAAATCTGATCATGTAATTTCCTGCTTAAGACCCTTCAGTGGGTCCCCAGCTCTACTGAAGAAAGTCCAAGCCTCTTACTATGCCTTCACGATTTTGCTCTTGCCCATTAGCTATGTTTCCCATCACTCCTTGCCTCTCAACAATTGCATACTTAGAGTTTATGCACAAAACCTGTCTGTCAGCCCATGTCTTGCTCATGTGATCCTTCTGCCTGGAATCTTCTATTTGCCACTCCCTCCCGGGTGGTTCCAGCCCCCATCTCTCTCTTCTTCTCCTGGATAATTCTTATTTGTCCTTTGTCCTTTAGGACTGAACTCAGATCTCATCTTCATTGGGACGTCTTCCCTGATCGCTGCGCAGACCTGGTTCTTACTAGAACATGCTGAATTGTAGTCTGTGTCTCTCTCCTACTAGACTCTTTGAAGGCAGGGCTTATTCTCTTGGTACAAAGCCTGACAAATCAAAGTCCTCAAATTTTATTGGAACAAAATAGGTTCAATGCAAAACTTGCTGTATCTGTGAAGCCATACTTATAGCTAGTTTAGCCCCAATTTATTTCCTTCTTCTCTGTATTCCTAAAGCACTTGGAAATTGTTTCATCCCTAACCAGTGTGCTGTGAACAACTTAAGGACAGAAACCTTGTCTTTTAATTCTTTATAAGTTTCTCAAAGCACCCAGCACAGCAGTTTACTCATAATACTGCTTGAAAACACTCTTTGGTTGCTGGAAGCAAGTAGGGTTTGGAAGAACTCATTCAAGGATCATGGTAGAACAAACGGAAAAATCTACTTTACAAACTTCAAAGACCTGCGCTCATGTAATAATTACTAATCACATTTGGTTTTTGAGCACTTGAAATGTGACCAGGGCAATTAAGGAGCGGAATTTTAAGTTTTATTGTATTTTAATTAAGTTTAAAAACAGATACTTGATTTAATTGTTGGGAAACTTTCAATTATGTTTGGAACAACTTGGATATACGAATCCACTTTTTAAAATGACTTCATGAAATCTAAATACACATCAAAATTTTCCAGTGAAAAGTTAGCATCTGAATTGAGATGTGCTGCAAGTATAAATTAATACTGGATTTCAAAGACTTAGGTATAATAAAAAGAATGCAAAACATATCATTTATAATTTTATATTGATTATATCTTGTAATGACAATATTCTGCATATATTGGCTTAAGTAAAATACATTACTAAAATTAATTTATTTTGCTACTAGCAAATTTAAAATGCAGGGGTCGCTTGGATTATATTTCTATTGGACAGAAATATTCCAGTGCAAAACTTTGTTTTTTGATAATCCTTACTTATGATGATGGGTTTTCCTCCCTCATTGTCTAAGACAATTTTCGGTGACTAGTGGTGAGTAATTTCACAGAGAGTTAATGGAGGGGTCTCTTTTGAACTCTTTTCTGTTCATGCAGATCACAGTACACCTTCTCAGCCCAAGGAGAATAGCATCGGCCAGAACCATCACCAGGAGGAAATAATCCACAAGTTGGCCACGCAGCTGAAGGACATTGGGGACAGCATTGATCAAAGGATGGTTCAAGAGGTGAGACCTGTTTCTCCAGCAAGGGCCTGTCAGGTAGGGGGAAAGAGCAGATAGAACAATGGCTGCCAGGTGGCTGGGATGCCCAGGAATGAGCAGAACACATGGATTTATAATGTCTGGGTTATCAAACATTAGATCTGAAAGTTGGGAGCCTGACTCCACGCCAGTATTTGATCTCACACGTGCTGCTCAAACTGTGGTCCATGGACTAGGAGTCTCAGCATCACTTGGCAGCTGGTCAGATGTGCAAATCCCAGCCCACAATGCTGGAATCACAACCCATGGTTTTTTACCCACGGTCCAGGTGATTTGTGTGCACATTAAAGTGCGAGAGACTTTGCTCCACACCCTTCAACTAGGATGCATATTAGAATTACCTGTGGAATTTTAAGAATTACAGATGCCTGGGCCCCACCTGGACACATTCTGATTTAACTGGCATGAGGTGTGGCCTGGGCATCAGGCATGTTAAAAGCTCCCCAGGTAAATTGGATTCTAGGTCAAGGAGGAGAGCCTCTGCCTTCGATTGTCGTTGTCGTCCTGAAGCAACCCAGAGGTATGATCTAAGCCTCTCTCCAGCCGATTTCTTAATTTCTCCTGATTACTAGAAGAGATAATAGGGGAAAACAGGAAAGAATAATGATACATGTTTGAAATCTTAGGAGTGATGAAATCCACGGCCAGCTTAGTTTTCCTCCAGAACAGACTGTAGTTGGCAGTGGGCAGCAGAAAGAATGATGGCATAGGGTCTGAGAGAGGAGAGCTGGCTGCCCCTCAGGGCCCAACTTCTTGCCCTTCAATTCACCTGTCCTGTGATGATTTCTTGTGTGTCACTGCTGCTGCCACCATGCTGGCTTCAGGGAGTGCCATATCCTCCTTCATGTTCTGGTCAAAATGTGGACAATATGCAGCCTCTCCCTCAAAGAAAACATTCCCTGAGACAAAACATGAACGGAAGGTCCCAGCAATAGCACTACTAAAAGCAAGAAAGAAACATAGATGAAATAAATACGGACAATCGAATAAAACATTTGATGGACCAATTTCATTCAAGCAAATACTTATTGAGTGCCTACTATATGCCAGGCTCAGTTCCCTGCCTTGGCAGCTAGAGCAGAGAGCAGGACCGAAGATGAGCCGACTAGTAGATCTCAAAATCCAGGAGGGAGACAGATACTAGAACAGACGAACCGATAAACAGTCTAGTCAGACAGGATGCGACTCAGAGCAGGGTTAGAAGATACTGAGTGATGGAGAGTGGTTTGGATGGGCAATCAGGGAAGGCCTCTCTGGGGAGGTGGTATTTGAGCAGACTGGAAGTGAGGGAGCGAGCCATGGGAATACCCAGGGGAAAAGTGTTCCAGGCAGGGGACAACGACTTGGAGCTGATGGGCCTAGGAGATACTTACATATGGACTCTGCTCACTGATTGTTCAGCTAAGGTGTAAGGTGTTAAATGTGCTGGTTTTAGAGTCCCAGTACTGGATCCAAAGCCTGGCTCACCATTATTTACTATGCAACCTCGGGCAAGTTACTTAACTTCCCTGGGTCTCATCTAAACATGGAAATAATAACAATAGCTACCTGTTATGAAAATTAAATGACAGAATCTGTGTAAATCATTTAGAACAGAGCCTGACCCACAGAAAATGATCAGTAAATGTTATCTGAACCAAAAATTAGTTTGTTTTTGTCTTTGCCCTTTCAATATTTAGCGTTGAACATCTCTTTATGATGTAGCATTTCTTACAGCCTACTCATGATATTTATTGTATTCTTTCTACCCTTCAATTTCTTCTGTAGGAAAGTTTTTACCAATGGCTGTATTTTATGAATTCTAAGACAGTCTTTAGCTCAACTTTGCTGCTTCTTGAGCAGCTAACTCTCCGAATACTCATGGGTCCTTGTAATATATACGTTTTTTCGGAAAAGGAGAGACCAGAGGAGGACAAATCACAACCACCTATTTTTTGTTTGCCTCAACCCAATCAAGAGGTCACTGCTTTATGTAACTTTCTTTTCCATTTTGCCTCCTTTTCTTTCTTTCCTTTACCTTTGAAGTTGTAATTTACTGATAAGTCTGAAATTTACCTCTGCAGCTGAATACATTGACACTGAATGGCCCCAGCTTTTTTCTCTTTTTCAAAAAAATAACTTTATTGAGAAATAAAATTTACATACCAAATAATTCACCCATTTAAAGTGTAAAATTAATGGTTTTCATTGTATTCAGAGTTGTACAGCCATCATTGCAATCAATTTTAGAACATTTTCATCATTCCAGAAAGAAACCCTGAACCCAATAGAAGTCATTTCCCATTTCCTCCCATTTTTCCTCCCACCCCACCGGTCTAATTTCTGTCTCTATGGATTTGTTTATTCTGGACATTTCATATTAAGTAGGATAATACAAAATGTGGCCTTTGTGTCTGGCTTCTTTCACTAAGCATAATGTTTTTTTCAAGGCTCATCCATGTTGTAGCACTTGTCAATATTTCCTTTTTATTGCTAAATAATGTTCCATTGTATGTATATATCACATTTTATTTATTCATCCGTTGATGGGCATTTGGGTTGTTTCCACTTTTTGTCTCTTATGAATAATGATGCTGTGAACATTTGTGTGCATGTTTCTGTGTAGGCATGTGCTTTCAGTACCTTTCGGTACTTTCCTAGGTGTAGAATTGCTGTGTCATACGAGAACTATGCGTTTCACTTTCTGGGGAATATCCAGGCTGTTTTCCAAAGTGGTTGTACCACCTTACATTGTGACCACCAGCAGTGTACAAGGGTTCCAGTGTCTCCACCTTCTTGTCAACATTTCTTATTAACGGTCTTTTTGATTATAGCCAGCCTCCTGGGTTTGAAGTGGGATCTCCTTGTGGTGTTGATTTGTATTTCCCTGGTGGCTAATGGTGTGTGTCTTTTCGTGTGTTTATTGGTCACTTGTATATCTCTGGAGAAGTGTTTATTTAGATCCTTTGCCCATTTAAAAAATGGAGTTATTTGTCTTTTATTGTTGAGTTGTAGGAGTTCTTTATACATTCTAGATGTAAGTTCCTTATCACAAATATTTTTTGCAAATACTTTCTCCCACTCTGTAGGTTGTCTTTTCATTTTCTAGGTGGTATCCCTCGAAGCACAAAAGTTTTTCATTTTGACGAAGTTCAATTTATCTGTTTTTTTCTTCTGTTGCTAGCGTTTTTGATGTCATATCTAAGAAACTATTGTCTAATTCAAAGTCATGAAGATTTATACCTGTTTTCTTCTAAGAGATTTGTAGTTTTAGCTCTTGAGTTTAGGTCTTTGATCCATTTGGAGTTAATTTTTCTCTGGTGTGAGTTAAAAGTCTGTTTTCAATCTTTTGCATGTGGGTATCCAGTTGTCCCACTACCATTTGTTGAAAAGACTATTCTTTCCCTACTGAATAGTCTTGGCAACCCGGTGGAAAAATCAATTGACTCTAAATGAAAGGATTTATTTCTGGACTCTAGATTTTATTCCATTGATCTATATGTCCATCCTTATGCCTGCCCTAGCTTTTCTTGCAGCATTTTATAAAGCTGGCTTTGACCTAGACTTTTAAAGATATCTTGTCCTGTACCACAAAATTGCATTTTAGAACACTTTTAAACAGACCACAGCACATTTAAAAAATAATGTTAAAAATTTCTCCTAAGTTTGGCTCTTAAATGTCGAGGGTTTTACTCTGCTGCTTCAAGGCTTAAATCAACCAACTTCAACAGAATTTCAAATCTGGCCTGGTGCATTTCTTTCCTATAAAGTCATCATTTATTCACCTTTTGTACTTTTCTTAATCAAGTGGTCACATTGATTCTCCAGATCTCTTCCTGCTTTTGATATATTTAAAGAAACTTTTATTCTTGCTCTTAGAACTCCTTAGTAAGGAGCTCACCAAGTTATAGTTCTGACTGCAGAATTGATTGTCCTTGAGCTGTCACATATCTTGCCTTCTTATTCTTTTCTCTTAAGCAAGCATTCTGTGTTTTCAAATAGGCCTTGATTCTCAAAATAACTTCTTCTATTTTTCTATTTAGTTACATAGAGTTTTGATTCAAGGACCTGGTCTTTTTTTTTTTTTAATCTGGGGCATGTAATTTTCCTAGATATCACATGTGTTTTAAAAATAGTCTTCCCATCACTTTTAGGATCTTAAATGTGTCTTTGAAATTTTTCTGTACAGGAAGGACTGTTTTCTTCTGGGTTCTAGAAACTGCCCCCTCCCTGTCCCTATAGGCCTCGGAGTGAGTGGTAAGGACTCTGCAGTTCCCAGCATCACCCACTGTGTTCCCCTCCCCCTTTGCCGATGGTCTATTTAACTCTCCCTGAATTATCCTAATTTGGGTATGCTATCTGTTTTCTCTGGGGGCTTGAATGACACAGTAATACAGAATGACACAGGGAATTTCTTAGTTTGTTAGAAAGAGGGGAGGGAAGCTAATATTTATTAAACAATCTTTTCCAGGTACTCTTTGAAAACACTCATGTTTTTATTCAGTTCTCCCAGTAACCCTATCAGTTAGAGGTATAAGTATTTTAGGAGAAGCAGTTGAGGTTCAGAGAGATTCGATAACCTATCTAATGTCGCTCAGCAACTAAGTGACAAAACTGGAATTTAAATATATGAGCCTCTGACTCAGTGCTCTATACATTTCCTTGTCTGCCTTGCTGGAAGGAAATTCATTCAATTTTCTTAACTGATATAAATTATAAAAGGGAAAAAAATCCACTATTGATTCCCAGTTACAGGACAAAGTCTAAATTCCTTAACCTGCTGCTAATGATTTATCATTCATTCATTTATTCAATTAATATTTATTGAGTATCTACTGTGTGTCAGGCTCTGTTTGGTACTGGAGATATGGCAGTGGTCAAAAGAGACAAAACTCCCTCATCTCATGGAGCTTATATTCTAAAAGGGAGACAAATAACAAATGAATAAATAAATAAAATATATCATTTATCAGACAGTGATAAATATTTTGGAGAAAGATAAGCCAAGGAAAGGCATGAGGAGTGTTGGAGGATTTACACTTTTAAGTAGAGGTGCTAAGGGAAGACCTCCCTGAGAAGGTGACTTCTGAGCAAGCCTTGACAGTGTGGGAGGGAGCCGCGGACATCTGGGGGCAGAGCAGCTGGAGGCAGGCATGTTTGAAGAATAGTGAGGAAGCCAGTATGACGGAAACTGAGTAAAAGAGAAAGTTGTGAAAAGGTACCATCCGAAAGGTGGGTTGGCAGTAGATTAGTTAGGACCGTGAGGCCACCGTAAGGACTTTCCTTCTGAGTGAGGCTAAGCCATTGGAGAGCACCGAGCAGAGCAGCCGCATTTCAACAGTCAACTGAGGTAGCTGTGTTGAGATTTGACTGCCGGAGGAGTGGCAGGGACAGGGAGAGCCATTTGTAGCTGACCCTCCTTCTCTTGATGTCCGTTTATAAACAGTGGCGTTTACTCACAGCTCCACAACCCGCGGCGCTCTTTGTCACCTCCAGCTTTGCTCATATTCCCTCCCCTCTTCATCCACCCAAGTTCTGTGCAAACCTCCTTGCTTCTTTGAGAGGACTAAGAAAATGCTCTGGGAAGCCAGAGGAAGAGGTGATCAGCCCTGAAAAGAGTGAGAAGAGGCCCCCATTTGCTGATGGTCAAGATGGGAAAACACGTCTAGAGGAAGACTTCCCAAGGTCGTGTGGAAGATACGGGCATTGTGGAACAGATCAAAACAGTCTCCTTCAGCTCGTATAGTTCATAAAGCAGCCCAAGAAGCTTGTTTTTGGCATTGATTGAACTGATATTAATATTGAATTTCTAACTTTGCATTATTCTATTGCCTTTTTAAAAAAAACCCTCTCTCTCTTCCTCTCTTTCAGGATTTTCAACAGGAAGGCAGAGATGCACTGGCTCGTTTTGTCTTAGTTTTCTTCGGAGGAGTTCATGTGTTGTTGCGCTTTCTCTGGAATAACCATTTGATGTAAAAGGAATGTAAATGTCAAGTTCTGTTCTCTTTCTACCCTCTGAGAAACATGAATCCCACCGGGACAGATGGGAAGAAGACCCTTCTCTGTGTTTCTCTCTTTCTACTTGTCACTGTTGGTTTATGCCTGGTTGGTTGGGGAACTGCGGACTTGCCAACCATTTGTCTGTTCAGAGCCCCCGGCTGTGAGAGGTCTGTGATTGCCTCATGGTAGAGCCCAAGGTGGACTTCAGAAACCATGAGGTACTGTGGATGGTCCCAATGCTCCTTGTAAGGACACCTTGAGAATTTCCTTCCATGAGTGAAACTGATCTCATCCACAAACCAGAGGTCACAGAAATGGGCCCTTTCTCTCGGGCCATCCCTGGGTACCGCCAGCGACCTGTTGGCCCCACTCTTGTTGCCCATGTCCATATCTGCAGCGCCCTGATTCTCCTTCCTTTTTGTCTATCTCTCCCCTCTTTGAGAAGTATTACAGGTATTAAGAAAGTTTGTTGTTATAAATTATAAGTTCTGAATATGTTTCTTGAGTTCTTTGTAGGAAAAGTGTTATTTAAAAAATTGTATTAATTTAAAAATGAAATAAATATTGTTACTTTATGCAGCATAAAGCACCTGTGCATATTTCTTTTGTGAAGGAGGGATTCCACTTAGTCCTGCTCATATGGGCTCATAATTTCCTAGACTTAAATCCTACATAGCATCGCCTTTGTTCTTCCGAAGGGAAATGGCCCCATTTTTTTAGTCTGTCTCAGGCACCTGTGTAGTTCTATCATCACCTTGGTTTTTGCTTGCTGGCATGGAACAGATCCTTAAACTTCTTTCTTTTCTTTTCTTTTCTTTTCTTTTCTTTTCTTTTCTTTTCTTTTCTTCTCTTTCACTCTTTTGAATAGGTACTTATTCATATGATTCAAAAATCAAAATGATATAAAAAGGTTTGCAATGAAAACCCTTGCTCTTATTTTCTATCCTGAATCCCAATTATGTTTGCTTGTCCTTCCAGAGTGTCTTTGTACAAATATCAGTACACACACACACACACACACACACACACACAAAAGGTAGCATGTAATACACACTGTTTTGTACCTTTATTTTATTTTCCTTAGCATGGTGGTCAGGCACTGTTCTAGTTGTGTTACAAATGCATGAACTCTGTTACTCTTCAAAACAACCTATGAGACAGGTATTATTAGCTCTATTTTGCTGTTAAGGAAACTGAGGCAGTAGTTCGAAAAGCAAGGCAATAAATAGGTTAACTAACTTGCTCAAGGGCGCACAGCCAGTAACTGACAGCTGGGATTCCAGGCCAGACAGGCTGCCCTCGGCATCCAGCTGCCTAACCACTCTGTGTACTGCTCCTTGGAAAGCTTGCTGCAGTCCAGAGCTCCGACAGGTCCTGCAGAGTATTCTGTTACATGGATGGACCATGATTTCTCATCAGCCCCCCCCCTTGAATGGATGCCCGAGTTGTTTCTAATCTTTTGGTATCATAAGCCATGATGAAATAAAAACCACATAAAACATTTTGAATATGTGCAGGTATATGAGGTCTGACAATTAAGTTTGCGAACTTCTTGCAACGATGTCGCTAACATTTTTTTTTTAATATCAGAGGGATTATTCATTATGAATTTGTACCAACTGGACAAACAGTTAACCAAGTTTACTATTTGGGAGTGCTGAAAAGGCTGCGTGAAAAAGTTAGATCACCTGAACTTTTCACCAACAATTCATGGCTCTTGCATCACCACAATGCACCAGCTCACACGGCACTGCCTGTGAGGGAGTTTTCAGCCAGTAAACAAATAATTGTATTGGAACACCTTCCCTACTCAGCTGATCTGGCCCCTAATGACTTCTTTATTTACCAGAAGATAAAGGAAATATTGAAAGGTAGACATTTTTATGATATTCAGGACATCAAGTATAATACGACAGCTCTGATGGCCATTCCAGAAAGAGTTCCAAATTGCTTTAAAGGGTGGACTAGGTGCTGGTGTCAATGCATCACTTTCCAAGGGGAATACTTCGAAGGTGACCGTGGTGATACTCAGCAGTGAGGGATGTAGCACTTTTTCTAGGATGAATATGCGAACCTAATTTTCTGACCTCCTATTTGTTGAGTAAATTTCCATTTATGGGATTGATGGGTGAAGGGTGAATGCATGTCTAACTTTGCTGGATCCTGCCATACTGCCCTGCATGAGTTTGTACCACTTTATACATCCAATGAAGTGCCTGTTCCCTCAGCCTCTCCAGCAGATTATGTTCCCAAACTTTTGAATTTTTGTTAAATTAGCAGGTAAAAAAATGATATCAGAATAACTTTAATTTGCACGTCTTTATAATGAGTGAGTCTGAGCATCTTTTTCTATGTCCAGGGGCCAGCGGACATTTTGTTTTATGTGGAATGCCTATTCACATCCTTTGCGTATTTTTCTATCGGATTTCTTGTTCTTACTGGTTTCTAGGAGCTAGCTAGCTCATGACATGTCAGGCCAAGCCTTTATAACAGCATCTACACCCTTAGATTTTCAGCAGAAGGTCATTAAGACTTCTCCCCCTCTTTTGTTCGGTGAGTATGTTGGTTTGCTTTAGTGCTTACAACCTCTCTCGGTTTCCCCTCAACATGGGGAGAGCTGAGGCAGGTGCGCACGGGTGACGATGGGTGGGCAGCAGGCCTGGGGCCGCCGGAAGGCTGGGGAGAACATGCCCCCGTCTAGGATGAGTATTCGAGTGTAATTGTCCGACCTCCTATTTGTTGAGTACATTTCCATTTGTGGGATTGATGGGTGAAGGGTGAATGCATTTCTAACTTTGCTGGATCCTGCCATACTGCCCTGCATGAGTTTGTACTACTTTCTACATCCAGTGAAGAGCACCACACCAGCTCTGATGGTGGCGCTCTGGCCCCAGGCGGTCGGGCCTTCGCCAAACGGCAGGCCCAGGAAGGTCGTCCAGCCTCAAGCGGGAGGCACCGGGGGCAGGCCAGCAGCAGAGCCGGCCCCCTCCCATCCTGCGGAGACGCGCAAGGACGAAGTAAAATTGGTCTGTCGTCCCGAGCCCAGGAACCAGGGTGCCCTCGGCTCCCCAGATCCTTCAGAATCCCACCTTCATCACCCTGGAACCAGGGCCAGGCTGCTGGAGAGGCTGTCCACCGGCGGCGGCAGGATGCAAGCAGAACCGGCGTCTCACGGCGGAGCCACAGCGCCCTGGGGCTCCGCTCCCGCAGAAGCCGGCCCCGGCCCTCCCCGGGGCGGGAGTGGAAGCCGGATCCCGCTCTTTCGTTTTCGTTTCCCGGAAGGATAGAGATTACCGGAGCGCCCTGCGCGCCTGCTCGCCGGGAACCTGAGCGCACACTGCCCGGCACTGAAGCGACTGCCTCCCACGAAACCTTCCAGTTCTCCCGGCCAAGTTAGGGATTTGGGAAAGGAGGGTCAGAGAGCGCCGGCTCGGGGCCCAGCAGTCGCAGGCTTTGGGGCGCTCACGACGACAGCCCGGTGACTCCCTCACCTCCACCTGTAATGCAGGTAAGAGCCTGGGAGCTGAATCACACAGCGCAGACGCGGAGCCGCTTGCCCCCCAGCCCTTCTCCACCACCTCGTTTTCCATACCCATTTTATCGGAATATTTTTTTTGTCCTGGCGGGAATCTCACTTTCCAACACATTCCCAAACCTCGTCATGCATTCCCTCACCGCCCCTCCCTCTCCTCCACCAAACTCACCTCCACCCCTTCCCTCTCTCTCGTTCTGAAACTCCTCTGTGTTATGTACTGCTCCTCCTTCCCTCCTCCTCACCCCTACATCAATCAGATGTGAAGTCTCTGGAAGTTCCTGCACAAGGCAGACCTCACAGCCGACACACAGAACCGCGAAGGGGTCCCCCTCCTCAGCAGCCCCTCATCTGCCTGCCATATTTCCCTGGGAACCTCAGAACCTTCTTCAGAGATGGGTCCCCCTCCCACCCCCAAGGCCTTTCCCACTCCCCTCTCTCCAAGATCCATATCTGTGTTTTCTCAGACCTCTCCCTGGCCTTCATGCTGAAACCCAGAGCTCGGGCTCTCAGCCGCAGCTCCCTGGCCGGCACGGCCCAGCTGCAGCCCTGGAATTCCCCATTCCTCTTGCTAGGAAGAGGGTGGAGGAGCAGACAGGGAGTTTCCTGGAAGTCCTAGGCCTTGAGCCCCTCTAGCTTGGCAAGCTCCTACTGCCAGGTGGCACCTCTGAGGCTGGGTCACCTGGGAAACAGCACCAACTGGGGGGGTGGGCATCGGGCAGAAATGGTGGGAACCACCCCAAAAGGGTGCTGGATGCTCTTCTGCAGTGGCCAAGGCTTCTGGAGTTTGCTTTGCTGGCTTCAGATCCACAATCTTTTACTGAAGATTGCCCTCCTCAGACACCACGAGATGAATGTCATGCTCTTGAAGGCCCTAGAGTGAGAAAATGACTCTTGCTGGGACTGGTTTCACTTTTACTTTTCTTGATGTGGCAGCCTGTGCCTGGGCGTGAGCCCCAAGGATCCTCCTGTTTCTACAAAATCCTGTGACTTTTTTCATCCCCTCATCCCGATGGATAAGCCAAATCACCTCTAGGCCGATTGTAAAATTGTAATGACACAGACATCCCTCAGTGGGACTCTGGGGTTCAGAAATTTATCCTTTCTTTTTTCTCTTTTGAAGACAGCATTTACTTGTTAGTTTCTTGTTTCTGATTTAAGGTTAGTTTATTGTTTCTGATTTAACGTCCCCTATGTCCTCTCACTAAGGTCTCAGTGAGTATTCCTAGGCTCTTAGATGTCCAGCTTACAAGTCAAGTCTTGGGAGGGGAACCTTCTGGTGAGGTTAGGCTTTTCATGAAAAGCTTGAATTGGAAACATGAAATCTATCAAGTGTCCACTGTGAACAAGATGTTAGTGGTACCAAGCTGAAGACACACACTGTTCCTATCTTTAAGGTAGATGCAGAGATGGACGCTCTTTCTGTTTGATTAAAATTCTTAATACATTTTATGGGTGACTGAGCCTTCACCCAGATGCTCATTGACTGCCCTGGATTTTCCTCTCTCTAGGAAGGAGCATTGGCGGGTTTTCCTGGGAACACCTCGGCAGCCACCCCACCCCCAGGCACCCAGGCCCAAGCCAGATGTGAAGCTCGAGTGGACCTGCTGGGCGAGGGGGAAATCTGCAAGTTGCCAGGAAGACTCCGTGAGTTGAGGGGAGGAGAAAGGCTGATGTGTTTAAAAGACATAAATGTAATACATAATCTCTTCTTATGTAAGGAATTAACATCCCTCCATTTGCCATTTCTTTCCTGGATTTTCTTTAACTGTTTCTTGGTAAGGAAGTTAGAGGAAGTAAATGTGAATTCTCCTCGCAGAGAACATAGTCGACACCACCAAGTGTGGGGGTGGCAGCCTCCTCATTGGTAAGACGAAGGTTGGCGTCGGATGAGGGCTGGGTCCCTTCTAGCCTAAAAACAAAGAGTTAGGGACATTGCCAGTGAAGAAGCCAGATACAGCTAAACAGTTGTATGTATGTAGAACCCTCATTAAAATAATTATGTTTAATTTTTATTGTTGCAACAGTAGCATGTGCTTATTGTAAAAAATTGGGAAATAACAGGAAGGCATAAGAAGAATATATATAGAACAATCAAATCCACCCAAATATAACCACAGGAAATGTATTGGCCATGGCCTTTAATTTCATTTTCCTAAGTTATGCTCTTGCCTGAGGAAACTCATAGCCATGGAGCAGGCTGTAGACGAATATATTTATGCCTATGTTTCAAATGGCAGAGCTGAGAGGTAGAAAAGCTAAGTGACATGTTGAAGATCACACAGGCTCTCCACGCTAAGGCTAAACCTTGGTCCTGCCGATAATCTTCTAAGAGATTTTTTAATGCACTTCCTAAGCCGTGGAAATCATGGGGCAGGCTGGTAGGATCTTTAACCTGGGTGGGGGTCTTCGGCAGCTGTGGAAGGCATGTCTGACCTGGGCTATAAAGCATCCAGGCCACTTCCTGCTCGGCTGGCCCAGGGCCTGGAACACTGCTGTATCCATTCTACACCCTTCTGATTTCCTGGCCACAACCTGAGTTTTGAGGTGCTGGCAGGGTGGAGCAGAATGTGGGGTGTGACTGCACAGGCCTCAGGAAGATCTTGCTACTCCAAGTGCCTCTGCTGCCCGCTGCTTGGCATTCTTGTAGTGGGGAACAGAGCGTGTCTCTCCATGATGAAAGAGAAGGTGGGGACTGACACAGGGGGTCTCTCCTGTCCACACGCCTGGAAGCAGCCCTCACCTCCTCAGGATGGCACATGGGTGGATGAAGACCCAACCTCCTTACCCCGGGGTTGCGATAACTCAGGGTGTGCTCTCACAGTCCCCCAGAGATCCCCATTGGGGTGGAGCTCCAGTTGCCCACAGTGCTAACTGGGGAGACCCTTGGAGTGTGGAGGTGTCCCCGGTGCCTCAGAGCAGGTGGCAGGAAGTGACAGTATGTTTTGAGGAGAAGGACGGGGAGCTCTGTCAGGAACCTCTGTTGTTTCATCTTGTCCAAATGCCAACCCTGGCCAGTAGTTTGGGGCTCAGGGCTGCTCCCAGGAGATATAGTCACATAGAGGGTAGGATTTGGGCTTCATTCCCAGCCCCAGCTATGGTGATGAGGAAAATCAGGACCTTGGGGACAGATCTGAAGACCCTGAGTGTTGCCGCTGAGCAGGAGCTTGAGGTCATCTAATCCAGTCCCCTCAGGGCAGTTCAGTACGCTGAGCCTCGGAGTGGGAGGGGCTTCCCTTCAGGTGCCACAGGACCCTCTGGATTGTCTCCCATTGTCTCCCCCATATTAAAAAACTCCCACAACCAGCTCACCAAGGCCTAGAATGTCAAAGCTGGGCTGGTAAAGACTCCAGTTGTCACCTCAGGTAACTTCCACATGTTCCAAATAAGGAAACTGAGGCCCAGGACATTTGTTTTGACCAAGGTCAAGTACCCTTCAGTCCCTTCCCTTTGGCTGGTGCCTAACACAAGGTTACTGGGTGAGAGGGGACAGGAGGAGAAGCGGGGATTTAGAAAGTTTAGTCATCACCTTGGTAAAGGCAATTATACCAGCCTCTTACTTTTTTGAAGCCCCCTTCAGTGAGGCCCCGCTGAGAGGGTCATCAGGTCCTCTGGCACATTTCTAGCGATGGGAATTTACTCCCCTCTTGAGCCAGCATGTTCCCTGGTTACTCAACCCAGGATACAGGCTCACTGTGACCTATTTAGAGCTCCTGAGGTACGAGTCCTACTGCCTTGGGTTAGATTTCTCCAGAAGCAGACCCTGAAATACTTCCCCACAGTGGAGAGAAGGAATTCCAAAGTGTTCTCTCAGGCCACTGTGGGCAGCTGGAGCTCCTCCCCAGTGGGATCTCTGGGGGACAGTGCGAGCACACCCTGAGTTATCGCAACCCCAGGGTAAGGAGGTTGGGGCTTCATCCACCCACGTCCCATCCTGAGGAGGTGAGGGCTGCTTCCAGGCGTGTGGACGCCCCTGTGCTCCCAGTTGCCCTGCTCACGGGCTGACGCAGGCACAGTGAGGGGCAGCGTTCCACATTTAGCCGCCTTCAGATTGTAGAGGTTGAGAACCAAGGGCCATGGGCAGGGCCAACAGCATCTCCTATGCGTCTTATCTTTGATTCCATGACTCATATTTACTTCTGAAATATTCAGACAATACAGTTGTGGCCCTTAGTAAATATCTAACAGTCTTAAAAGATAGGTTACATTGAATGACTCATTTTCCTGTCAACAACATCACAAATAAGCAAACTGCTGACACCTAATGAGGGCTTGATCTTTCAGATGGCTGGGGTGATGTCAGCCCCAGTTCGTACATTCCTGGAATTGGGGTTGTCATCGCCGGGCATCTCTCTGACATTTATTTATTGACATTGACATTTATTCCCAGTAGCTCCTCCCACTCCTTCCACCTCCAGCTTCCATGCTAATCAACAGGGCTGATTTGCCTCAGCAGGAAGATAAACAAACAAAACAAACCTGGTTTAGCTTTGTGAGTCAGCACCAAGTGGAGCACACAAGCTAGTTCCTCGTGGAGCTCACTTTTCTGTGTTTATTTACCTGACAAAGACATGCAGTGGAGCAGTGGAAAATCCACGCCCAGGACGATTGTAATGTCTAGTGACAGGAAGAGGGTTGGGGTGGAGTGGCTGGATCCACAGGGGCAGAGTGCCCCCCACTCACAGTAGGAGACTCAGGCGTCCCTCAGTGGAAGTGGAGAGTGAAAGAGGATTCGTACCTCCCCGTCCCCTTCTGTGACCCGGGGGTCCGCCCAGGCTGGGACAAGTCGGAGCTATGAAGGCATAGAGGCCCTGTGACCACTTGCAGGACCTGGGCTGAGGCCACAGGGGAGCGAGTCTGGGACAAGGTGATGCCACTTCAAGGGACAACTTTGGGGATTTTGAGAGGAGGCAGTTTAGAGTTGACCACCAGCACAGCCTCATTCAGTGACAGAGAAACTGAGGCTCCTTGAGTGCAAGAAACATCTGTGATGCTAACGGCCAGATGTGGCCTCAATCCCAGACTCTTAATTTTTGGTCCTTAGTCTCTTCATTTTCCAGGAGCTTATTCCTGGAAACAAAAGCTCTGTGAACTTCCCACTGTCGGATGTAGGGGGATTGAGATAGCTTTGTGTTTTGACATTGACTGTCAAAGTTCCTAGTTGTGACTAAGCCACAGGAAGAGAGAGACATATAACATCACATCTGATGTTCAGATGTCACAGGCAGAGGGATGGCACCTCTGCACGTCCCTGGCTGTGCAAACAAGGGGAAAGGACCCTAGGGGAGCTCCAACAGTTTTCATCCCCTACTCAGGCTTACATCTTCACTTACAAGACAGTCCCGGGTGCTTATTTTAATAGATACAGTTCTAATATGGGCTTTTCATGAGAGCTGTGGAAATGCAGGTTCTGGTTCAGGAGGCGTGGGGTGGGGTCTAAGATTCTGCATCTCTAATAAGCTCCCAGGTGCTGCAGCAGCAGCTGGAAATGCATCCGAGGACCTCATTTTATGTAGCTAAATCCTAACAGTGATTTTCAAAGTGCTGGTCAAGATTCACGAAGGAGGTGAAATCAATTTGATGGGTCAAGATATGAGGTGTGATCAACAAATACAGTGAATGTTTAAATAAAAAAAAAGTATTACAGTAGAAGACACATTGCAATTAACCCCCCCTCCCCCCAAAATACTTCCCCTCGCTTCAAATACTTATCCCATCATTCTTGCCACTTTCTGAAGCAGTTCTGGAAGTCCTCTTTCGTGAGTGTCTTTACTTCATCCTCCATCATGACAATGCTCCGTGTCACACATCACTTCTGGTACAGCAATTTCTGTCAAATAAAAACATTACAGTGTGTCCTCATCCACCTTATTCACTGGATCTGGCACCATGTGACTCTGGCTCTTCCCCAGTCACAATGATTCAGGACACTGAGGCAGCCACAACAGCACAACTAAAGACACTCACGAAAGAGGACTTCCAGAACTGCTTCAGAAAGTGGCAAGAACAATGGGATAAGTGTGTTTGAAGTGAGGGGGAGTATTTTGAGGGGGATTAATGGCAATGTATCTTCTACTGTGATAATTTTTTTTTTAATTTAAATATTCACTGTATTTTTTTATCACACCTCATAAATATTTAAAAAAAATGAAATAGAATGTATCAGTACAATGTAAATAGTAAAGGTGATTTCGCAAACACTTTGTTTTGGTTATTATATGTACATGTGTGCGGGAGGGTCGTGATATTTTTTACTGTGGGTTGAGGTTAGACTGGTTTGAGAAAGCCTGCCCCAGATCATGGCATGTTAGAAGCAGTACGTCAGATGGATGCAAGTGTAAAACAGAGAAGTGGGGTGGAGTGGGCAGGATGGAGACTAGAAGTGAAGGTTCAGGAAGCTGTGAGAACTGACAGTGGCGTCATCACCTGAGGTGAAAGGGAATCTGGCAACCAGCAAACAGATGGGAGATTCCCAGATCTAACAGTTTAAGGACAAAGAGCCACCCCCTCTAAACTCAGGGCCTGGGCTGGGCCATAGGCTTCTTTGTGCAAATGGAAAAGACCCCTCATTTTGGAAGACGCCAGGCCAAACCTTGGCTGGGGTCCCCCCACTCTCTCACTCGTCCCTTCAGGTGGTGCAGGACACAAGACAATGGTATGCACTGGCCCTGCCCCCACTGGCTGGTGTGATTACCAAGAAAGACAGTCCCAGCCAAGACAACCAGGGCAAGGAATGTGCTGACAGATGTGAGGGGCCTCTGGACAGACAGTGTCACACAGTAAACGAAGGACATTGATAATGCTAACCCACAGCCATCATGGCAGAGAAACAAGCTACTTCTTCTGTTTTGAGGCAGTCTCACCAATGAGGATCTGATAATCATGACAAAGGCCATTTGTTTTGTACTCTTGACCAGGTATTTGCTGGACAAATCAGACACACCGTCTGATTAACTGCACTCAGAAGTCCTGGGAAATAGCTTCTGTTATTACCCCTGCCTCACAGGTGTGAAAGCTGGCTAGAGTGAGGTGAATTATCTTGTCCATAGTCACCCACCAGTAAAATGGTGGAGATGGGATTTGAACCCACGTCCCTCAGACCCCACAGCTGTCACTCACTCTGAGCGACAGCCTCCAGCATTAGATGATGCCAGCTCCCATTTTTAGAAGACCAGCCAAGCATGTTACTCCGTCTCCTGCATTTGTCCTGGGGGCCCTGCCAGGTAGGTAGCAGCCAGCTGTTCTGATTTGGTTGCTGAAGGTTGGACCAGCTCTGTTGCTCCCAGAGGTCACTTGACCTAGTAATCTGCAGGGTGTGGTGAGGAGTAGCAGGGAAATACCTTTGCTGGGGGGGAGGGGCAGCTTGAGGGAATCTTGAAACCAGGGCAGAGGGGTTTTGACTTGATAAAGTTAATAATTGGGAGACACTTTAGTTTCTTGAGCAGGAGTGAAAGGAATGCTGTGGTAAGAGAGACCTGGTTGTGGGGGGTCAGTTAGGGGGCTGGAGAGAGGGATGGTCAGATGCCTCGAGGACTTTTGGCCCACGCTGATTTGCTCAGCTCCCTCATTTAGGCAATTTGTATTTACTGAGCATCTACTATGTGCCAGGCATCGCTGTAGGTGCTGGAGAGACAGCAGTGACTGAGACTGGCAAAGTCTGTGCCTCATGGAGCTGACATTCTAGTGAGGGATGCGGTGACAACATGAGGTAGCACTGTGCCCGCTGATAAGGGCAATACAGCTGAGGGGGTGGGGAGCCCCCACATCCAGCCCTGCTCTGGGGGTGGGGGTTGGAGTCTTGACTCTTCAGGGAGACATGTGAGCCCTCCCACTGTGTCCTGGACAGGCAGCTCCTCTGGCTACCCCAGCTAGCGAGGACTCTGTCCAGAAACTGGGAGCTGTCCAACCTGGAAATCCCCACAGAGCAAGTCTCGGGGCAGGGAGAGGAAGGTGAGCCTTGGCTGGAGTCCTGACAGACAGATTGTTGGTGTGAAGGACTGAAAAGGCAGTGTATTATTGCCAAGAGAGGGAGAAGCCGTGGGGTGTCCTGCAGGTGAAGCCCCTTAGGTTGCTAAGGGGACACCAGGTAGGCCCAACCCAGTCACTAGGTCAGGGGGACTTCTGGGGCAAGTCGACACCTCAGTGCTACTCACCAGCATTTGTTGAGCTCCGAGGTGTGCTGGGCCCCGCGCCAAGCATTTTACACGCATTACCTCATCTAACATTAAGAGCTCTGTTTGTCTCGGAAAGCATAAGCTGCATGCCAGGCACTGGGCTTTAAATGGATTCCCTGGTACAGTCCTCGTGACAGCCCCGTGTGGCTGAGACTGTTTGTTCCTCAGATGAGAAAATCGATACACAGTCACTTAGGTCCCATCATTTACAGCTGGCCTGGCACCACCGTCATTGGAACTTTTTGTTGTATGTTTTTGCTTTACTGGGTTTTTTTTTTTTTTTTAGGTATAACTTAATGCAGTTAAGTGTTCACACCCTAAGTGTACAACTGTTATGAGTTTTTATTCGTGTATACACCCATGTAGCCACCATGTAGTTCAAGACCTAGACCATTTCCAGTGCCCCAGAATGTTCCCTGTGCCTCTCGTCAACCCTCCAAAGGGCGACCATTCTTCTGCTGTCTTCCCCA
Organism: Rhinolophus sinicus; assembly: GCF_057876585.1. Taxonomy (NCBI): domain Eukaryota; kingdom Metazoa; phylum Chordata; class Mammalia; order Chiroptera; family Rhinolophidae; genus Rhinolophus; species Rhinolophus sinicus. Next base: position 103,050,624 of record NC_142502.1, read on the forward strand.
GACTAGCACTGTCTGGTGTTTTTTATTTTATTTTATTTTTTTTACTTTTATTAGCATTTATTTGATGTTGAATTTACTCCTGGGCCATAAATATTTGTTTCTTCAGTTTCTTCCGGGGGATCTTTTTCTTCCGTGCAGCCTCTTCTGGTTTAGGCCAATCTGCTCTTTCTCAGTTAAGATCACCTCAGTGTGGCAGGGAGAGCACATGTGTGGGTTAACCCGCCCACGAGCTCTGTAAGTTCCGCGTTGCATCTTGGGAGCTTTGTTCACCTGGCTGTGCTCACTGACCAGAGTCTACGTGTAAACCCTTACGCTCAGCATCACTCTCTGCATTTTTAAGCATGTGCAGAAAAATTCTGGACTCTTTTTGGGCCACTGACCCTGTGTCCACCCCACTGTTGGGCCTGGGCACGTCTCCCACTTCCACCATTGTGACAATGGAATAGCACACATTGCTCCTGTAACGTGACGTCCTTCAGATACTTGGTGGCTTTTCGGAGATGCATACCCTTGATGGCCTGGGCAGTTTCACGAGTGTTCTTAAAATGAACCCGTAATTTGAACCTCTCGATTTACATGGTTTTGCAGGGTCCTCTGGGTCAAACGAATAGTGAACCATTTTCAGAAGTCACCTCAGGCCGCTTACGGGAAGAGCACTGTCTATTCTTGATTATAGTTTTATATCTGGCTTCTTGCCCCGGTGTAGTATCTCTGAGCTTTATCCGTGTGTCGTGAGCATTCACGTGGACTTTCTGGTTTATTGCCAAGCAGCATTCCATTACATGAAAACATTACAGTTTGATTGTTCTGTGGCTGATGGATATTTGGGATGGTTCCAATCTTTGTGATGAACAGAGCCATGGTGGACACTTGCATACAGGTCTTTTCGGTGGGTGTGCTCACCATGTCTCTTAGGTCTTTACTTACGTGTGGAAATGCTGGGTGTAATTTATACAATATGTAGCCCGGGCTCCTAACCTCTGCACCACATTGCCCCTCAAATAGCACAGCAGCCCAGAGAGGCCGTGTCATTATCCCATTTCACAGATGGGGAAATTGAGGCCGAGAGAGATTGAGTGGCTTATCTAAGGTGACTTTGGGCTGAACGGGAACCCAAACCCTGAACTTGGGGATTTGGCCCCAAGCTAGATGGTCGACTCACTGATGAGAACATGGTCCTTTCCTAGGGTTTGAGTCCTATCCGAAAAGCCTTTTGACCTTAGTATTTTTTGAAGACACAGGGAACAAGAAGGTCCCTTGTCTTTATCATGGTACTGGAAGTGCTGGCTGCAATGGGGTGAAAGGTGAGGGTAGGAGAGAACATGACATAATGAAAGGAAAGCCAAATGCCACTCCAGGCAGGTGATAGCCTTCAAGGTTTCCGGTGCTGTTGTGGGCTGTGTGTGACCTCAGGGCCCCGTCAGAAGCCCCCTGCCCATCTCTGTGGATCTGGGAGCAGGACCACACCTGTGGTTGATAATGTCTGCAAAGTTCAGGGTTTTCCTCTTTTAGTGTAACTGTAGTGTTTTCATGGAGGCAAGACCCTCTGGCCAAACACAAGAAAATAGACCCCTCTGACTCAGGAATCATAGTTTTGAATTTCCAGACTGACAGCCTCAAATATCATAAAATAGGCAACACTGCAAAAAAACTGAAGTGCCAGTTGGTCCCCAGAGCCCTGGAAGCCCTGCCTGGCTGTGTAGACCCGCCCCGACATCCCCTGAATCTCACCACTAGGCGGCCTCTGAGTTTTACACCACGCAGCCTTTTCTCTCTCGCTTATCACCAGACTGCTCTCCCAGGGAGGCTCTAAATTCCTGTTTCCACCAGCAAGGCGTCCTTGTCCGTGGTTCCTGCTGGGTGCAGGTGTTATTAAAATGATATCTCATTCTTCTGTGATTGTGCCTGTCCCCGACTACTGAGGTGACAGGCTGTCCCACATGTTTATTAGTGGATCGGAGGCTCTCGCCTGGCAGCGATTTTGCTCTCCTCCCCTTGGGGACATTTGGCAATGTCCACAGACATTTTGGGTTGTCACACCGTGTGTGTGTGCGCGCGTGTGCGCACGTATGTGTATGTGCATGTGCTCACACGCACATGCACACACCCTGCTATCTAGTGGGTAGAGGCCAGGGATACGGCTAAACATTCTGCAAAGCTCTGGGCAGCCCCCAAGGCAAGGACTTAATCAGCCTAAAGTGTCAATAGTGCTAAGCAAGTGTTAAGCCTGCTCCCCTGGGAACTGAGGTAAGATTTAAAAAAACTAATTGAGAGATGCTCTTGCCCTATGATAGGCATTAGCGCTTTATCTGTCATCTGCACTGCAAGTATTTCCCTGAAATCTGTCCTCGTTTAGTTTTGTTCGTGGTATCTTTTTGCCACACATACAAAATTAATGTAGTCAAATGTGGCTTTCATTTTAATTACAGCCTCTGAGATTCCTGTCATGGTGGAAGTCTACGCTACCCTTGTTTAGTGCATAGTATAGTTTCTTATTTCTACTCTGTCAGGGTTTCCATTGTTCTATTCATTAGGCCTTAATCCATCTGGAGGTGGTTTTTTGCGAATGATGGGAAGTGAGGTTCCAAATATATATATATATGTTTTCCATGTGGAGAGCCAGTGTGGTTTTACCATATCTTAAATTAACTATCCTTTCTCACTGGATTAAAAGTGCCACCACTGTCATATATTAACTTTACACACACACACACGTATCTCTTTGGCTCCCTCTTCTTTTCCAGTGATACTTGTCAATCTTAGCTTCATACCTTCAGATCTTGATTATATGGCTTTGTGGTAGGTAGTTCCCCAAAGGTCAGTTGTCATGTCTTTTCTATCCCCTTAAATCACGTTTCCATCAATTTCAGACATTGATTCTTCCTTCTTATTCACTCTTAGGTCCTGAAACAAGGTGGGGGAAGCCTGTCCTCCTTCCAAGCCGGGCTGCGTTGCTCTGCATTTGTGGCACAGTGCACTTTCCTTTGCCACTGATCACGGTTGTCATTAGTCACTGATTGCTGGGTCCCTCCCTCCTGCCAGCCTTGCTCTGTGCCATGTCCCCAGCAGTGGCACATGGCCTGGCACAGATATTGGCTGAATGAATGAATGAGTAGATCATGTACATTTAAAAACAAAAAACATGAAAACTGCTTTTCTCTCTTATGTCATTTTGGGAACAAGGCAGTCGGAGGTTGGTTTAGTCTTTGTCACTGCCAAGGTGTGGCCGTGAACAGTTGCTTCTCTCCTCTGCCTCAGTTGTCTTACCTGTCACACTGGACCCTGTAAGCCCTGAGCTTCTTCAACTCTTACGCTGCCGGGGGCCCTGAGAGGGATGAAGAGCTTTGGGAGGAAAAGCACCACATATGGCGAAACACCAGGCTGACTCATGACAGTGGGCACAGTACTGGGGCCCCCAATACTGTTAGGGCCCACGGAAATGTTCCAATTCCTTTTAAAATCAGAAGAAAATGACTTTTAGGTAGAAGAAAATGTTTTACTGTTTAACAATATACTCACCTTTACGCCAATGCAGTCATGAAATATAATTAAAAATTTTGTTTCGTGAAGGAAGGGCCCATGAAGGGAAGAGTGCCAGGGCCCACGAAAGTCACAGTGAGGCCCTGCTACACACAACCCTGATTAGTGAGATAAATGATTGGCATTAGGAGCATAATAGCCAAAGCAGAGTAGAGCGTAGGGGGAGTAAAAGAAGGCAGTCACTTGTCAGTATTGCTGGAAGAACACAAGAACTGAAGGTGGGTTTGGGAGACTCCTTTGCTCCTGGCTGTTCCCTGAATGAACCCAGATCTGAGCTGACACAACAGAGTGGAAGAGTATGGCAGCCAGACCTGGTTCCGGACCTGGCTGTCCTTCATGCTACCTGTGTGGCCTTGGGCTAGTCACTTCACCTCTGGGAGCCTCAGTTTTCTGATGTGGAAAACAATAACAGTAACACCTTCTTTGTAGGACTGTGTGGTCATTCATGCAGTCATTCAACACATGTTTATCGAGCACCTACTATGTTCCAGGCACTGCCCTGGATGGAATACATACAACAGTGTGCCCCAGCATACCCAGTCCAGTGCTGGACACATAGTAGTTCCTCATTAAACATTAGTTGAATGAATAATTGGAAAACAGGCTGGAGGTGGGTGGGAGGGAGCACCAAAAATAAATAAATATATGCATAATGATAGTTATATCGAATGTAAAATGTAATTACAAAGAAAGTAAGGTGCCAGGAAGGAAAAGAAGAGGACACAGTGACAGAGAAACTGTCAGCATGGGGAGGGCAGGACAGCACAGCATCTGCTCAGATGGAGTATTCAGGGTGGGCTTCTCTGAGGAGGTGACATTCAAGTGAGGGCCTGAAGTAGGAGGATGAGAGGTTGATGGGGACAGAGCCCCCGTCCCGGCCCCATGCCCTCTGCCCAGCCGTGTCCTTGGTGTCCTTTCGGTGCAGGCATCCAGCCCTCGCTCTGGAGCAGGGAGGACGTGCTGCACTGGCTGCGCTGGGCCGAGCAAGAGTACTCTCTGCAGCGCACCCGGGAGCACGGCTTCGAGATGAACGGCCGTGCCCTGTGCATCCTCACCAAGGACGACTTCCGGCTCCGCGCACCAGGTTCAGGTCTGGGAAACTCACTGGCTTTGCTCTAAAACGATGGAAACCCAGGTAGGCCAGGGAGGGAGGTGGAGGGTGTGTTGGTTAGAGCATGATGTTCACCGGCCAGCGCTGCTGACGCCCCTCTTTCCATAAACATTTGCGTGGTGGTTCCCCGCTAAAGCTGGCTTGCAGCAAAGGAGTCGATTTCGCTGTTGTTTTCAGAGCCCCAGGGGCTGTCCTGCTCTCTCCCTGTGGCTCTTGTCTCCCCTACCCCTTTCCACCCTACCGCCTCTCATCTCCATCAGCACGAAGGGGCTTGTGACAAGACATACCACCAGAGGGCCAGGTGACTGCAGGGGAATGCGGCCAGCGCTCCCCATCCAGCCTGGTCAGCCCCCCTTCCTGCTCCCACCCCTAGGTGATGTCCTGTATGAGTTGCTGCAGTACATCAAGACCCAGCGGCAAGCCCTGGTATGTGGGCCCTTTTTTGGAGGGGCCTTCCGACAGAAGATCCCCGCTCAGCACTGCTCCTGCCCCCTGGAAGGTGAGGAGGCCCTTATCAGAGCTCTGAGACCCTCCCCCAAATCGGCCTCATTGGGAGGGCAGGGCTTCCTGCAGGTGAAGTAAGGAAAGAGGCAGAGGTGGGGCAAGCCCCGTCTCCTCCCGCCAGGCCCTCAGGCACTGCTGGCAGCCTGTGGTGCTGCCGCCCTCTGGCCAGGGGCCTGCCTCTCACCTCCTTGCTCTGCTCTCCTCTCCAGCAAAGCGTTGTTTGTATGGTGTCTCTGCTTCTCGTCCTCCTGGCCTCTCCACGGGCACCCCTCCTGTCAGGGTCTCCAGGGACCTGACCTTACGGGTGACCGTGTCCTCACTCACTGCGACTAACCTCTGGTTAGCCTCCCCCCCCACAAACTCTTCCCGGGGCTTCTAGGACGCCCCACTGGTCACTCCTTCTCAACCTCCCACTTTCTCCTCTTCTCCTTGACTTTTAAATGTTGGGGTACCCAGGGCTCAGGGGGCCTCTTTGTCTGCACTCAGACCTCAGTAATCTCATCCAGTCTCGGGTATTAAATACCACCTAGTGCCAATGATTGCCATAGACACCCAGACCGCTCTGAATTCCAGACTCCAGCACCCCAGACTGCCTGCCCCACCCCTCCAGGATGTCTAACGGGCGTCTCAACCCTAACCTCAGCTCCTAAAGCAAACGCCTGATTACTGCTCCCCTCCGCCCCCTGCCACCGCCCCAACCCTGTTCCTCTCCAAGTCTTCCAGTCTCCTTCCAATTGTACAGGCCAAAACGTTGGATGTCATCTTTCATTGCTTTCTTCTCTCTCAGCCTTGAATCTCCTCACTGGTCTCCTTGCTTCCACTCTTGACCTATGATCTATTCTCAACAGAGCAGCTGGAGAGATTCATAAGTCAGGTCATGTCACTTCTTAGCTCAAAGTCTTCCAATGGTTCCCATCTCACTTGGGGTCAAAGCCACGGTCCTTATAATTACTTCCCCTTCCTCTGCCATCCTCTGCCACCTCTCGCCTCCTCGTTCATGCTGCTCCAGCCACAGTGGTCTCCTTGTTCAATGAATAACCCAGAGACACTCCTGCCTCAGGGCCTTTGCATGTTCTGTTCCCCCTGCCTGGCATTCCCTTTCCTAGATACCCACATAGCTTATTCTTCTCCCTCCCTCAGGTGTCTGTTCAGATGTTAACATGTCAGTGAAACCTTTCCAGGATTTCCTATCTGTCCTTATGGTGCTTTATTTTTGCCCCCCCCCCCCATTATATATTGTTTCTATTTCTTTTTTATTTTAATCATCTATTTCCCCTCCACCCCCAACTAGAATATAAGCTCCATGAAGGCAGGAGCTTTCTTTGGGTTCAGTGATGTGTCACCAAGATTCTAGAACACTGCCTGGCTCATAGAAGGTTTTCAATAATTGTTTATTGGGTGGATGGAAAAGACTTTGGACTGAGATACAGGTCACCTGGACTCTGGATCTGGCTGTGTCACCCTCAGCTTTGTGAACAATTTTACAGATGAGGGGATGGGTTTGAGAAATGAAATTACTTATCTGGGAGCCAGGGTTAGCACCTGGGCTGTCTGGCCCTCACTCATGTCCTCCACTGCCTCCCTGACCTTCTAACCAGGGGCTGGAGAGAGGAAGAGCATTATAAGTGCTGTCCCACGGGGCTCCCAGGCATGTCACTGAGGGGGTCTGTGCTGGAGGAGGCTCTGGGCCCACAGATCAATGGTGCTCATTTGCTTGCAGAGGAGACCAGGCCCTCTCACGTGGCCCTTCAGCAGCCACAAGACCTAAGGCTTGCCAGCTCCGTGAGCCACCTGGATGCCCCTGAGCTGACCAGGTGGCGCCTCAGCAAGGAGGAGCTCAGCTGCAGGGCCGAGGGCATCTGCCCCTTCCCCACCGAGCCGCAGGCCCCCATCGACGGCAGGATTGCAGGTGAGCAGGAGGCTGTGTCCCCCTGTCCCAGAGAGAGGTGAGCTGAGGCCGAGTCCCAGGGGAATCACGGGTGACAAGGAGGAGGGTGGTTTTGATCTAGGGTGTGAGGGGGTCTGTGCCGAGTGGCAGGGGTGTGGGTGACTATTCTGTGTGCTGGCCACAGCCTGGCCACAGTGGGCAGTGCTGCCCGGGATTGGCAAGCCCACGCGACAATTAAGCCAGTAATCGTCAGACAGTCAGTCAGATCAGCATGGAGTAGCAATGTCCCGACCCCACCTTTAAAACCTTACTTATTTATTTTTAAATAGTTGAGTGCTTACAGTGTGCCAGGCATGGTTCTAAGGCCTTTATGTAATCCTACGATAGCCCTTGAGGTTGGGGCTAATTATTATTAGCCCCATTTAAAGGTAAGGAAAATGAGGCACAGAAAGGTCGAGTGACTTTCCGTGTTCACACAGCAGTAAGTGGTAGAATTGGGATGTGAATTCAGTCAGTCTGAGCTCTAACCAGGTGATACGCTTCCATTTTGCTTTTGTTGTTCAAGGATTGACTGACAGACAGACAAGCAGACAGACTGACAGATAAGCACCAAAGGGTGTTTTCTAGCCACGATGGGGCCACTCTATTCTAAGTCACCATAGAGGGGCAAGAAGCCTGGCTTCTGGGTTGGAAATGACTGGGAATCACTCAACACAGTTATTTGATCTTTTTAATAATAATGCCTAACATTCTTTGAGCGCTTACTGTGTGCCAGGCACTGTGTTAAGCGTTTTGTGTGTGTGTGTGTGTGTGTGTGTGTGTGTGTGTGCGTGTCTATTGTGTTGCTTCATCCTCACAGAGGAAACTGGCTTGGAGGCCCAGTAGTGGGACCTGAGATCCCCCGGTGCTCCCAGGCTCCTCTGCTGCTTGCCCTCCACGATGGCACATTTGATTTTCCTGAAGCTCCCATGAGGGGGCTCAATAGGATGGATGTTACAAACCTGATTTAACAGAGATCCAGGGGACTGAGTGACTGGGCCAGGGGCAGAGAGGGACCTGGAAGCAGGGCTCCGGCCACTGCCCCTGCCCCTGAGGGAAAGGCATTGGCTTTGGTGTCTGCAGAGCTGGGGTACACTCCCTGCTGTACCGGCCACTTAGGACCTTGGAGATTTGGGACATCTCGGTACCTCTCTGAGCCCATTGCCTCATCTCTTCCTGGGGATACAGTAGCTACCTTGTGGAGTTAGGGTGATTGAACGAGATGAGTATGGGCCCCCGTTTAGGTAAATACCAACCGTCGTCTTCGCCGTCCTACTGCACGGCGGGCTCCAGCCTCCAGGGCCCGGAGCCCTTTCTAATGCTCGTCCGCGCAGTGCCAGGAATGAGCCCTGGCCGCACCCCTGTGCTCCCTTGCAGACTGCCGGCTGCTGTGGGATTACGTGTACCAGCTGCTCTCGGACTCCAGGTACGAGTCCTACATCCGGTGGGAAGACAAGGACGCCAAGATCTTCCGAGTCGTGGATCCGAATGGGCTCGCCAGACTCTGGGGAAACCACAAGGTGAACCTCAGCCCACAGACGGATGGTCTCGGCCCAGCCAGGCACTGTGCTAAGTGCTCTTGTGAATTAGCAATTTAAGTCTCACAACAAACTCAGGAGATGGATGTTCTTATCCTCGTTTTATGGCCGGGGAAACAAATTCAGAGAGGTAAAGGGACTGTCCAACGTCACACAGCAGCCAAACAGTGGAGCTGGGGCTTAAATGGACAGCAAAGCCCAGCCTCTTTGCCCCTACTCTGCACTGGCCACTCCCCAGAAAGAGAGGAAAAAGCAACTTGGCTAAAGTCACACAGCCGGTGGCACGGCCCTTGTGTCCCCCTCACCATGCTGTCCCTCTGATTACGTTTCCAACTAAATACATATTTATTTGTTATTACTTCTGACATTCACTATATAGAAGCAGCATGTGATTCACTCCTGCCCCATGGTTCTCAGCTCTATAGGTGAGAGAACCATCCCATTTCTCCTCCGACCTTCCGCTGCTTTTCTCCTTGCCAAGTCAAGAGAACTCACGCACGCCCTCACAGAACCCTGGGCCGAGGCGCTTAAGAAACCATCCAGTTCAACCTGCTCCCTCCTGGGTGTGGACCCTGAGGCCTGGAAGGAGCAGGGTGGGGAGTGGGGGTGATTTGTGATCACTTTGCCTTCCAGAATCGGGTGAACATGACCTACGAGAAGATGTCACGTGCTCTGCGCCACTACTATAAGCTGAACATCATTAAAAAGGAACCTGGGCAGAAACTCCTGTTCAGGTGAGTGGCTTTGGGGCAGAGATGCAAAGGGGAAGCGGGCTGGGTTGGTTCGGCTGGAAGACCCTGCAGCTGGAGCAGGGGCTGATTTGCAGCTGGGGCCTGAATTCCAGATTTCTGAAGATACCTGGGAAAATCATCCAGGACAAGGACAGCCGCCTGGAGCAGCTGGAGAGCCAGGAGCGGGAAAGGATGGATTTCAAGGAGGAGATGCTGGAAATCTCCCCATGAGGGGCACGAGGACTCTGGGCACCAGGTACCCACAGAACAGAGACTGCGTCTCCCATGAAGGCAGCGAGCTGCCTGGCCCCCTCTCCTCCCAGGCCAGCAGGGATCCCAGCTGCCTTTTGCTCTCACAGGATCACAGCTTTCATCTTGGGCCTCTAAGCTGCCTGGGCACCTGGGCAGGCTGAGAACTGGGAGGCCCACGTCCAGGACATTGTGGGGGCATCATTCTTTGGGGTTAAGCAGGGGCACAGCGTGTGAACGCTCCCCCTGCCCTCCCCCACGTACCTGCCCAGCTGGAGAGAGGTAGCCGAGTGCTGAGAGAACATCCAGCCCAACTCCTTCAAGTTACAGAAGAAGGAAGCAGAGGTCCCTCCCTGAGCCTCAGCTTTCCTCATCTTCAAAGGGACGTGCTCGTGAAAACCCGCCCTCAGGGGGGTGAGGCATGAAATGGACAAAAAATGGTTGCTTTGTCAACCTTAGTAATAGTAACAATAACGATACCTGACATTAAGTGCTTACTGTGTGCAGGCCTTGTGCTAAGGGTCCTACCTGTATTTGATCTCATCCAACCCTGTGAGGTTTAAAGATGGGGAAACAGAGGCAGAGATCTCCAGAGCTGGGCTGCTTCTCCACAACCCAGTGGTATTACCCATTTTCCTTTAGTGGCTCTGAGTGTCTTGGGCACTTCTCAAGCAGAGGCCGTGGCCCTACCCCTGTGCCCTTGGCATCTTTGTGGAACAGCTCCTTCCTTGGCCCAATCCCCTTCTCCTCCGTTTTCAGTCCTTTGGTGACTCAGTGACTATGACCCAGTGAAGATTGCCACCCACCTCCATCTATGGCTTCCTGTGCTCCCATACCTGTATCTGCCATGTGACTTTGGGCAAGTTGTTCCACCTCTCTGGAGCCTCAGGTTTCTCATCTGTAAAATGGGAATGTCACTCCTGACAGACCTCACAGGAAAGCCAGAAAACTTCAATAAGATAATATTTGTGAAGAGCTTCTTGTATGCCTGCTGTGTAGGAGCACCAAATCCATGTGAGCTAAGAAAACTGCAAACCAAAACCTGCTCTAAAGCATGAAAATCTCTCTGTTCTGTTGGTTCAGCTTCTCTTCTCTGCTCCCCAACCTCCAGTACTGTCTGGGGCCCCTCAGGAGGTGTGAGCCTCTGCTCCTGCACCCCCCAGCAAGGGTTGGGGAGAAAGGGGAGTGTTTTCACTTAATCAAAAACAGAATTTCTTGGATTTCCATCTTCTTTCTTGGAAGGAAGAAACTACTGCCTCTTGCCTCCGGCAGGTCAGAAAACCCTGTCTGGCAGAGCCTGAGCTGGCCTTGAATCACTGTCCAGGAGAAGCTGATAAGGATTCTTGGACCTTGGGACTCAAAGCTGTGACTGCTCATGAGCAGGGAGATTCTTGGCGTAGTCCTGTGGGGAGCCTTCTATAATTCCACAGCAGGAGGGGCCAAGCAGCAGGCCTTGGCAAAGGTCCCATAGGAAAATCCTTGCCCCTTCCGTTTTCCCTGAGACTATTGTATCTTTTTGACTTCACTCCAGGGTGAACTCACGCCCCATAGCCTTTCCCACGCCCCCAACCCAGAACTACATAACTGACCTGGGAGGGACTGTCCAAGTCAACTTGTCCAGCCTCTCCTTTTATATTTACAGATAACACCACTGAGGCTAGAGAAGGGGAGTGACTTGCCCAGGGTCGCACAGCCCAGCTCAGCCTGCTGGCCCCTGATGTTGCCTCATTTCGTCTTGTTTTGCATCTTGCTCGTGGGTGCAAGGTGTAGAGGTTAAGTCCTTCCAGCTACCATGTTGGCATTTGCCTGCTGGTGTGTTCATGGCTGAAAACAGCTACATATCCTGGGGACTGTCTTTACTCAGGATGATGAATCTCACCCAACACAGGGGCGACAGGACCAGGCGTGGGCTGTGGGCTTTGGCAGAGTCCCCCAGCCCGGGTCTCAGGTCTTTGGACTCTTCTTCCAGTCCTGAGCTCAGCTCCACTCTTTCCCCCTCTCCCCAGGCACATTAGGCTCTGGGATGGGTACCTGGGTGCCAGGAATAAATGGATTCTTCAGCCCTTCCTTCCACGAACATTAATTGAGCACCTGCTGTGTACCTGGCATCAAGTGAGGCTCTGGTTTTCCATCCATTTTTTTACACAATTAGATTCCTGAAAAGTCATAGGTCGCTGAAAAGGTGTGTCAAAACGGACTTCCTCACAGATAAGTTTAATAAGCTGAAAATATAGTCTCATGGGTTGAAAAAGTGGCCAGCCATCTTTTTTGTGTGGCTAGATTAATGTCACCAGTAAATGCAGAGTTTATGAAAAAGTGAGTATATTAAGAAGTTTATTGATGAAATAAATGATACAAGTCACTGTCTCCATCCAGTTCATCCATTTATCGCATTAACCCAAGAGCACTGGCTCCGAGATTCTCCATCTTCTCCGTGACATGGATTCTTGCTGAGAAAGGCTTTTTCCTCACAAGGAAGCTGCAGATCTAGCACTTCAGTTTTATTGAACTATGATGACATATAACACTGTGTAGGTTTAAGCTGTACAGTGTGTAGCACTTTTTCAATCCTGATGGCTCTGCCATGTCTCTTAACTGCAGGAAGCCTGGCTGATGCTGGTGACCCATCGTCTTTCTTGTGCAGGATCCGGGTGGTGACAGCCTTTCTCAACTTCCTCTTCTGGTCCCTCCCCATAATGTTAATCCACATTTTCTACTACGCCAGTGTTCTCTCGACAGTTTCATAGAGACGCACAGAAAACAGAAACATTTACAGAGCAAGGGCTTGGTTTCTCCCAACTATCCAGTGTCTGGTGGCAAATGCAGACGTGGTGCTTGCTCAGAAGGAGCCTTGTCCAAGGCAGGGTCAGAACCCCTGCTCCCCACTGGCGTGGCCACTCTGTGGGACCTCTGAATGAAGCTGCCCCTGGTACAGCCCCAAGATTAGGGTGAGGAGTTTAGTTAAAGTGGGTTGTCCTGAAATCAGAATGGGCATATTTTAAATATATGTTCATCATGATCTTAATTTTTAAAAATTTCCAAATCCTTGGAAGTTAATTGCTCATAGGAGGAGGGGTGGGGGTGGGGGGCATGTAAAGGAGAATGGGGCCCTGCCCTTGGGAAGTTCACACATCCATGGGGGCAGCAGATGCAGCTGATGACCAGAAGTTGTGAGAGGCGTGCCCCCTGGGTCCGTGGGTGACAAAGTGGCACCGTGCGGTCAATTCTGCGTGGTGGGCACCAGCAAGAGTGTCCCTGAGGAGAATCCTGCGGGCTTCTGCTCTGTTCTTCCCTTTTAGAGGGGTGAGGTCTGGAGGTATGGCGGGGCAGTGGGGAGGGCTCAGGGAGAGCGCAGGATGCAGGGGAAACGGGAGCAGGGCTGACTGCAGAGGTGCGGAAGGGATCCCTGCGGTTCGTGCTTGGTTCAGCCTGGCTCACCAAGACAGGGAAGTAGACCAGGACCAGGCCGAGACCTCAGAGGGTGAGGAGGGAGCCTTTAGGAAGAGGGAGGGGCTATCCTGTTCTGACCCAGCAAGAACAAGAGAAAACCCCCAGCAGTGCCACCTGCACATGCCCCACTTCCTGGGGCAACTGATGCTATGAGGAAAGAAAACATTATTTGAAGCCGGTCCACAGAGAGCTATCGATGATTCACCAACAGACTTTACCACGTAGTGTGCTCCCAGGCCCTGGGCTGGGGGCTTCCTTGTTCACTTCACGGGAGCCCAGCTGGCCTCTGACACCCACGTTGAGGTTTGGGGTGATTAAAATTATGTTTCCCCCCCCCCCCCCCCAGAACTGAAGTGAAACCGGAAGGAACCATGGTGAGAGGAGCAGCTGGCCTGGGAGAGGGGCTGGGTGCAGGGCAGGGAGCAGGTTCCCCTCAGGGAACAGCCCAGAGCAGAAAGTCTGGGCCAGGCCCCCTCCAGTGTTGTAGGGGAGCTGAGCTGAACCCAGCACGTACCTCAGATGGGGCTGCACTGGCCCACTGAGCTCTCAGATGTCTTCGCTTTTGCTCGAATTAAGTGAGCTCCATGGGGTAATGCCAATACACACAGATCATCGTGGCTTCTATTGGCAGAGCAAAGGCTGACAACAAATGATACAACAGGATAATAAGCATGAATAATAGTATAACAAATATCATGAAAATATGCACTTTAGTCGATGAAATCTTTCAGAATCTGATGTCCGTGGGACAAAAACTTAAAGAGGTTTGTTTTGGGTGGTGGTGGTGGGTTTTTGTTTTGGTTTGTTTGGTGGTTTCATGGAAGCTCGTGTAGAAATGAACTTAGCTGGGAACTTTTACCTCTGGGTAAAGACAATTCAGGGTCACTACCAAATACAGAGATGAACAATGAAAAAATGAGCCTTCTCCTGCCTGCCTCAAGGTAACCTTCTCAGTTTGTCATCCCAGGAATCTGGAATAAAGTTTGGGAAGGATGTATCCCCTCCAAGCCCAGGACACACCTTAGCTACCCCTGAGTCCCACTAATAAATCCTCCCTGTAATAGAGACCTCTCTGACGCCTGCTGGTGCCTGGCCCAATGCAGGGGCTCGGCTGAGCTCTCATAAACGGTGTGGGTCCTCAGGAAACCCTTAGAGACTCTTCTGGCTTCACTACCCAGGCTTCTGGAGACCCCCAGACTGCGGGCTTCTCTCCATGGAAGGTCTTGCAGCTTAAAGTCATGTCCACCAGGGGGCGCAAAAGCCTCTCTTGTTGGTGTTGGGGACCGCTGTCTGCCGACAATGCCTGTTCTGTGACGCAGCATGCCTGCCTTCCGCTAGGATGTGTACAACACTCCATCTCAGGCACACAGCACCTGCTCCAACACCTCCAGTAACAGGGAGCTCACTATCTCCGGGGGCAGAGTAAGCAGCAGGAGTGCGGGTTGAACTGAGGGCACCAAAAAGCCACCTGTTCAATGATGTCACCCTTTCTCTCCCAACCTGCAGGTCGATGGTTTCTGAAATTCCCATCTACCAGTCTCTTTGTTTGGAATACCTTATTATCTCCTTTTCTTTTCACCTTTCCCTGAGTAGTTTATCAACTTTCTGGGCAGAGGCCCCAATGAGACCTTTTACAGGTGTGGGACCCAGACCAGGGTGTGTCCAAAGCCTCTCTCTACCCTCGTCCCACGCACGCAGCCCCTGATTAGGAATCAAAGGGACTGAGGCTCCCTCGGTTCCCTCCTCAGTGGCTTTAGTGAAGTCAGCCCTCTGGGCTTCAGTTTCCGCATCTGTGACATGAATAACAGCACCCTCTGCTCTACTTGCCCCAGTAAGTTGTTGAGAAACCAAATAAAATGATGTATTCATTTATTTAACACATATTTATTGAGCACCTACTATATGCTAGGCACTGTCTAGAAACAGGGGATACAGTGGTAACCAAGATAGATAAACAAACAATAAATGGCAATACATGATGTCAGGCAGTGATAAGTGCCATAAAGAAAACTAAAATAGAGGGGGGAGAGTCACAGGAAGGGGGCCAATGTCAAATTCAGCTGCCAGAGATGTGAAAAGCGTGGGGAAGTAGGAGCAAGCACCTGCACCAGCTTTCCCCTTGCCGTCTGCCTGTCCCCCTTTTACTTGGCCTGTGGTTCCCACCATGAAAGTCAGGTCTGAGATAGTGTCGTTAGTGTCTGTGACGTGCCATCAGATGCCATCCTAATGGGCATGAATAACGTACACAGGCAGGCTGGCTCTCAGCTAGCCCTCTCTACCTGCCTCCTTTGCCCGTCGGGGAGCCACAAGCTAAGACAAATGAGATCATAAAGTCTCCTGAACAGACCTCAATGCTGCAGGCAAGGCCCGTCTAAACATCCCAGCTCCAGGAGGCGCCCTGTATTGTTGAAAGGGCTCTGGCTGGAAAGCCCCAGAGTTCCACATATGGCTCTTGAAACCCCAGCAGTTCTGATGAGGAAGAGATTCCCCTCCATCATATGATCACACTCTCCAGCCAGTGACACGGTCACGTTCTCAACCTGTGGGATGGAATGGGGGGTGCATGTCAGATTCTCAGGGAGCAGATGCCTAGGGGTGGGGGGCTGGACATGGTGTGTGAATCTCCAGAGAGATTCTTTTTTCATTATTATTAGTTTCAGGTGCACTAAACAATGTAATAGTTAGACATTTATCATTTATCGTATCCCTCACACAGTGACAAACCCCCTCCCCCCACCCACTTCCCCTTTGACGTCGCACACAGCAGAGAGATTCTGAAGCACCTGACAAGGCACTTCTCTCCCCACGGCCCTCCTGAGCAGCACGATCTGACCGAGTTTTAGGGGTGGGGAAACTAAAGATTGGCGATGTTAAGGGGAGCATGAGGGCCTGGGACCCGGCTTTCATACAGAATCCCTTCCAAGCTCTGGAACAGACCCTGCCAACAAAATTCTAACGTGATTTGCAACAACACAACAACAACAACAATAATAATAATATTAATAAACATTATGTTTTCCTGGCTGAACCTTGAATTCGCCAACTTGGGTCTTGTTCGGCCACAAAAAGAAAAATAGTGCCTTTGACAATGCAGGAGATCTGAAGTAGAGCAAAAAGCAGAAGGTCCCCAAGAGATACGGAACAGAAACAAAAGCTGTGGCTCATCCACATCTTTATTTTGAGCAAGATGAAGTGCCTTTCTGATAATACAAATTCATGTATCCGACTTTATGGTGAGGGAGACATGCCCCGATCAAAATCTAGTTCCCCTTCTGAGAAAGCCAGTCCTGATGATTCTGCTTCTACTGTATAATTTATAGCTTTAGCGTATAAACTAAAATCTCAGTAGCTTAACGTGATAGACGTTGGTTTCTCAGTCATGCCAAGTTTGGTTGGTGGGTGGGGAAGGGAGCCTCTCCATGCAAAGCTTTGGGGACTCAGGCTGATGGAGCATTTACCTTCTTCCTGTGGTTTCCATGTTGGGGTTGTCCTCCAGCCAGCAGGTGGAGGAAGAGACAGCATAGAGGCCTGGGGAGGTGCTTACATGGGTGAGAGTGAGGGGGAGGCATCCATCATTTCTGCCCTCATGCATTGCCAGAACTCAGGCAGGTGGTATACCAAATATGTTCCTCGCTCCTTCTGAAAAACTTTCCATCCTTACTGAGACCACGGTCCACCCTTCTTCCTTCTGCTCCGTGGCCAGGAGGCTGACCTGTATAGATTATACCAACTGGCTCCTTGTCCTCTCTTTCTAGGTGGGTTTGTCAGGGGAGCCACTGGCAGGAGACCTGCGGAGAGAGTGGCTGAGTATTTCCCACCAGTCCTTCCTTGCCGGGTTCCATAGGTTGGCTATGTTCCTCTATTAAAGGGCCACAGTTTTTGTCACTGCCCTCGCCATACATCGTTGCTCCCTCCAAATTGTGTCACTGCTCCCACCACTTGCCCTTTTAGGGTGAGGTGTGGCCCAGCCCCAGGAAAGTGCACCATCATTTGTTGTTTTCCCTACACCCTGCACACACACTTGTAAATGGTCTCATTATGAACTCTACACAGTCGCTCAGAAAGTGTGCCATCTGATTCCTGCTGTGACTCTGAGTGCTGCATGCGGCACACATAGATGCAGAGTGGGAGGGAATGGAGTCCCAGGCTGGGCAGCCACTCCCCACAGCATGGAAGGGGCTCCTTAGTGGACAGCTAGCTGTCGCTGCCACATTTGTTCTGACCTCTATGCCGTTTTGGACTTGTGTACAGGCTACATGTTTGTCTGTCCTTGGGCAATGACCCTTCTCTGCATCCCAGTTTTCTCATCTGTAAAATGAGTAGCTGCACCAGGAAATCTATTCAACTGACATTCGGTAGCCCTTCCAGCTGCAAACAGAACCTCTGTTGCCTTGAGATACTTGGCTCCTTACTTGTGAACTCAAAGGCAACTTTCTCTCTCTGGCTCCAAGAAAGAGGAGATCCCATAGTCCATTGCCTGCCATATATCTTCTCCTAACTTCATCTTATGGACTGAATTGTGGCCCCTACCCACCATTCATATATTGAAGGCCTAATCCCTCTCCCCCTGCACCTCAGAATGTGACCGGATTTGGAGATTAGGCCTTTAAAGAGGTAATTAAACTAAAATGAGGCCATTTTGTGTGGGCCCTAGTCCAATTGGACTGGTGTCTTATAAAAAGAGGAGATTAGGACACATAGAGAGACACCAAGGGTAGATATGCACACAGAGGAATGACCATGCGAGGCCACAACTGAGAAGGCAGCTGTCTGTAAACCAGAGAAACCTCAGAATAAACTAAACCCTGCCAGCACCTTCATCGTGGACTTCCAGCCTCCAGAACTGTGGGAAAGGAAATTTCTGTTGTTTACCTAGTCTGTGGTAATTTGTTATGGCAGCTGAAGCAGACTAATACTTGTCTTGTCCTGGGTTCAAGCCCTTTAAGGCTTCTCTGTGTTATGACTCAGTACTTTGATATATTAACCTGTGACAATGTTTTAATGGAAGGATAGTGTCCCTCAAATTTCCCTCAATGACATATCTATACTTAAAACATCACTGCTTAACCCCTAAAAGAGATTGGCAATGAGGTACTACTGTATCCACCCAGCACCCCTCTTGCTGTCCTCCTGGTAATAATTTATACTGCCTCTGGGAGTGTTTCCTCTCCTACTCCATCATAGTCTCTTGTCCTTGGCAATGGTGGAGGGCCCTGTAACCTACGCCGGGCCACTGAGGGCAACTCATTCCCCTGACTGCAGCAATTGGTCCAGAGATGGCACATGACCTACGACAGGCCAATCAGAGTCCTGCCCTAGGACTTTTCTAACTGGAGCTGGCAAGGAAGTTATCCCCAAGCTGGTGGTGGGCATGTCCTCTGTCATGAGGGGCTACCAGAGAAGTAGCAAGATGAGGTAGGGTCCTGACAGGGTTTGGTCTCCCTGTTCCAATCCTGTCCTGATCCCTCAAAAAAATCTCCATTCAATTTTTTGACAACCTCAATAGTTTGCTAATAAATCTCCTCTCACTTGTGTTGGTTTGAGTTGGGGTTTAGTCTTATGCAAGTAAGAAAGCTCTGACTATATTTTGAGGAGGAGGTACAATTTTTAGTCAAAGGACTGTTTGGCACCCTTCAAGGTCACTTCCAGGCCTGTCACATCTCTCTATTCTAGGAGGTGACTTCCCCATCTCTAGAAGTTTTCAGGTAGAGAGGAGATGTCTTTCGGGATGAATCAGAGGGCTTGCTGCAGTGGAGCTCAAGAGATTTAACTGGGCGGCATCAAATAGTCTTAGTGATAATCACTGATCTCACTGCCAGTGTCCTCCTGCCAGGGATTAGGGGCCTAGTATTTGAATATGGTTCTCATTTTCTCACAAACGCATGGATCAAGAGTTTATGAGCATCACTGTACTACACCAGGTTAACAAAATGAAAGGCAAAACCCACATGATCATTTCAATGAAAGGCAAAACCCACATGATCATTTCAATAGAACCATTTGACAAAGTCCAAATGCTTTTGTGATAAAGATACTCAACAAACTAAGACTGGAAGTAAACTTCCTAACCCTGATAAACCTTGCTAAAAAGAAATAGAAGTCATCCAGATTGGAAAAGGCGAAGTATAACTATGTTCATAGGTGACAAGATATTGTATATAAAAGTTCTAAGGAAAAAAAAATCTGTTAGAACTAATGAATGAATTCAATAAGATTTCAAGATACAAAATCAATCTACAAAAGTCGATTTTATTTCTATACACTAATAATGAACAATCTGAAAATGAAATGTAAGAACAACTTTATTTACAATAGTATCAAAAAGAATAAAATAGTTAGGAATAAATTTAAAGTGCAAAGAAATACTCTGAAAACTACAATGCATTCTTGAAAGACATTAAAAACGACCTAAATAGATATTTGGACATCCTATGTTCATATAGCAGAAGACTTTAAGATTGTTAAGTTGCCAATACTTTTCAAATTGATTCACAGATCCAATGCAATCCCTATTAAAATTCCAACTTCTTTCTTTTTGCAGAAACAGAAAAACTGATCCTAATATTCACAAGAATATGCCAGTGATCCTAAATAGCCAAAACAATCTTGAAAAGAAAAACAAAGTTGGAGGACCCACATTTCCCAATTTTAAAACTCACTGCAAAGCTATAGTAATCAAAACAATGTGTTACTGGCATAAAGACAGACATACAGATTGACGAAATAAAATTGAGTCTCTTGAGATAAACCCATACATCTATGGCAATTGATTTTCAATAAGGGTGCCAAGACTATTCAGTGGGGGGAAGAACAGTCTTTTCAACAAATAGTGTTGTGACAATTGGGTATCTACATGCAAAAGAACGAAGTTGTTCCATTACCTCACACTATATATGAAAATTAACTCAAAATGAATCAAAAACAAATATAAGAACTAAAATTATAAAACTCTTAGAAAAAAATATAGGAGTAAATCTTCATGACCTTGGTTAGGCAATAGTTTCTTAAATATGACACCAAAAGCACAAGCAACAAAAGAAAAAAAATAGATAAATTGACTTCACCAAATTTAAAAACTTTTGTGCATCAAAGAACATCATTAAGAAACTGAAAAGACAACACAAAAATTGGAGGAAATATCTCCAAAACACGTATCTGACAAGGGACTTAGCAAATTTCTCAAAAAGCTAAAATAGATTCACTACACGATTTAGCACGCCCATTCCTAAGTACATAAACAAGAGAACTGAAACTATATGTCCACACAAATGTTTATAGCAGCATTATAATAGTCCAAAGTAAAAACAACCCAAACGTCCATCAGTTGATGAATGGATAAACAAAGGTGGTACATCCATCCAATGGAATATTATTCGGCCGTAAAAAGGAATGCTACAACATGTATGAACCATGAAAACATGATACTAAGTGAAAGAAGACAATACAAAAAGGCCACATATTGCATGATTCCATCCATATGAGATGTACAGAATAGGCAAATCCATAGACACAGACAATAGATTGGTGGCTGCTGGAGGGAAGGGGAATGGGGAGTCACTGCTAATGGGTACAGGATTTCTTTTCACAGTGATGAAAATGTCCTGGAATTAGATAGGGGCGATTGATACACAATTCTGTGTATTACTAAAAACCATTGAATTGTACACCTTAAAAGGGTGAACTTTGTGACATGTGGATTTGGTCTCAATAAAGATGTTATGAAAGAAAAAAAGAGTTTATGAACAAATAGAGCCTCTATAGAGTTCAGCTTCCCCAAAGAGAGCAGCAGGTCAGCGGCACTTTCCTAGGATGGTAAGAGTGCGACACAGCAGAAGGGTTAAAACCGAGGCTTTGAATCCTGATGGTTGTGAGTTTGAATCCTGCTTCTACCTCTTATGAGTTCTAGGATGATAGGACTCCGAGCCTGTTGTGTAAAATGAAAATAATTCCTAGTTTGTAGGGCTCTTATGAGGATTACTGATGGTTTGAGGTATTTAATAATGATAGCTGTTTTAATTATTATGTTCTCTTGGACACAGAGGAGGGAGATCTCTGGCAGGAGACTTTGGTCTTGGATGAAAGGTAGAAGGAAGATGCCCAGCTTAAATAAGTAGACAAATAGAAGTGGCTGCGTTCCAGCTGGGGCTGGAGGGACATGGAGGACTCTCTCCGGGCATGGGGGATGGTCAGTGTAGGTCCCACAGGGTGATAGGAGGAAGAGTACAGATACTCAACCAGCAGCGTCCCACCGGAGCAGGGGAAGGCGGGAGAGCTGGGGGAGGACGGGGAGGTGCCAGGGCGAGGGGCTGCCGGCTGGACAGCATGAGTCAGCAGCGGGCGGCGCAGGAGGGGCCCAGCCTGCTCGTGGACGCGGCTGAGGAGATGGTACGCCACCCGAGCCGAGACCCCATCAACGTGGAGGGCCTGCTGCTCTAAAAGTGAAGAGATCTCATTTTGATGTATCACTGGTTTATTTAGCTCGAACATTTATGGATCTTGTCAGAAATGCTCCTGGGGTATTCTTGATTTAAACGAGGTTGCAACAAAACTGGGAGTAGGAAAACGAAGAGTACATGACATCACCAATGTCTTAGATGGAATCGACCTGGTTGAAAAAAAATGTAAGCACCATATTCGATGGATGGGATCTGATCTCTGCAATTTTGGAGCAGTGCCCCAACAGAAGAAGCTGCAGGAGGAACTTTCTGACTTATCAGCGATGGAAGATGCTCTGGATGAGTTAATTAAGGACTGTGCTCAGCAGTTGTTTGAGTGAACAAATGACAAAGAAAATGAAAGACTAGCATATGTGACGTATCAAGATATTCACACTAGTCAAGGCTTCCATGAACAGATTGTTATTGCAGTGAAAGCTCCGGCAGAAACCAGACTGGATGTTTCAGCTCCCAGAGAAGACTCCATCATAGTCCGTATCCGGAGCACCAAAAGGCCCATCGATGTTTATCTCTGTGAAGTGGAGCAGAATCACTCCAGGAGCAAAGTGTCTGAAGGTGCAGGGGCCTCTTCATCTAAAACCAAACGCCTAGAACAGCCTGATCAAGAAGAAAATCCTCCACAACAAAGTGAAGAATTGCTTGAAGTAGGTAACTAATAGGAGTTGAGAATTCGTGTATTGAGTGTGTGGGGACATCCTGTGTAGAAGAATTATGCATCACGTTTGATTCTCAGAGCAATAAAGCGCCCGTGAAGTTCCCTGGTTCCAGGCAGCAGCGGATGAAGGCCAGCAGCGCCTTTGAGTAGTTCACCACGTAGAGCCCTGGATAGTTACGGTTCTGCGTTTGAAAACAACTATAATGATTCACTGCTTTCTGTCAGTGACATAGACATCCGACTTACAGGAATAAATAGATCACAGAGTATCACTGAAACACACGCTCAGGCCTGAAATGGACAATTCTTCATGGACTCTGCCCTTCCTTCAAAGTTCATGTGTCGTTATCACAAAAGAAATTGCCTTACGTGGTTTACGTCTGCAGGTGGCTGTTGTATATTGGTGGGTGTGCACATGCATCTAAGGAGGACATCTTTGTATCTATCTGTATAATGTTTAGATGACTTACGAAATACATCAGAGTGAAACTTGTCACCATTGTATAGCCAAATAATGTATATATGGAAAGTAACAGACAAAGTCTCTAATTCCTGTGGCAGCTACAACTTATTAGAATCCTCTGAATGAGGGTTAGGGGAGAGTTTTTTCCGAACTTCTACACATAGAAGTATCATAAATATGCTATCCATTTAAAGGTCATGGATTTAATGAAATAATTTCAGTATGCTACCCAGTGTTAGAATTGGATTTGAGCTACCTACAGTCATTATGTCTGGGCACTGGTGGCCTGTAGGGGCAAGTGTGAAAATGCTATCAGGTATTGACTTAGTAGATCACGAGACATGTATTCAATCATGGTGAAAATTGGAAACTATTTTAACCTTTTTGCCAGCAAATTTTATAATATGTTTCTGTATGCAGCCTTGCCCTTCAATCAGAGGAGTTTTACTTGTGATGAGTTAGTTGTACCCTGCCATCTCTCCAGTTCTAGTCCCCCATTTCCAAGTACCTAGCTAATTCTACCTCACTGGGTAAGTCATTTACCACTCCATGCCTCAGTTTACTCAGTAGGTTACCGTTAGACTGTGAGCTCCTTGAGGGATTTTATCTTAATCATTGTGCCATGCCTGGCACATAAAAAGTGCTCAGTAAATGTTGGAATAAATCAGTGAATGAGTGAGTGACTTGTAAGATCAGACTAACAGTACTTGGCTTGTCTGCCATACAGGAATCTCGTGAGCAGCATCCAGATTTATATATTAAACCTCTTACTTTCAAAGAAAAATTTGAAGCAACCTGAAATTAAGACCATGTGTGAAACGATTTAAAATAGGAATAAAAAATCAACATATTTAGCTATAACGCCAAGTATTTAGGGTTCCCCTAACCTCTGAGCTGCAGTGGCTTTTCCAGTCCTGTTCCTCTGCCTCCTCCCTCCGGGCAGCCCCTGCTGGCTTTCCTCTCAAGGCCTGGGACTGCTGACAGTGTCCTCGCTCTGGACATGCTTGATGAGCGTGAGAGTTTCAGCGGGACTGTGTACATGTAGTCAGGTGCTCAGTGGAAAGATCTGGGCTGTGCATAATAGATTGGTGGGCGTCAGTTTCTATTCTCGTGGCTAAAACCATGAGAAGAGATGAGGCCATCTGATGAGGGTATAGCAGGAGAAGAGGAGAGGCCCATGACTTCTTGTCTAAGGGGAAATACAGAAGAAAAAGCCTTTCCCGAGAAGGAATAATGGGATGGGGGGTTAAAAAGTAAAGAAGGTAGTTCCCTAAAAACGAACACAGGAAACCGCCTGCCAAAGGTGATAGCATCGTTTCTGAGCAGCTATTCCTTACTGGTGAAAAGCGACAAATGTTCTACTTTACAAATTGTTCTGAGGGTGAAATGAGACCTTGGGAATGCAAGTCCTTTGTAAACTGTAGACATGTTATATAAAGGAGTATTTCCCGTCGCTCCCCTCCCCCCAAAAAAATTAAGGTTACAGCAAGGTGGTTAGACATTTACATAATTTAAGACGTGATCCCCCTGATGAATCTAATACCCACCTGTCCCTATACATAGTTATTACCTTATCATTGAATATATTCCTTGTGTTTTACTTTACATCCCCATGACTATTTTGTAACTACCAGTTTGTGCTTCTCAATCCCTTCACCTTTCACCCTGCCCCTCAAACCCTTTCCATCTATCACCTCAACAAATCTAGGACCCATCTGACACCATACATAATTATTACAATATTATTGACTATATTCCTTATACTATACCCTACATCCCCATGACTACTTTGTAACAACCAATTTGTACTTCTTAATCCCTCCCCCTTTTTTCACCCATACCCAAAAGCCCCCTCCCATCTGGCAATCATCAAAATGTTTTCTGTTCTATGAGTTTGTTTCTGTTTTGTTTGCTTATTTTGTTCTTTAGATTCCACATATAAGCAAAATCACATTGCATCTGTTTTTATCTGTCTGATATACTCTATTCAGCACAATACCCTCCAGGTCCATCCATGCTGCTGCAGATGGCAAGAACCCATTCCCTTCCATGGCCGAGCAATGTTCCATCATATATATGTACCACCTCCTCTTTATCCATTCTTCCATTGACAGACACCCTGGTTGCCTCCATGTCTTGGCCATTGTAAACAATGCTGTAATAAACATATGGATGCACACGTCCCCTCAAAATAGCATTTTGAATTTCTTTGGAAAAACACCCAGAAGTGGGATTACTGAATCCTCCTTTGTCTCTTGTTATAACCTTTGTTTTAAAGTCTGTTTTGTATTTAAAGTCTATTGCTACCCCAGCTTTTTTTGTTTTTTCTCGTTTCCATTTTCATAAAATATATTTTTCCATTCCTTTATTTTCTGTCTGTGTATGTCTTTCTATCTGAAGTGAGTCTTGTGAGCAGCATATTGTTTTCTTAGCCATTCAGCCCTCTTACGCCTTTTGATTGGAGCATTTAATCCAATTACATTGGAAGTAGTTTTTGATATGTAACTATTGCCATTTTATTATTCATAATTTTGATTTTTCTTTTCCATCTTAAAGAAGCCCCTCTAACATTCCTTGTAATATGGGTTTGGTGGGGATGAACTCCTTCAGCTTTTTCTTGTCTGGGAAGCTCTTAATCTGTTTTTCAATTTTGAATGATAGCCTTGCTGCTACAGTAGTCTTGGTTGTTTGGAACTCTTTGTGCTTCCTGGGCTTGTATGTCTATTTCCTTTGCCAGTTTAGGAAAGTTTTCAGTCATTATTTCTTCAAGTAGGTTCCCAATCCCTTGTTTTCTCTCTTCTCCTTCTGGTACCCTTATGATGAGAATGCTGTTACACTTGATGTTGTCCCAGACGTCTCTTAACCTAGCCTCATTTTGGGGGATTCTTTTTTTCTTTTTGCTTGTCCAATTGGGTGTTTTCTGCTACCTTGCCTTCCACATCACTGATTTGATCCTTTGCTTCATCCAGTCTGCTAGTGATTCCTTCTAGTGCTTTCTTCTTTTCAGTTGTTGTATTCTTCACTTCTGACTGGTTCATTTTTATGGTTTCTATGTCCGTTTTTATGCTTGCTATGTCTCCTAGTCATGACTGGGTAGCCTTATGTAGTAGGTTCCCTGTGGGGCCCTAGCACAGTCTCCTGGTCACCTGTTCTAGGTGCTCCAGGAGTGTCCTTTGTGTGGGTTGTGTGTGGCCTCCTGTTATCATTGAGCCTTGATTTCTATTGGCATGTCAGTGGGTGTAATACACCTTCAGGCTGATTGGCTGTGGGGTTTGGCCACATCCACAACTAATGGGCTGCTTTGGTGGGGGGCTTACTCCACTGAGTGGGATTCACCCCAGCGGGCTCCAGTGCCTGGTGAGAACGACCTTTGGGTGTGCCACTTGTGGGGCTAATTGGGTGGTGCTCTGCTGTGGTCTGAAGCTAACTTCCAAGTATGTTGGTTCTGGGGCCTCTTGGGAGGGGCTCTGGTGCAGGCCCAGATCTCCCACTACCTGCGACTGGTCAGGGACTACCTGCTAGGAGTTATAAAGCAATCTGCAGTTGTTCAATGCCTGCGCTAAACCTGGAGGCATGTGGAAGAGGACATCTGCCACCAGTACTGGGCCTGGGGTAGCTCTGCAAAAAGCCAGGATATCCTGAGGCCTGCTGCCTCCTGCCAGTTCCCTTAAAGTTCAACCACTGATAAAGCCTCGTGTAGATGAGGCAGCGTCTCAGGGAGTCACTAGAGTGGGAAGCATTGTAGTCACCAAGTTAATATAATTCTGGTGTGGTGCCAGTGCTAATCTTGGAGTTACTCAGCAAAAGTCTCAGAGGACACCGAGGCCAGTTGCCACCCACCTGGAGCCCACAGACTCGAATAGTTTTTCCAAGAAAGAGTGCAATGCGAGCAGGGCTAGCTGTTTGCCAACAAAGTGCCTTCTGCGTTGGGGAAGTTGGGTGGGGCAGGGTCTCATTGAGTCAGCATGGTGGAGCAGCAGAGTTCACCAGACCAATTCAGGTTCAGATTTGGCCTGTGGAGGAGAGCTCAACACAGAAAAGATGGCACCCACCTGCTTGCTGCATGGGAGAAGGACCCCACACAGGGAAATGGCAACTGTCTTCCAGCCCTCTTTCCACAGCCACACTTCAGTCTATTCCCCCCACCCCCATATGCCTCTGACATCCCCTGAATCACCAACCCTCCACTGGAGCCCAGGGTGAGTGCCTGTGAGTGAGCAAGTCTGTGCACAGGCCCTTTAAGAGGATGTCTGGGTTTCCTACAGCCTTCTGTCCCACTCAGTCAGTCGGAATGCCCACTTTTTTTCACAGCCAGATGTTGTGGGGGCTGCTCTTCCCAGCACCAGTACTATGGACTGGGGAGCCTGGTGTGGGGTTGGGGTCCCTCACTCCTCTGGGGTGAACCTCTGCAGCCAAGATCTCCCTCCTGATTCTCAACCGCCACAGGGAGGTTTGGGGTCTTGTTCTGTTTCTCTTTCCCTCCCACTAGTCTTGATGTGGCTTCTTTATATCCTTAGTTATCAAACTTCTGTTCAGCTAGACTTCAGATGGTTCTCCAGGTTGATTGTTATATAATTTAGTTGTAATTTGAATGTGTTCACAGAGGGAAGCATACACAGTGTTTATTTACTCCACCATCTTGGATCCCTCCACCTGGTAATTCTGCTTTCAAACGAACAGCAGCAGCTGGCCAATTAGGAACAACATCTCAGTGGGGCTGAATGTTTCCTTCTCATCAATATTTAATTGTTGTGTAATAAGATGATTTTTATTTCATTTTTTCTGCCTTTTTTGTACTTTCCCCATTTTCTACAGGGATGAAGTATCTGATTAAAGTGTTATTAGGAAGCATGACTCATGATACCATTGCCTTTTGTCTAGGCTTTTCTTTCTTGTATCTTGAATTGCTTGGTCAAGGTAATTATTTGTAAGCTGTGTCATTCAGGGTTCAGTTGGAGGAAACAGAAACTTAATCAGCTAGTTTTAGCAGAAAAGGAAGGAATTAGGGTCTTACGAAGTCACTGGAAGTGTTGGAAAAGTGAATTACAAATGGGACCACCAAGAATGTTCTGGAACACCACCACCAGAAAGCAGGGGACCACCCTTGCTCCATTAAGGAGTGCCTACATGCTGAAATGCTGCTGAAGTATGTCCAACTTCTCTTGACCTTGCTTGTCCCAGCAGCAGCTGGATCCATGGGACATTGCCTCCATCGC
The DNA here is from genome assembly GCF_057876585.1 of Rhinolophus sinicus. Lineage (NCBI taxonomy): Eukaryota > Metazoa > Chordata > Mammalia > Chiroptera > Rhinolophidae > Rhinolophus > Rhinolophus sinicus. The sequence goes on from NC_142502.1 coordinate 103,078,464, forward strand.
ACTTGCTCTTCCCAAATCTTGGACCAGGGCATCTAAGTGTCAGATCTGAATTCACATCTGAAACTCTAGCTGCAAAGGAGTCTGGGAAATGTGCCTTTCCACTTGCCAGCCCTGTGATAGAGGAGGGGACCTGGCCCTTGGAGGAGGTTTGGATGGATATAAATGGGGTCAATTCATCAGGGCTGGCCTCCTTATATCAAAATTTTAACATTTAATTTGGCTCAGTACTTACTTGAGCCAAACAATTGATGATTCTTTTTTTTTTGTCTGTATAAAATTTATATTTGCAGTAGGAAATCACTTTTTTCTCTTTTGTGGAGTCTGTACATTTACCTCTGAAGCCCTGTCTGTAACACAAGCCCTGGAAACCTGGAGAAGGGTTTTCCGTTAAGAAATTCCCATAACTGACTCCTGGTGCTTTACATTTGGCTGATCCTGAAATGAATAATTGCTTTCTCTATAGGAAGTGAGAAACTCCTGTGCAGTATAGGAAGCAAAAGCTTCCATGTATTCTCTTGAGCATAATGAGCACTTCCTGGAGGAAACAATATAACTTGATAAACTGAATAGTTTTTCAATAAAGACCGAGCTGCTCAGGAACAAACTCAGAGGCCAAGAAGCATTTGAGAAGATGCTTAACTTCACTCATAATAAATAAAGGCAAATTAAAACAAGAGTGGCTCATTTGAATTTACATCTTGAAATTAAAAATGTAAAACCAATATAGAGAGAACAGAAGCCAAGGATTTTTCTTGAAGCATTACTCACAGCTTTTTCTGCCCTGAGTGACTTTCATTCCTAGTCAGCTGCGACTTCCAAGTAAGTCCAGGGTAGGACCAGGTTTCCATCTGCGGAGGTGGCCCACAAGGTGGAACTTGAGAGTCAGCCTTTTCTGACGGTCCTGAAATTCGACACTGCTGACAACAATAAACAGATTCAGCAGTGTCCACTGTGGGACCCACAAACCACAGCTGGAAGTGTAAGGAGGTGCAAAGTTTTGGAAGAGAATTCAGCAGAGCCTACCCAATATTTAAATGTCTCCCCTGTGACCCAGCCATTCTATTTCTGAGACTACACCTTTCAAAAATATTCTCACATACACACAACAATATATTCATAGAGATATTCTCTGAAGCACTGGTTCCAGTTACAAAATTTTGGGAAATATCCAAATGACTGGGAATGAGGTTTGGATAAATAAATACAATGGAATACTATGCGACCAATGTAAAGAGAAGTAGATCTGTAAGTCCTGACGTGGAAGGGACATGTGGACACTCCTGAAGGTGCAGGGCTAGGGTCCCTTTGCCAAATGGTGATGCCACTCTTGTCTGTGAACATTTGGAATTGGTGAAACCGTGCTTCAGAGAACATGACACAGCAAGGCTTAGGTTGATTTTGTTCTGTAAGGTAATTTATATAAATTATATCAAGGAATTAGACTACAGGCATAGGATATTCTTTAGTCTTCATGTTTCCCATTAAGTCACAAGAATTTTACTTACTTCTCAGTGCCTTTAGTGAGAAAGGAAAAGTTGAACCTGGATGTCCTAGTTGTCAAGAGGTGACCTCGCTGTGGACAAGCTGATTTGGGCCTACCTCCTGGTCCCCTCCCCTCACCCCTGCCTATCTGAGTGAGGTGAGAGTGGGGGCTGCAAGTTCCACTCCAACTTTTGAAAGGATCAAGGACAAAGGTCATCAGCAGAAGGCTGAGAATTTTCTTAATGTCATTTTGAGTGTGAAATACAGAGACGTGGCTGAACACCCCTCCTGAGTATTGACTGTGTCTTGGAGTTGGAAGCCTTCCACTCACTAAGAAAAGAAACTATTTAGTATTATTACACTTGGAAAGGAAAAGGCAGTCTCCCCTGCCACTTGGCCCAAAACTCCCTGAAGACAATGTTTATTGTAGAACCACCACAAGAACAGAAACAAAAAAGAAAAAAGAGAGCAAATTGTGGAACAGTATATTGAATGCTCCCACCTGTGAAAACGATGATGATGATGATGGTGATAATAATAATAAATGATGCTGTGCTATTTTCTATAAAATGGATCTCAGAAGAGCTTATTCAAAACAAGGTGTGGGGGTGTTATGGGGTCTCTGGCACTTTAAGTCATATACAGACATGTGTTGTTGTCATGCAGCAGCTCTGCTCCCCAAAATTGGCCCAACAGGCTTGCCTGCCTGTCAGCAGCCTCTTGTTTTGATAAGATAAGACCTTCAAAAGCTCATTTTCTAGTTCCCTGGTGAGAGCGGAGTGATCTTAACTTACTGACTGAAAGGACAAAAGTCCACCTCTTGCCTGAAACACCGCACCTCTCTGTTCAGGCCTCGTGCCTGAGATCCTGCCCGCTGATCACATTCCCTGGGGAATTTCAGGAGGTCAGAAGAGCCTGACTCTCCAGTTTCACCTTACAGGTAGCCTCTGAAGGTAGAAACCTGGTCCTTCCCTGGACTTACTTGGCAGTCAGAGCTGACTAAGAATGAAAGTCACTAAAGGTAGGAAAAGCTGTACTGCTTCAAGAAAAAACCTTGGCTTCAGTTTCCTCGATATTGGTTTTACATTTTTAATTTCAAGATAAATTAGTTTCCTTTTTATTTAATTTTATTTGCTTTTTTTTTTTTTTAGGGCTGTAAAGGGAACACTTTGAAAGTAACAGGATGGCACTCTCATCTGCCTGGCATGCACCCCTTCTGCGGAACAATCCTCAGTCAGAGCGGCGTGCTCCTGAGTGCTTCCTCCAGCAGGAAGGAGAAGTTTTCAGTGGGTTCCATTTTCAGAGGAGATGGGCATCCGAACCATGAGCCTGGATCAGAGTTAGCCGGGCAGGGGCACCAGGACCCAGAGACCCACACTGCTGGGCGGCCGTGTGAAAGAGTGTGTGCATTTTCATATCTTGTACTGTAACAAATTACATGAACTGGGGGACTCAAAATAACAGAAATTTATCATTTGACAGGAGGCAAAAGGTCCACAATCAAGGTTTTTTTGTTGTTGTTGTTATTGTGTGTTTTTTTCCAAGTTGTTGTCCTTTCAATCTTAGTTGTGGAGGGTTCTGTTCAGCTTCAAGTTGTTGTCCTTTTAGTCTTAGTTGTGGAGGGCACAGCTCAGCTCCAGGTCCAGTTGCCGTTGCTAGTTGCAGGGGGCACAGCCCACCATCCCTTGCAGGAGTCGAACTGGCAACCTTGTGGTTGAGAGGACACGTTCCAACCAACTGAGCCATCCGGGAGGCAGCTCAGCTCAATGTGCCATGTTCAATCTTAGTTGCAGGGGGCAGAGCCCACCATCCCTTGCTGGACTCGAGGAGTTGAACTGCCAACCTTGTGGTTGAGAGCCCACTGGCCCATGTGGGAATCAAACCGGCAGCCTTCGGAGTTAGGAGCACGGAGCTCTAACCGCCTGAGCCACCGGGCCAGCCCCACAATCAAGATTTTGGCAGGGTTGGTTCCCTCTGGAGGCTCTGAGGGAGAATCCATTCCGTGCCTGTCTCCTAGATTCCTGTGGTTGCTGACAACCTTGGCGTTCCCTTGTTTATGGATGCTTCGTTCTAACCTCTGCCTCCATCTTTACAGGGCCATCTTCCCTCTGTGTCTTCGTGAGTCTCAAATCCCCTCCTGCCTTTCTCTTATAAGGACATCTGTCATTGGATTCAGGGCCCACCCTAATCCTCAATGATCTCATCTAGAGGTCCTTACCTTAATTACATCTGCAAAGACTTTTTCCAAGTAAAGTCACATTTACAGATTCTGGGAGTTAAGACTTTGATTTATTCTTTTGGGAGTCATTATTCAACCCACTACAGAGAGGGACCCAGCAGGACTTAGGACAGTTGCTGTTCTAATTAGTCATGGCAAGTTGCAAATCTCCCTTTAATAATAATTTGCATATTTCATATCTATAAAAGAGGTCCCAGCTGACTGAAATGCATCCTTCCAGCCAGTTGAGGCCTGACTGGAAGATGGGCATAATGAAACCCAGAAGAAACTGGCTGCTCAATGGAAGGAGGAATAGATGGACACTTTGGGACAGGTGGTCAGCTCCTCAGGAACAAAGGCCTTCTTGAGACCCCCTCTCTTCCCCTCCGCTTGTTGTCACTCCCACGCCTTGTGCTGGTAGGGACCTCCCTCCACACCCCTCCTCTACAGATGGGAAGGCTTGATTTGGGTTTATTCATTGTCCAGAGAGCTGGAGCCACTGCTTGGCATTCTTGTTGGGAGAGAGGTCATGACAGAGAAGGCCTGGCCCACAGCTTGAGTTTCTCTGTGAAACTGAGAGACAGCGTGTTGTGTTTGAGGCCCCATGTGGACAGGAAGGAAGCTTACCATGGGGCCCAGCAACCTGGAAACTGTCAGTGGGGGAGGTACTCCAGGAATCCTCCCCTCAAACCTCCTTTGCCAAAAACGGGCTAGCCATTTATATAATTTGCCTGATGGGGAACCAAACCAAGGAAATACTGTTAACTAATTCTCAAAAGTGGAGTATATAAATAATCCATCTTTACTATATAAAATTTGGAACTTTTGGCAAAGAATAAAAAAGAAATAAAAATTACCTATAATTCCATTCCAAATTAAAGTCATTTAAAATATTTAGGTGATTATACTTCCATTTTTAAAAACACATGTGGATGATTTAATTTAATATCATTTGGATTGTTCTGAATATGAAATTTTATATACTGATTTTTCTACTTAATGTCGTGTCACAGCATATATACATGGACGTAAACTGTGCATATGAGGTATAGTTACACATTAACAAAATTAAACATTTATTATGTGTTTGTTGATTACTTTTAAATTTGTTTTTATCTTTAAATTTAAAAATTTTTTTGCATCCTTCATAAAATAAGGAGAGTAACCCTTTGCCTGTATTATTGTTCCAAATAATTTTTCCTAGTTTGATTACTTGCTTTTAATCTTTTATAGTGTTTTGCTTTTTTTTTAACTTTTATTTATTTAAGTGTGTTTTTCCAGGACCCATCAGCAATAAGTCAAGTGATTGTTTCATGGAAGGCGCAGCTCACAGTGGCCCATTTGGGGATCGAACCGGCAACCTTGTTGTTAAGAGCATCGGGCTCTAACCAACTGAGCTAACCAGCAGCTCCCTATAGTGCTTTTGATATGCAGAAGTTTATGGTTCTGACTTAGTCAAGTCTATCATTATTTACTTATGTGACTCCTCTCATTATTGTTTTTATTCTTAAAAAGCCCTTCACCCAAATTTAGTTATCTACCTATTTTTTTCAGTTTTTTAATGAGGTGCTATTTTTACATGTAATGCTTTAATGCATCTGGAAATTATTTTATACTATCAAATAAAGTGTAGCTCTAATCTGATCCTCTCCCACCTTTCAGCCAATTTCTCTAACCCCATGTGCTGTATAATCTACCTCTTGATGGTTTGTGAGCTTTTTTTCTCATACATGAAATTCATATGTTGCTTGGAATGGTTTCAGAGCTATCTTTTTTTTTCCCATTGATTTCTCCGTTAATGCTTGTTGATATAACCTTGTTTTACTTCTTTAGCTTTGTAGTACATTTAATATCTGGCAGAGAAAATGTCCCTTCCTCATCCCAATTATGTTTCTCTTCCAAAAGCTTTATAGTAATCTTATCTGTTAATTTTCCAGGTGAAATGTAGCCAGGAAAATTTTGTCAATTTCTAAATTTTAGTTGTGTCAAATTATTTAGAATTCTAATTGGAAGTGTGGTGAACTATGAATTAACCAGCAGAGAATTGATTTTTTTTCATAAGCTTTCCATTCAAGAATATGGATATTTCTATATTTTCTCACATCTTTTATATTGTTTATAGATCTCATACCTTTGTTTTTAGGGGTAGTTAGAGTACCTTTTCATTGTTATTGTAGCTGTAATATTTTCTGCCATCACACCTTCTAATTGGTTATATAGAAATAAAGTAAATAGTAACTAGAAATTATAGTAAATAACAGTAAATAGAAAAACTTGATCTTTTGGTGTGTGTATTTATTTTGCACACAGGCTCCTTTGCGTTGTTAATTCTAAAAGTTTTCAGTTGATCCCAATTTTCTGGCTGTGTAATTATATTTTTACGAGTGGTAGTAATATTGCCTTCCTCTCTATCTCTCTTTAGGAACCCTGTCTGGTTTTATGTTTTAAGAATTATGGTCTTCATCTGCATGGACCAATTTTACTGAAGACAACCTAGAATTATAATGGCCATTAAGAAAAATGCTCCAATTATTTAAGAAGTGCACTTGAAAACAAGAGTTCCCAAGTTATTATAAATAAACAGAATGGGATACCTATTCTAATTGGCACTCAGAAGACTCCAACAGTCTTCAAAATTCCAAAATAACTTCATTGAAAGATTCACTGCAAAGACCAGTGAAAAATTAAAGATATAAAAGGTACCTGAAATAAAAACTGTAAGACTGATGTAACTCCGACTTCTCCTCTGTATCATCTTTACTTGAGTACTCATGCTACTAATTATCTGTCTCAATTGTCTGTCCACAAGAAAAGACTACATGACCATAAATAAAACTCTTCCAACTTTCCCATCTTGCAAGATGGCGGGTGAAAAAGCTGAGAAGCCGAACACTAAGGAGAAGAAACCCAAAGCCCAGAAGGCTGATGCTGGTGGCAAGGTTAAGAAGGGTAACCTCCAGGCCAAAATGCCTAAGGGGAAGCCCCACAGCAGCCCAAACCCTACCCTGCTTAGAGGAATCAGCAGCTATTCCTGATCAGCTGTGTATTCCCGAAAGGCCATGTACAAGATGAAGTATTCAACAGCTAAATCCAGGATTGAAAAGAAAAAGAAGGAGAAGGTTCTTGCTACTGTCACAAAACTAGTTGGTGGTGACAAGCATGGCGGCACCAGTTGGTACGAAAGGTGTGGGTTATTGTTAAAAAAAAACAAAAACAAAACAAAACAAAAAAAACTTCACAAAATGCCTAGATACTATCTTACTGAAGATGTGCCTCGAAAGCTGTTGAGGCAAGAAGGCCTTCAGTCAGCACGTGAGAAAACCTGGGACCATTCTGATCATCCTGACTGGGCACCATTGAGGCAAGAGGGTGGTTTTCCTGAAGGAACTGGGCAGTGGCTTGAACCTCTGTCCCTCAATTGAGTTCCTTTGCACAGAACACACCAGAAATTTGTCACCGCCACCTCCACCAAAGTTGGTATCAGTGGTGTGAAAATCCCCAAACATCTCACTAATGCTTACTTCCAGAAGAAGCTGCCCAAGCCCAGACACCAGGGTGAGAGCTTCGACACAGAGAAAGAGAAATACGACATTACAGAGTGGCACAAGGCTGATCAGAAAGCGTGGACAAGCAAATTCGGCCCAAAATCAAAGTCATTCCTCAGCTCCCGCGCTCCCTCCACTCTGTGTTTGCTCTCACAAATGGGGTTTATCCTCACAAACGGGTGCTCTAAATGTATTACGAAGAATCGAACTAAATATCTGATCTGTTAAAAAAAAAATTCTGCCAAGATAGTGGCATAATAGACACCCCATATCTATCCTGGAAGGAGAGCCCCCATATGGACTCCTCCAGGGTTGACAGGACTCTGAGGAATTTTCTGGTAAACTGCTGCTAGTTATTCCCTTAAACAGCCAAGGAGAAATTAAAATTAACATTGGTGGAAAACCTTGCCAAATTCTGGTAGACACCAGAGCGGCACTCTCGGCTTTAAGCCCCAATTGCTTTGGAGCCTGTAGATTAGATCCTGGGAAAACTGGCAGAAGAGAATGAAGGCTGAGCATGCTTACCAGAGTCAGCTCTCCCGAATCTCCAGTCAGTTCTGTAGTGTTCAGTCAAGAGAGGAAGGTGATATTTCATGTTCATTCTTTTCCAAATCCAGATCCTTTGGTTATTGATCCTTTCTCTCTCAGGGATAGCTGTTACCTTCGTGTTTGTCTCACTTTGTGTTCCGAGAACTTGGCTTGTCAATCATCAGGTTGGGGGCCCCAAAACATGGCTGGACAGAAATATGGGTTGTATCCCATTTGTGGCTAGATATAGCTAGATAGAAATATGAGTTTCATATCCCGTTTGCAGCTAGGGTCTATTGCCAGCCCTCAGGGGAATTGTCAAAGTCTTTTTCTTTGGTTATCTTTGGGAGTGGCTCTGGCTTTGGGAGGGTAGTATCTTTTGCACCCTCTTTGGGGATGCCTCTTGGGGTTGTTCAGTACTGCCAGGAATATTTACTGTTTGTCCTGGCTGAAAGCTGATGAGATATTTGAAGGGATTTTTCTTTTAAGTAGTGCTATGGTTAGAAGTTGGCCAAATTGGAAGCTGATTTTCTCTCTCTCTCTCTTTCTCTCTCTCTCTCTCTCTCTCTCTCTCTCTCTCTCTCTGTCTATCCATCTACCTATCTACCTACCTACCTATTTACCTTTTATTTATAACTTTTATTTCTATCTCATGTCTTATTGCACTGGTCAGAAATTTTGAGAATAATGTTAACCAATTATAAGATAATTGGCTTTATCTTTTATTCCTGTTTTCAATTGGAACAGCTCTGGTATTTCACTATTGTGCATGATATTTGCAAATTTAAGAGATTTGTTCTCTTCTTGTTTGCCTTTGTTTTGTTTGTTTGTTTTTGGGTTTTGCAGGACCTCAGGTGCAGTTCATGGTATGACATCATTGGTCTGTGCAAGGCCCCCTCTAGTACATGTTATGTATAAGTTTATTCCATCCATGTATGTCTTTCTCTCCCAAAGTAACCCAGCTTATGTGTTGAATGTGTGTCTTTTTGTATGTGTTCTTATGAACCCAGCATTGTTTTTGCCTGCTTGTATTTTAAATTTACATAATGTTATTTGGTACATCTCATTCTGTTTGCCACTAAACACTACATTTTTAGGATACTTCCACATTGCTATGTGTTCAGCCAATCAGATGCCTCTAATATGTAAATAATTCTCTAGGGTATACATCCACTACATCTTATCTGTCTTTGTCCCGGGACCTTTCAACTCCCTGATGCCACAAATAGTGCTGCAGTAGACATCCTTATTCACGTGGCCTTCGGGAGCTGTGCGAGAATTTCTAGGAGTGGAACTGTGAGGTCCTGAGAACACGGACACCAGTTTTGAGTAATACCGCCTGATTGTTGTCCAGAATGGCTGCACCAGCCCACACGCCCCCACCCCCAGCACAGCATGGACATTCCTCTATCCCCTCAGCCTCACAACATTCAACACATCATAGTAATATATGACAACCTGGTTAAGAAAAAACCCCTAGCACTGCAGGAAACCCACCATCACTTCCACTCCCTGGAGGCAATCAGTCTCCATTCATTTACATCTTCAGTGTTTCAGGGGGTTACTTTCATTATCTAAATGATATTTGGCATATTACTTAAGATAAGTAATTTTTATCATGACAAAGAAATATCTTTCCATGCTCAGTTTTAAAAATTCCCATCAGGATTGCATATAGAAATTGTCAAACAAATGACATGGTTCCCTGCTAGGAACAGTTCCTTAATCTTAAATTATCTTGATTTTTTAAACTACTATCTACTGGATGATGGCTAAATCATTTAGTAGAGTTTTAAGTTGAATTTCCTGCTTGGTATTAAGAAATACTGTTGTATTACTGCTCTATGTGACCCTAATACATCCCAAGAGCAACCTGGAAAACCCAAAGCACTCTGTGTTAATCAGGGTCAGCAAACTGTGCCTTGTCACCTGTTTTTGCAGGTCTCAAGGCCAAGAGCCTTTGAGAATGATTTTTACATTTTTAGACGGTTGAAAAACATTTTTTTAAAGCATAATATTTTATGACGTGAAATTTACATGAAATTCAAATCCAGCATCCATAAATAAAGTTTTGTGGGAACACATCCACGCTCATTTGTCTACGTGTTATCTATGGCTGCATTCTCACTTCAACCAGAGTTGGAGAGTTGAGACAGAGGTCATATGGCCCAGAGAGCTGAAAATATTTACCATCTGTCCCTTTACATGAAAGCTTTGCTTTTTACCCTTGGTATAAATGACTCATCAACAAAAGTATGGAGAATCTACTAGTGAAGGATGTGCTGTTCTGGTCCCCATGGGTGTTTATGGTCCTGTTAGGGAGACAATCACAACCCAGGGAGACAAGTGCTAAGATGGGGCAGCAAGGGGGGTTCCAGGGGGACATAGCAGCCTGTTAGCCACACTGGGGAGATCAGGGAAAGCTTGCCAGAGGCGGTAATGTCTAAGCAGAGACCTAGAAAGTGAGAAGGAGCTGGCCATATGAAGGTGGGTTAGGGGAGGTTGGAAGTTGCAGGAAGAATGTTCGGGGCAAAGGGAACAGTATGTCCAATGGCCAGAGGTATCATGGCTTGTTGGAGGAACTGGGAGATGTTTGCATTATGATTTGCATTATAGGCTTATTTGTAGTTAACCTAAGTTTAGTTTGCATATGAATAAATAACTGCCTGTATAGGAGCTCTTGGTGGTGTAAGCAAGGAAAGGGGAAGGTCAGATATTGATTGACTGATGATTCACTCATTGATTCACTCACTCACTCACTCATTCATTCAATGAGAATTTATTGAGGACCTTCTTAGTGCTGAGCACTGGGTTATGTTATGAAGATAGTGGAAAACATGAGGCGGTCCCTCTCCTGATAGTTCTCACGGTCTAGTGAAGAAAGCAGACAGAAAAGTAATTTCCCCAGGTATGAGAAGTGCTCACACTGCCATGTCAGGGAGGGCCCACTCCATTTCTAACCTCTTTCTCCCTCGCCATCTAGTCATTTTCCCAGCCTCCCTTGCAGCAGGGGTGGACATATAACCAGTTTTGACTAATAAGATATAGGAGAGATCTGCTGAGAAATATCTAGGAAAACTCTTCATATTAAAGGTGAAGCCACGAATGACACCATCACTTTGCCCCTCTTTCCTGCCTGTTCACAATCCCTGAATGGGATTGTGATGACACATGGGATCTGTGGCAGCAATCTTGTGATAATGAGGTGATAATTGGTTCTTGTTGGCATCATCGAGCTGCTGTACCAAACCAGGAACTACCTACCTTCAGGGATGCCTCGCTGGGTGAGATCATTATGCATCATTATAAGCCACTGGCTCTGAGCTGGGGGTGATTTCGCCCTCTAGGGGATGTTTGGCAATGTCTCGACACATTTTTGGTTTTCATTACTGGCGTCTGGTGGATAGAGGCCAGGGATGATGCTAAACATCCTATGATACACAGGACAGGCCACACACCAAATAATTATCTGGTCCAAAATGTCGATAGATCCAAGCTGAGAAACATTGGCTTAAGCCACTGCTGACCAAGTACTTTCTTTACGCACAAAGAGTGTGAGAGCCTGGCCCCAAGCCATGGGAGTGTGAACAGACTATTGTCTCCTTAGGGCACAGAAAAGAGAAGTGCAGGGAAGTATTCCAGCTGGCTTCACGCATGCAACACTGTTAGTCTTGGACCAAGTTCCGTGAGAGAGTTGTGGACCCTAGTCCCTCAGGTGAGACCTCAGTGTAGGTTCCCCCAGACCTCAGGCTGCCACTGCCCAAGTGCCTACTGTGTGCCCTGGGATGGGTGCTCGTGTGACTTGCCTCTTTGAAGTTTCCTAGCAATTCTGCAAGTTCAGTATCATTTATTCCCATTGTACAGCTGTGAAAACTGAGATTCAGATGAACAATGGAGTTCCATAGTTAATGACATGCTCTGGAGACTGACAGATTTTAATCTGCTATTTATCACTGTCATTTAAACATTTTATTTTATCTTTTTGAGCACCACTTTCCAAATCTGTAAAATAAAACAATATCTACTTTATAAATATTATGGAGAGAAGTGAAAATAAATAATGCATGTAAAAGCTCTTAGTACAGGGCCTGACAGAATAAATATTTCACAAATGGTTGTTATTTTTAGTACTATTACTAGTATGCCCCCTAGGGGTGAGGAGCTCGGGTTGTAGTACAGCTCTGTCCACGTCAAACCTGCTATCATGATGGTCAACTGAGTTGCCCACCTGCAGTGGGGACCCAGGAACAACTGAGGGAAGGGAGACTCTGGGAACCACTGGAGGAACAGGAAATGTCACTGAGCCAGGGGAGTGTGGATGGGAATTGAGATTCATTGAGCACACTGTAGGCACAAGACCTAAATTCAGTTATTTTTGCACAGGAACTAAAAGAATGTTCTGAGACTACCTTTTGGCCAGGGAACTTTGGCCCCCGGTTGGATCTGGCTTGAGAAAGGGTGAAGTCACAGTCTCTTAGGTACCTCTCACTGAGGAGAGGGAAGAAAACACCTCTCCAGGAGGCTCGGTTGGTGGGAGGCCCAAACACGGGGTGGGGGCTGGACCTTGACTTGGCGGATTCCAAGCAGAGGGTGTGGCCCTGGGGTGGAGGGCGTGGCCCTGGGGTGGAGGGCGTGGCCCTGGGAAGGAGGGCGTGGTCACGTACTTGCTCTTTGCTCCTGGGAGTCACCAAGGCAAGCAATGATTTCCATAATGCAAATTCTCTTGCCCTTACGGAGGCAGATTTCTGGGAATTGGGATTCCAATCTCAGAGGGGTTTGAGTGTCTCTTGTGGAAATTCTTCTCTTCCATATGTCACTCAGGACTGCCCCACCCATGGCTCCTGAGATGGGCACACTCTCCCCTACCCACTCCTCTTCATTTGATACCTTCATTTTCATTCAAGACCAAGTTTATCTTTTATGACCCATGTTGCATACCCAGGTCACACAAGAGGATGAATAGTCTTTCTAAACAAACATACAGACTCCCAGGAAAAAAATTCTCCGTTTTGTGAATATACCACCGTTTACTCATTTTATTGTTACTGGGCATTTGAGTAGTTTCAAGGTTTTGAGTTTTTGGCTATTGCAAAGAGTGCTGAAATGTCACTCTTATGAAGTTGTTTTAAGGGCTCATGTGCATGCATTTCTGTTGTGTGTATATCTAGGAGTGGAATGCTGGGTCATTGCATGGGTATGTCTGTTCAGTTTTAGTAGATATTGCCACTCCATTTTCCAAAGTATCTGTACCATCTTCCACTCCCATTAGCAGCATATGAGAGTTCTCTGGCAGACCCACATCCTCTCTGACACGTGGAATTGTCAGCCTGAGAATTTACAGCTACAGCTACTCACAGCACTACGGTTGAATCTCATAAACATGCAATAGAGTGAAAAGAAAGCCAGACAGAAAAGAAAACATGCAATCTGATTCCATTTATATAAAACCCCCACACAGGCAAAAATAAGCTGTTAGGAGTTAGGATAGTGGTACCTGTAAGAAGCTCAAGGACGCGGGGCTTCTGGGGTGTAGGTAATGTTTTGTTTCTTAGTCTGGGTGCCACTTAGACTGTGTCTATTCCCTTTGTGAAAATCGATCAGGCTGTATAGTTACGATGTGTGCACTTTTACACATGTTGTTAAAATGTTTTAAATATTAAATTAAACTTTCAAAAAATATTTTCTCTCACTCTTCCTCTCTCCTTTCTTCTGTCATCTTTTCTCACAGCACTGGGTTGGGAACCGCCCCCTTCAGCGTCCCCTTCGTGGCTGTGTGACCTGTACAAGTTGCACAGGACCCGCACTCAGACGGGCCTGCGATTGGTTTCACGTGCTGCTGTCTCTATCTTGAAATTCTTAACACTTTTTGACAAGGGGCCCTTCGTTTTCATTTAGCTCTGGGCCTTGTGTCTGGTCCTGTGTCTCTCCACACATCCCTGCCCAAGGCTTGGTCCTTGACGGGCACCGAGGACAGGCTAGGTTGCCCCGCTCCCTGATTAGAGAAGGTGCCGAATGCCCACGATGGCCCCAGCGTGGTTCTCCCTCCCGTGAGAACCTGCAATTGTATATCCCTGCGGATGAAAAGACTGGGTCATAAGGTAGGTTCACGCACAATACTCTCAGTGGCTCTCTGCTCTTGCCCTTATATCTGGTGTCTTTTTAAAATTGTGGTAAAATATCCGTAACATGAGACTGGTCATTTTAACCAGTAGCATTAAGTCTATTCACATTGGGTAAACATTTCACAAATGGCTATTATTGTTAGCACTGTTACTAGAACTCCACCCTCCATCTCCAGCACTTTCTCATCTTCCTGAGGTGATCCTCTGTACCCACGAAACAGCAACTCCCCGCTCCCCTCCGCCTGCTTTTGTGATTGTCTCTGTGTGTCTCTCTTCCCAACTACACTGTGAACTCCATGAGGACCAGCTGGGGCTTATTCACCTCTGAATAAAAAGGAGCTTGTGTGTTGCACACAGGGCTTGGAGGAGGTGAGTAAGAAAACACAATTTTGTTAAATAAATGCAAAGTAGGGGATATAATTTAACACTTCTTTGAAGCCTAGGTTGGCTCTTGGGCTAATAAATTCTGTAAATTCAGTGTTGAGACAGTGCCCAGCACATAGCTGGAATGAAAACTTGTTTGCTGACAGAATGAACGGAGCATTAACAACTCTGCTACCGAAAGTCTATTATTGGCCCTTTATCAAGCACTAACTAGGTGCTAGGTGCTGGCACTCTTAATATATAGGAAAAGTGCACTCAGTACCGTTCTCATCATTATCATATAATATATAGATGTATGTCTTATACAATGTGAACAAGGGGACTCGTTTTTTGAGTAAGAAACAAGCTCAGAGACGTTGTGTCTTCTGCCAGAGGTCACACAACTGGCAGATGGCTCCAGGTGTGGGCAACTCCAAAGTTCAGCGCTTTCAATATTTACTTTTGAAATATTTTAAAATAAATAAATGCAATTTACACTCTGGAAATTGTCATTGGGAATGCCTCCCATGTTGAGTAACCAAAATAAAATTTCTGACATTTTTTACTTTTGTTTAAATAAAACTAGTTTTTCTTTTCTAATTATAAACACGTATGTACTCTATCTTAAAAAAAAAAAAAAAGTTCCAGCACTGCAGAAAGTGAAACTGATATTTTAAAAAGACATGTTAGGGTGTTTTGTCAAGAATAATGGTAACCCTTCCCAGGAGTAGTAAGATTTGGAAACACATGCCCCTTATCAAAACTCCTTCTGAGTTTTGTCTCCAGGTCAAGGAATACGTGTGTTCCATTCAATGACCTTTCTTCTAAGATCCTACCTGTGACGTGCTTTGGAGAGAACTGAGGGAGAGTGTGGAGATGATAAAACAGCCTGCCTTCCCCTCACCTGAGTTTCCCATTAGCGCTTGTTTTCTATTTTGTGGACTGGTTCCTCTAGCCAGGCCCAGGGTTGTTTTCTGAGCATTGCTATCTTGTTGGGTTTGGGTGTAATAAGGAAGTTGTCAAGCGAAACTGTTTTTTTTCCTATCGCTGAAGGAGCGGGAAGCAGCGGACCGGAGGGAGCATAATGGGCGGCCCCTGGATTGGCTGCGTGTGAGCTCAGCTCCTGGGAGATACAGTATATATGATTGTGATCAAACCATCTTCTGATACACTCTGGAAATTGGCAGCAGCAGTAGCAGCATCTTCTCCCTGGGAGAGTTGGACCTACCGTCTCTCATTGGATACGTCTGGCTGACCAGGAACGTACTCGGCCATTGCAAGGAAGGGTCCTTGACGCAGAACCCACTGATCCAGAGGTTTCTAGGACAGGAGCCACTTTTGTTGTCTGAGGTTGGTTGAACATTCCTTTCTCCTTAGGGGCTGGAGCAGTGGTTAGGTATCTTGGGGTCCTGAAAGGAGCGTAGACTGAGGGGTCAGACCTTGAGTTCAGTCTCAATATTGCTTCCAGCTTGCTGGGCCCTCCCTAGCCCTCAGTTTCTTCATCTTTAGAAAGACAAAGCAGGGTTTAATGATATGATGTTAACCAGGCGTCATGCAAAGAGCTCTGAACAAACTTGGACCTATAAGCTCTGAACTCAAGTCCCAGCCCTGCTGTTTACTAGCCCAGCAACTCTGAGTAAGGAACTTGATTTCCTTGGGTCTCAGTTTCCTCATCTGAAGAATGGGGATGGCGTTCCATACCTCTCCTGCTCATTTCTCTCTAGGATGTTGTATGGGTCAAATTATAGACTTTAAGTGAAGGTATGTAGTAAAGAGAAATGCCACATAAATGGGAAGTGGTATTACTGCCTATGGCTGGATTAAAGTTTAGATTTTAAGGTCTTGGAAGTTAGTCCAAAGGCAGGGAAATCTTATGAAAAGAAGTCTGGTGGCCTGCTGCTCTGACAGGGGTTGATGGGGGATTATCACATTGCACTGCCTGTGGTCTTGGACAAAGGACAAGAGGGGTTGGGGGTGGGCACCTCCAGAGCACAAACTCCAGTGTTGGATGGAGGGGAGTGGCGATCCTTGTTGACAGTCTCCAGCTCTGTGAATGATGTCCCCACCCCAAGTCTGTCCCACTGCTGAATCATTGGGCCTTACGTTCCACCAGTAGTGAGGTCATCCTTTTGGGTTTCAAAAAATCCTCAAAAGATGCAAATCCCCGACCTTCTGGAAAATAGGCACCAGCTGATAAGTTTCATGATGACAATAAGAAACAGGCAGATGGTTCAAAGTCCACACTTTACACTGAGCTGTGGGTCGGGCCAGGCAGAGCTGATACCCCAACAGTGCCATGTGGTGGCTCCAATGATTCTGGGACCTGAGGCTGTGTGTGCAGAGCCCAGTGGGACCAGGAACCCTCCATCTGGGCCTGGACCTCTTATTTTGAAGTGGACAAGGACGAACTGGGGAATACCAGGAAAGGACGCCCAGGTTCAGGATGAGTCTAGAAGCACTGCGATTTGAGGAACCACCAAGAGACCTGGGAAACGGGCTCATGGACTGGAACAGTGAGGACACAAAGAGTGACATGACCTCTCCTCAGGGTTGTGAAAGTCTGAGGAAGACTTTCCTTAAAATCCACGTTGGCCAACAGCGGAGAATTCTGCCTCCAAGGGTGGTGAGTTTTCATTGCAGAAAGTGTTCCAAGAGGGGCTGCAAGTCCGCCTGCCAGGCATGTGGCATAAAGCAATCCTGCACTGCAGGAAGTGGGGCTAGATACTTCCCAGGTCCCTGCCAGCTCTTGGAGCCTGTTAGGGACCCCACAGAGGAGCAGGGATACCTTGAATTGTTACTATCTAACACCTGGGAGGTGGCTGTGGGAGCAGGTTAGATCCAGTTTGTCCCCCACATGAGTGCAGCCAGTGGAGGTTGAGTGTCTCCACCCAAGAGGCCCCTCACTCCCCTGCATGTTGGTGGGGGGACATATAATGGGGCCCGCACCATGGAGGGAGCCCAAGTTGAAGGCTTTGAGCTTAGAGGAGAACGGCTTTCACCCCAAGGGTTTCGAGTGTCCATGGGGCTGTGTGTGCTGAAGAGAAGTAAACATGAGCTCAGGGTTCAGTCCTTGACCCTCCAGCCCACTGATTGGCTTCCTGCCCAGGAGTCTGTGAGCCCCACCCTGTGTTGACAATCTCTGCCTCTGGGGCACAGGTGTATCTATACCTGGGCACATGTGGATGTGTGAGTCTGTGTGTACAGGTCATGACGGGCCTGTGTATGGATGTAGTTACCTCTGTCGGTGTGAAATAGCAGATTTGCTCACCTCTAAGTCTGTGTGTGTCTGTGTGTGTGTTTACTGGAGGTGTAGGAGAGAGAATAAAGACTTTAGAATGTAGAGAAGTGGATTCAAGCCCCAACTCTGTCCATTTCCTGGCTGTGAGACCTTGGACAAGTCTCCTAACCTACAGTGCCTCCCTTGCCCACTGCCAGTGTTTAATTCACAGGGCATGGCCAAGATGAAATGAGAGAATGTCGCTGAAAGGGCATTCTGGAGCAGGGCCATGCGGCAGCACACAGGTGAACTGGCCACGTCTGTGCACATCTCTCTATCGTTTATTCGTTTCACAAACACTGAGAATCTCCCAGTCAGTGTGGGCATGGCAGGCACCCATGCAGGCTCGGGTCCTCTCTCTGGAACTTGGAGTTAGACAGGAAGGGCAGACGGCAAATAGATGCTCAGATAATTATTCCCTTGCACTTGGAGTAGGAAAACTACAAGGTGTTATCAGTCCATGTAGTGCGTGAATGTTTCTGTGACACAGGAGTGAGTGTCTTAGCCCGTTTAGGCTGCTATAACAAACTATTTTACAGACTGGATGGCTTGTAAAACAACAGAAATTTATTTCTCACCATTCTGGAGGCTGAAAGATTGAGATTGAGTCTCTGGCAGATTCAGTGTCTGGTGAAAGGTTCCTGGTTCATAGATAGTCAGTTTCTCTCTGAGTTCCCACATAGCAGAAGGGGCAAGGGAGCTGCCTGGGGTCTCTTTTACAAAAGCACTAATCGCTTTCATGAGAGCTCTGCTCTCATGACCTAATCACCTCCTAATACCATCACATTGAGTATTAGGACTTAACATGTGAATTTGGGGGGACACAAGCATTCAGTCTATAGCAATGAGGGTCTGTGGGCGTTGACTCTGGGTCCACATGTGTGTGCCACACACTTTGTCCCTCGAAGCAGCTGGCTGTTTGCTAAATTCTATCGTGTGGAGTACAGGGTCCGTGGAGAGGGGAATGACACAATCTTTCTATGAAACAGCATCCACGCAGTTACAGAATAACCCAGCCGGGTGAATACATTAGGGAATAGTATACAGATGAGGTCAGTATATAACTTAGAAAGTAAACCAAAAATGGCAGCTTGGGAAAACTTCCTGCTCCAGAGTAACTGAAGGTCAACTCTGTGAGCTGTCTCTGGGTTTTTTTTTGGTGTGTGTCATATCTTATCAGAAGTCTCATGATCGTAGGTCATTTGGGTATTTCTGGACAGACTTGGACTTTGCTCTGAAATCCACTTTCTGCTAAGGTGATAAACAAGTTTACAAGAGTAGCTGTGTTTCCATGCACTGAGGGTTTGTTGCCGTCTTGGGATTACTGGCCTGGAAGCACGTCCTGGACTGGGTGGGATTCCCAGACGGTCTGGCCAAATGTGGGCATACCTGAGGCAAAGCAGGGCACAGAACAAGAAAAAAGAGGAAGGAAAGAGAAAGGCTCGCTTTGATGAATTCTGGATAGGCAGCATTTACAATCAGAAAGTCTGGAAATGTTTCATCTCATCACACATAGAATTTGGAGAGAGAGAGAGAGAGAGAGAGAGAGAGAGAACACAATCTCCTCAGGGCTTAGAGACTTTTCAAGTCTCAGTTGGCCAAAGAGAGGCTCTTCTGGAATGTCTCCCTGGGGTTGCTGGGTTTGCCTTCCTTTGCCAGCCACACTCTCAAGCTCTGGGCCTAACGGTCAATCTTTGGAACTTTACAGAGGAGGAGCAGTCAGAGGGTGGGAGGGGAACCAGGTTGAGCTGCCCAGAGAGGAAAGAGTTGCAAGAAGAAGGGAGTGGACGTGGTATCAAATGCTGCAGCAACTCAGGGAAGGATGAAGAATGGAAAGAGGTCCCTGGATTTGGAATTAGGAGGCTTTGGGAGATCCTGGAGTCTCTCGTCACTGCACTGGGGAAATACCGGTGCCCTGGGATGGCTGAGGCCCACATCACGCCTCCCGCCTCCCCCTGCCTCGGGGGCTGCAGCTGCTCCTCCACTTAGGCCCCTCACCTCTGTCTGAGCTCAGAGCACTGTTCCAGAGAGGGAGTGGCCAAATCAAGGCAGTCTTTTTTGAAAAAGCATCATTGCCTGGTGGAATTGTACTGATGCTCTGATTAGAAGTAGCAGCGTGTCCTTTGAATGCGGTAGGAAGACAGGACGACCATCAGCAATGGTGAAAATGGTTCCCATAGCAAGGGCAGCTTTTTAAAAGATTACTGCATCTCTATTTCCATTAGCTGGGGAAGGATGCTCTGGCCCCCTATGCCTCGGGCCCCCTCAAGCCAAGATAGTGCAAGAAGAAGAGGGGCTGAGCCAAAGAAGGATGTCCCGTGTGTTTGGCAGGTTCTGTGGTTTTATTATTGAACAGTTTCTCTGCCAACCCCATCCAATTTGCCCGAAACACAGGAACACACGGAAAAAGCAGAGAGAACCCCGGCAATGTGCAGTAAATATTTCTGGCTCAGCTTACTGGGATTTTAAAATCAAATAGAGCTTCGACCTACATTTTTCTTCCCTTAAGACCATGTGCTACTGAAGAGGGAACACATATCAGAGAAGTGGAGTGTTACTGTCATCACCACTTAGTCACGTTCCCCACGCCTGCCCATTTGAAAAAGACAAGAGCATTCCCTTGGAGGGTGGGACTCGTGCCTTGTTTGTTATTATATCCCCAGCACTGAGCATAATTCCTGGTCCATAGTAGGTGCTTGTTAAATATTTCTTGAAAGAAATCAATGAGAAGAAAGAAAACTATTTTCTTCTGTGATTTCTTCTCCTTATCCCACCCCACTGTGTATTTCGGAAGCACTACCCTAAGGCAGCCCCTGAGGCTTTCAAGAACACGCATCAATTTCCATATAGGGCAGAGAGATGTATTGCTAAAATTTTTCGAGTAACTCAGATATTCCTCTTAAGGAACATTAAACAACAAATAAAGACTTCTGATTTGCCGGCCTCCTCCCTGGCCCATTTTGTCATTGCCTCCAAGATTGTCCCACTGTGGACACCCAACAGTGCCGGGGGTAGCCTCTGGTCTCTGGCCGTCCTGCCGGTCCTTCCTTCCCTGCTCCAAGCTTAAAGGAGGGAGGGCATCCTGAATGTCGCTGTCACCTTCAACTCTCTCCGTGTTTCCCCACGCCCTTCCTTCCCTCTCTTTATGTCTTCCTCACATTCCCATGGATCCCTCCACATCTGAAATCATAATTCTAGGTTCTTATTTGTGCCTCTAAGCTGGACATGTAATAGAGTCCATTTGAAAGTTGGTAAGTGCAGGAGATGTAATGTAAATATGTAATACATGAATATACTAAATTACACTTAGCAAATGCATGATAAGGCGATAATGACAAATTAGAGCAGGCAACCTGTGAACCTGACCTCCGTAGGAATCTCTGGGAGCTCAGGTTTGGGATTCAAAACCATATTTTCTTTTCCTTTTGTCTTCCACCAAAGGGCAAAGGGTTTCTGAACAACTTAGGAAAAATTGGAAAGCCCAGAAGTGTCAGACTCAAGACACACAAATTAACTGCCCACACCCAGGGCTGCTTAGAGTGCTGGCCAGGAGGAAGCTGGTTCTTTTGTCTTTTCCACGGACCGCTGCTTCATTCTGGATAGAGAATGGAAGGGCTTCTGCTGCTCCAAGATGGGGCTGGTCCAGCTACACTGATTGTGCGTTAACCACACAACTGACTGTTTGTGTGATATATTTATTCATCTGTTCAATAAGTACTCATTGAGTGTTACTGATGTGCCGGGCATTGTTCTAAGCACTTGGGATACCAGGCCTAGCAAAACGGACAGAGGGGAGGGAGAGAGACCCAGACAACAAACACTTAAACACTGGATGCTAAGGTAAGGTGGGAGAGGCTGTGCTAATGGGGATGGTGGTGGGGGCACAGGGAGGTCCTCTATGGGAAGGTGACGTTTGAGTAGAGCCCTGAAGGAAGTGAGGAAACAAATTATAAGGCTGTCTAGGCGAAGAATGTTCTAGAAAGAGGGACCAGCCGGTGTGAAGGCCCTGAGGCAGAGCGCGTCTGAGGGAGAGTGAGCAGGGCTGTGAGTGGAGTGGAGTCAGAGGGGACTGGAGAGGTTGTGGGGCCTTGTCACCCACTGTAAGGACTTTGACTTTGACGGGGAATGAAATGGGAGCCATTGGAGATAGGAGCGTGACCTGCTCTCACTTATGCTGGAAAAGCCCCATGGCTGCTGAGAGGAGAAGTTGCTGTACGGAGGACAAGGGTAGAGTAGAGAGACCAGATAGGAGGTAACTGGAATAGTCCAGGTGAGCGGAGATGGTGGTGAGGAGGTGGGGGGACACGTTTGATGTCAGGATGAGGTCGAAAGCAGAGCCAACAGGCTTTGCTGACAGATCGGGTGTGGGGAGTGAGAGAAAGGAGTCCCAGAAAATGTGCATGAACTACCCCAAGTGCTGAGGCTAATAAGAAGGAGGCGTTGGCCTCTGGCTCCCCCTGTATTAATTTCCTCTTCCTGCTGGAACAAAATACCACAAACTCAGTGGCTTGGAACAACACAAATTAACTATCTTACAATTATGGAGGTTAGAAGTCCAAAATCCGTCTCAATGGACTAAAATCAAGGTGTTGGCAGGGCTGTGTTACTTCTGGGGGCACAATGGACCTGCTGTGAGATCTGGGGCGTGACCTCTCGTGGCTGTTTTTTCATCTGGAAAATGGGGGCAAGGGCACCCCTGCCCCTCAGGGCTATTGAGAAATTAAAATGGGACACCAAGTTTGAGAGTTGAGGTTATTCACATGAGTGGGTAGGATGGATGGGCGTACAGGTCAGCCTTGTTGGCCCACCTGGGACGTCTCCGCTAGGCCTCTTCTAAGAGAGCTGTCTGTTTTGGTTGTAGCGCAATGGAGCATCCACGGGGCCCAAAGAAGTCTCTGTCACGGAGGAGAGCCAGGTCTCTGGACCGGTCGCAGGACCCTAGGAAGGACTCCTGGGACTGCCGGTGCCTTTCCCTGCCCACCACCCCCTGCAGGCAGGTGCTTCCGTGGGTGGCCAGCGATGGGAGCAGACGCCCCGAGAGCCCAGCACAGCCTGCGGAGATTCAGGGCACCTCGGGTGCAGCCCTCAGCCTGGAAGAGACCAGGGAGTTTCTCCCCAGTGAGCAGAGGCTCCCGCTGGACACCAAGAAGGACAAGGCCCCGAGGCGGGCCCAGCAGGGGTGGCTGAAGGGTATACTGAGCTACTTCCTGAACACAGGCTCTGAGGAGACCAAAGAAAAGGCCAGCCGGAAGGCAAAGGGGAAGGAGGGCCTCCCCCAGCCTGCAGAATCCTCTGAGTCACCGGGGGAGCCAGCTCCTAGGAAGAAAGCCCACGACAAGAAGGCCAGTCGCAAGAAACACAGTCTCAAGAAGCACGGTGAAGAGGAAACCAAGGGGGCCCAAGATCAAGAAGATGAAGGTCAAGAGGCAGCGCTGCCCAAGAAGACCGCTGCCTTGCCCTCAGAGGAGGCTGACCGGGGCCCAGCACCCAGGGGTGAGCAGACCATGCCCGTTTCTATGGTAACCCCAGTGCCCCACCCCCAAGGGCAAGTGTGCTCTAAGCTGGCTCCTCGAATGTCTCACTGAGGGGACGTGGAAGGCGAGACAAGTATCAGGGACAATAACACTGTGAAATTTCTTTGAGGCAGAATAGCACTGCGGTTGCAAGCTTGAGGTCAAACCCAGGTTCCACCACGCACGAGCTGTGTGACCTGGGGTTGGCAACTTTCCTCTCTGAGACTCAATTTTTTCTCACTGATAAAATGGAGTTGATAACAGTTGCATCTCACGGAGTGGCCGTGGCCCAGAGCTGGCACATGGAAAGTGCTCCGTGGATGACGGCTGTTACTGTTATGTACTCTAGTTCAAGGAGCATGAACCAGGGAGGAATGAGAAGGCAGGGAGGGAGGCGAGGAGGGAAGCCCTACCCCCCCCCCCCCCACTAGTCCACATGTGAGGTCTGGGCGTGGGTGCTGGGGAAGGAGACAGAACCCACTGCTGGGGTGCTGGTTCTAGACTTGACTCCACCAGGAATAAACTTGATGTGTGACCCTGAGCGAGTTGCTGCCCCTCTCTGGAAACTTTGATTTCTCGTTTGGAAAATCAGGGAGCTGGTCCCCCAACGTGCCTTCCTTTTGTGACTCCAAGCGTCCTGCAATTGAAGGCCCCACAGGCACCTGGAGGGAGATGGAGCTTTGCCCTGTAGCACTCAGAAGGCACCATGTCCTTAAAGGGGAGAAAGAGACCCAAGGAAGACCCAGGATATTGAGTGTGTGTTGGGGGAAGGACGCCTGGGTTGGGGCGGCCTCTTTTCTAATGGAAACCTTGGCAGATTTCTGATTTTTTTGCTTAAGCCTAGTGCTGGCTACAGCTGTGCCCCTCGCGCTGTGAATTCTGTACCCTTTTCTTGTGTTGATTAACGAAGTCAGAAGAATGTCGCTGACACACCCACACCCACACTGCTTTCCTCTTCATTCCAGGTGGGGAGGATTCTGATCACGGGGGTACTGGCGTCTCACAGCTTTCTTCCCGAGCCACAGGTCACCTGCAGGAAGAGGAGTTCGAAAAGCTTGACGGTGAGTCAGAATCTACTTAGTGTCTTCTTTGCCTGCAGCTGGGGCTGCCATTACCAAACGAGACCGACTGCTCTGCATGACTGCCCAGGCCTTGGATGGTCACTCTCAAAACGCATGCACTGATCTTGCCCTTTCTGGGACTTCTGGTCACATTTGCTTATTTTACAGTTTTATGGAAGGCAGAACAACTGCTGGCAAATGCTCCTGCTTATGTGTTAATGAGCATGGGACTTTTTTTTTTAGTTTTTTAAAATTTATAGAAGAAATATAGAATAGAGGAATATAGAATTTATATATATATTTATTATATATATTATATTATATATATTATATTTATTATATATATATTTATTATATATTATATTATATTAAATATATATATATATATATATATATATATATATATATATTTAACTATATAGAAGAGTGGAAAAGAATAGTTCTATGCACACTCATATATATGCTCACAGTTGTTAACAGGTGGCCATATTTGCTGTGTGTGTGTGTGTGTGTGTGTGTAATTTTGTTGCTGAACCATGTTAAATAAAATGATGCTTCATTCTTAAATACTTAAGCACATGTCTCCAAGAAATAAGGACAGTCTTATATACAACCACAATATTGTTATTGCCCCTAATAAATCAATAATGCTCCATTAACCTAACTCCCCATCAAGAATGGACATATTTTTTAAAGGTGGGAAAGAGAGGAGCTATATGTCTGTCAAAAAATAAGTAAAAGAAGTTCAGTTGGTTATTTTGCAGGATTTTTTTTTTTACATGCTAATTGTTTTCTCACATGAGAAGGAATCAGCTAGTAGACTGAGTCAAGGAACAAAAGCCGAACAGGATTTATAAATGAGAGAGAAATGAGGGAGGAGAGTGAGGGGTGGAAAAGTCTGCAGACAGCCTGGGAACAGGGGATCCTGTTTGCACCTCCTTTCATGTAAACTGGTCAGCTGGCAGCTAGCAGAGGCCACTCTGGGCACACTGTGTTTGTGTAGGGTGATGGGGGTATCACGGAAAACCATGAATGCTGCTTGCAGCTTCTCTGTAAAGACTTGGGAGTGTGGGTGAGGCACCGACGTGCCAGGCAGCCTGTGTCATGCAGGCTGGAGTCCCTCCATCCTCCCCCCCTCACCTTAGGCCATGTCTCCACCATTTTCCCCACTGGAATTTTACAGGTTGGAAGGTCAGCATTAGCCTTGCAAAGTATTTCCAAGCACAGGCCCTCATTTGATGGCTTGACAGCCTTCTGAGGGAAGCAGAACAGGGATTATGATTCACATTTCACAGGGAAAGAGATGAAGGAATCTCTCTGGAGAGATTAGGAAATGTACCCAAAGTCACACAGTTTGCTGAACCCA
Source organism: Rhinolophus sinicus (assembly GCF_057876585.1). Classification (NCBI taxonomy): domain Eukaryota; kingdom Metazoa; phylum Chordata; class Mammalia; order Chiroptera; family Rhinolophidae; genus Rhinolophus; species Rhinolophus sinicus. The sequence continues at coordinate 103,103,939 of NC_142502.1, forward strand.
AAACAGATATTTACAGATCTATAGAGTTAATAGTGGGGTTACAAGTGGAATGTTTAAAGGACTGACCTGGAATTTCCTGCAAAGTCTCATGCTTTGGCCTAGTACCCTTCCAACCCCCTCTCAGAAGGACCAGCCCCTGGGAAATGGTGCTTTCCGCCACTTCTGTGGCCTAAGGAGCTGTTTTAAGAGGACCCTCATTTAATACAGACAGAAGGCCCAAGTGGGTCTCAGAAGATCAAGACAGTCATTACAGAGGGTTGTCTGTGCATCTAGAAAAATTAACCAGGTACATTCACTTTTTTTCAGAGGATACTATTATCCGGATGATAGTGCAATTGCTCCAAAAAGTGGGAGACCAGTGGGAAGAAGAGGTGAGGAGCAAACTGTCTGAGATCCCCATGGGCTTGCCGCCTCCTCCTCCTCCTCTTCCTCCTGCTCAAGCCCCACCTGTCCTCCAGGCCTCCCACCACCCCTGCTCTGGGCTCTGTCACCTCTCTTGCTTGGGGCCACATTGAACCACTTGGGTGCTGTTGACTTGCTTCTCAGGGAGCTTTCCCCTCTCCTCAAGGTCAGGGACCCAACTCAGTTTCTCTCATCTCCCCCACAGCTGTGTCAAGCCTGTCAGCCAAAGGTGGCTCCACGAAACACAGGACCAGCCTCCAGGAAGAAATCCCAGGAGAAAAAGCCTAACCTCAGGAGAGCCTTTCCTCATAAGAAACATGGCCCCGAGGAGCCCAAGAGAGCAGGGACTGCAGACGTTTCCAGCCCAGACTCCCGGCCGCCCAAGAGGCCCAGCTATCTGTTCCTATGTGTTGGGGGCCATCGGCCCTCCAACTCCAGTAGCCGTGGTGAGCAGATTGTTACCATAGCAACACTGCAGCTGCCTTCAGCTCTGGAAGTTTCCCCAGGGCTGGAATTGGCCACTTTAAGAGCTGCCATCCCAGTTCTGACTTTTGCTCGTCCCTGAGTAATGTGGGGAGGAGAAAAGGGATGTCGGCACTCACCTCCTCACACGAAACCTCACCATCCAGGCAACCCAGCTGAGCTTCCAGTAGAAATTGTATTCAGGGACCCCCACCCTCCTGAGCTCTTCACAGCCCCAGCTTCCACAGCCTGGCAGTGGGAAGCATGTGCAGGAAGGAACTGGAGCCGGGGAGACAGGAGACCTGGGTTCTGAGCTGTACGTTCTGTCATTCCCCATCTCTGTGTCTCAGCCTCCTCACCTGTAAAATAAGACACATCCCTACCGCAAACCTATACTCAACCAGTCCTCACAGCCTTTTTATGAAGTACATATTATTATCTCCATTTTGCAGATGAGGGTACTGATACAATATGTTTAAGGTCACATGGCCCATCAGTGATGGAGCCAGAGGCAGAGGGACAAAGTATCATCTTGGGTGTCGGAGGAACAGCCGAACAGGTTATCTTGGCCAGGGGAATTTATGCTTCAAAAAGGAGGGCGTAGTGCTTACTACCAAAGAGTGGGTCCCCAGTGGTGAAATCTCAGGCCACAGTGGGAGATATAGTCATGCAGGGGATTCTGACCTAATGTGTCAATTCATTCTGTGGAATCAGGCATTTCCTTTCTCACTCCTTGATCAAGCCAAGATGGTGGAGGGGTGAGGTACTAGGGGACGGAGGTGGGGGAGCAAAGCCCAGGAAGCCAGGTGTGTGGACGAGGATAAGGGAGCTTGGTCTGGGCCAGCAAACCAGCGCCACGGCCCTGCCCAGCAGCTCACCTCCACCCCAGCTCCCTCCACCGTGATCTGGCCACAGAGCACACGTAGAGGCTGTGCTAACTTCTTTGCAGTAGTCAGCACCCTCGGGCTGACAAAACACACTCACTATTTCATCTTGCTTCTCAGACTTGGAAGAACCGGAAGTCCAAGAGACCTTGTCTACAGATTGTGGGGGTCCGAGTCCCTCGGAGTTTTCTCCCCAAGCAGGAAACCAGGGACCCGAAGAAGACTTGCAGCTGGACAGAACCTCGGAATTCAGTTAGTACCCCCTCTCCTTTTCTCAGAGGTCCCTTGGAAAACATCTGGCCTGACCCCTCCACTTGTGGAAGAGAAACTGAACCAGAGAGAGGCAGTGACTTGTCCTGACCCAGCTCTGGGAGCAGCAGGCTAGGGAGGCAGAGTGGGGCTCAGAGCATAGGCCCCGAGCCAGACAGCTGTTACCTACCCTGTCTGAGCCTCAGCTGCAAAGCACAGTAGCACTGACACCCTCCTTGTTGAGGCAGACCTAAGGTGATTCACGAAAGGCAATTGGCCACAGCAAGGGCTCAGTAGATGGCGTGGTTTAGGGCCTGGATTTGAATTTGGGCTCTGACCTCTTCCATCAGTGTGAACTTGGACAAGTTGCTTCATCTCAGGTCTCAGTTTCCTCATCTGTATAATGGGGATAGTAATAGTACCAACTTCCTAGACCTGTTGGAGGCGCTAAATGAATTAATGCTGATAAAACGTTTTGAGCAGGACCCATTAGCAGCTAATAAATGTTAGCTCTCATTTATTATTATTATTATGGTGGTTATGCAGAGCCTCAGGAGAAGTAAAGAGGATAGAAAGAGGGTAGGGGCCATAGGAGAGAAGCTGCCGTCACCATTATTATTCTTTTCTCATTGGCAGAGCCAAGCTTAGAATCATATAATCACAGTCCATTCTGTGTGTCTGAAGATACTCTTAAAGATCTGCTTCCCCCACCTCCTCCTTTCTGTCTTCCTTACTTTTCACAAGAAAATGTGCCTTTAAGGGGAATCAAGAAGGGCCCCTGTTGTACCTAGAAGAGGAGGGATGTGAGGGTGGGCGGACTTGTGGGACCAGGCCTTTCCAGATGACTTTGCGCAGCTTCAATGGAGGCACAGGCCTCGGCTGCTTTCCTCACACCTAATGTGGCACATCTAGGCCCTCACTCGTGAATGGATAAGTGAATATGTTCTCTTGAAACCAGCTCTGCACTCAGGCCACATCTGAGCAATCTCTGGGCCCCCAGGAGTCAAGGCTGGGACAACCACAAATGTGAGCTTGTAAGCACCTTAGAGACCCGTGAGAATTACCCAGGGAGCCACCTGGGCCTTAGGAAATGAAGACAGACCACAGAAGAGCTTTTCTCAGCATTAGAGTGTAAGCAACCACTTTGTTCTTTTTTAGAAAAATTTATCCAGACGATCATTGACCTACTCCATGATGAGGAGGAGCAGGAGGGAGAGAAGGTGAGGACGTCCCCGTGTAGACCCTGCCCCATCTGGCATAACTGCCCTGCCCCTCCCCCAATTCTGCATCTTGCCAAAGCCCTGCTCCCGTCTCTCCTCCTTCCCGAAGACGCCCCTGATCTCTGCAGGCCACACTTGTTTTCTCATCTCTGAGCATCTGTGGCTCTTCTCTCTGGGCCACAGCCGCTGGTCCACAGTGTGTCTCTTTCAGGGCCTGCCCATCTCTTTCCCCAGCTCACTTGCAATTTCTTCAAAGTCAAGGGCCCTGACTCAGTTTCTCTCATCTCGTCTGCAGCAACTTCAAGTCCAGGAGCCAGATGTGGCTGTAGAAAACCTGGCTTCCACCTGCAGGAAGAAATCCCACAAGAAAAAGTCCAGCTTCAGAAAAGCCTTTTCTCATAAAAAACATGGCTCCAAAGAGCCCAAGAGAGCAGGGGCTACAGGTGCGGCCAGCCCGGACTCCCGGCCGCCCAAAAGGCCCAGCTATCTGCCCCTGTGTGTTGGGGGCCATCGGTCCAGCAGACTTGGTGAGTAGGCCTGGTGTTGCCATGGTAACACAGGCTGTCTCAGCCCTTAGGTTTCCTCCAGGACAGGAGCTGGCCAGCTGTGTGGCCTGTTGTTTTGTTTTGACTTTTGCTCTCCGCTCTGAGGAGAGTGGGGAGGTGTGAGAGGGCTGGCAGGACCCACCACTCAAGACACACTCCCCCCTCTTCAGCACACACACACATAAACACTTAAGGATGAATGTGATATGAGAGCAGTGTATCTGTGCATGAGACAAGTGCCTCAGAATCACCTGGAAAGCTAATAGAGACCCAGGTTTGATGAAGGAGGATATGACCTGGACTATCTTTTCACTGCACTGAAGTGTGAGGACCACTGGTGTACAGTGATTCCCCTGACATTTATGGAGTGCCTACTGTGTGCTGCTTTCACACACATTATCTCATCTAACCCGCTCACAACCTTGGGAGGCCAGTCTTATTACTCCCATTGGACAGATGGAGAAAGCGAAGTTCCAAAAGGCTGACTCGGCAAAGCCTCGCAAAGTTAAAGGGGACGTGGTTTCACTTGGTGGGACCTGTTGGCAGGCCTGCTTGTTTTCCTCCTAGATTAAGAGGTGGCAGAGGGGGTTGGTAGAAGAAAGAATGAGCTTTCTGGAGGGGGCAAATAGAGCCCTGCGAACTCCTCTGAGGTGGGTCTGGGTGGGGCGCATGGGTGTTCACCCACGAGCCTGGGAAACCAGGACCCCTCCTGTGCCAGTGCCTTTGGACAGCTTCTTGTCAGAACCTGGACACAGCTATGTGCTTGTGGACTTGAGACAGGTACAAACACCCTCACACCAGCTCTTTTTGCCCTCAGATTCGGAGGGACCTGAGTTCCAGGAGTCCTCGCCTGCAGAAGGGGGCCCAGCTGGATCCCCGGGAGCTCCTGCCCACGCCGGTATCCACAAGCCAGAAGGGAGACCTCTGCCAGATGGAGCATGTGAATCTAGTTAGTACCACCCTGCTCTCACCTGGGATGGTGCCCATGGCTTTCACAGGCTGGTTCCAAGTAGGGAACTGGGAGGGCAGCTGACAAATATCCAGGAGACTCTAGAAAGGCAGGGAGGAGACAGAGTTGGCCTTTCAGCGGGAGGGGCTGAGGCAGCACTGGAGGTGGAGAGCCTTCTCCAGGTAGAGAATACTTGTCTATTCTGTGGGATGTAACTTCACCCCACCCAACCCCATTGGTTTGTTTGAATGTTCGTGAAATTCCTAGCTTGCTCAGGAATTTCATAACCAGTGGTATACCGGTAGCCTCTTGCGGGGGTAGTGGGGAGTCAAGGAGAGGGAAGCCCTGACCTGTAGCATTTGCGGATTTCTGTGGTACAAATATTCCCACTATGGCCAATTTCAATCTGCCAACAGTTTGTAACAATGCGTCCACAGTTTCCTGAATAGTTACAATGAACTCTTGGTATGAGCAGCCACCTGCTCACCGTTGTTTACAGCCCTGACCCATAGGAGCCTTCCTGCTGCTGCAGTAGCCGTGGAGTTTCCCCTCCCTGCATTCCAATTTGCTACTCCTGGTCTCAGCTCCCATGCCTGACCACACTACTCTGTAGTCTAGATAAGGGACATTGGGAGGTCTCAGTTTTCCAGTCTGTCAAATGGAGCCGAATGTGGTTACAGATGAAGTGCGGCAGGCCAAAGTCCCTTGTATTTCTATAACGCAATCCCAAGCGAAGCTCGGCTCTATCTAGGTTGGGGAAGATTTTCCTTTGCCCTTCACAACTCATCTGCGTGCTGTGTCTCAGAGACAACATACCTACTGTAATGGATGGATGTGTTATTGTAGAACTTGTCAACAATGCCTCAATCCTTCTTTGTTTTCCTTAGAAGAGCTGATCATCCAGAAGCTGGTGGCCCTTCTCCAAGAAGTGGATAGCCATTTGGGGGAGCAGGTGAGAACCCAACCCCAAGGCCTCATCAACACACAACTAAGTTCAATCCCCATCTCTGTATCTGGGTGACCTTGGCGTGTCCCTGAACTTCTCTTTAGCAAAAAGAGGGCTAAATACCTACTGGACAAAGTATAGTGCAGAATATAAAATGCCACACACATAGCAGATGAGATAAATATTTGTTTAAAATAATATAAAGCTCATGTGGCTCCCCCTGCCAGCCAGACCTCCCCCAACCCAAATCCTCCTTGAAGTTCCGCCCATGCCCCACCTCTTTGGAAGCCTCCTTCCCCGAGTCTGGATTGCTTTGGATTGGGGGAGGTCCTGGCACACCCTTCAGCATTTATATGGCCTCCAATTCTTTCAAGCTTTTAGATTTTCCTCCCCTGCTAGATAGCCTATAACAGAAGGTTCCCTGCTCGTGAAAACCTCACAGTCTGTTTGGGAAGACAGACACAGGTCACATATGAAAGCGGTCATTAGGTGTGAGCGCAGGTCCCAGATGAGTCATCAGTAGACGCTGCTGGTGCCTGACCTTACAGGGGACACCGGCTGGCACCTGCGTCCTTTTGCCTGAGGACTGGCCCCCAGGTGCACTTTGCCACCCTCATCGTAGGCCAGAATTAACAACCTCTGTCTCCCTAGAAGCAACCCTTAACCAACAGCTGATGGGAGCTGGTGGACACAAACACCATCTCCCTGGCCCTGGAGGGAAGAACTTTGAGGAGCTGGTTTCTGGAATGCCCTGAGGGGAGGGATTAGGCTGCAGCAGCCTGTGTGGCTGCTTCCCACCTTTGTCCCAGGTCTGTGTTTCTCCATCAATGTTTCCTGAGTTTACTTACAACCTAAAGGAGTTGCACCCGAGATCTTGTCTTCAGGTCTGCCTCTGGGGGAACCGGACCTAAGACATTTAGGCATTAAGAGGAAGAGGCTTAGGGTGGGAACGAAAATTCATTCAACATCTACTCTGCACAAAACATTTTACATAAACTATCTCACTTAATCCCTTCCCCCAACAGCGATCAGGGAGGGTGGGGGATACCGTGTTTCCCTGAAAATAAGACGTAGCTGGACAATAAGCTCTAATTAATATAAGACCCAGTATTATATTATATTATATTATATTATATTATATTATATGACCCGGTCTTATTTTACTATAAGTATCTTATAGTAAAATAAGACCGGGTCTTATATTAATCTTTGCTCCAAAAGACGCATTAGAGCTGATTGTCTGGCTAGGTCTTATTTTTCAGGGAAACACGGTATTATAATATCTCCATTTTATACATGACAAAGCAGAGGCTCAGAGATATCATACAGCTAGTAAATGCGATTTAAGCATAGTTACCTGGGTCCAAAGACCTGCATTCCCCCCCCCCCCCCACTTTGTCCTGCTGTTTGCAGCTGGACCTTGCAGCCAGATTCAGAGTGGCTGTGGATTGTGGATGGCGGGGAAATTTAACCAGGGAGCTGGTGGCTAAATAAGGAGGCTCACCTAGCTTTGCTGCGTGGAGTTGAGGGCGGGGGCAAAGGGTGGGAGGGCGTAACTACCAGCAACACTGATGTCTTGCTTTCATTTCAACTTCCAGATCAGGCGACACCCCAGCTTTAAGAGGTTTTTTTACCAGCAATCTGACGCCTCCCTCAAAAAGCTGGCAGCCACCCTGCGCCGACAGGGGGCGCACTCCACAAAGCCCGAAATGAACCTTGCCGAGAGACGCTACCAGTTCGCCTTTGCCTTGGCTAACAAGTTTGCTGCCTACAGGGCCCGCACCGACCTCAGCCTCAGGGGTCTGCACTACAGGCAACGCTGTTACCCCCAGTTCCCATACAGGGAGGCTCAGCAGGTGAGAAAGGCTCGTGATCATGACAGGATATACTTACTGTCCTCTCCCTTCCCCTGCTTAGTTCAGGACTTCTGGGGTCCAGCCCAAATGCCACCCCTTTGTTGAGGCCTTCTAAGAAAATTACACCATAATGACCTTTGCTTGATAATTAGCATCTTCTTTATTTGGGTCTGGTCTCTAACTGTGCGCATTTTTGTACTTTTTGATACCAGTATGGACTATTGGATCGGCCACTATCTTAGCTTGGACCCTTAGTATTTCATGGGTTCTGCTGCTTGGCTTCCCAATTCAGGAGACTGTCATAAAATTGAAATAACAAAGCAAAGTAAGATTACATATCAAATAAAGAGTGGTGGAGATAGATGAGAGGCATCTGTGGTCTGTTTGGTTCTATGAAGGCTTCCAGAAGGTGCTCCTTCACTGACCTTGGTCAATGGATTAGGAATAGCTTCTCCCCTGCCATTTCTCTCTGATTTGCTTTCCTGCTTCCCCTAAGGCCCTGAGATGTTTTCTTTGGAAATAACATTAATCCCTGATTTTTTAAAAATCTGAGTTGTCGCATGTTTTCTGGAGGATTCTGAGAAACAGTTTTCCCCACCTTTTGCAAATTCACTTAGGATAACCTGCTTACACACATTGGACCAGATCTATAGAGCAGAAGCTACTGAATGAAGGTGTGACTTTAAAGGAATGAAATGTTCTGTTTGTTAGTGTTGGAAAAACAGGACCAGAACTTCTACATGCAAATAATCTCCCGGGAAATCAGAGCATTATTGCAGTGATGTCACCGTCACTCAGACCCTCTGTTTTCCTCTCCCAGAATTACCTTTGGGAGCCATGTGCTAGGTCTTGCAAGAAAGCTGGTCTTATTTCATGATACTTGTACCTTGTTCTTTGAATGCTCTGCACAACATGGGCTTGTTTTCCTGGTGAAAAGTCCTTGTGACCTTGGGATTTCTCTTTTCTCGGCCTCACTGTCTTCTCCTGGAGAATGGGGATATTACAGACCATTTGCCCTCTAAGATGGGTTAGACAGTAGCTTATGGAGTGATTTGAGTTCTTTATGAAAGATATTACAGAAACGTCAGTTCCGGCATCCTCAAAAGCCCTAACTCCAATCTCTGGCTTTACTCATCATTCATTCATTTATTTACTCATGTATTCATGCAACCAATAGATAGTGTGTCAGGTGCTGTGGGGGCCTGTGGAAGGCTCTGCGAGTGGAAAAGACAGAATGTTTACTGATGACAAAATTAAATATCAATTAAAAGCCAAATTATTGGTAACTGAGGTCAATAAAGCAAGTTGGTTCTGGGAGACTTCTAGGAGGTGGCAGGCATTGATTTTGACTTTTAAGGATGGAGAGGCTGTAGATGGGGAGAAAGGACCAGGAGACCACTATAGGCAGAAGGTACTGTGTGAGCAGAGACTCTGAGGTGGGAGCTAGAATGGTGTGTTGATGTGTTAATGAGAAGTCTATTGTTATCAGAGTGGTACCCACACATAATTGGGCTCTGATTAAAACATATGTCCTTTTTCTCCTTCCAGGATATCACAAGCCCTGAGAGTCAAAGTCCAGACTGAAAGCTGTGCTTTGCACTCAAGCACCCTTGAATGAGGCAAATAATTGGTGGCTTTAGCCAGGAGACCCTGAAGATGCTTCATGATGTCCCAATCCAGTGCTCCACAGATGTGACTGCAGACAAGAGTGGACAGCCATTCTATGTGCACGCGTGGCTGTGGGCTTATTGAGACTGAGAATGCACAAAGCGTTTTTCCACAAAGCTAGAGGTAGAGACTGTGTTGGGAGAAATAAGCACTGGACTGGGAGTTAGGAGACTCAGGGCTCCAACTGCTGACCTGCGCCCACCTGCTGCGTGACCTGTACATGTCCCCTCTCCTGTCCAGACCTTGGATTCTGGGCTGGACTAGGCGACTCATTGGATCCTTCGGATTCTGTATTGCTGATGTCTTCCTAAAGAGAGGTAGTGAGTGCTTTTACTCCATGGCTAAATATACCCTCCCCACCAAGCTGGAGGTAATCTTTAAGTCTTCACCGAATGAATGAATGAATGAATGAATGAATGAATGAATGAATGAACAAACGAATGAATAAAGTGAAGAACTCCTAAGATGCTGGCAGTTCTGCCAGACATTTCCTGGGAGTCCTTGCTCCACAATTGGAATTGTGCAACCAGTGACTCTATCTCTGAATTGTGGGTTAGGGAGGAAATGGGGGAGCAACCTCAACAAGCATTGGTCCAGAGTGTTGGACAGAGAGGCAAAGCCTTTGCATTCTGGGGACAACCCTAGTGCCACCTCACATGCCCTTGGGTGAGTCTCCTGGTTTTTACTTTTATTTAAGAGTTACTAAATCCTTAATCTTATTTTTTTTATCATCATGTATTTTCTTGATCCATAGGGGTGAAAAATATGCCCACTGTCATGTAGAGGGCCTGCTGACATTTTTTAAGATGTTAGTTTAAATGAGTCTTAAAAGTAAATTTTTGTTTAATCTCTCACCAGAATATCCACATGTATTTAAACAGATGTATATGCATCTATGTACAATAATTTATTCAGTTGACTGTCCTTAACGCCCATGTGGATATGCAGATGCCTCCCAGGAAGGGAAGGCCTATGGATTGGGGATCACTGGCCTCTCAGAAACCTTCCAACCCTGTGTCCATCATTCTGTGACCAGGGAATGAAGCTGGTGCCTTGTAGCTCCTGTATCCCACGAGGGTTTGCTGAGAGTCAGGGAGAAAATGAATATGAAGGGTTCTGAAATGACACAGTGCTATGTCCAGGTGTGTTGTTATTTTTATTATAGCCACAATCTGGGTATGTTCAGGAAGTAGGGGAGGGCTTCAAGCTGGATCACCATGGACAGTTGCACGGGCATGCACTGCTCGAGAGCACATGCCCCAGCAAGTGCCATTCACTTCCCAGACCTTGTGGTGGATATGTAGCTGTATGACAGTTTCCCCTGATGGCAGTAAAGGGTCTTGAGAAAGAGGCTCCTTTCTGTTTTTGCACAAAGGGGAGGTGTGGGCTGTTAGAGGCCTTGCCTTCTACACAACTGAACAGTTTCAACAGCCCGGTTCAGGTGGACAATTTGCCATGTGTCCGTGCACACCCCACAGGGTGATTACACATCGCCTGGAACACATGGCCAGAGGGGAGAGGGTGTGAAAGCCTGGATGGCAAACGCAGTCTCCTTACCCTGGGTGGACATTGTATTGCTGTGTTGAACCTGTGGGGGGCACCGTGGGGTGGGACTGGGGAAGGGGAGAAGCCCAGGGCAGAGAGGGCTTGGGCGCTTACCTGGGACTGGCCTCAGACCTGAGGGGCAGTTTTAGGAATTTTGACTAAGCATATTCTGAAAGTCATGTAGTGTTACTGCTTCTAAGAAGCGGGGGAGAGGTGAGCTATTTATGGATTGATTTTAGGCAGTGTTCAGAGACACTGCACCCAAATGTGACGGATCAGAAGCTGTTTTGAACCGAGGGTCAGGAACCTTCTGGACGTAGCTTCTTATTTGCAATGATATTCTTTAAGCTGTATGAGTATTTGGTATGAATTCCCGATGCTGGCATCTAACTCTTGTGTTTGTACTGCATTATTTGAACAAATAAAGAAACTGACTTGCACAAAGGTCTCACCTGGATTATTCACAATGGAAGCAAGATGGGGGCCCATCGGCCACATCTAGGCCAGCCTGGTACCTGCAAGGCTGTGGAGGTCTCCTTGTCCTTGCCTGGGGGCTCTCTCTGGATGCTTTCCACATGGCCCATCCTTGGGGTGCCAACTTGCCGAGGCAGTGAAAAAAAAGCTCTGGTCTGGGCCTCAGGAGACCTGGGTTTTAGTCCAGATGCCCACAGTCTGATAACCTTGGAGACAAGATACTTGCCCTCCAGACCTGATATTCTACAACTCCGTGACTCTTAAGGTGACAGTTAACTGTATGTCCAGGAAAATGTGGGGAAGTCCTAATTCTATATCACCTGTCTTATTAATCCCTAAATTCTGGTGCCCAAAATCTGTCACTCAGAACCAGATAGAATTGACAGAATACAGTGCCTGGTTTTGGGTCTAGAAAATGTAGTCTTCACTGAAAGGCATTGAAGGCTTCCTTTCCTCTCTCTCAGATAACAAGTGAGTTCTTCCAGTGGCTCCCTGGGGAAGGCGACCCTTTTCTGTGCTCGCTTGTTTTCAAGCCACGTTTCCATTCCTCGACCCTTGAAGTCTCGCTGTAATGCTCTGAGGAGGGCAGGAGAGGGCACTATCATTATCCTCTTGTCACAGATGAGGAAGTGAAGGCTCAGATGGGACAGTGCCTTGTTCAAGGTCACACAGCCAGCTATAGACAGAACCAGGCTAGGACTCCGCTCTGAGAACCCCTGTTTTAGTGCCCTCCATTATTTTCTAGTCCATTGGTTCATTTATTCAATATTTATCGAGCACTTACTATGTGCCAAGTCTGATGTAGAAGGTAATCTTTGCCCTTGGGATGCTAATGGACCTCACTGGCTATGGGAATTTTGTGCCAATAGGAATATAGCGAAGTGGACACCAGGTGAGGGTGGGTCTCCCTCAATTCATACCACAGAGGCTTTCAAGAGCCCTAGGGTGCGTGGGAGACACTGCTGCTTTGAAAGGCTTTTAAAAGGTGGACAAGTGACATCAGGACATAATTAAGCAAATTACTAACCCTGAGAAGTCAGGAGGCTAAGTGGGTGAGTCAGAGATAATGGGGTCAGCGGAGAACTGGTTGGGTTCAGGGTGTTAGTGGGGTTACAGGGAGGGCTGGGCTGTAGGTGTCATTTAGACATGCTTGTTTGGAAATCCAGAGAGCTCTGGCCTTGCCCTGGGCACCAGTAAGTCCTCCCAATTTCAAAGCACAGTGACTGTTGCATCAGAAAAACAATCCATTAGTGTTGGTTTGAGAAAAAAAAGGCATAAGGTGAAAGAAACTAATTAGGGTTGCCAAAGTTAGCAAATAAAAGTATGAATGGCCCAGTTAAATGACAATTTCAGATATACAACAAATAATTACATTACTGGGCACATACTTATACTAAATAATTATTCATTGTTTATCTGAAATTCAAAATTTCACAAAGCCTCCTTTATTTTATCTGGCAAACCTGGAACCAATGCAAGAACAATTCTCTTAATTATCTCAAGGAAAAGGGAAATTAAGCAAAATGAAGTAAAATACGCAAGGGGATTTATTGATACTGTGGGACAGAGCCAGGAGTGCAGTTTCCAGGCTCTCGGCCTCACGTGGAAAGGTGCTGGCTCAGGTAGTAAATGGCCATCAACTGTGATCGGATGGCCATCAGCTGTGGCTAGTTGGCCGTCAGCTGTAACCAGTGAGCCATTGGCCACTAATATAACTGCCATGGCTACGCTAGAAAAAAATGGGGGCTAGCAAGAAGATGGTGGCTGAGCTAGCAAGCGCGGATTGCAGTTAGCATGGTGGATTGCAGCTAGCAAGAGAGGTTGGTTGTCTGAGAAGCAGACGGCTGGTTACGGATCGTGTGGCTCCCACTTCCTGTGGCTCCAACCCAGGCGCCAGAGAGAATATAGTGGTGTGACTCCCCTGTCTATGGCTCCGTTGGTGTTCCTGTTTGGCCTCACCATGTCCTGTGTTCTTATGTGGGGAGCGAGACCAGAGACCCCGCATGACACCCTGCATGAAAGATACTTATAACTGTAACCTAAGAGCATCTGGGCTCTAAATACAGGCTTTCAGTTAAAACAACAGTTAATATCATGTGCAATTCTCCCTGGCACACCAGGGCATATGTATTCCTGAGTTGTGCACGACTGAAACCCTCCCTCCCCTGGTTCCTGGCCTCTGGGCACACAGCAGACTGCAAACAGCCACTCCAGAACCCCCAGGGCGCTTCCTGTGGCCACAGAAGACGAGAAGGTAGAGGGTACAAGCACACCTGAGATCTGATTCTGCTCAGGCCTCTCAAAGGCCCACTTAGTTTCTTCTAGGCAGAATCTTCTGAAGGGCGCTTGCATGGACTCTTGTTCCCTGACTTGGTCCTGTTAAACTTAGGCTCCACCGCTCCAGGGGGCCTCCTTGCCATAACAGCCCCCCACCCTCCATGGCTACATTTGCAGACGTGTCCTCAGGCGCCCCCGCCCAGTTCAGGGCTGTCTTCCACCCAGTCCTCTGGGTCTTGCATTCGTTCCAGGGTTTGTTAAATAAATGCACGTGAGGCCTGTGGGCTCGGGCTTCCTTACTGCTGGGCCTGGCAGAGGCTGGAGGTCACGCACATGGGGAGCAGAGGGGCTATTGTTTTCTGGATAGGCTGGACATATTGAGGCGGAAGGTGTCTTTTTCGTGGAGCATTTTCACTTTGGTGTGAACAGCAGTCTGCCCTCATTTGGGCTGGGGGAGGGGAGGGTCAGGGATGGCTGGCCTCCCATTTCCTCTCCAGCCACATCAGGACTCAGGGAAGTCCCTGGCGGCCAGCTCAACACAGCTACACCACGTAAGCCCTGGGGAGCTCTTAAAGGCTGCATGCCAATCAACTCCACCAGGGGATTCCAGTGAGCAGCTGAGGCAGTCAGTGGTTTCCAGTGGAGCCTTTCATATGCTCTGTGAATTAAAAACAAAGCAGAAGAAGTACTGGTCTCTTGACACCACAGGAAACAGGGAAGTGTGTCCATGGCTCAGCCCTGCCTAACACCCCACCCCACCCCCATCCCCTTCCCCCAGATTTTGCCCTGTGGGCTAGGATCCATTTGGTCCATCTCAAAGACGCAAACTCAGGCTGGGGTTGGGAGGAAGGCCCAGAGCCCAGCCAGCCAGGACGGGGCTGTGCTGCATGCTCTTCAGTTCCAGTCTGTGATGATGTCCATCCCCGTCCATCTGTCTGTCCACTGCAGAGTAATGGAAGGGTTGCAGGGACCACAGGGAAGCTGAGAGGGTGTTTAGACAAGGAGGCGCTTGCCTGGAGGAAGCAGGACCCTCTACACCAACAGGCTTGGTAGTGGGTATCACTCTGGTCCCCAAAAGGCCAAGGGTAAGGGGAGGACATCTGAGAACAGTGGGGAGAAGGTGCGGCCTCGGGGTCATCAGGTTCTTTCCTGTTCCAGCTCAAGTTTTCTCTCTCGGCTCACAGCTTCCTAGAGAAAGGACACAGATTCATCACTTCTAAGTTCCTCAGCTAGGACTTGCCTCCCCTTGTTTCCACTGAGAACATTCCTCACAGCTTCGTTCCCCTTGGGCAGTCACCAGGCCCCGGCATAGCCAACAACCCAAGGCATCAAAGTTGGAAATCTCGATTTATAACAAAAGCCAGTTAGAAGGTTTGCTTTATTATACGAGGGGCTTTTGCAAATGGAGATTTCCATTGCAGAGCAGGAGTTGATAAAAGAGTGTTCGAAACATTATTTGGTTGACAAAACTCTGGTTATTATTTGGGTTTTCAGGAAGGGGAAAGAGGTGGAATGGCCTCCAGAGTGCCTAGTACAGTCATGCAGGTTGCACACTGTACATGGATACACTGCCAGTACAAAGGAGTAGGCACCCATGGACACACTTCTGTCGTATGTTATTTGTACAGTTTAGTAGCTTTGTGTGAGGTGTGATCAAACAAAACAGTGAATGTTTAAATAAAAGAAATTTATTACAGTAAAAGATACATTGCCAATAATTCCCCCTCAAAATACTGCCCCTCGCTTCAAACACACTTATCCCATCATTCTTGCCACTTTCTGAAGCAGTTCTGGAAGTCCTCTTTCGTGAGTGTCTTTAGTTGCACTGTCATGGCTGCCTCAATGTCCTGAATCATTTTGACTTTGAGGAAGAGCCAGAAGTTGCATGGTGCCAGATCCGGTGAATAAGGTGGATGAGGACACACCGTAATGTTTTTATTTGACAGAAATTGCCCGACCAGAAGTGATGTGTGACATGGAGTGTTGTCATGATGGAGGATGATTGATGGCAACTTTAAAACACACTTTCTCTCAACCATAGCTCACACCCAATTGACTGCACTAAACAAGTTGAAACTAGTCACACACTGTTACTAAGGTTTGATGCGCTGCTTCCCATATTGGAGATCCCTGCCTTTCCGTTGGGTGGCACTCATCAGCAGCATTCACTGTGTTTTGTGATCACAACGAAAAGGCACCATGTCACACATCACTTCTGGTACAGCATTATCTGTCAAATAAAAACATTACGGTGTGTCCTCATCCATCTTATTCACCAGATCTGGCATCGTGTGACTTCTGGCTCTTTCCCAAAGTCAAAATGACCATGAAAGGTAAATGTTTTGAATCGATTCAGGACATCGAGGCAGTCATGACAGTACAACCGAAGACACTCACGAAAGAGGACTTCCAGAACCGCTTCAGAAAGTGGCAAGAATGATGGGATAAGTGTGTTCAAAGTGAGGGGGAGTGTTTTGAGGGGGATTAATGGCAATGTCTTTTACTGTAATTTTTTTTTTTTAAATTTAAACACCATAGTTTTGGATCACGCCTCATCTGTCCTTCATACAGATCTCCAGCAGTTAGCAGTTCTAACAAAATCAGTGTATTATGACAATCTTCCAGCAGCTGGCAGTCAAGTTCTCAAGGAAGGGGTGCTGTTTTCTTAGTGCACAAGGCACTACACAGGCTAGTGTTGGCCTTGACTGTGACGAGGAAGAGGCCGGTGGGGGCAGAAAGAAAGCTGGGTTGCTGGTGCTCAGGGGTCACCATAGCATCCTGGGACAGTATCAGGCCTCCAGAGCCCCCCTGGGGAGTTCCACACCTCAGGACAGCTGTATTCCTGGATCCGGCTGGGATGAGGCCTGTAGGTGACCCAAACAGTCTCAGAAGTGGAGAGCAGAGAGAAGTTGAGTGGGTAGGGAGCAGACCTGGATGTGAGAAGCCAAGGAAGCACATGTGAGGAGAAAGGAGACAAAATCTGGGGATGGGAAGACCTGAGTTCCAAACCCTCCTCCTCCTGCTGTGTGACCCTGGGCAAGTCACTTGCCCTCTCTGGGCAATTGTAGGAAGACACCTACTGAGCCCACCTCAGAGAAATGTTGGGATATGAATTTGCATATTCCTGGGTAATTTTCGAATCTGACTGTGTCATTCTGTTGTTTAAACCCTGTGATGACTCCCCAGCCCTAAAGGCGAAGTCCAACCTCGTTAGCGTGGCATCCTGACCTACACCCTGCCATGTCTCCCTAAGCACCTCCAAGTGTACCCTAGGCCTCTTGCTGCCCAAATGGAGAAACTAGGACTAGACCCTATGACTTCCGACTCTCAATCCAGCTCTGGGTGGCTACCCTGGGTGGCTGTATTGCTTTGTGGTCAGCATCAAGATGCTGGTGACAGACAACCTGGATTCAGATCCTACCTTTGCCACCTACCAACTGTGTGACTTTGGGCATGTTACTTAACCTTTCTGTACCACAGTGCTGAGAACATGGTAACTACTATATAAGTTCCAGCTATTATTATTACATTCACATTTCAATAGGTAGAAATTCCATAGTAAATCAAAGGAGGGGCTCTCAAGTGGTGGCATTTTGAGGAGTCTGACAGACGTGGTAGTAATCAGGGGGATCTGAGTGGCAATAGCAAGGTGGACCTCCTCCAGTCTCTCAATTTCTCCATCTGTCTTTCCACTTTGAGGCTAGTTACACAACCCGAGTCAGGTGACCACTGAATTCTTATTGGAGGAGAGAGAGAGACAAGATTAGCAGAGGAAAGCTGTGCTGATACATGTATCTAGCCATGCTCCAGACAAGAGCAGATCTGGCAGAACGGCAGGTCCTGGAATGAAAGGGCCAGGGAGCAGACTTGACCCCAGCTTGTAGCCTAAGCAGTGCTATTCCATCCAACTCACAGACTTATGTAAGACAAAAACAAATGTTTGTTTTGTAATGCACTGAGATTTAGGGTAGGGAGGGTTGTTTGTTATGCAGCATAATCATAGCAGCGATAATGGACTAATATAACCCACACATTAGAGTATGAATCTGAACATCTGATTTAAAACACACACACACACACACACACACACACACACACACACACACACACACACAGATTAATGATGTATGGAACATCTACCCTGTAGCTTCATATATTTTAGCCTCTCTCGTCTTCGTTGGGAGGGTATCAGCTGGGGACCAGGAATTTACACAGGACTAGCCCATGGATGTGAGTGTCCCTTGTGACTGTACTTTGGGAGGAAATGAGCAGATTTCTCCTCTTTCTGGATCACTGCTCCTTCTCTATGCTTAACATTTTTGAGCTTTTCTTTTCTGCCCCCTACTCTGGTTTTTGATGCTTGAAGCAGTAAATCCGTATGGAATTGCTTAAGATCACCAATCAGTAAATCACCTCCAGGCAGTTTCACAATCCTTTCTATAAAGGAGCACCGCAGACAGAACAGGACATGTGACCCACCGACAACAGTGTCTCTCACAGTTTATGAATGTTGTTTTGTTTGTTTTTATCACAGCCTGCTTTTTTATAAAGCACCTTGATTCCTAGAAGTTTATCAACCAAGGTAGCTCTGGCTGAATTGCAGAGTTTCCACTTCTCTTTTGTATGGGAAGCAGCCTGGCCGGGGAACCAAGGGACCTGAGTCGGCGCCGGGCTCCCAGATGGCACTCCCAGCCAGGGAGCCTCCCCACCCCACTGCAGACCTACCTACCTTCTCATGACCAAACTTGACCCTGAGCTGAAAGGTCAGGGAAATCTTGGGACTAGACACCAAGGAACAGTGAAAGTGAGGCTAATCCCCGGCTGCACTGACCCAGTGACCACCAGGGACCGCCAATTGCCTGCTGGGTCCTGCACCCTCCTCACCCATCCTTCAATCCAGAAAGTGACATGTGGGTCTCCCCCACTTCCTGGAGCAGCCCCGAGAATCTCCTCCCCACCACACTGCTTCCCGCCACCCACCAAGTACCTACTTGCCCAGACTCTGAAGTGGGTCTGTGGCTGCCAGGCTGAACTTCGACCCTCACCCACCTACTACATCCCTCTATCTACCCAAGGACCCCCATCCAGGACAGGAGCAAGCCGGAAGGATGTCCCTTAGAATGACTTAGGGATTTTTCTGACCAAGAAAGGCTTAAAGCAAATTAAATAGCTGCGAGGGTCTGTTCCACTTGGAGACTACTTTGATAACCCAGCAAAAAATTGTAGATGATACCCTGCTTGGTTTGTGTTTGAGGCTGGCATGTTGGATTTGCAAGCGTGTGTGTATGTATGCATGTGCTTTTAACAATATTATGGCTCAATTAAGAAAAAAAGTAAGGCTTGGTTTATATGGGGCTCACAGTTCATCAGATTCATAGGTTTTATTCTTATCTTTGGTCTGCAGTTCAGTTTGGGATAAACTCTTGAAAGTTGGGGATCGAATTTAATTCATCTTTGAGTTCCCCAGAACCCAGAAGAGTGCTAAGCATTTAGTAGGTGTGTCTGATACCTGAAGGTTGAGTGATTAAATCAATGACAACATAATACAGTGAAAAGGATAAGAAGCAGGCCTACGTTGGTTTGATTAGGGCTTTTAGGCATAGGGTGGGCACAGCTAGGAGCTCTACGTGTGGAGGGTTAACTGGGCACCCACCTGTCTAGTTGGGTTTTCTAGAACTGTTGTATTCAGAAGCTGAGAGTTCACCACTCAACCTCTGGGAGTTCCATAACCACGATACCTACTAAGTATTGAGTGCCGTTACACCTCTTGCACCCTGCGAAGCAATTTACACAGCTGACTTCATTAAACGCTCACAACAACCTTAGGAGTTGGTCTTATCCCTATTTGACAGATCAGGAAACAGAGACTCAGGGACACCACGTGTCCTAAGCGTGCTCACTGAGTGAGACTGTGGCAGAGCGGGGATTTTATGTCTGGCACGTCTGATTCCAAAGCCCAGCTCCTGACTCCCACCCCACCCCACCCCACCCCATCCCTTGTGATTTTCCTGCAGACTGTTCCCAAAGTTGGTCTTCCCTGTGGAATTCAGAAACATTAGTCATGCTCACTGCATTTTGCTGGCTGGCTTTTTGGATCTTGGATGTTTGGGGAAGCCTTTTCTGGTGCCACTTGTCTTTTGTTTGTTCTTCTTGAACACCTTGCTCACCCAATTGGAGTCTTCAGCAGGGCTCGCCCTGGGCAAAGAGACAAAGTAGGTGGTTTGTTAGTGGCCTGTCCTGTGTCCTTCACTGTCAGGGCCCTGTCCCAGCTCAGAAGGTATCAGACACGCCAATGCCATGGTTGTCAGCCCTGGCTGAGCACCAGCGGACCCCAGAGACCTTTATTTTGTAACCGATGAATATTGATTGGAGTAACATCATGCCAACTAGTCCACTGAAACTCAAACTTTTATACAGTTATATGTCAATGCAATGAAGTTTAAATCAAGAGAAAAATGCATAATTTATGCCGAAGCACAAAATTATGAAATTTATGCAAACTCTTTCAAAAGTTTTAGAATTAAAATATACTTAATGGAAGAAGCAGATATATTTTAATATATTTGGTATAATATGGAGTGGGAATATCAAAAGTAAGATACTGCTCTCCCAACCCCTGCGGCTGTGGCCATAGAGAAACCCAGCCACTGCCAGAGCTGCCCCAGGACAGGAAGTGATGAGGTCAGAGAGCAGAAATATCCTTGACCCCCACTCTGATCTCCTGCTGGTGCCTTCCCCTGGCTAACCCACCTGGCATCCATCTAGTAAGGGAGCCTGGGTAATGTGATCCCAGGGAACTTAAAAATATAGAGCTCCCCAGGCCCTCTCATAACAACTGCAAAGATAATAATGGAGTACCTGTTACATAACCCAGACAATTGATGTGCATTGTAAGATTGTAAGAAAGATTTTCTGGGGATAATCGACAACATAGGAAAGTTAGCCTCCTTAGCATGCTGGTAGGAAACTATTTGGATTAAAGGAGGCCCTCAGTTCATACCATGTAGCGGCTACCTAAGGCTAGGATGTAGCGTGCCTGGCTGCTCTCTTGAACTGAGATGTGGCCAGAGAGTAAGCTACGAGGAGGTGACACATCCTCTCACTGCACTCAGAGAAGGCGCATTCCCCACAGTGCACAGCAGGCCGCCGAGGAGAATGACACTGCCAGCATGAAGAGGCCCCTTTCCCACACATCACCCCCGTGAAGAAAAGAGAAGAGGGGCTAGTTCATGAAATGTGAAGGGGAGCACGGTAATCACACAAACTAGAAAAGGGTCCCAGGGATCCTAGGGCAGCTGAAGAGATGGACAATGTCGCTTAGCTGCCCCCCACCCCACAAAGGAAAGAATGTGTTCTCAATTAAGCAGAAACTTACATGGCATAAGCTTTGCTGGTGGTTTCCTTCACGTTAACCTTTGGGAGGGTGCTTTTTGGATTCGAGGAGGCGAGAGGAACTACGGCCAAAAGTAAAAATACAGGAGACATGAGTGAGAGAAGGTGGGGTAGGGGTACTTAGCCATTTTTGATAGTAGGAAGTAAGTGAGAGTGTTTAGAAAGAGTAAAGAACTCTTTTATTCTCAAATTCTCATAGTTAGGACTGGAATCATGTTGTTGGATTTGACTGAGACCCAGGACAGTGCTATTTGTAAAAAGACTGATGCTGACCCTTGATATAATATTATCAACCATTCCCTCACAAAAAGCACCTACCTGTGTTAGGGAAAGTTTTCAGAAAAAATCCCCATAGGGGCCTGAACCTTTCATCACTTGCTTTATGTAATGCTTTTCTCTTTTCTTTCTTTATTCCTTCCTTTCTTTCTTTCTGTCTTTCTTTTGTTGTTGGAATAGAAAATATTATTAGTTTTATGAGCATTGTTCTTACATAAGCTCTTTGCATGTTTTCAGAGTATGGGGATTTATAATATATGGAGATTAATATGTAATTATGTAATACATGTAAAAAATAATATAGAATATACTTAGATTCCTCTACCTGAAGTTCTTTCGTTTGGAAGCTTGGTGGATCTCCCAGACTAGTTGCAGTTCCTTTTTTAAATGGATTTTTAAAAGGACTTTTTGTAACACTCCCACCCCAACAATATGAGCATCAGTAAAATGACTGATAACACTAAGCCCGGGGGAGGTTTCAGGCCCAGTAATGTTTCCTTGGAGGGCTGTCCTGTGTGTTGTAGGATGTGTAGCGTCATCTCTAGCCTCTACTCACTAGATGTCACCCAGTAGGTGACAATCAAAAATGTCTCCAGATATTACCAAGTGTGTCCTGGGAGTAAAATCGCGACCCGTTGAGAACCCCTGGGCGACCTGTACCCTTTGTCCACCTCCAGTATGAGTGAGGAACGCCAGCTCAGGGCCCAGGATGGCTCAGGCCTCTGACGATGGCTACCCTCAGGTACAGGTGTGATAACATAAAATGAATGCATTTTATTTAACAGGAGATAAGAGAGCATGTGAAACACTTTGACACATTTTCTGACTCTTAATGTCCTTATATTTTTGTTGCATTGTAATCAAAAGAATGAAAGTAAACCTATTCCAAGGAAAGGGTCACCGTGACTTGGGACAGAGCTGAAAAGAAGGAAATCTTGCTAGTCGGTGCTACTGTAACAACGATAGAAGTTTGACTGCTGGACCACAAGGACCGTGCAACCTGGCTTCATTCCGTCATGTGGGGCCCTCTTCCTTTGCCCCTACCCAGACCATTTACTGTGGCCAAACAGGTATCTTCTTCATTCTGAATGTACCTTGCACTTTCCTTCTGTGCACCTGAGTTTCTAGAATAAACAAAATCTGAAATGCTCTTTCTTCTCCATCTAGTCCCATCACATAGACCACGATTGTCAAAATCCTGCATATTTCAACGTACCTGTCACCTCCACAATGCCTGCTATTCCCCCAGAAAGAAGTGATCTCATTCTCCATGGACACCCCCAACATGTTTTTGTCAGTTATATACACTTAATAATTCACCTTGTACTTTTGAGGTTGGTACCCATGGCGTCCCCTGTGCTGGAGGGGAGATTTCCTGGCAGTGAGTGATTGACAACTGTTCATCTTTGCAGCCCCTACAACCATGCTTCTCAAACTGCAGCAAAGAATGAGTTTTTAAAAATCTTATTTACAATCCATCATGGACTAGCACTTTTGTGGACTACAATATAAATGAATTAGTAGGAAAACTCTTGGACACCATGGCACTATCTTGTTGCTATACACATTTCTAAATGCTTACTCTCAGTTTCTGCACTCATTTCATTGTGAACGAGTAACAAATAAGATGTTGGCACTGGGCCACAGACCACCCTTTGAGTAGCACTGCCCTGGCACAGTGGCTTTCCCAATAAAAATAAACCGAACAGCAGTTCTCAGATGTGAGCAGGCAAAAGAATCACCTGGAGGGCTTGTGAAAAAAAACAACACAACAGCTGGGTCCCACCCCCCGAGTTTGGGATGAAGCACGTCTGCGGCGGGGCCAAGAGCTCTCATTTCTGACAAGCTCTCAGTGAGGCTACTGCAGCCAGCTGGGGACCACACTTTGAGAATCACTGGACTAGAGAAATGAACAAATGTCAAGGGCCTGTCTCTTGTGGTGCTTGTCCACGTAACAGGTAGAGCTGCTCAAGCTAACTGCGGACTTCACCAGTGCAGCCCTCTAAAGCACTGATTACCAGCCACCATGCTGTTATGCATTTGCAGAGAGGCTCCAGACCTGAGGAGGCCACGAGAAGCCAGAGTGTCCGTACCTTCGGGCTGTTCCGATCCCAGTTCCTCCACAGGTGGCTGTGTCGGTGATGCTGAAGAACCCTGGGGCGATGTTTGAAGTGCCCCCACAGCTGAAGGCCCCAGGGGCGGCCTGGGTGACTTAGATGATGGGGAGGGCAGGGATCTAGGTGGTGATCCAGTGGGTGGTACCTGCTGCTGTGGAGACACAGGTGTTGAGCTGGGTGGTAAGTGCACAGCTGGGAGCGATACAGGTGGCAAGTCCATTGGAGAATGTGGTGGTGATGAGGCCGGTGGCGATACAGGTGACTGCTCCAGTGAAGACACAGGTGGTGAAGGAGATGACTCCACAGGCCACTCACATGTGGATTCAGGTGCCTGTACAGGTGGGGACACAGGTGAACCACGGCCACTGCTTCCTTCCCCTTCAGGCGCCCATTGTGTGTGAGGTTGTGTGGATTCTTCCAGACTGGCCTGCTCTGTTTGGAGGTTTGGTTGACTATATTCAGGGCACTCATTGCCAAGGGCGAGTTCTATTTGGCAGTAAACCTCTACCCGGGGGAAAATCACTCTCTTGGAGGGAGAATTGAGGTAAGCAGCATCTAGGAAAAACAATAGCACAAGGTCACAGGTGTCATTACTAACCCCTGGAGCCAGCATGGTGTTTGCAAAAAAATGGTTTTCCAAATTATTTTCATGAACAAGAATAGGGCTTATCAATGGCCTTTCTTTATTTACTTGAATGTACATTGATTATTTGATTGTATATTAATTCACTGATTCATGTATATGTATTGAGCATCTATACATGCCAGACATTATACCAGGCTCTGAGGAGGTAAAGGGGCCAAAAACAGGTGTGATGGCTCCTGGCCTCTTGGAGCTTACAGTCCAGTGTGGGGGCAGCCACTGACCACCCAAAAAAATCTCAAGTTTTAACCAAGACAAGTGCTAGGCAAGAGAGGAACATGGTACTAGAAAAGAGGAAAGCAGAGAGGACTTAACTGGGAGGATTTCCTGAGGAAGTGACACTTGAGCTGAGATCTGAGGGGCGAGTGGTCCAGGGGATGGTCAGAATGGGATGGGGAAGAACATTTCAGGCAGAGGGAACAGCACACACAAAGGCCGCACGTTCGAAGAAGCACCAGGGTGTTTAGGGCCTGAAAGGTAGTGTGGCTGGAACAGGGGTTGGGGCACTGGGATGGGAGATGGGGCTGAGGAGGCCAAGGTCACGCAAGGGCTCAAAGGCAGCATTGAGGACTCTTGGTTTCCATGGAGACCATGAAGATTTATAGGCAAGGGAGTGCTGGCCAGACTCTGATTTTGACAAGATCACTGGATGCTGTGTGGAGACTCATTAACAAGGGCGCAGGGGACCCAAGGAAACCTGTCAGGGTGCTGCAGACAGGTGTTTGGGGATTGCACCTGGAAGGAGATAGAAAGTAGAAGATTCTGCTTAGGTGGTAAAATGAATGAGAATTGGTGTATTGGCTGAGGTGTGAGGGGAGGTAAGTTGGCAGAATTGAATGGACGCTGGTGCCATTTGCTGAAAATGTGACCATGGGAGGGGAAGGTCTGTGGGAGAGTGGGGAGAACACAGCTTATAAGCTTGTTTGGGGACATGTTGAGTTTATGGGGCTTTGGAGATGTCCAAGGACAGATGACAAGTGGGCAGTTGAGTCTATGGATTTGAATCTCAGAGAAGAGATGAGAGTTAGAGACATATATTTGAGAGCCCCACCTATGGAGAGTAACCAGAGTCGGATGGTAGCTGTGGAGGAGATTGCCTAGAGAGGAAATGCAGAGTGAGAAGAGAGAGGGGCCAGGATTGAGTCAGGTGACAGGGACAGGGGACCTCAACATCATTATTCACTAGGGAAATGCAAATTAAAACCACAATAAGATAGCACCACACACCTATGAGAATGGCTAAAATTAAAAAGTGTTGGTGAGAATTGGGGGAAACTAAAACTGTCACACACTAGTGGTGAGAATGTAAAATGGTGCAAAGCACTTTGGAAAACAATGGCGATTTCTTAAAAAGTTTTCTAAAATAGGTAAAACTGGGGTAGATTTAAAAGTTACCGGTAAGAGAAATCACAGACTGGGAGAAAATATTTACAAATAATATTTCTGACAAGGGGTATTTATCTAGAATATATAAATGCTTTTAAAGAAGAAAATGAACAATTCAATTTTTTAAATGGGCAAAAGAGCCGACTGAAACAGCTCCCAGTGACCAAAGCTGGAACAATTTGAGTAACAAAGTAAATAAAGGAGGATTGAATAATAACCCAAAGTATAAAATAAGTGTCTGTAAGTCCATACATATATATAAACAAATGATTGAATAAGTAAGTAAATGGGAGAGAAAAGACACATCTGTGCAGAAGAATGCCAAATAACTTATGTAGACATCCTGCCCTTAGGAAATGGAGAATAATTCCTCTTTTTCAGTGTGGTCTATACGTAGTGACTTCCTTCCAAAAAGCACAGTATAGAAAGGGGAGAAAGTAACTTTACAGTGGAGAAACCTGACAAACACCCCTGCAGCCAGGTGACCAAGGTCAACATCATCAGCGATATGTCGTGTAGATAGCATGTACCCTTGATATAATGTGATGAGAATGGTCTCTGTGATCTTCCTACGCCAAACCCATAACCCCAGTCTAATCATGAGAAGAACGTCAGACAACCCCCAACTGAGGGACATTCTACAAGATATCTGACCAGTACTAAAAGCTGCCAAGGCCATTAAAAACAGAGTCTGAGAAACTGTCACCGACAAAGGAGCCTAAAGAGACATAACCACTTAATGTGTTGTGGTATCCTGGATGGGGTCCTGGATCAGAAGAAGGACATTAGGTGAAAACTAAGAAAATCTAAATAAAGTATTGGTTTTAGTTAATAATAATTTGTCAATATCAATTCATTAATTATAAACGATATACCATACTATGTACCAAACAATAACATCTAACAAATGTGAGACATAATAATAGGTATATCTGTATCTGGATGTGGAATATATGGAAACTCTCTTTACTATTTGCATATTTTTCTCTAAATCCAGAACTATTCTAAAAAATAAAGCTTATTAAAAGTCTAGGGGGAAATGGGCAAAAGAGTTGAACAGACACTTTACCAAAGAAGATATCTGGACAACTAGTAAGCATATGAAAAGATGCTCAACATCATTATTCACTAGGGAAATGCAAATTAAAACCACAATAAGATAGCACCACACACCGATGAGAATGGCTAAAATTAAAAAGTGTTGGTGAGAATTGGGGGAAACTAAAACTCTCACACACTAGTGGTGAGAATGTAAAATGGTGCAAGCACTTTGGAAAACAATGGTGATTTCTTAAAAAGTTAAACATGCATTCTGGGTCTATGTCTTAGTCCGAATAGATCCAAAAGAATTGAAAATAGAACCTCGAAGAGATATTTGCACACTCATGTTCATTACAGCATTAGTCACAATAACCGACAGGTGGAAGCAACCCCGAGGTCCACTGAATAATGAACGGATAAAGAAAATATGGTTTATACACATGTTGGAGTGTTATTCCTTAAAAAGGAAGGAAATCCTGTCACATGCTACAACATGGATAAACCTTGAGGACATTATAAATGAAATAAACTAACCACAAAAAGACAAATACTGTATGCTCACTTATATGAGGTATCTAAAGTAATCAAACTCATAGAAAGAGAAAGTAGAGTGGTGGCTGCCAGAGCCTAGGGGGAGAGGAAGATGGGGATTTCTTGGCTAAAGGCTGCAGAGTTTCAGTTTTGCAAGATGAAAAATTTCTGGAGGTTAGCTGCACAATAATGCAAATATGCTTAACAGTACCGAACTGTACACTTAAAAATGGTTAAGATGGTAAATTTTATGTTATGTGTTTTTATCACAATTTTATGTTTACATATATTATATACAACTATATATAATATAATAATTATGTGTAATTTCACTTACCACACACGTAGAATCTACCATATGATCTAATTCCACTCCTAGGTATTTACCCAGGAAAAATGAAAGCATATGTCCACACAAAGATGCCTGCATGAGTGTTTATAGCAGCTTTATTCATAACAGCCCAAAGTGGATGCAAGCTAAATGTCCATTAACAGGTGAACGGATAAATGAACTGTGGTATATTCATACGATGGAATGACATGTAAAAAGGAATGAACTTTTTATACCATGCAATAACATGGAGAATCTCAGAATAATTATGCTGAGTGAAAGAATGCAGACCAAAAAAAGTTCATACTATAAGATTCTATTTATCAAAAACTCTAGAAAATGCAATTAACCTGTAATGACAGAAAATAGATCAGGGGTTGCCAGGGGATTGGAGGTAGATGAGGGAAGGTGGGAGGATTGGGGGTAGATGAGGGAAGGTGCACTGAGGGGCATGAAGAAACTTTGGGACTTTGATGGATTATTCACTATCTCACTTGTGGTGCTGTTTCACAGGTGAGTGTGTGTGTGTGTGTGTGTGTGTGTGTGTGTGAAAACTTACTACATTGTGAGAGGGAGGAAGGGTGAGAGAGAAGGAAGAATGGCAGGAAGGAAGGGAAGGAGAGAAGAAGGAAGGTAGGTTTGGGTGGACATGTGTGGATGCCAAATGGATATTTTGAAACATGGCATCCTCTGAGCTCCAACCTCACTCAACGCCCACATCCACATGTCTGAACGGGGAATGTGGATTTTCAAGCACACCAGAAAGCATGCCCTTCCCTTCGGCAGAAGGCGGCTGCCAGGGGAGGCGTCCAGTGGAGAGGGAGCTTGCTGGCAGCAGGAGGAACTAGGCGGATGTGAGCCCTTAGGAGGGAGGAGAAAGAGGAAGCCAGGATGAGAGTTGCGAGTTGAGGGTGACACCTTGTGGGTGCTGCTTCCTGCCAGAGCTGACCCCCATCCAGAAAACAGTTGGGCGGGAGCTGGAGTGGGCTCCCATTTTCTGTTCCCTGATGACAGATGAGAATTTAGAGTGTGGCTCTGGGCATCGACCACAATTATTCAGGATGTGTCAGTACCTCCTGCTCGCATCTGGTGCCACGAGAAAAATCCAGCCCAACCAAAGCCAAGAAGATTTAGGTGGTGAAGCTGAGACCTGCACTGAGAAAGCCATGCACACACCGGTGAATGGGAAGAGGAAGCAAAAATAGCTGGTAGCCAGCAGGAGACTTTGTCTCCCTTATAAGTTGTGTCTGTTCCGACTTGGAGTGTCTCCATGCCCATTGGGAAAACCTGCCATCCTCCATACACTGTCCCAATTCAGGAATGGATGTCTGAGATGCTACTATTAGAGTTTCATCCTTGGGTTTAAGACTGCCATTCATACTTGTGAAAAGTCCACATTGGCTAAGATTGGAAGGGTGGATTGGGCTAGAAGGCACCGGGGTCCTCCCAGAGGTGGAAGGGTAGAAGAAGGGGCTACTGAGAAATGGGGGAGACCACAGATGCTTAACCACCCACTACGTAACTCTCCCCAGAGCCTGCCCTGAGAGGAAGAGAAAGGAAAATTCTAGGGGAGAGACTGGTATGGAGGTAGCCAGGTAGCCAGGCTGTAATCTGAGGTACAGAGGGGCGCCTGAGGCAGGGAATGGGTATCTGCTCTAAGATCTGAGCCCCAAATCAGGGGATTCCCCAAACTCCAAGTCCCCAGCCTACATCATCACTGAGGAAAGAGTGGAGGGGCTCCCCAGATGGTGGCAGAAAGGACCCCAGGCCGCAGCCAGCCTCTCCTATTTCTGTCTCTAACCCCACCGACACCACTCAAGTCTTTCACCTTTTGGACCCCTGGGGCTCACTTTTCACAGCTGTCACCCGTGTAAACATGGAGGATGGGAGAGTTGTCAGAGGAGAGTTAGGGTTAGGAGGAGTCTGTCCTGCAGAGAAGTGAGAGGAGGGGCCTGTCTCTGAGGTCAGAGGGGGCAGTGCACCGGATTGACTGTGGCAAGGACATAGAACTCTGATGTTTTCAATAGGAACTACCAGTTATCTGAGCGTTGTGCTAAGGGCTGCATCTGGCTTTGCTCCTTTCATCCTCACAATAACCTCTGAGGTAGGTTCCATGATCAGCCCCCTTGCACAGATGAGAAAACTGAGGGCCCCGGAGATTAATTACGTGCTCAAGATCATAGCATTAGTAGGTGTCAGAAACCAGGAATAAACCCTTTTTACAGATTAGGAAACCAAGACTCAGAGAGGGCAAGTGATTTCCCTGAGCTCACACAGCTGGAGGGATCGGAATCCTGGCCCAGGCTACTTGCCTCCAGAGCCCACGTTCCCTTCATCCTGCTCTCCTGCCCCCCACCTCCACCCCTTGCTGGGACAGGGAACCCAAGAAGAAGTAAAGAGTCAGGACAAGGGGAGCTTGGTAAAGCAAGAAGCAATTTTGAAGGGGGGAAAAAAAGTGAATATATTCCAGGAAAAAACCCTCATTCAACCCTTCATCTCACTCCCAAAATATTTTTTAAAACTATATACACAAAAAGTACACCACAGCATTGCTTATGTATACTAGTGAACATTTGGAAACTCGAAGGAATGGCCAAGCAAAGTTTTCTGTACAACTGGGATGGAATATTATAGAACTGCCAAAAAGAACAATTATAAAGACCATATGGCAACATGGAAGAAACTTAATAATATCATATTGGTAAATACCCTTTGATCCAGAATCTGAAAATATGTTCTATGGAATTAACTCTAAATATGGAAAAGCTCTCCTCCTTTCCTTTTAACAAAGATGTTTGCCATGGCCTTCTTCAAATTAGAGTCATTAGACTCTGTCTTCTAGCCAACAATGCATAGAAGACACACAGGTGTGGGGACCACGATTTCCAAACCAACACAGGGCAAGGTGTGTTGCCTCTTCTCTCTTTTGTTGATCAATGTCATTCAAAGTCTTATATAAATATAAATTAGTCCCATTTAGCTCTACATTAACAATACAGTTTTACTGGAAAGAGAATAAAAATGAAAAAGAATGAAATGACCTGAACATAGAAGACATGGATGATGTATTCCCTAAATATAGTTTTTAAATCCAGAAATATATTTGTACAAAAGCCCTCGACGCCGTCCAATCTGTTAACCTAAAAGCCCCTTTTGTACGGAGATCCTAATTTCTGGCCAGAGTAGCCTGTCCTGGACAATGACTGGTGGTCAGGTCCCTGCACCCATTTCTGGCTCTGCTGGGTGAAGGGCATCTTCAGGTCACAAAAGTGAAGGCCACGCTCCTCTGCTCAGCTCTTCTACTTCCTGTCTTTGCCCCGCCCTCCAGCCCTCCCCTTCCTTGGCCTCCACATGGTACTTACTCAGCCGCCTCAAGTAGAGAACAGCATCTTCGTACCCGCGGTAGTAGTAATTGTGCAGGATCTGCAAGGTGGGCACACCAGGAAAGTAACTCAGGCTGCAGCAACAGCAAAAGCCGTGGTCCCCTCGCCCAGAGCAGCTACTTTATCACTCTTTTGCTTTATTCGATGGGCTTTTCAAAATGTACCCATCTGGTGTCCTGCCCCTCACTATCTGCTAAGAAATGGGGAGCAGTTACTGATCATGTGTCCATAGTGATCCTGCATTAATGTTTTAAAGCATTTGCAGCTGATCAGCAGCTTCTTCTGGGTGGGAGAAGGTGAGAAGTGTGTAGCAGAACCAGAGACGGTGTGTTTGGGCCAGAAGAACAGAGTTTGAAGACTGGGTTCAAATCCCAGTGCTGCCACTTATTGGCTGTGTGGTTGTATGGATGTAACTTCTCACAGCCTCAGTTTCTTCATCTATAAAATGGGGATAATAATAGTATCTGTTGCAGAGGATGCTAAAGGATCACACGAGATATTGCCCACAAAGCCTTTTCTATAAATGGTCAGATAAGAAATATTTTGGGCTTTGCAGACCACATATAGTCTCTGTCACTTCTTCTCCTATTTTTCTTTCTTTCTTCCTTCCTCCCTTTCTCTTTCTTTCTTTCTTTCTTTCTTTCTTTCTTTCTTTCTTTCTTTCTTCCTTCCTTCCTTCCTTCCTTCCTTCCTTCCTTCCTTCCTTCCTTCCTTCCTTTCTTTCTTTCTTTCTTTCTTTCTTTCTTTCTTTCTTCCTTCCTTCCTTCCTTCCTTTCTTCCTTTCTTCCTTTCTTCCTTTCTTCCTTTCTTCCTAACTTTCTTTCTTTTTTTTTTTACAGCCCTTTAAAAACGGAAAGCCCATTCTTAGCTCACAGGTTGTACAAAAAGAAGCCGTGGGCTGGATATGTCCGTGGGCCATAGTTTGCTTTCCCAACACTGCATGTCAGAGTGGAAGAGTTCACTTAACACTTACTTCAGTGATTCTGACATCATCTCATTTTACAGGGGAGAAAATTGAGACTGGGAGCCCTTAGGGGACTTGTTCAAGGTCATATAGCTCATTAGCAAAAAGGCCAGGACACAGCTCTAGGAGGAAGTTTAAAGGATCATTTGAGGGGAGGCGACACAGATGCGACTGAGTGGGACCCATTGGCTCCCTCATTGCACCTTCAGCCCCTGCCACCCGCCCCCGTTCGCCCTACCCCTCCAGGTCCCTCTATCTGTCACCATCAGGTCTGGGGGGAACAGGGCGTGGGTCATTCTGGCGATGTTCTCCAGGGAAAACTGGAAGGAGAAGTTGAACATGCGGAAGTCATGGAAGATGGCGGGGCAATCCCGGGGGCAGATGTCCTGCTGCCCGCTGAAGGTGGAGATGGTGATGGAGTCAGTCCAGAAGGAGCAGGGCTGCATGCCCGTGAAGCCCCCATCGATGTATCGCTGTGGGAGGCAGAGGGAGAAATGCTCACCTGGGGTCAGAGGTCCTCCCCCCGTGCCGGGAGCACACCAAGGCAATGGGCCCATCAGGATAAGCCTTGAGACCAAGGTCCAGGTGGGTAAGCGGCATGCCTGCGGTCACTCAGTGAGTCCACGGTGGCCTGTGGATTCCCAGCCCAGTGCTCTGTCCCTGTACTGCCTCTCCTCAGCCATCTTACTGGGGCTGAGATGGGGACCCCAGGCTTCCATGAGGAGGGGGATATCCATACACTAGATCAATCAGGAGAAATGCTCCTCCATCACAACTACCCCTCGCAGGCTACCCCTCCTGGAGCCACGCAACAGCTGAAGGCGGGCTTGGGTAATGGCCCGTCCCTGTGGCGTTTTGAGAAGGCACACATGTGGTGGGTCTGAACAGGTTTAAAATATCCTCTCCAGACGGCAACGGGTCCAAACTGCCTTCCTCTGTTGAGATCGGGCTCCCTAACATTCTCCAGGACACCCCTGACATGGCCTCACCACTGGCCACCATGTGTCCACTCTCGCGTCCCTTCCCCTCTGGGGCTTTTCTTTCCTTAACTATGAACAAAG
Organism: Rhinolophus sinicus; assembly: GCF_057876585.1. Taxonomy (NCBI): domain Eukaryota; kingdom Metazoa; phylum Chordata; class Mammalia; order Chiroptera; family Rhinolophidae; genus Rhinolophus; species Rhinolophus sinicus. Next base: position 103,136,541 of record NC_142502.1, read on the forward strand.
GACCCCAAATACCGTGGCTGTAACTTTCTGGGACACCTGAGAAACGCACAGCTGACATGCAGGATGGGATCCATCTACAAGCTGAATCTTTTTTGTTTGTTTGCTTTTAAGGAGGACACAGCTCACAGTGGCCCATGTGGGGATCGAACTGGCAACCTTGGTGTTGTGAACACCACGCTCTCACCAACTGAGCCAACCGGCCACCCCTACAAGCTGAATCTTAATCTCTGGATTTTGTTTGCTTTATATATAAAATGAGGAGGGGGCATGGGTTAGACCCTCCTACTCAGAGTGTGGTCCATGGACAAACAGCACCACCGACATCAGCTGAAGCTAGTTAGAGGTGCAGTCTCAGGCCCCACCCTAGACCTACTGGATCAGAATTTGCATTGTTTTACAAGACCCCCAAGTGATTCATGGGCACATCAAACTTAGGGAGGCACTAGCCTAGATGACCTGAAGGTCCCATCATTCAAGATTCCAGGTCCCAACATTGCAGGGTCTGTATTCTCCGCTGTCTGTCAAGTCTGAAAAAATCTGGCAAGGCTGTGTTGCCTTGACTTGCTGGGCTGAGAGGAGCCCAACCTAGTTGGGGAAGTCCATCTTAAAGCCCCAGAAATCCATCTATGCTGGCAACTCTGAGTAGAAAAACACAAGCACCTTTGCAATTCTTGGTCTTCCCACTGAATTCTGAGCCCACCCCTCTGGTCGCCCAGTTGTGAGTCACAGGGGCCTCCAGGCACCCGTGGATCCTGGCTCTCCCTTTACGCCCTCACGCCGAATCACTCACCACACCACGGTAGGTTGGAGGGATGAGGCCGCAGTACACTGGGACGAAGCAGCTGCAGTACAGGGCCTGTGGGGGAGGAGAGGGCTGAGATGCCTGGGGCCCCGGGGACCAGGTGGGGTGGACTCATCTGCAGGCCCCTGCGACACTGCCAGCCTGGCCTTCCTTAAACCCAAGGTGGAGGCCTGCCCTCCACCCAAGTTCAGCTTCTCGCTGAGCCCTAACTAGCTGGGTCCTTGGTAACCAACTTGTCATTCTGGACCTGATGTCCCAGCTTTAAAGGGAGAGGGTGTCTCAATGATGTCCAGGGTCCCTTCAAACACCAAATTTTCATGAATCCAATGGGACTCAACAACCATTCATGTGTATCTGGCTTGGGCCAGGCCATGGTATCAAAGTAGGGAGAGATGCCCACCCTTGGAAAAGCTCAAAGAGGGAAATAAGCAAGCAGGTGACAGTGCAGGGATGACAGGTCCTGTGATGGATGTGAGTATGGACATTGTGGCCTCAAAGGAGGAGCACCCAACCGAGAGGGGTGCTGGGCAGGCAGGTAATGAAGGAACGTTCCCTGGCAGGAGTGATTGGTCTTGTCAAGCAGGTGAAGGGGAATGGGAAGGAGTAGGCATCCCAGGCAGAGGGCACAGCATGTGCAAAGGCACAAGGGCCTGCTCTGTGTGTGGTTTGCTCTGGTTGACGTAGGTAGGAGTGGGAGGTGGTGGAATAAGGCTGGGGAGAGAAAAGTCTTGCAGAGCTGGGTGCTAGTAAACCCAGGGGAACGTGAGGTGGGTGGAGGAGGTATCCAGGCCCACTGCCTATTTACCCTCTTCCCCCGGGATCATGGCCAGGCCAGTGTGGGGATGTGAGGATGGGTGGCAAGGGCCTTGCATTCAGGGGACGGGAGGGGAATAGAAATGTGGGATGCAGGGTCATGCAGCTTAACCCCTTTGTCATGAAAGAAAATTGGGTATATCCACAGCACTCTCCACCAATAATAATTCATAGCTAAAATTTATATTGAGCTTAGAACAGTGCACTGTTAGCTGGCACTTTCCTAAGTGATAACCCATTTAGAGATAATTCAATCTTTTTATCAAGGACCATCGGAAGAGGGGCGCGGGGGAGGGCTGTACACACAAACTGGGAGTACTACAAGGCGGACACAGGCTGGGAGGCCCTAAAGGAGACATGGGATCTCTGTAGGTAACACTGCGGACTCTGAGAGGCTCCAGGATTCATACCAGGGCAGAAGCAAAAGGGGGGGAGGGGTTGAGCCCCTGGGGACAATGAGTGTTGAAGTCTTGAGGGTGGTGACCAAGTCTCATTTGTCTTAGGCTTTTCTCTGTCCATCTCTTCTAACAGTGTGCCTGACACAGAGAGATGCCAGAAGGATGAAGTGATGGAAGGACTAGGGAAGCAGAAAATAGAAGGGAGGCAGACAGGTCGACGATCCCGCGGACCAGTCAAGAGAAGCAGGACCAACCCTCCAGCCTCTCTTTCCCCGCCCACTCCCTTGGGCACCTCCCACTCCGGGCCCCGCCCCCACTCTCGGCCCAGCTCCCTCGCCTCGATGAGTTCTTCTTTGGACGTATACTCTGAAACCACAACGCTCTCTCCATCCGTTAACCGGGTGAGGCTCACGTGGAGCTTCCCGGTGGCGGCCTTGTAGGAGTCCTCAGGCAGGACCTCGTACAGAAACTGCCTCATCATCTGCACCATCTTGCAGGAGGGGGCCAAGGGCCCCAGGAAGGATTTCTTCACCTCGGCCACACCCACATTGAGGTATCTGAGGTACTCATCTGTGGAGGAAGCAGAGAGGAGCAGGCGGTCAGCTGCCCGAGGCCAAGAGAGGTCAAGGGCGATTTTCCATCTCACCCTGTATCCAACGATGGGAAAACCTAGAATTCTGAAGCAGGGAAGGGCTCGTTCTGCACACAAGGAAAGCGAACCCCTGAAGAATGAAGCCACCGGCTCCAGAGAGCCCACAGCTAGTCAATGGCAGAACTAGACCCAGGCATCTTGACTCTGTTAATATGGCAAGGGATCATTTTCCTACCCCAGAATAGCTTTCCCCAACTTCCTGTCACCACTCCTGGACGTCCATCACCAGACAATATTTACGGGTCTTAGAGGCTTTTTGTTCTATATGAGATTCCTATCAAAACACGACACAGTTGAAAGCCTTCACCAAGGTACCGCTCCCTCCCTACCCCCCACATTGGCTTAGTGCCAGCTAAACCTGTGGGCAGGGAGGGGGTGCTGGACTGAGGCAGGTGAATTACAGGGAGGGGTGAACTTTGTCTGGAAACCATCGCATCATCCTTCCTTTATGGCCCCTGATACAGACCTGAGAGGGAGAAGGCCCTGAAATGTGGAACACAGCTGGGCCAGACTGTGCTGCGGCTTCCCAGGAGGGGCAGATGAATCTTCTTCCTTTTTTTGAGAGGAGCACAGCCAGGGCACATGTGCCAGATGGGGTCGGAGGACAGATGTGCCATTCAGGGGGTAGGCAGAGGAAGTGAAACTTGCCCTCCCCCAATTCCCAGAATCCCACCAGGGAAGTTTGGATGGCAGGCTTACTAAGAAGTGCTATCATGCTTGGTTCTCACAACAATACTATGGTGTTTCCCCGAAAATAAGACCTAGCTGGACAATTATCTCTAATGTGTCTTTTGGAGCAAAAAATAATATAAGACCCAGTATTATATTATATTAATTATATTATATTATATATTATGTTATATTATAAAGATCCGGTCTTATAGTAAAATAAGACTGGGTCTTATATTAATTTTTGCTCCAAAAGATGCATTAGAGCTGATTGTCCGGCTAGGTCTTATTTTTGGGGAAACACGTTATGAGGTAGACATTTCTCTCTGTGCTCTACTGATTAGGAAATTGAGACTCGGAGAGATAATATAACTTGCCCAAGGTCAACCATCTAGTAAGTGGACAAAGTGGGTTTTTAATCTAGAGTGTGTGACCCTAGAATCCACTAAACTAAGTCACAAGCTTCCTTCCACTAAACTAAGTCACAAGCTTCCAGAACCAGGCCTGTACCTGCTTTTTTGCTGACTGCTGCTGTTAATTTCTACCTCATGCAAGCTGTCTGGGAAAATCAGGAGTGGAAATAGTTCTAAAAAGGACTGCTAAAATTTTTAAAACAAATATTTAATAGTAAAACATCCTATCCAGAAGAACTTTCTTACAATCAATGCCATGTAGCAATGGCTACTTGGGAAGTTATGTAGTCATGAGCTCGCTGCCACGAGAGGTAATTGAGCAGAGGTGGGACAACCCCATGGTCAGAGAACATTAAAGGGATTCCTAGATGGGCAGGAAGGGCTAAGAGTCCTTCTTTTTTTTTTTTTTTTTTTAATATTTTTTATTGGGGAAGGGGAACAGGACTTTATGGGGAACAGTGTGTGCTTCCAGGACTTTTTTCCAAGTCAATTTGTTGTCCTTTCAATCTTAGTTGTGGAGGGTTCTGTTCAGCTTCAAGTTGTTGTCCTTCCAGTCTTAGTTGTGGAGGGCACAGCTCAGCTCCAGGTCCAGTTACCGTTGCTAGTTGCAGGGGGCACAGCCCACCATCCCTTGCAGGAGTCGAACTGGCAACCTTGTGGTTGAGAGCCCGCGCTCCAACCAACAACTGAGCCATTGGGAGGCAGCTCAGCTCAAGGTGCCATGCTCAATCTTAGTTGCAGGGGGCAGAGCCCACCATCCCTTGCAGGACTCGAGGAATTGAACTGGCAACCTTGTGGTTGAGAGCCCACTAGCCCATGTGGGAATCGAACCGGCAGCCTTCGGAGTTAGGAGCACGGAGCTCCAACTGCCTGAGCCACCGGGCCGGCCCGCTAAGATTCCTTCTGATTTTGAGATTCTGGGGTTCTCACGGAGCCTGACAATGTATCTGGGAAGTTATCACAGTGGATCCTGTTTTCCTATTTATAAATAGAGCAGCTGAGGCAGAGAGTTTAAGTGATTTGCCCAAAGTCACATACAGCAACTGGGAGACAAACCAAAGCTAGTGACACTCTACTCCTCTTGTGTTTTACAGTTCACAGATTATTCCTCATTAATCCTGAAGGTGGATAGAATTAGGAGCTTCAGCATCATTTTACAGATGTAGAAACTGAGGCAGAGAAAAGCTAAGTGTCTAGCCTGAGGTGAGACAGCCCGGCAGTGTTTGTTCTGACTCCAACCCCACCTTTTTTCTCTGGGTGTTGGATTGATCCCAGAGGCTGAGCAAGCCTGGGTTGCCATGGTGATGGCCTTTTTCTCACCAACATTCAGAAGCATAGCTGCATATGTGTAGTGGGGACTGACCTGAGCAACATAGCGTCTTAGCTGTCACCCCCTTAGAGGGGAGGGTGTTCCTGGAAAGTGGGAAGGCCCGCAGTTTTACCGAGTTTAGCTTTACCATGTGCCAACGTTTTCCCTCAAGGAGAGTGGCCCCAACCCACCAGCAGGTTATGAAACAACTGAGTTTTTGGATACCAAGGTGTTGGGTCACTGAGTTCTCGCCCACAAGACCAGTTGGGATGGGGTCAAACCCGGGTGGGGTCATGCTGCTTTTGGAATTCTTAATGAGCACCTTGAAGTGGTCCTGGAAGGGTGGGTAGCCTTTCCCACAATGCCTCGGAGCCAGGAGCACCTGGTTCAGCTTCCATACACTCCAGGACTCCCAGCAGGAGGCGCTCGCTGGGACCCACGGAAGGAAATCTGTTCGTATTGCACAAGAAATACACGTTCATTGCGGGGGGGTGGGGGGGGGGTTTAAATGCAGATAAGCAAAAAGAAAAAAATTCAAATGTATTGGAATCCCTCCACCCACAGATTAACATTTGGTTTATGTTTTTCTAGACTATATATTTTATATTTATAATAACATAAGAATACTTTTATGGAGTCAATTTACTTACAATATTTTGTAACTTGCTGTTTTCACCTAATAAATCATGTCTTTCCACATCAATAAGTACCCATTTATAACCTAATTTACAAGCAGCATGGAATGCTATTGCAGGGTTATAAGATTATTTATTGAGCAGTACTCAAAAGGGGTTGGCTATTTAGTTTGTTTCCTTGCTTTTATAAACAATGCCACAATTAACAATCTCATGCTGAATTCTTTGCCTGTGCCCTCACTTATTTTCCTTAGGATAAATTCATAGAGGGGGAATGCTAGGTCAAGGGTATGCATATGTAGTCTTATAATGCTTATTTTAATCGTGGCTTTTGTATATTATCCATGTACAGTCAACTCAGCTATTCAGGGGAGTGGTGGGTGACAAGGACGAAGCAGTGACCAAGATAATAGAAATGGTACAGACATCTCCAAAATACTTACATCTGAAAAGGGCACTATCTGGAAATTAGCAATGCTCTAAATGTGTAGCCAGGGAGGGAGGAAACAGGAGAGATTGCCTGATTTCTCCCACTCACTCAGGTGCCCAGTTTAATATTTTTTCCTTCTGCTCATTGGGGATGCGTACCAAAGAGCATTCTCTCTGCCTCTCCTTGCTTCTCTTCCGATGTCTGTCTCTATGTCTCTGTCTTCAGAATCTCTCCTCTCTCTCTCTCTCTCTCTCTCTCTCTCTCTCTCTCTCTCTCTCTCTTTTTTTCTCTCTCTTCTCTCTCGCTCTCTCTTTTCCAAGCTGAGGGAAAAGCAATGAATCTTCTGGTGAAACAAGTCTCTGCCGGTAGAAAGTCGAGTGTTAAGCATGGCAACTGCTGGGTGCTGCAAGGAGGGATAAATTTAGCTTGCTTCTTTATGCATCTCTGTACTTTCCGGCATCTTCTCCCATTTAAAGGCCTCCTTCCAAGTGCAGGCTGCTGGGTTCTGAGACTCAGTGGCCCACACCGACCATCGCAAGATGGGATTTCAAAGCAGCACCACAGGAAACTCAAGGTTGGCTGCTGTCACCCCCAGCCCATGCTCCTCACCTCCTCTCACATGTTTGTATTATGTAGGGGTGAGCCTGTCTCCAAAGCCAAGGAGATTCTCTGAGGGCTGGTCCTTGTGGTCCTTCTCCCCCTCTGCGGCCTGTCACGGTGCTTTGCCCACAGAAGCCCCTTCAGAAACCTTTGCTATAAGCTGGCACAGGCAGGGATGGGCCATACACACCTACACTCACCAAGCATCTCACGACACTTGGTAGGTGCACAATGTTTGTTCAGTGTGTGAAGGAGGAAAATAAAAACCTGACAGGGAGGAAAAGCAAATGATGGAAGTGCTCGCAAGGAAGAGCTACTTGACTTAATGACCCAATAAAAGCTCGAAGGCAAGATCATCTCAGATCGATGGAGAGATAACAGAGTTAACTGTAGATAAGTGTGGCCAATTCACCAGGTTTTATGAGTCTATAGTGCTAAAAACTTCAGTAGAAAACTAAGTAAATAAGATCCTGGGACTGGAGGTTTGGAAGGCCATTTGGAAGCCGCTCCACGTCTCAGCCACTCAGAGTTTTATGTTTTTTCTATGATCAGATCCATTGTTTGGAAAAAGCTCAGGCTTTGGAGCCAGATAGATCTGGTTCAAATCCCAGCTTTGCCACCTACTCTCTGGGTCATCACTGGCAAGTCAAGTAACTTCTTTCAGCCTCAACTTGCCACCTATAAAATGGGATTAATAATAGTTACCTTACTGGGTTATGAGGCAGATAGCTTTTTAAATGTCTGCACGTAAGAAATGCTCACTGTGGATTATGCCAGTAATTCCCCATGTGACCGTGGGTAAGCCTTAATGTTTCTGCCTTTCAGCTTTCTCATGCGAACAGGGGACAATGATCCCTGCCCCACATCTTTACCAAGGTGTGTCCAGGCTCACGTGTGGATGCAATAGAGCAGAGTAAAAGCATTGCGGAGATGAGAGTGTGTATCCCTGTTTCAGAGTGTGGTAAGGGGGTGCGCACCGTTAGGGGTAATGCACTATAGGCACAGCTGGCAGCAGTACTGCTACCCCCTGCCAACTTCGGGACCTACAGATCTAGTAGGGGAGGGGGGTGGGGTAGAAAAATCATTGACAGAGAAGGAAAGGGATAATTAGATATGTGTTTATCTTATTTATTTGCTTAAGTGCCTAACGTTTCCCCCTTCTTGAGGACAAAGATGGTCTCTGTCTGGTTCATCGCTTTCCCCCTAGCACCGGATAGAGTACCTGGAACATGACAGGCACTTAATAAACATAAATGCATGAATAATGAATAAATGAAAGAACCCCAGGAATCGAAGGAGGGAGGACACTGAGGTCCAGAGAGAGAAGCTATTCAAGGTGACTCAGAGAGTAAAAACCACTTCTCTTCCCATCCTCTGCTAGGCCTCTTGCTAAATGAAAAATCCTAGAAAGATGAGCATTTGGCAGCTGACAATTTAAATTGCTGGGGATCCCGTTCACAGGGTGCCCAAATTAGGTTGGCTGTGTGGGATGGATCTGCCGTGGAGGACGAGACTATGCAGGCCTCAGTCTCCAGCGGACTGGTAACCTAGCAACAACCTCCGGCTCAGCCAATCACTGCGAGGCGCCTCCCGCCGCCTGTCCTACTCCCTCAGCCGCGAGCGCGGTGGGCGCCGGGGAAGCAGGAGACGCCGCAGCCCCTGGGGAGGCGCCCGAGAGCAGAATAGCTTTCTCAGGAAAGCCCTGCAATTCTCGGAGCTCCTGTGAGGAGTCTGCTTCTCCTACCTGGTCCCTAATCGTAGGCTGAATTACAGGCTGCATTTCCCTCTTGACCGCCCTACTCCGCTATTGTAATAGTATTACCTTAACAATAGCCGTTTACTCAAGCAGGTTTTCACTCTTATACTCTTGGTTTATCCTCCCAGTGACAGTGAGCCCCTGAAGGGCAGTAACCCTAGTTTTTCACCATTTTATTCCTATACTTCACATTGCAGGGGCATTGATTGAGAAACAATTTGGCTTGAAGCTGCAGTGTCGCACCTGGAAGGTCCACAGAGCCCCTCTGGGGCAGCGATTTTTCAGTCAGGGAGCCTTTATTCGAAAGAAATCTGAACCAGAAACCCAATACATAAAACAGTTAAAATCAGGGCTGTTCTGGGTTGAAACCATGCAGGGTCTCAGACTTGTCTGTTTGTTCCACCCCACCCTAGGAAGAAAGCCCCTGAAACTCCTAAGATTCTAGGAAGCAAAGTCACAAATACTAACCTGGACCAATTTTCTCATTTTACAAGTAAGAAATCCAGTTCAGGATAAAGATGAAGCTCAGTAAGTATGGCTGAATGTCTGGCTGCTGGCTGTCCGGCTGGCTGGATGAATGAATGGATGGAGAAATGAATAAGGTCTCACAGTCTACCTTAGCATAAGCCAGAGCTAGAATGTATGAGAAAATTCATTTGTCTACTCAGTTCTCAATGCATTATAGGCGTTAGCCAAAAGCAAAACACTAGTAAGCACTTAGAAAAATACAAAAGACAATACTTTTTTATGGATAATAATCCACATATACCTTTTTCTACCCTAAGAGTTTACTAAAGAATTGGCTTTAAAAGTTCCGATTGTCTTCTGTTAGGTTGCCATGGAAACAGTAGTGCCTAGCTCTGGTTCCTCACCTGGATTCTTATCAAGGTGCCGTGGGGCTCTTTCCCAGAGCCTAGCCCTCACCTGGCCCCATGTGCCTTTCCAGAGTCCAGGCACAATCTCCCCAACTTTCCACCGAAGGATCTGCTGATCCTTGAGATGAAACAAGCAGAAAGGGAATGTGTCCAGAAAGTTCTCTGAAACGTCACAATATTGTCAGGGCCATTGCCCCTGCTTTTTTTCTCTCTGTTTTATTCTGTGTGGATGCAGAATTCCCTTTGGGATTCTGCTTCAAGGTAAAAACTAATACTGTCCCCCTCCCAGGCTGGGGCCCATCCTACCACCCTGCGGACTCGCCGTGCACTACTGAGGGGCCACTGGGAAACACAAGAGCTGGGAACTACTCACCTTCTAGTCATAATGTGTGTGTGTGTGTGTGTGTGTGTGTGTGTGTGTGTGTGTGCGTGCGCACGCGTGTGCATTTGTGTGTGTGGTGAAGGGACCGCCAGGTGAGGCTCTGCTATTGAGGAAAAAGGCCATCTCAGAGTATGTCCTCATTTGGGATTTGCTCAAATTAGAGCACCACTGCAGAGGAAGCCCCATGCCTCCCTCTTTCAAAACCATACTAATTAAAGTTCATTTCTGCTGACTGGAGTTACGCACTGCTCCAGCCATCTGAGACTTCAGTTGGCTGGGTCTGTTACCTGAGTCTTTCTCCAACTATGTTAACGAGTCTGGAAGTCCTCATGAAACCCATCCTGCCATTCACTGCTCTTACCAGCTACCACTGATTGGCACCTCCTTGGTGCTGGGTGCTGTGTCAGGGTCTGAGACCTCATTGTTTCATTTAATCTTCATGACACTCCTTTGAGGTAGGTACTATGGAGAGCTCTCCTTTATAGATGAGAAAACTGAGACTCAACTAGTAACTTGCTCAAGGTCATATGGCTGAAAAAGAGCAGAGCCAGGCCTTGAGTTCCTGAGGATCCCAAAGCCAGTGCAATTTTCACAAGAGCCCACTGCCTCCACCTCGCAGAGCCTCTGTTTCCCACTGTGAGGCGTGGGGCTGGTCCCATGAAAACTCTCCAGACCTGCTGTTAGGCGGGGCAGACTGCGGGGTCTCAGCTCCCGCTCCCCTCATAAGAACGCAGGATGTGGCTAGGCCAAAAAGGAACACCCACGGAGCCATAGGTAGGGCAGTCATACCACTATAGTCTCACTGGAGGCTGGATTCATACGACGTGCGACCTGCCGTCCACTTCTCTCTGCCAACCAACCGACTCACTAACTGCAATCCGCGTTTGCTAGCTCAGCCACCATCTTGCTAGCCCCCATTTTCTGCCAGCATAGCCACAGCAATTATATTAGTGGCCAATGGCTCACTGGTTACAGCTGACGGCCAACTAGCCACAGCTGATGGCCATCCAATCACAGTTGATGACCATTTACTACCTGAGCCAGCACCTTTCCACATGAGGCCAAGAACCTGGAAACTGCACTCCTGGCTCTGTCCCCACACCTGCCTTTCTAGGATTTAGTTTAGGCACGTCTTATAAGGGCTCAGATGTCCCTGGGAGACTCTCTTTCGAGCAACAGAACCCAAAGCACGTCTTCAAAAGTATGCTCCTCTACCCACTGACCCAAAGCCCCTTCTCAGGCCAGGCCTGTCTCTTCTCTCCTCTCACACAAAGTGCACAATCCTGCTTTTCTCTCCATTCTACACACACTTTTTTTTCTTAACCATCTATGCAGACCTCACCCTAAAGCCCAGCTTAAGATCTGGGCCTTCTCCTTCCCACCTTCCCTGATCACCCCCACTGTTAGCCCCCCCCCGCCCCCCCGCTTACTGTCTGCACCAGTTATCTCAGGCTGTCTGAGCGGCCGGTCCTATCTCTCTGGCTAACTGCATTCCCGAGGACGCGGTCTATGTCAAGAACACCCTTCTCCCCCATTATTGCCTAGCTCAGTGTTGAACACTTAGTAGGTATGCAAGAAGGAATACGTTCATTATCTAATGTTCCATAAGCAGGCACTATTTCTATTTTGTTCCGCATTGTACCCCCAGCATTAATTCAGCCCCTGGAACACTCTCTGTAGAGAATTAATAAATGCTTTCTGAATAAATAAATAATGAATGGTAAAGAAGAAAAAGGAAGGAAGGAAGGAAGGACTGAAGACTGAGATCAAAGAGTATCTTCTCTACTGAGCTGATAGGAATCTTTCTGACTAGTGGTCAGGAAGGTGGAATTCTTCAGTGACTCAGCTGGATTTGGGGTTGTGATGGGGCAAACCACTGAGCAGTCTGCTCTGTCAAGCCTGGTCCTAACTCTTGTCCCCACATCGATGGACTCAAGACCCTGAATTAGGGCTGAGAAAGAGATTCGCTCTTATGTGGCGGTGTCGTCACAACAGAGTTGGGTTACCCTCAGGATCCATGGGTCAACTCCTAACTTGAACGGGAGTCAGACTGGTCCAGAGGTTTGTTTATTGTTTGTTTGCCTGTTTTCCCTGTAGAATTGGAAATGGAGTGCAACTATCTTTGCTGAACTTGATGCCAACATGAAACAAAGAAAACAACACTATTTTAATGCTCTCTGAGTGAGCTGGTTTAAAAATGGATCTACCCAATACGGTGCAGGATCCTGGATTGGATTCTGGGACAGAGAAAGGACAATAGTAGAAAAACTGGTGAAATCTGGAGTTAATAGTAGTGTACCAATGTTGATGGCTGTGTGTTGACAAATGTCCCATGGTTATGTAAGAGGTTAACACTAGGGGAAGCTGGGTGAGGGATATATGGAACCACATGTGCTATCAGCACCCTTTCTCTAAATCTGACAGTAGTGAATAACAAGTTTATCACTATTACAGGAAAACAACACCGATTAACCAAGGCTGTTAGACACACAGTGCCTGCCACTCAGCAGGGGCTCAGTTAATGCCTGCTGTTGTTGTGGGAATGGATGACGTATGTCACCTGCGTGGGTTGCTTTCCAAATAGCTAGTCAGATGTTTCTGTTGTGTAACCAACACACTTACAGTTTTACCAGAGTTTCCATTCAAGTCCTTTCCACTTATGAGCCCAAAGGACTGTTTGGGGAAAATAAATCTTGATCCATTTGGCTGGAGAGGTTACACATATAAAATACAAGTTTGAGTGACTTGAAAGATATTGATTCTAACGTGGTGGGGGGAGTTATAACTACAGGGTGACATCATTTCTATAGTGTGTTATAAAAAAGTCTTTTTTGCATATAGCATGTCATTTGATCTCACTTTCTTAACCAATGTGCATGCAAATGATAGCTTGGCCCATGGAGTTTGGCAGGAAAGCTGTTGTGTTGCTTGCAAAGCAACTTCTGAAATCATGATGAAAGAGGATGTAAAATGTAGAAATTAAGAGATCCCAGGCTTGGCTCTGTTGTATAAACCTGAGAAAATTATCTAATGTCTCTTAATTGCTGTTTCCTCCTTGGGTATAAATATAGTAGCTACTTGACAGGGTTGTGAGAGGATTCAAGTAAATGAGTCTTGCAAGGATTTGAGCACAGGGTCTGGCACATTGCGAGTGCGTGAGAAATAGCTACGATTAACATGACGCTAAGATGTGAATGAGGACAGGGTACCTTTTTACAGAAAATGTTGCCATCGCAGGCAGATAAATAACTCCGGGAATGATTTTTGATGAAGACAGTTTGATTCTGAAAATGCACCCAGCAACCAGGACTGACCTCCAGGTTTCATCTGAGCAACACACACAGACACACACACACACCCACGCACACGCACACGCACACACACATGCACCTGCGACAGGGAAAAATGGAGGTTTTCATTCATGTCTTAAAGAACGTTGGAGAGACTTCTAGCTCCAGCAGTATAGCTGAAAAAAGGAACCCTTCCACTTTAGGAACAACAACAACGACTAAAAGCCTGATATAGAATAAAATTGTGAGATGTGGTTGAATTCACAAGAAGAAAGAGAAGAAATGAAGGAACTGAAAGCCAGTGTCATGAAAGAGAAAGCTGATGATGTGGTTATCAGACCAGCAACTGGCAGGGACAGGGGCTGCGGCCCTGGGCTGTGTGTGGGGGACTTGAACAGAGACCCCTGCTTAAAGCCAGGAACCCCCAACAACTGCTGACCCGATGAAAGGTGCCAGTGGCTTGTTTCAGCCCAAGGCTCTAGGAGGAAAAAAACACAGTTTCCCATAAAACCTCCAAGTCTGCATTACGTGTGGTGTAGAGCTTGGATTGACAAAACCTACAGGATAATTACCATGAAAATTGGTCCTGAGTTGGTGGTTAACCTGGGTGCCCAGCCAGGACCACTGCAAACCAGCTCAGACGGGTCCTTCCTCCACCCAGGCCACACAGAATTCCCATAGAAAAACCAAATCCCTTGAACAGATGAGACCACAATTACAGTATTTAAAATATTAATCAGACCAGGTTGGAGTCCAGTGCTCTTTCTTTTAATGTTTAGTAAGTTACCTAGGACATTCTTCCTACGTTTGAAAAATGCTGCTTTACCTATGCTTTTCTATTTCAAGATAATTTGCTTTTCACTTACTCTTCCATTCAGTCAACATTCATTCATCAAAGAGTTCCTTTGTGACTGACTAAAACTTGCCAGGCACTTCTTTTGTTGTGACTTCTTTTGTTCCTCGCCGTAGTATCCAGGAGCTGTGTTCCCACCCCACGTTACAAATGGGAAAACAGAGGCTGAGGTAGGTCACCGGCTGATCAAGGACCTATAGCGGTTAGTGGCAGAGCCCATTTCCTGTCCAGGACAGCTGCCTTCCTTTCTGAGATTGCAGACACATTTGCACCACCAGGATGTCATACCTGTGGATCTCCAGCCCTGTCCTGAGGAGCTGCACTCGCCACCAACCCTGGGGTCTTATTCCTTGACTGAGTGACAAAGACAGGCATGCGGGTGGCCGAGGAAAGGCGTTGCCAGAGCCAAGGTTCTCACAGACGTAGTCTTGTCCTCCCAGCGCTGGCTCCTGAGTCCCCAGTGGGCCCACTGCCCGGAACACACCTGAGCCACGTGCCAGTGATAACAATGCCTTCAGCTGCCCTCGGTTCCAGGGCCCCAGGAAGCCTCTGTCACTGGGAGGGCAGGAACTGCTGGCGGCAGCGCTGGACCAGGTGTGCGAGGCAGACCAAAACTCCAATGGAGTCTTGTTTCTCCTTGGGAGGAGTTGTGCTTGGTCCTGTATGCCCATCTTTGTGGAGTGGGGCCCCCACTGCTCCCAGGTCCTCTCATGTGCTTTGCAAGGTCCTTTGGAAGCCCATGTCCTGTCCAGGACAGCTGCCTTCCATTCAGAGATTGCAAGCACGTTTATGCCGCAGGGCTGTTGCACCTGCTGATCTCCAGCTTGGAACACACGTGGCTCTCCTTCCCTTCCTTCCATCTCAGAGAGGCCTCCCCTGACCAGCCTGAAACGTCACTCTTTAGTCAGTCACCATGCCCTTCGCCCGCTTTGTTTTCTCCACTGAGTGTGCATGCTGACACTTTTCTACATGTTTGGTTATTTACAGCTTGATTTCACCAAGAGAAGGTCAGCTCCATGAGGGCAGACAACTGTCTTGTTCATTGCTGGATCCCCAGGACTTAGAATAAATGAACTGGTGAATGGTCTGTTTTACCATTGTAATTCAGCCAGAGTCTGGTCCTCAACTTCTTTGTCTGCACATTGAGGGCATTAGGCTCAAAGGGTGGCTTTCAAATTAAAATCATCATCATCATCATCACTGGTGTACTTTAAATAAAACGTTAGAAAGAACCACCATGTGAAAGATGGACAATAGCAGGGCTACACTTGTCGGCCCCAGCACTTCAGCGTGTCCTCTCCCTGCTCCCTCGCTCCTGCCTCTCCCTGCCATGTGGAACCCTGGGGCTCCTCAGAACACAGTTTGGAAACTACCAGCCAAAGTGAGGTCCACCACCAACTAGTCACTTCCTCTCCCAAAGTCTAAATACAATCACTTTTAAAATGAAGGCGTTGAACACACTGACCTTCCTTCTGTGACATTCTAGTATTATGTCATAGCCATAACTGTAGATAATTATCTAAGAGCCAGGTAAACCACAAAATAGACATTGCAAAGACAGTTAGTGGCATGCCTGCCAACATCCAGCAATTGTCAGGAGTTTATTGAGCCGCTCTTATTTTGAGGAGCAATTTGTGGGAGCATGGGATGCATAAGATCTCAGATTGCTCAATCAATCTCGTTGATGAAATGAGAAACGACATCTGAGACAATTAAGACAGCATGCCATCAAGTGCTAGAACAGGTGAGTAGATTCTGTGGGCAAACTGGGGGTCATGGAAAGAGCATGCAGTGGCACAAAATGGGAGAGTTCTTGGGAGGCGGTGATATCTCTGGAGAGAAGAAGAGAACGTCATTCTAGGTAGGGGATGCAATGGGTGCTGACGCACTGCCCAGGCTTCCCAGAAGGACTGAGACACTCATGCCCCCAGCTGCCAGGTGGGCAGCCTGCCAGTGGTTCAGTGCTGAGCCCTTTTCCAGCCACAGACTGGACTTGACCTTGTGGTTATGGAGTCATGGTTTGGTCCTAGGCAGAGACAGAGTCTGTCCATCACCATCCTATCAGCAATTATTGTTATTGTGGCAGAGACTGCTAGTTTTTCCCAGTATCCATTCTTTCCTTCTTCCTTAGTAATTGAACCTCCAATTTCTAGGTGGACACATGGCCTCCCAAAATAACTTATATTTCCAGACTCCCCTGCAGTCAGGTGTGGCCATGTGACTAAGTCCTGATCCATGATATGTAAGGTGATGTGATGTGTGTCACCGCCAAGGCCTGCCCTTAAAGGGAAGAGGCGTGACCTCCCCCTACCCTTTGCCGACTAGCTGGAATGTAGACATGGCAGGGAGCCCCCTTGGACCATGAGCAACATGATGGAAGGAACCTGGGACCTTATTCTGTGGAGCCACCATGCCAACTTTGCAGGCCTGGAGCATAAAAATCACATGAGCAAGCAATGCTTTTATGTCTTGTTGAAGCTTCTGCTGTCCTAGCCAATGCAACTACAGTATCAATCCCTTAGTTTGCACAATTTATGTGTAGGGACCACTGCTGGTTCCCAGGGGCAGCCACAGGGACAGGGAGGACGGCATTGTTTTCTCACATTTTACAGTAGCTGAGCTGAGGCTCAGGGTGGCTTGTTCAAGTCACTCACTGCTGAGTACATTCCTGGGACCAGAGGGAAGCGAGGGGTGGAGAGAGTTTGGACTTCAGGGTCAGACCAGCTTTGGTCTGAACCCCAGCTTCTTCCTTACTAAACCCCACTGAAAGACCATATAAGAAAAATGCGTTAGGCTCATAATCTGACTGCAGGGCACTTATGTAACCTTTGTTCTCAGAATCCAGAAAGCCTGCTTTCTAGTCAGTATTCTTTCCCAGGGGATTCTGGTCTCTGAGGCAAGTGCTATTTTAGAGCCAGGTGGCTGTGGGAGCACCAAGGATTTAGGGCCTGATGGGAATCAGGAGAGACTGTCAGAGGAGGTGACGGCCTTGGGGGATGGGGAGACGTAGCAGAGGGAGAGAAGAAAGGAGATGGCATCCCTGGGAGTGGGGACAGCTTGAACAAAGGCACAGAGATAGGACACATCCTGAGACACCGTGAGAGAAAAGCTCCCAATGTCAGCCCTAATCGTACGCCCCACCCTTTTTTCATATTTCATTGAGAGATTTGTGTGTTTGTCGGGGGAGGTTGAGGCTGGCATTGTTGAGAAGGCAGAGTGAGATGTGCTGGAAAACAATTACTGTTCGAGCTCAAAACAAAATCACCAGGTGAGCTCAGCTGAGAGTTAGCTCAGTCCTTCCATCCCTCCCCTGACCCAGCAGGGGACCACCCACTGGAGCGGGTGGCTGTGCTGTGAGGAGATCAACCAGCCTCGCTCCCCTGGGCTTCTCCTCAGACTCACAGTCCTTATATGCAGAGAGACACATGCTCTGAAACGCTCCCACAGGAGGAAAGCTGGGTGAGCCTACATGCAGCTTTCTGAGTTTAAAGTTGTTTCCAGATAAAAAATATAAAAAACAAAACAAAGCAGGGTAAGGGGTGTGTAGATGAAACCCAGCTGGTAAGTGCTGATAATGGTTGCAGTTAGATGATGGGTTCATGGGGGTTCATCATATTGTTCTTTCCAATATGTTTGAAATTTTCCCATTAATAACTTATTAACAATTTTAAACTGCATAAGTGTTCATAGCAGCGTTATTCATAATAGCCCAAAGTAAAAACAACCCAAATGTATATCACCTGATGCATGGATAAATAAACTGTGGTTTATTCCATATGTGGTTTATTCTACATATGGAATATTATTTGACGATAAAAAGGAATCAATACTGACATGTGCTACAAGATGGATGAATCTTGAAGCCAGACACGAAAGACCACATATTGTATGATTCTGTTTATATTAAATGTCCAAAATAGGCACAGCTATAGAGACAGAAAGTAGATGAGTGGCTGCCAGGCATTTGGGCGCATGGAGGAATTGAGGGGTGACAGCTAAGGAGTACGGGGTTTCTTTTTGGAGATAATTAAAATGTTCTATAATTGATTGTCATGTTGGGTGGACAACTGCGAATATATTAAAAGCCACTGAATTGTACACTTTAAATGGGTGAATTGTATGATATGTAAATTATATCGCAATAAAGCTGTTTTGAAAATTAACGAAAAAGGGGTGGGAGAGAACATAAAAAAAGAGCCAGGAGGGGCTTTGGGCCAAGGGTTTCTACCACTTCTCTGAAAAATGGATTGGGTGTGGGGATCGGCTAAGGGAAGGAGGTAGGCCAGCCCTTTAACCGAGTTTAGTCTTACTCACTTATGGCCCAGCCAGAGGCCTTCATAGAAAACTAATTATTAATCAGACACAGAATTTTTGTTAATCCAGGACTGTGATGGGCATTTTACAGGTTTCCATGTGAAATGCCTGACCCATTTCCACTGCCTGGTCATCTTTGGGAGATACTACATCTTAGTGTTACAAAGCACACTGGGTCTCAACCATGGGCACACGTTGGAATCCCCTGAGTGCCCGGATTCCACCTCCAGAGATCCTGATTTAATTTGTTTGGAAGAAGCATAGGCAATGAACATTTTAAAAGGTCCCCGAGTGATTTGAATGTGCAGCCGAGATTGAGGATCATTGATTTAATGAAGATTTCTGTTTTTTATAGACCAGTCTAGCATATCAAAACTACGGCAGAGAGGATAGTAAATAGTCAGTCTATCATGAAACTTTTCTTTTAGATTTATGTTAACACTGGGTCACAATATAAAAAAATACTTCTCAGGCGGCCAGTTGGTTCAGTTGGTTAGAGTGCAGCCCTCATAGCACCAGGGTCGCCGGTTTGATTCCCACATGGGCCACTGTGAGCTGCGCCCTCCACAACTAGATTGAAAACAACGACTTGACTTGGAGCTGATGGGTCCTGGAAAAACACACTGTTCCCCAATAAACTTTTTAAAAAAACTTGCTTAAAAATACTTCTCACTGTGGGTTTCAGTCCAGGAACCTGGAGACCTCAGGTTTCTAGGGCCTTTTACTCACCACACTAAATGAAAAGGACCCATTAGAGCAGTGACCAGGCACGGGGGGCAGCTGCTCCCCTTCTCCGGAACGGCCCCTTCCATGTTGGACAACTCTTGCTGAGCCAGAAGCCGCCTCTCAGGCACTGACATTAAGCCCGGACACCAGTCAGCCTGCACACTTCACTGCCCCCGGATGGCATCACATCCCCACTGCGTGACTATATTTGTTGTCATGCCAAGTCCTCGCTAGAAGCCGAGGCTCCTGCCCAACCTGTTCCTACCTGTCAAACTTCTACTCACCTTTCAAGCACTAGCTCAAATGCCCCTTCCATGAGACCTTCCACGACTGGAGGCGTTTGTCCCTCCCTTTGCACTCCTGTGCATTTTAATTTTCTAACATCCAGTTGGAACTTCCTTGTATTATGATTACCTGGTGGATGCCTTTGAGTTTGAGTTGACTGTAAGCTCCTTGAGGGCAAGGACAGAGTGTCATTCTGTATTATATCTCTATCCTCTGCAGAGGCTTGTGCATGCTCAACAAACCCTTGTTGAATGAATGAATGAAGGAAGGAAGGAAGGAAGGAAGGAAGGAAGGAAGGAAGGAAGGATTGGCTTGTGATGCAATTTTTATAGGGAGAAAGGTGCCAAAGTAGTAGTATAAGTGGGGTGGGGTTTTAAGTCCGCCAAATCCTCTTTCTATGATAAGAAAAAAATTTATTTTTCAATATATATGCAAGTGAAGATTTGAGGCAAGTTCCCAGCCCCACTTCTGACCAGATTGGAAATCCTGAATCACCCACTGGTTGTCATGGAGACCATCTCTTCTCAGAGGAATGAATGAATGAACAAATGTTTACTGCATTTCTAATAAAAAGCAGGCACTGTGTTAAGTGCTTTTACAAACATGTTTATATGCCCCCAAATTGGCCCTATCACAGAGCTAGCCACCCATCTCTAGAAGATGAATCCACTGCTGCCTCAGCTTTCACAGGAACAAAACACACACTCTCAGGATAGAAACCCAAGGCTGGAAATGAGAAAAGCCCTGGGGGCCATGTGTTGAAGAATTTTTAAAAAAGAGAAAAACCTCTGGTTATAAGCAGATAGTGTGATTGTTTACACAGAAAATATGAGTTAATCTACCAACAAACTTTTAGAACTATTAAGAAGGGTCGACAAGCTTGCTCAAAACAAAATTAATATGCCAAAAACGTCAACATACCTTTATGTCAGCAATAATCAATTAGCTTAGAAAATGCCATAGAAAAAAGATCCCATTCTCCATAGCAACAAAAACTAATATATCTATAAAACACATACAAAATCTTTATTGAAGGACAAAAATGTCCAGAAGAAATAGAACGATAGACACTGTTAATAAATGGAAAGATGTCATTTCAACCAAAATCCCAACAGAGCTTTTCACATGGGGGAAACAAGGGTCAAGAATAACAGAGGAAATATTCGAAGAAGAAATTGGAACAGGAGAAGGATTGCGTTATATGATGTGCCCCTTATTATAAGGCTCTAGTGATTAAAACAGCGCGATGTGGTGCAGAAGTAGAAAAATTAGCCAATGGAAGAGAAGAAAGATTCCCGGGACAGACTCTTGAGAATCCAGGAACTTGAATAAGCCAGAGGCAGCATTTCAAACAAGTGTGGAAAGAGCTGCCTATAAATGATGTGAGATAATTGGTTAGCACATGGCAAAATCATTAAAAACCTATGTTTCTACCTCAAACTAGCCGTAAAATAAATTCCAGGTAGATTAACCTAAATCTGAAAGAACAAAATTTTAAAACTTTTGAAAAAAAGAAATATAGAAGAAATCATTGTAACAAAGTAAAAATATTAAAAAACAGAAATTGTAAGAGGAAAGATTGATACAATTGACTCATTAAAATTGAAATTTTCTGAATGACAGGAGACATCATAAACAAAATGAAAGGACAAGCCATGGAGTGAAATAAGACAGCTGCGATGTCTGTAACTGACAGACGATTAGTGTACAAACTACAGAAAGACCATCTACAAATTAAATTAGAAAAATGGGAAAAGGTCCTGAGCAGGCACATTATAGTAGAGGAAACACAAATGGTCAATGTATAATGCATAGAGATGCTTAACGTCACTAGTAATTAGGATATGCAGATTAAATTAAAACTAGATTGAATTAAAACTGTACAGTAGGACAGTACCAGGGGTTGATGACATTGTGGGGAAATTCATGGTTAAATTGGCACAACTACTTTGGAGAGTCATTAAGCCAAGCCTGGTATAGTTAACGTGATGCCTGCCCAAGGGAAACGTTCCATGTGGACATAGCAGACAGACAAGGATGCCCATTGCAGTGTTATTTATAACGACAAAAACTTGGCCGTGTCCATTGACGGAATGGCTAAATGAACCGTGATTTATACCGGGGGTGCCAAAAAAATGTAGACAAGTGGACACCTTGGTCAGTGCTGCTCAAGCAGTAGTTCCCCGTAATCAGAAGTGTCTGGGCGCTGATGGTAACCACTTTGAGCACCTCTTGTAACTGCAGACGTCAGACATGACTTGTAGTCATCTTTTGTTATCGGTATATACTGAGTATTACAATTTTAATACAGTTTTCCTTTCTTAAAATGTGTAGACATTTTTTGGCATCCTCTGTATAGTCTTAATGGAATATATGCTGAAAGAGGTAAAAAGCCTTGAATAATGTCAGGAGACTGAGTCCTGGTTCTTGTTCTGCTTCTAACTGATGATGGGACGTACCATAAGTCACTTGTCCCTCGGTGTAGAATGGTGTCCCCGTATTCTCGTGGCTCCCTCCCTTACTTCCTATATAGGTCTGTGTGCAAACCCCACCTTCTCAGAGAGATCTCCCTGACCCCACCATTTATACAACCGGCATCTACACCCCGACACTCCTTTTTCAAGAAGCAGAATGATTTAAAGGGTGAGTGTGTAGACTCTGCCCAGACTTGGTTCAAATCCCAGCTTTACCGAGAACTGTTTGTACGACCTTCGACAAAATTGTTTAAGCTTTCTGTGACTCAGTTTCCTCCTCTATAAAATGGAGATAATAATAGTTTTCACCTCAGAGGGTTGTTGTGCGGACTGAATGAGCTCGCACCCCAAAGACTTAGAACGGTGCCTGACATAAAGGGAAGCACTAGTTTATAGTAAATTACATGGCAGTTAAAATGAATGAAGTAGCCTGGAGTGACATGGGGACGTCTCACAGACTGGCTGCTGAGTGAAAAGAGGGGGTCCCACACACATCTCACCCCCCACCCGAACGTCTCTCCTTTAATCACACAATCCAGTCCGTAGTCACACCCACAATTAAGTGTCCCTTTCACGAGTTTTAGTTCCTCTCTCCTGCTGTCCATGCCCATCAGCCTGGCCACGTAGGTTTGGGCAGTATTCATTGAGTCGAGTTAATTCTGAAAAGCCCTTGAACGCCCAAGAATGAAGACACCACTGACTCTCTCAGGTAGTTATTTTAAGAAGTTGAAATAAAGATGTGAGGAGGGTGGGGGCAGTGGAGCAGGTGAGTGACCTGCATCCAGAAAGGGAGAGAATCCCAGAGGCAGGGTCTCCACAAGCAGGAATCCTGGAAGCCCACAACGAAGGATGGGGGCTGTCCCCCCAACCCATTCTGGAGGCCTGTCCTAGGGTCCGTTGGGTGACTGAAGCATCAACTGCCACATTCACAGGGAACTCTGTGCATAACAAAAGACCTAGAAGGATCCAAGGAGAGCCCTTAGCCCTGGTGACAGAAGGGAGAGTAGGATTGGGGACGAGGGGGCTGGGGGGGTCAGCGGAGAGGTTTTTTACTCAATATACTTTTGCATTGCTTGTATTTTGTACAGTGAGAAAGAATTTGTTTGTTGAAAAGAAAAATTATCTTGCAAACCAGAGGTACTTAGTGCACGGGCATTACTATTATCCTTTACAACAAAGAAAAAGATCTCCCACCAGCACACAGGCCCCGGTCCCCAGGCAGGAAAGTGCCCCAGGCACCCCTTCCTCGCACACTGCAGCTGGCCCTTCAGCAAGTCTCCTAGGCTCTCCCTTCAAAGTACATCCTGAATCCAGTGCTTCTCACCTCCCTCACCGCCCAGCCTCCCGCTGTGCTCATCAGTGGCCTAGATCTACAAAAGCCTCCTTGTTTCTACCTAAGAATTAGGTGCTAGTAGAATCTCCACTTTACAGATGCAGAAACTGAGGCACAGAGCCTTCAGTAATTCACCCAAGTCTGTACTGTGAAATGGCAGAGCTGGGATCAGCCCCAAGTGGAGTGTGTGCTCTCAGCCCCCCCCCCCCCACCCACTTCCTCCCTCATAGCCTGTCTGGGCCCCCACCTCTCTCGGAGTGGAATCAGAGCGTGCAAATGTCCTTTTCTCTCACCTCACTCAGATCTCTGCTTGGATGTCAGCTCCTGCAGAAGGGCTTTCCTGGCCACCCTTTCTAGAATATCCCCCGCTTTATTCTCTGACCCTCTTCTGCAGTAATTTCATTCATAGATCTTACTTCCCGATGTGAAATCGGAAGGTTACTGGTTTGATGTTTGTTAAGTGGCTCCTGCCCCTAGAATGTCTGCTCCCTGAGGACAGGGCTTTGTCCTCAGTGCCTGGAGCAGGGCCTGGCACAGAACAGCAGCACACTAAGTGAACCAATGAGCCCAGGCAGCCCGTGTGGATGTTGGGCGTCTCTGGGACCAGGCCTAGGCCTGCTGTCTGGGGCTGCTAGGAATGCATCTGCCCCCTGGGTCCACAGTGTGGCCCCATCCTTCTCTCCGGGGCCCCTGGACTAGCAAGGCAGAAGGTGACACGAGAGAGTCCATGTCCTTCCCAGCTTCCTCCCCTCCCGCTGGCTTTCACCTCTCCAGCCATCTGAAAGTGGGTCTGACAAATCTATCCCCACCAAGGTGACAAAGACAGGAAGTACTGACCTTGCCAAGGATATCTGCATTTTGGACAAGGCCCAGGCAGAACATTTCAACCCCGTGTCTGACTGTGTCATGGTGTAACTTCCGAGACCAGGATGTTTGAGGGGGATCCTGCCTTTCCTTCACCCAGGCCCCAGGACACAGGGCACCACAGGGAGGAGCATCAAGGGACAGGGAGTGATGGGTCCAAGTCACCTGGTAGGTCAGAGACAGAGGCCTGGCAGACACCAGCCTCAAACAGCGTAGCCTCCCGCTGTCCCATTTGATCCACCTCATCCTTTCCTGCTGCCCAGAAGGCCTGGCTTTACTCCCGAAAGCACCCCCCAGGAATCCTGAGGCTCCACTTCGGGGAGTTGCCCCCAGAGGCTCCCCAGGGAACCCAGAACAGTGGCCTTACCCATCTCAATCCCGCAGATGACCAGGGCTGCAATCACGGCGCCTGCCGAGGTCCCCGCAAAGCGATGTGCTGTGTCCAGCATCCGAGGGGCCAGGTCCCGCAGAGCATCCACGGCCCCTGCCTGGTAGAAGGACAGGAAGCCGCTGCCGGAGAAGGAGATGGAATGAGGGGTGTCTGGGTCCCCCTTGAACACCTGTTCTTCCATCTCCTCAGCCTGGGGCCTCCCGTGGTGGGGAGCAGTCACCCCTCAGCCTCAGCACGGCCTGCTGGAGCTGGCGCCGGCCTCCTGTTGGAACTCGCTGCCAAGCTTCCTTGCCAGCCAGGAGCCTGGAATGTGGCCGTGTCTTCCCGGTCAGCTGGGGCACCCACAGCTGGCTCAGGTAGGCAGTGCCTGGGCCTGTTGAGCTCTGCCAGGAGGCAGCCCCAAAGGCTGGTAAAGGGCCCCAGGCCCAGAACGAGGTGCAGAAGTTCTCCCGGATGTGTGAGCAGCGTCTCGTCCTGCGAGGGCCCCCCTGGCTTCATTGCTTGGCGAGACTCATCTTCGGCACAGAGTCCTCAGCCCTCCGCCCATGCTGGGTACACCTAGGGGCACACGCAGCTGCCATGCCGGGCCCGGCCCAAAGATGCAGGTACTGCTCAGCCCTCAGAAGACTTCACATACTGAGTTGCAAAACT
The DNA here is from genome assembly GCF_057876585.1 of Rhinolophus sinicus. Taxonomy (NCBI): domain Eukaryota; kingdom Metazoa; phylum Chordata; class Mammalia; order Chiroptera; family Rhinolophidae; genus Rhinolophus; species Rhinolophus sinicus. Next base: position 103,161,456 of record NC_142502.1, read on the forward strand.
TCCGCGGATGGTTATCATAGGGTGCCTCTCTCCCTGACGCGCCTTGGCAGTAAAGGAATGAAATGCTGGCCTCCCTCCAGGAGGCTGTGTCCCTCCCTGCAGTGGCAGGGCTGGCACATTGGCTCTGGGTTTTGAAGGGGACACACTCCCACCACCTCTGGCCCTGCAGTTTCACCCCTCCCTGGGCTCCTTCTCCAGGTGGCGTGTTGCACCATTGTTTTTATTTGCTCTTACGTAAGCTCCCTTTGCTTATTCACCTGTTTGTTCACATGCACAATTGGCCACAGGCACAATTATAAAGGAAGACAAGTGTGGCTTCAGGGACCCCACCCATCCCCTCCTCTCCATCCTCACCATCTTTTCTCCCTGGCCCTTCACTGACCCAATGACCCTGAGTCAAGTGCCCTCTGACCAAACACCAAACCTTCATGCTATCTCCTATGTGTTTGGGAAGAAATCCATCTGAAATCTAGATCATTCTAAGTGTTCAGGGCTTCGTGTTGTATATTCTTCCTACCGTGAAATTAGAGGTTTGAGATAGCCCTATTTAACCCCAAGAATGAACTGCTTAGGAGACCAGATGTGGGGGCACCAGGATCAGGGCAGACATGTTTTGGAGCCTAGAGGAGAGGGAGGTGGTGTACGGAGACCAGGGTAGCCCCAGGGCACCGGTCACTCCCCCTCGGGAGCTGTGCTGTGTGGCCCTGGAGAGGAGGGTCTTCCTCACAGCCTATGAACTTCACAGCCAAGTGGCAAGTTCACCTCATACCATCTGGAGGCAGGACCAGAGTTACAATTGAGACGCCAAACCCCCTGCCCAATGGTCAGTCCGGCTCTGTACTCTGTTAGGATGTGATATCAATGCCTCTCCCATCCCAGGGAGCTCCACCAACTGCTGGCCTCACCGATCCATATTGGAATTCCACAATGAGGGCCATGTCCAGTATGCAGGTAGGAGGGAATTCTGTCTCTTGGGTTGGTAGTTCCAGGTATAGAATTGCCTCCCTGTGAAAAGAGGCCTTTTAATTAAATATGTGTGTAACAGAAAGTGTGTGTATGTGTATGTGTGTGTGTACGCACATACATGCAGAGATTTGAGGCTTACCACTGGGGTGGAGGGTGGGGTGTACCAGGGTGGAGTCCAATCAGCATTTGGAGCACTGAGATCCTGCCTCCTTCGTGGGAAATCAGGTCAGCTACACTGAGTGCGCACCCAGCTCTGTGTCGGGGGCCCTTGGGCACTGTCGTGAGTGGCAGCACTCTCCCGTAACCCAGACACTTCCAGGCCTCTTGGGAGCAAGACAAGCAGATGTGAAATAAGCAGAGCACCAGACAAGGTAGTCTATAATTAAGTACCAGATTGTGAAGGGCTGCGATTCCTGCCAGAAAAGTTGAGAGAGGAGGGTGAGCAGTGTGGGCTGGAACCATCGGCAAAGCTACGCGGTAGAGCTGTGGGTTGGGGGATTCCAAGAAGCTGTAGAGAAGAGGAGGGGTACTGTGGCAAGGCACAGGTCAAGCTGCTTACAGAGGAGGGCATGGGCGTGATGGGTAGTAACACCAGAGAAGGACTTCGGATCAGACAGGCATGGGTTGAATCCCAGCTCTGCTATTTACAGGCAATGTGACCTGTGTAACCTCTCCAGGCCTCAGTTTTCATCATTTATAAAAGGGCCAATAATACCTATGCCACACAGAAGTTGTAAAGGTTAAAGATATGACTGTAAAATGCCTGACATGTGGTATGTGTATTATTATTAAAGGGAAGTAAGGACCAAGGCTTCTGGAACAGATGGACCAGGGAGATAGAGTGGAACAGAAAAGTGGGGTCGGAAGAGGAAATCTTTATCCATTTTTGACATTCAGGAGGAGCTGGAAGATTGTCAAGCAGGAGAATCCTGAAAGGGCAACGAATCCGGGGCTGGAGGACGAGGGAGGAGGATAGCGCTGCATCCTCCTAGGGATGTAGGTGGCTGGGCCAGGGCGGTGCCTGAAGGAAGACACGTTAATGGTTAATGAAGCCACTGCTGCAGAGACTCTCAGGACCAATCTGGATGGGCAGGATGAGTCATGGCTGATGCCTCATTTTCAGCCTGGAGGCTGGGAGGGTGGGGCTGCCTTTTGCTGAGGTGGGGAAACTGGGTGGAGGAGGAGTTAACTTTAAGATGAGTCTGAGGTGACAGCAAGACATTGGAGCTGGGTGGGAGGGGACAGTTGGGGGAGGGACTCCAGAGAGGGGGACAGAGACCCCTGCCAGTGAGGCAGCAGAGAAGGGTAACCAGCTGGAGGTGGGCACAGGGTCATGTTGAAGGAAGACAACCTTGGACAAGTATTCTCCTTCCATGTCATCTCACTGCTCCCAGTGAAACAGGAAGCAAGCCCTCCTTGCTCTACAAGGGCTTTCGGGGGCTCGAGAAGCCTGGGGGCCCCCACCTTTTCAAGGACAGCGCCTTGTCCTGACATGGCCCCTGGCACCCCCACTCCTCAGGTCTGGCCGTCAGATTAGGCCACAGTGTTCGCTGAGAACATATTCTTCAGTTCTGTGGGGACGGAGACAATGGAGACCACAGCAGGTGCAGCACAGCTTCTCTGCAAACAAGTGAACTAGAAATTCACGACTGCAGATGAGAAGGTCCCACAGGAGCTGTTAACGTGTTCACCAAGCACTGCCCCTGGCAGAGTGCTCTGCACATCTGACCACAGGACCACACGGCTCACCTGTCCTGTGCCTTGATATTAAACAATTGAGAAGGTTCATTCATTTCATTTCCCCTTGTTCCTGACATCATACCTAAAGCCCTAAGAGCTTCAAGTGGATGACATCATGGAAGGAACACGTTCCAACATTTCTGCATTTGATTTTTAAAGTCAGCTTACAATCCTCTAAAGTGTTTCAAACTAAGTTAACCCTGCTCGTGTGAATCATCAGCCCCTGAGAAAGTCACACGCAAGAAACTGAGACTGCTTGTCACATACAATTCCGACAGGACAACCCAAAATGAATTTATAAAAGAACGCAGAGTTTCCATAAGCGTAAGGTAAATGAAGTCTCCTAGGGCACATCTCATCTGGATTTCGGGTTAGTCTTTTCATTGATATGCACCACCCTCTGCTTAAATCTTATAAAATGTTTATTTAGAGAAGATCCTGGTTGCTACTTGATGTGAGAGTGTATGAAGGTCACAGCATTGCCCATGAGTAGTCTTGCCGATAATATTTAACCTGAATCTGACTGAGGTCTAACTTCCAGTTTACTTTCAGTGCATACAGAGTATGAAGGAACAAGTAAAATGATGCCCTGGGAAAACAACCAGACAAACTGAAACTTCAGGAAGTGCTGGCAGATACTATTGTTGCTACACAGCTGACATTTCCAGCCCACTTCCCTACAAATCAGCTGAAAGACCCAATACTCTATTTCCCAGCATCCCTTGCAGCTAGGTAGAGGTGATTATGAGACCCAGTTCTGCCTGATGAGAAGTAAGGAGAAATCTGCTGAGTGACTTCTAAGATTTTCCCCTTTGGTAAAAGAAGAAAGGTTCATAAAGAGAGCCCCTTTCTCCCCATCCTCCTTTCTTCCTGCCTGAGATGCTGTCCTGTGTTTGCAGCTATGGCAGCCCTCTTGTACCCATTAGGGGAAACATAGCAGATACACTGCCTGTATTAGTTATCTATTGCTGTGTCACCAATTACCTAAAAATTAATACCTTGCTATAACATTTATTATCTCACACAATTTCTGAGGATTAGGAACCCAGAAACGTCTTAGCTGGGTAGTCCCGGCCCAGGGCCTCTCAGTAGTCAAGCTGATACAAGGATTCCAGTCATTTCAAGGGTCCCTGCGGTGGAAGAATCCACTTCCAAACACACTCTCATGGTTGTTGGTCGGCATCAGTTCTTAACTGGCTGTTGATAGAAAGTTTCAGTGCCTCGCCACATGGGCCTCCCCATTGGGCTGCTCACAAGATGACAGCTTGCCTTTCCCAGATTAAGAGAAGTAAGGGAGTAAAAGAGAGTGAAAGAGAGTGGTGGGGAGAAAGAGAGAGAGAGAGAGAGAGAGAGAGAGAGAGAGAGAGAGAGAACCCAAGATGGAAGTCATAGTCTTTTTATAACTCAACCTCAGCCCTTCTGCCATATTCACACCCCTCTCACATTTACCAGGGCCGAGGCCACACAGACAATCCTGATAAAAAGTGGAAGGGGTGTGCATAACAGAAGGTGGGGATCTTTAAGGGCCGATTTAGAGGCTGGCTACTAGCCAGAAGAGAAAGAAAGAAAGAGCCTGGGTCCTTGAGGAGATTGTGGAGTGACTATACCAACCACCAAACCATCTGTACCCTTCCTGTTACATCAGATAATTGAATGTCTTTATTGTTTAAGCCATTGATCATTTGATATTTGCTGCTGAAAACCTCATGATTAATGCAAGGACTATTACATATTTCTAGTAAAATGTAGAAATATCATCTTGATAAGAACAAATAAAATGCCCTTTGCTTTTAGTAAAAAGAAAAGAAATACTTTAAGGTGTAGATAATTTGTTATTATAGGTGAAATAATTCTGATTCATGAAGATTCTGAAAAATTTAATCTGAAAAAATTTCAGAAAATTTTTATTATACTTTTTAGAACTTGTTTAACAACTATTAGTTTTGTTAGAAGAAAAATAATATTTTTGTCTTCCTTATTCCTCCTGAAAAATATAGTGGGTTCTGCTAATTAATTGAACAGCTAGCTTCCAATATGCCTTTTGAGATGTGTGATGTAATTTTTGAATACTTGATAAACATATAGGTATATCCTTTGTGAGATACAAGTGTTTACACCTTTTCTAAAAAGTCGGCAATTTTTAAAAATAAAACTTAAGGAGAGAGGAGAAAACTTGACACACCTGAGATGGAGACAGAGCTGGCTGGCATTCTTTCATGTTGTCCTTTTATATGACTTTGAATTCATTCATGCAGCCTAAGTCATGTCTTCTTCTCATTATGACTTGGCTCAAACATACAGTAAAGTATCAAAACTAGAACAGCAAATATCCATGTACCTACCAGGCAGATTGAACAAATCTTAACATTTCATCACATCTAGGTCAAATATTTGTTTGGTTTTCAGAGAAATAAAACATCACAGATAGAGGTGAAAAAGAAATGGAGCATCACAGATGGAGATGAAACCTCTCTGGAACTCTTCCCTAATCTTACCCCCGCCCTCCCTCCCATGGGAAACCATGTCCTAGATTGGAGAGAATCTTTTCCTTCCATGTTTTCATATTTTTGTTATATGAATATGTTTTATTAACAATACACGGTATTGTTTTATAAATATGTTTACATTTCATGTAAGCGAATGCATTGCTATGTTCCATAATTTGCCATTTTCGTTCAGTGTTGTGGTACATGGCTCTAGGCTTTTCCATTTTACTCCTTTTGGTAACCTATTATGAGACCATGGGACAATGTATTCATCATTCTCTTACTGACACGTTTGCGTTGTGGGACGTTTGAGTTGTTTCCAACGTTTCACTATAACCCACCAGCCTTGTATGCAGCTCCCTCTGCATCATACAGGAATTCGTCAGTTCACAATGTGGGTGTGTCCGTTGTACCCACGAGATTTTAATTTATGGAGGTGATTAAGTGACGACGTGATTTGGAGAAGTTAATGCCATGGAAAGATTTTGATGACTTCCGTTTCTGGAGACAAGGAGGCATGCCATGGCACGTGGGACCACGTGGGGCAGCACCAGGTCTGGGCAGGAGGCAGAAGGGATGAGGGGAAAGCATGTCCCAGAGTCTTCACCGTGTTTCCTGCAAGAAAGGCAAGGCAGGGCAGAGGAAATGGCTTAGTTTTGCTGGAATCAGCCTAGTGTGGCTGCTTTGAATAATATCAGCTGGCTCTGGACTATCGGGGTGGTCTCTAGTTGTCTGGTACCTGGCCCTGGATGACCGGGGCAGAGCAATATTGACGCCTGTAGTATAGGCACCAGGCTGCCTGTAGTATAGGAGCCAGATGAGGAGCAGGTTCAGAGGAGGGCTCTGGATTGGTTAGTGTGCATATGAAAAGGATGCTCCCAGCCCTTGGCTGTCTCTAGGAATTGGCTAGCCCGGGGAGGGGCAGGCTCTCCCCAGTCAGGGAGCCCACACATGGCGGAGCATCAAGAATATACAAGACAAGCAACTATATTTCATGCAGTAGGGCCCTCCTTCAACTTCACTAGGTGTTGTCAAGTTGCTCTCTAGATTGGTCGTGCCAGTTTACACTCCCACTGAGAGTTTATAAGAGATTGACTCGCGTTGCTTCTCTTGGTGTTACCAGAATAAAAATATTTGCTGATCTAAGGGATATGAAATGCTATCCCACTGTTGTTTAGTGGAGATTTTCCTGACTAATTGTGAGGCTGGCATCATTTCATCCATCCATTGGTCATTCCAGTTTCCTCTTCTCTACAGTTTCCTCTTCTCTACATTGCTTGTTTTTAGCCTTTTTCCACTCAGGTTGGGTCAGGGCAGTGTTTGTCTTTTGTTCATAATGTGTAGATGTTAATACGTGTACTAGCTAATATTAATAATGCTGATAATACTAATATTAGCAATTGAATGCATTGCAAATATCCTCTCTCAGTTTGTGGCTTGTCTTTTAATTTTTTCTTTTTTATTTTATTGGGGAATATTGGGGGACAGTGTGTTTCTCCAGGGCCCATCAGCTCCAAGTCATTGTCCTTCAATCTAGTGGTGGAGGGCACAGCTCAGCTCCAAATCCAGTCGCCGTTTTCAATCTTTATTTGCAGGGGGTGCAGCCCACCAATCCCATGCGGGAATTGAACCAACAACCTTGTTAAGAGCTCACGCTCTAACTAACTGAGCCATCCGGCCGCCCCTCCTGCAACTCAGCGGCAGCTCATTGTCTTCTATCTGGTTGTGGAGGGCATAGCTCACTGACCCATGTGGGAATCGAACCGGCAACCCTGTTGGTCAGAGCTCGTGCTCCAAGCAACTGAGCCATCTGGCTGTCCCATCTTTTAACTTTTTAATGATGTATGTATGGTACAGAAGTTTAAAACGTATCATTCTTTTCCTTTTTGATGAATGCCTTTGTGTCTTAAAGTCATAAAGATGCTCTCCCATATAAAATAGAGTCTTGGTTACTTAAATGATTTAACCATCAAGCATAAGCTATTTGTTCAGTCTCCACTGAAAAACTGCAGTCTGGTGGACAATTTGGCACCATCTATTTTAGAATGAATACTTGTAGGACTTTATCCTGCAGAAAATCTCACAGGAGTCCCTCAAAATACAGGCACAGGGTTGTTAAATACAGCACCAACTGTAGTAGCAAAAATCTATAAGTAACCTAAATACCTACCAGTGGAAAGCTGGTTAAATGAATTACAGCAAAGCAATCCAATGTAATTCTCTGTAGTCACAGAAAAGAATAAGGGAGCTCTGGATGTGCTCATATGGAAAGTCCCCTAAGATGTGTTGGTAAGTAGGAAAAAAATAATTTTAAAAAAACAACAACAAGGATCCAAATACTTAGTATGCTACCATTAATGTCGAAAATGAAAAAGAGATTCCCTACGTATATGCATGTAAATTTTCAGAAATAAAACTAGTAAGGGTCATTACTTCTAAGGAGGGGGACCAGGGTGGGAGAAAAACCCATTTTTCATTGTCAATCTTTTGTGCTGTTTTCATGTACTGCCATTACAGCAAACAAAGCAGAATTGCTGTGGATGGTCCCATTGGCTGTAAGCTGCTATTTGTTTTGGCATTTGAAATATTCTGAGGTGAAGAGGGCCTTTTGTTCCAATAGCTGAGAAGAAATTGAATTATTAGCAATGGGGCAGGAGACGGGGCATCAGCTGGACAGTTTCATTCATTGCACGTGCCCTGTAGCCGGCTCTGAAGGCAGAAAGGGCAGTGCTTGCAGCAGCGCTGGTTGATGAGATTCAGGCTTGCTGTAGTCTGGGGGTTGGGTGGGGTAAGAGGAGTGGGGGGAGGTGTCTGTGAACGAAGGGGAGAGGTTGGGAGAAGTGGGGGATGGGGAATTGTTTGTGGGGTGGGGGGACAGAGGATGGAAAGGCAGGGCTGGTCTGAACCAAGAAGATCCCTCCAGGTCCCTGCAGCCCCAAAACCAGCTGTCTGTGTCCCGTGGGCTGGGACACTCTAGGCTCTGAGCCTCCTTGGGCTGTGTGGCTATAGGGTAGGAAGAAGCTCTGCACCCCTCCCCCAGTGGAGGAGGACAGCCCCACGCCCTGCTTCAAAGCTTCTAAGAGGCAATTCTCTGGAGAGGAAGGAAGAACAAACAAACAAAAAAATAGCCATGCTCAACCTAGGAAAACGCTTATGCAATAAATGAGAATTGAATGTACCCCACTGTGGGGACAGAGCCAGGAGGGCAGTTTCCAGGCTCTCGGCCTCACGTGGAAAGGTGCTGGTTCGGGTAGTAAATGACCATCAACTGTGATTGGATGGCCATCAGCTGTGGCTAGTTGGCCACAGTGAGCCATTGGCCACTAATATAACAGCTGTGGCTGTGCTAGCAGAAAATGGGGGGCTAACAAGAAGATGGTGGCTGAGCTAGCAAGAGCGGATTGCAGGTAGCAAGTGAGGTTGGTTGGCAGAGAAGCGGATGGCAGGTTGTGGATCATGTGGCTCCTACTTCCTGTGTCTCCAACCCAGCCGCCAGCGAGAATATAGTGCTATGACTCCCCTACCTATGGCTCCGTGGGTGTTCCTTTTTGGCCTCACCATGTCCTGCGTTCTTATGTGGGGAGCAGGACCAGAGACCCTGCATGACACCCTGCATGACACCTGCATTTACGCTTGCTGAGATTTAAGAAGAAAGGAAAGGGACTGGGTCACCATCCCTAGAACAAACACAAAATGTGCCCCAGGGTTATATCTCACTGCCTTTCCCTGGGCAGTACAGAGTAGCTGGTTGCGGGGCCGGGTTGTCCGGCTTCAAATCATAGCTAGGTTGATTCCACCTCTGGCAAGTTCCTTTACATCTCTGCACCGTAGTTTTCTTATCTGTAAAATGGGAAAATAATCATACTTATCCATAGGGGGTTGACCTGGCATATGGGAAGAGCTTACAAAGTGCTAACCATTATAATTCTATGTTTATTCACCACTTTTTTAAATTCACCACACTGGGCAGCGATCAGGTCAGCACGTGGAGGCCGGATCTGTGTCTGAGGTGGATGCACGTTAACCAAGCTCAAGAGCCTGATAAATAAGCCGTAGCCCAGCTCGTTCTTATACACTGGCCAGTGCACGTAGGTGGATCCATCAACACTTTTTCTTCTCTCTTCTCCCCAGGTGGGAGCCCAGACTACACTCAGAGGCTCCCTGTAGGGGGATGGGAATACTTCTGTGCTCTTATCTATTTCCATGGTTGCTCCCTCTGCCTGACTGTCAGCCCATAGGGGAAGACACTTTGGTACACGTGAGGATCACAGTTCACGGCTGTCAAATAAATACTTATTGAATGAGTAAGTGATCATCACGTGTTCCCTGTCCCAGCAACTCTTTAAACAACCTAAATGCTCAATAACAGGGAGTTGTTATTAAATTGTGGCCCAGTCACCCCACAAACCTGAGCAGTCATTGGAAAGGATAATTACAGCGACTATATAGAAAGATAGAGAAACGCTTGTGATGTAATCTTAGAAAAACAAAATGGTCTGGACATGGTGGGGATCCATCTTGATGACACTTCAAGTGAAAAGAAAAGGGTATGTAATATGCTACCATTCGTATTCAAGGGAGCGGGGCAAAGAATGTAAGATTTCACTCGCAGTTGTAAGCGTAACATACATCTGAATGACACAAAAGAGACTGAAAACCAGTGGCCTCTAGAGAGGAGAGATGAGTCACTGACAACACTTTTGTACCTTCTGAATGTTGAAACATGAGCATGTTTCTGATTCAAAATCAAGTCATTTAAGATACTCCCTGGTACATAGCAAAGGAAAATAGATCAATATATTTTTTCCTACTATATTCCTCAATTCTAAGTACTTGCCACCACCTCACTCTGCCACCACACACACATTTTAGTTTCTGATATCGGGATATATCTCACAACCAATGGGCATTTTCACTAGTTCCTCGTGGTTTTTATTTTTTTCCCAAAAGGCTTTTCGTACATTGATGTTGAGTCTTAAAATCGATGGAATTTTAAAATCAAGGAAATATTGCACATAAAAATGTGGCGTGTGAAAGGGACTGTAACAATGAAAACCATTGTGTGTTGGGATTGTGGGGGCTCTTTCTTTTTCAAAATGGTCCTTACTGGTATGCTTGCATCATCTTTTCAATAGTTTTTTAAAAACATTTTTCACTGTTTTTAGGAAACAATCAATGGTTTTATAGGAAGACATTCCCCAGCGCCAGGGTCTCGGTAACCTGCTCAGCAGTAAACCCATGCAAATAACCACTTCTTCAGCTTAGTTTAGCTTAAATCATGATCAAACCAAAGCCATAGGCCCTAAGTCTAGCTGTGGTCACAAGGAAAGACTCATTTTCCTTGGACTTTTCCTGAGATACCCACCTTCCAGGAACAGTTTGTCAAAAACTGACACAACATGGCCACCATAGGTGTTTGTTCCAGCAATTGGTTCAGAACCTCAAGTTTTGGTCCAAACCATTGCAGAATAGTTGTTGAGTTGGAAACATGGGTAAAATCCAATGCCTGCTGGTCTGGCTGCCATAGTTGTAAAATGTATTTGAGTGTTGTGACCAAAATGTAGTCTGGGAACCTTGCTGCTTCCAGTTCAGAGCATGGGGGTGTGCTGAGAATACCCCCGCAGGACCCAGTACTGACACACACTCTGTGGTGAAAGGATTTCTAATCAAATGAATAAGTTTAAGGAATATTGTGGGTGAGGCTAGGATACATTGGTGATCCACAATGCAAACCTTCATAAAGGCACTAAAAAGTTCTGTGTGGCAAATTTCATTGTTTTCCAGCTTATCAGCCATTCCCACCTTTTTCCTGGCCATTCAAACCCTCATTCTGTTTACCCTGTTCAGGGCAACCATGTCCTTCAGGGCAAGCAAGTCCCAGAAAAACGGGGATTAAGAAAGAGCCGGTGAACACAATTCATCAGCCAGTAACACAGAGAATAATCTGCTGGGGAATTCTGAGAAAGTCTTTGCTATAAAAAGAGACTAACAAAACTTCTGCATTCAGTAATGGCTGAGCAGCTCCTATTAAACCACAAACATGGCAAAATTATGAAAAGCAACTATGAAGACATTGGAGAGTGATCAAAGCACACAGATAATGGAGAGACTTCAACCCTTGAAGGAAGGGAGTAACGCTGGATACATTTTTTATTTTTTGTAGTTGTTTTTGGTCTGAGCGAAGGCCCTAGTCAGAGTCATATGGGGTGGTTATAGGATAGAAGCCTACAGTTGGACTGGTGTGAAAAGAGGGCAGAGGTCTGGTGACTACATGGCTGGAAAGTAAGGAAAGAAACCCTGGAAAGGATAAGAAACCAAGAAAGTGGAGCCCCAAACTCTGTGTAGACTCTACTCAAATCTCTGAACCCCACATATGTAGGAAAACTCTTAAGTAGCACATGTAAGGCTAAAAGATCTAAACTGAGATTTCAGCTCTCATTTACCAGAGAGGAGCCAGTATATGCAGTTTAAGAGTTCAGCCAAGTTAACCGCCTGCTACAACAAATAAACACACAAAAAATACTCTTCAGAAGAACAAAAGGAATCCAGAGTCTCTACAACATAGCATTTGCAATGTTCAGGATACAATACAAAGGCACTTGACATTAAAAGAAACAGGAAAATGTGGCCAATACAGAAGCAAAAGTTAATCAATGGAGACCAACCTCAAAATAACCAAAATGTTATTAGGTAAATGTTATTAGTAGAATTATTAGGTTGGTGTAAACATAATTGCAGGTTTTGCGATTATTTTTAACCTTTTAAACCACAATTACTTTTGCACCAACCTACTAGCAAAAATTTTAAAGCGGCTATTATAACTATGTTCAAAAATATAAAGGAAATTATGCTTGCAATGAATGAAAAGATAGGAAATCTCAGCAGAGAAACAGAAACTATAAAAATACCGTAATGGAAATTCGAGAACTGAAAAATACAACTTCTGAAAGAAAGACTAAAAGAATAAACAGCCAATGTTTTGTCTTTGGTCATTATAAGAATGTTATGCTTATTTTTACATAGTCATCTTCTGATCATGAGGATAGCTAGCCTGAGGATGAGCCCATGTACCACATATGGCAAAGCAAGAAGATGGAAAGGACTTGGGTCCTTAACGATATCATTGAGCCACTGGATTAGCCAGCTTAGGAGCTTTCCTGTTGCCGGGCTTCTTACATTGGGAGGGGGGAAAATAGTCCTTATTTAAGCAATTTCTATGTGGGTTTTATGTTGCTTACACAAGAAAGAAGATGTCATATGTGGGGACAGAGCCCCAGAAAGCAGTTTCCAGGCTCTTGGCCTCACATACAAAGGTCCTGGCTCAGGTAGTAAATGGCCATCAACTCTGATTGGATGGCCATCAGCTGTGGCTAGTTGGCCGTCAGCTGTAACCACTGAGCCATTGGCCACTACTATAACTGCTGTGGTTACGCTAGCAAGAAAATGGGGGCTAGCAAGAAGATGGTGGCTGAGCCTGCTAGCGGTGCAGTAAGGATTGCGAACGGTGTGGCTTCTGCTTCCTGTTTCTCCAACCCAGCCGCCAGAGAGAATATAGTAGTATGACTCCCCTACCTATGGCTCAGTGGGTGTTCCTTTTTGGCCTCACCATGTCCTGCGTTCTTATGAGGGGAGCGGGAGCAGAGACCCCACAGGACTCCCCGCACGACACATGACGTAATCGGCAGGATACAGTGCCAGCCAAAGCTCCCCAAAGGGCGGTGGAGCAGTTTGCGCATATGAAAGCTCAGTCTCAGGAAGACCAGGAGGAGCCACTGCTGGAGAGCTGGACCCCCGTGGAGGGGTGGGAAGACGTGGACGTTTCCCCAACCAGCATAGGCCAGAGAAAGCAAAGGTCGTTGCCGCCTATGGGCTGGGAAGTGCTTTCTGAGGCAGCCTGGATGCGGGACTTGTCCCAGGAGGAAACGCTTGCTGAGTCCTCCATGGGAAATGAGGGTGAGGTCCAGGTCGTCCCTCACCCCCAGGACAGCCCTGGCGAATGACTATGGACTATGGGGAATTGCCTTCCATCCCTAGTTTAATGGACCGCTTGACTATTTGGGAACGTACCACCATGTAGTGGAACTGGCGGATGTTTGCTTTTGTGTCTTGACTGGCCGCCATCGAGGGTATGTAGACACCTTGACTGTGAGCCGCTGTTGTTCCAGCACAGTACCCTGAGAGGCCCAGAGAGAATGGCAGTGCCCTGAGAGCCCTGGCTGTGTCTAGGAAGTCTGGCTGTTCCCAGAGAGAGTGGCAGTGCCCTGAGAAACCCTGGCTGTGCCCGGGGAAACTAGTGGTACCCTAAGAAGCCCAGGAAGTCTGGCTGTTCCCAGAAGCACTGGTGGTGCCCTGAGAAACCCTGGCTGTGCCCAGAGAGCCTGGCTGTGTGCAGGATATTGCATTCACCCCCAGGCTCCTCGCACAGGGCCCCTCACGGAAGACACTTGTCGCGTAGATTGTGAGGCGAGAGCCTGTAGGGGTGGAGTGTGGAGACAGAGCCCCAGAAAGCAGTTTCCAGGCTCTTGGCCTCACATAGAAAGGTCCTGGCTCAGGTAGTAAATGGCCATCAACTCTGATTGGATGGCCATCAGCTGTGGCTAGTTGGCCGTCAGCTGTAACCACTGAGCCATTGGCCACTAATATAACTGCTGTGGTTACGCTAGCAAGAAAATGGGGGCTAGCAAGAAGATGGTGGCTGAGCCTGCTAGCGGTGCAGTGAGGATTGCGAACAGTGTGGCTCCTGCTTCCTGTTTCTCCAAGCCATCCGCCAGCGCGAATATAGTAGTATGACTCCCCTACCTATGGCTCCGTGGATGTTCCTTTTTGGCCTCACCATATCCTGCATTCTTATGAGGGGAGCGGGAGCAGAGACCCCGCAGGACTCCCTGCACGACATCATAATTTATAATGTTCTGCAGTAAAGAACTTGGCTTAATTTTGTTTAAGCCAAGGTTCACCAAATTTATGTGAACACATCGTTTTAAACTAATATCCACTGAAATGTCAAGCACACTTAAGGAAAGTCCTGTGTAGACCCTAGTTTCTACCTCCTAAATCGGTGCCATTCAATTATATCACCTGTAGAATATTAAAGGCCATAAACTGTTTTGATCATAAAACATGTGGGATTGAAGCCTGCCAGGAATCTACTATCAGAAAAGTTCATGTTTGCAAAGTGTTACAAACCCGTGTTACTCAAAGTGTGGTGTGTGAACCAGCAACATCTCATACCCCAGACCTACTGAATCTAAGATCTGCCTTTTAACAAGATGAACTCCCAGGGGATTCACACACACACACACACACACACACACACACACACACACACACGAGAATTTGAGAAGAACTACTGGAAACTATAAACTGCAATATAGATGTTAGCTGCCTTATTATTAATGGGGGAAAAATTCATAACAATGTCTTAATCTGTTCTTAGAGACAGTCATATAATCATCTCATTTGATTTTCAACAATATTGAGAGTTAGAGTTTTTAAACCCCTGTTTATAGAAGAGGAAATGAAATTCAGAGAAGTAGAGACATTTATTATATTCGTTCTGTTAGTCCTATAGTTGGGGGAAATGTTGCCAATTCATTGTTCAGATACTCCTAGTTTTTGATGATGCAGACATTTGATGTCTAGCCAAACTGGGAGGTGAGCCCCTTTTGAAGACCCTTTTCCAGTCTCTGCTATGATTGTGTTCCTCTCTCAATGCCCAGGACTGTCTGATCCTTCAGGAGGAGAGAGATGACAGAGCCCAGAGAAGTCTCAACCCCTGTGGGAGACTGAGCCCAAGGCTGAGGGCTAAGTAAACCCAAATAGCCAGGATAATGGATTCCTGGTCGGGAAGCCAGACAGGTCCTTCCATCAGCCCTGCAAGGGCTTTTGAATTCCACACCAGTTAGAATGGCCCATTCCAGTCAGAGGACCAAGGCCAGGATGAGAATAGGCTGTGACTGAAAATAATCGGGGATTAGTAAGAAACGAACAAAAGCAGTTATTTCTCAGAAACTAAAGTGTTATTTAATCTAAGAGTTTATTTTTTAAAACAATTCATGATGTTGGATTATTTACTTGTTTTACTATTTATGGTTACTTTTTTTTTTTTTTTTAGCTGTTTGATAAAGGGTTGTGACTTTGTTTTTTAGAAAAGATGAGGAAACATTGCTTTCTAGCTCAGTAACAGTATCTACAATGTAAGTCCCATATTCAGACCATATGAGCTCAGAACAGGAGCAGCGTACTCTAACTGTAAACACCCTAAAATAAAAAAGACAGTCCCAAGGGCTAAGCTCGCAAGGTGAAAATAGCCATCACACGTACTAAGTCCTTCCTGAGTCAGGTGATCCAGTTTGCATTTTTAATGTTAAAATTCTCATATGCAATGATAGAACCATTTTGGAAAGCAGTTTGGCTGTTTATCAAGAATCATAGCAGTTATGTCTTAGGTAGGGCTGACCATTTTCAATTTTTCTTTGAATCAATGCTTGTACTTCTGGAAATGTATCCTAAGGAAATCTAAGGCATAGTAAAACCTCTAGCCAAAAGAGCTCACCACAGCACTATTTTAAATATCCAAGCATTGGAAACCCATAGCACCTGAGAGTAAGGGAATAGTTAAATAACCTATAATACATCCACCTAATAATATATTAAGCAGCCATATTTTAAATGATGTTTACATTTAAAGTATATTTGGTATTGAACTGGATTGTCCTCTATTGCCATCTAATACTACATGAAAATGGTTGAAACAAAGTTAAAAATAAAAATTGTAAGGCAAAGATTATTTGTAACATACTAGCTATAAAATTTGGTGTCAGATATATTAGGAAGGGCCAAGACTATCATCAAAAGCCCAGTCATACTTCCAGTCCTGCCTTCTCCACTAAGCCGAAGCCCCTGAATTCCTCAGGTCTCCCTCCCTCCCCTCCCTCCCTCCTCAAGGCCCTACCGCACACATGGGCCCTTGCCATAGGCTGCCTTGTAATTGGAGTTGTCATTCAGCATGTGTCTCTCGCACTGGGATCCTTGACATCAGAGACTGAGTTTTTAGACCCCTTTTATTCTGCACAGCACACAGCTCAATCCCTGTACCCAATCAATCATCAAGTCCTGTTGATTCCACGTCCCAGCTTTCCTCAGCTCGGCCCCTTCCTCTCTATCCCTTCCATTAAGGCTTGTGTTCAGGGCCTCCTCATCTCTCGAGGGGGTTCCTGCAACATTGTAGCTACATAGCAACACCATATCAGTTAGGGTACTTTCAGCAAGTACCGTGTTTCCCCGAAAATAAGACCTTACCAGAAAATAAGCCCTAGCACGATTTGTTCAGGATGACATCCCCTGAACATAAGCCCTAATGTGTCTTTTGGAGCAAACCTTAATATAAGACCCGGTCTTCTTTTCGGGGAAACACGGTAACGGAAAACTCAGTGTGGAGTAGCCTAAACACTGAGGAAAGTCTATTCTATTTATTTGGGAGAAAAACCCTTCCCAGAAAGCCCTCCGGAAGACTCTCCCTCTGGGTCCACTGGCCAGCATTGGGTCACACATCCACGCCTTAACTGTAGGGGAGGCTGGGAAAACCATCATATGGCATTTTCATTCTCTGTAGTGGGATGCAGACTTTGCCAGAGGAAGGAGGGAGGGTGAAGGGCAGTTTCTATTAGGAGAGGGATCCAATAATGTCTCCTTCAACCTCCCTGCTTAAGTCTCCTCACCTCTTTGATCTACTCCCAACATTGCCATTACTCATTCATTCATTCATTCATTCATTCCGTGATTCATCCATTGGATTAGTCAGGTTCAGCTAGTTTATGTTCCAGTAACAAGCACCTTCAACTACCAGTGGCTTGGAATAACAGGGTTAATTTTTACTGGCCGGGGAAATAGTGGGAAGAGACAGCATAGAGATCTGCACCAGCTCTTACCTGCTTCCGCCTGAAATTGACATGTATCAGTTCTGCCCACATTTTATTGGCTAAAGCAAGTCGCAGAGCCACACCTGACTTCAAAAGGTCATATAAGTGAGATCATCCTTTGTGCAGGGTGAGTATGTTTAACAAATATTTACTGAGCATTGACTATATGCTAAGTCAGGCGCTGGAGGTGTATTGGTAAGAAAAACAAAGTATCTGTTCTGAAAGCATTTACAGTCTAGGAGGAGTAATCTTCCCCTTCCTTTAGTGCCCTCATGCTACTATATAAAGACTTCAATTGTACCATCTCTTGCATTTTTATTGCATTAAAAGAAAAACAAAACTTGGCTGTCTGCCTAAGCTGTAAAACTTTACAGATGTCTTACCTCCACTTATAAACAATGCCTAGAATAGTGCCTCACACTGGTAGAAACTTAATAAATGTTTGTTGAATGATGTATGAGATAGGATGGGCTCCGCTACAAGGACAGGAAGCCCAGCTGACAGTGGCTTAAACAAGCAGAGTTTGTATTTTCACGGAGTGAGAAGTCTAACAGCCAGCAGCTGCTGTGGTTGGTTTCTCTGTTCAACAATGTCATCCAGGACCCGGGTTCGTGCAGCCTTGTGCTGTGATACGCTTGGCGTGTTGGCTTTTCCTGCTCGTGACTGGACCTCGTGGTCAGACTTCTGCCACTGCTCCGCATAACGTCTCCATATTTAAGGTGGGAAGAAATACAAGGGGCAGTGGCAGTAGCTCTCCTCTGGGGACTGTCTCTGGAAGCCACCCAGTAGTGCACATTTTGGGGCCACAACACGGATCAAAGGGCCACTCCAAGCTTTGAGTGAGGCTGAGAAAGAGATACCTGGATTTCCAGTCTCTGTGGTAGGAGATGGCAAGGAAAGGGCTGGAAGGGTTTGGGTCGCCAACCGAAAAGATTCCCCACAAATGAAGAATATGTGCTCAGTAAATATTTACTGGTGGAAGTTCATATTTTTATGATCTGGTTCTTTATTGATTTTTAGGAAGCTCATCATTGTTGTGACTAACTAGTATTGAGTGCACCTTCTGTTGGTGCTGGGCACGATGCCAAGCAAGTTATATGAATTTTCTCATTCACTCTTTGCAATACCTATGACAGAGGTATCATCAGTCTCTGTTTTACATATGAAGAAATGGAATCCCAGAATAGTGAAGCAACTTGTTCAACTTGTTCACTTACCAGCTAGTAAGTGATGAAATGGGGTTTGAACTCCAGGGTCTGACCCAGAGCCCATGTTCCTATCCTAGAACTTTAGGGGTAGACGGAAACAGAGGGTTCATCAGACCCAAACCCTTTATTTTCATGGTGCCGAGGCCCAGAGATGGGAGGTAACAAGCCGAAGGTCACACAGCAAGCCCAAGTTAGAGGTAGGCCCAGGACCCAGGAGTCCTGACTCCCAGGCCACAGTTCTTTGTATCACACTGAGCTACCTCTGGTTAGAAACCTCACATTAGTTCATTGACCTTTCAAAGGACAAATGGCCAAACGTGGGATCCTGTGGACAATTCAGTTTAAAAAGAAATGTGTTTGACTTAAGGTTAGAACAAGTCATTTCCTTTTTTGGAATCAAAATTTGATTAGTTGGATCTAACTCTTTTACTCATCTCAGTGGAGACTCTAGCCTGTACATTTTTCAGTTCTTCAGAGATAAGAGGAAGGAAAGAATGCAAAGGTCCGACAGCTTCAGTTGGGACTTACCAAGATTACTTCAAACTCCAAGCTCCTGACTCAGAAATGCCGTATGTGCGGTGTTTAACCACGTCCTGTGTAACAGCTTTGGGAAGCCTCTTGATGGAGTAGAACATCGCCTGGCTGTGGGGTCCCTTGAGCTCGGCCCCTTGTGAGATTGAAGTGAAGATAACGGACAGAAAGCACCTGGTATAAGGTGGGACTCGGTAAACGTCAGTTCCCTTCCCCTTGTCCTCTGCTACTTCCAGCCAGCACCCAATTTAACAAGCAGCGCCTACCTTGCCCACCCGTCCTGTCTCAGAGTCTCAAGTTCCTTTGTCAGCAGAACTGAAAAAGTTTGCTTAAACTGAAAGTCACTTTGGTGCAGCATTTAAGACCTTAGAGAGCAAAGGCATAAGCAGAGACTCGTGAATCACACAGGGGTTTGAATTTTGGCTCCATCACTCCCTAACTATGTCGTAGTTGTGTAACCTCCTGTGTCTCAGTTTCCCTCGCAATACAATGGGGTTAATCACAGTACCCACCTCAGAGGGTTGTTTGGGGATTCGATGCAACATGTGTGCAGGGGGCTGAGAACTGTGTGTCACCTGGTGAGCACATCCTACAGGTTTGCTGGAGGCTTGTCAGGTCCTTCAGTCTCTTCAGTTTTTCATCTGAGTTTTAGTGCAGTTAGACAAGACATTTTCTTCGCTTCTTTGAAGGGTAATGACAATTGGGCAAATGACTGCATGTGATAGCAGAGTGAGGTGGTGTCACAGGCAGTAGTGGAGAGTCCAAGACTCTCTGGGGCAGGAGACCTGGGTTCGAGTCCAGGCTCTGCCACCAGCACCCATATGTCCTTCTTTCTCTAGGCTGCAATTCCATGCTTGTAAAATTTGGGGGTTGGAAGAGGTGACTGGTTAAACCATTCCTGGCTTTAGATGTGCTCGCTAATCATGGCCATCTAATCATCTTCTTGAAAGCCTTACGTAAGCAAGACTGACAACAGGTTAGTAAAGGTTCAGAATCCTGTAATTTTGGTTCGAGAATGAAGAACTCTTTCGAGATCTCCCAGACCAAGGAAAGCCAGTTAGGAAGGCATAGCAGCCTTGAGGAGTCACCAGCATGTCTGCCTCATCTGGCCTTCCCACTCTCCTCTAGCCCCCGTAGGACACAGTGTGACTTCCATCCGCCACCATTTCCCCCAGATACTACTGTAAATGAGCTCTCAGATCCTTCTCCACATTCTGAAATCCATCCAACAAACATGCACATTCACTAAACGTGCCCCCACCATGCACCAGGCACTTTTTTGGGATGTGGACAGAAGACGCAGCCCCTGCCTCCTGGGCTGACGTTCTAGTGGGGACAGACTGAAGCAAAACAAACAAGCAGGAGCTGGAGCAGAGCAGGCAGAACGGCGGCGAGATGGATTGAACTGGTTTTGCAGAATGAGTACAATTTAGCAAGCTCAAGGTGTGGGCGAGGAGAATGTGGAGCTGTAATAACTAACCGTGGAGTGGAGCCTGGGAAGGGCGGGGGGAGGGACTTGGAGGGGGCAGTGATAGGTGGCAAGGTCAGGGGCCGTGTGGGTGAAGGCTTAAAGGAACAAGCTGGAAAGCGGTCTGAATATGGGGTCTTTGGAGGGTCTGGAGCTTGACTGTGGGCCAGAGTAGCTGAACCTGGAGAGAAAAGTCAGGGAGCCAGGAGGCCAGGGCATTGGTAGATCAGGCAAGTGGACAGTGAAAGCATGGAGCAAGGCACAGGATGAGCTGGAGAGGGGCCACTGAGGGGGGTGCTAAGACCCTCAGGGAGTTTGTAAAGCAGTGAAAGGTAGCAGGGACAGCAGTGAGTGCTGGAGGCTGGGAAGACATATTTAATCATGCAATTTAATGTTACATTTGGGGGAAAACCTCTTTTGTTGGTATGATAAGAACTGCAGAAAGGGAGAGAGCAAGCTGATGTCAGGTAAAGCAGGCCTGAGCCTTAAGTTGAGAAATACCTGGGAGTATCTCGTTTCACCTAGGATCAAAGTGGCCACCAAAGGCCGAGAGCTCTCTTTGTACAGTCAGATGCGGCCCTAAGCTGGTGGGAAGGCATTTCATTTTCTAAAAGTGAAGGAACTTCCTGTCATCTCTGAAATACCAAGGAGATAGGCCTGAAATTCAGAGGCCTGAAATAATACTATGATGATAATTTATTAGTCTCATCTATCAAAAGCCATTGATTGAGAGGCAATGTGTAGAGGGGTTAAGAACGTGGGCTCTGCCTGGGTTTAAATCCCAGCTCTGCTCCTTATTATCATTTAACCTCATCTGTGCAACTGGGGGAAGAACAGCGCCTACCCCTTCCATTTCTGAGAAGTAAATGAGTGGAAACGTGTAGAGACGGTTGCCTGGCCTGTGTAAGGACTCAAAAACTGTTGACCAGATATTCTAATCTTTTTCATCTTTGCTGGCAACCCCCTAAAAACAAACAACAAACAAACAAACAAACAAACAGAAAACACAAGCAAAAACAGGCTTCGAAGGCCCTGTGCCATTAGCATTTCTGTGTGTGTAAAACCAGCCAGAGAGTAAAGCTGAGACGTGGGTTTTCCCTCTGCTAATTGCAGTTCAACAGCCACTGGGAGGCAGTGTGGCCCAGGGAGAGGGGGGCTGTCCTGGGAGTCAGAAGCCCTGGGTTTCCGGTCCTCCTCAGCCTATGTGGCTAAGGCCAGGTATGGCCAAAGACAAGGCAGGGTGTCTCGAACCTCAGCTTGCCCACCTGTGAAGTGGGAACGATCATTCCACCAGGCCTACACAAGGTGGTCTTGAGGACCAAATGAGGAGACATTCCATTAAGGTCAACTCACTGGGAAAGTGTGTGCAGCTCACTAGTGTTGAGTGTCTGCCTACTGTGTGCAGGGCAGTGGTTCAGAATGTGGCCTGCCCCCTCCCCAGAGAAGTACGCAGAAGACAGATGTGATAAAAAAATTACAGTGAATATTTAAGTAAAAAAAATTTATTCCAGTAAAAGACACTGCCATGAATCCCCCTCAAATACTCCGCCTCGCTTTGAACACACTTATCCCATCCTTCTTGCCACTTTCTGAAGCAGTTCTGGAAGTCCTCTTTCGTGAGTAGCTTTACTTCATCCTCCATCATGACAACGCTCCGTGTCACACAGCACTTCTGGTACAGCAATTTCTGTCAAGTAAAAACATTATGGTGGGTCCTCATCCACCTTATTCAGGGATCTGGCACTGTGTGACTTCTGGCTCTTCCCCAAAGTCAAAATGATTCAAGACATCGAGGCAGCCATGACAGCACAACAATATCACCAAGTATCTGTTTGAACCTTTTGATGTGAAAAATGTAAATGCAGTACGTATGGCGGGATGAGGAGAGAGAGGGATGCTGTGTGATGGCGCTAGAGCCACATATGGGCCTGATCCCAGGGCCACCACGTTCCGGCACGTGATCTTGCATGAGTTATTCAGCCTCTCTGCGGCTCAGTTTCTGCATGAAAGGGGCGTGATAACATAATACCTGCAACCCACCTGGACCATTGGAAGGTTGCGACCAATGAATTTAAAGCACTTAGTTGGAAAATGGTTGCTGCAGCTGTTTAACCAGCGAGGGCTCCCCACTCTCCAGATCAGCTTCCAAACTTCCCAGAGGGCACAAGCAGTTTATCTTTTCCTTTTACATGCAATGCCCCAGGCACCCAGCCCATGGGAGTCCCTGCTCCTTCAGGATACCAGGTCAAAGAAGAGTGTGTGGGAGAGAAAGGGGGGGCCAGGTGAGGGGTGCCCTGAGTCAAATGCAACAAAATACATTTGCTATCTCCCAGAGAAAAAACCCTGCAGACCAGCAGCTGGGCTGTCCGGAAACCAGGCCCAGCTCTACTGAACCCCACATCCCTTCCCCTTGAGCTGCACCTCCTTACTCTGTTGAAGAGGTGTGCATCTGAAGTATTCGTGCAAGTCAGTTGCTTGGGCCCGTCCCAGGACCTCACTTTGCCCACTTAGGCCTCCAAGATGGAGCCCCAGCCAAACCTCTGGCACTCAGGCCCATGACCTCTCACCCCGTCTCTCCCTAAACTACTCACCAGTCCTCGGGCACATCCAAACCTTTCTACCTTCCCCCTCCACACTAGTGATTTTGAGTCTATCTCCCTCAAGAGAGAGAGTTCCTCACTTGCCTTAATGATGCCTGGTTAGACACAGCTCAAATATCTGCTCCCCCAGAAGCTCCTCCAATGTGGGTTTCCTTTCCCTTCCTCCTGTTGGTTCAGAGGAAAGCGCTGGGTGGGGGACGGGGGCTGAGCATCATCATCTGGGAGAAAAGATGGTGTGCTGAAACGAGGCAGGGCAGCTCTGCTTCCCACCTTGGGGAACTTGGGGAATTAAGGGCATTGGCTGGAACTAGACAAGCACAGGGCCACCGGGGAGAAAAACTGTCTTCCGTTTTCATCTAAACATCTCAGGAGGTTCCTGTATAAGAAACCTGCATATGGCCTCCCCACGTACAGATGTGCTTTACCATCGATGTACAAAGCTGTGCATTGCAGAATTAACTGTAAAAGACGGGAGCCAACTCGATGTCTATCAATAAGGAACTGATTAAATCAGTCAGATTTTCATACGATGGAACACTCTCCAGCCCAACAAAGGAGGAAGACACATGTAAAAGAATGAAACTGGACCCATGGGCAAAGGACCTGAATAGACATTTCTCCAAAGAAGATATACGGAAGGCCAACAGGTACATGAAAAGATATTCTACGTCACTAGCCATTAGGGAAATGCAAATTAAAACCACAATGAGATATCACCTCACACTTGTGAGAATGGCCATCATCAAAAAGACAAGAGATACTGGCAAGCATGTGGAACAAAGGGAACCCTTGTGCACCGTTAGTGGGATTGTAAATTGGTGCAGCCATGATGGAAAACAGTATGGAGGTTTCTCAAAAAATTAAAAATTGAACTACCTATGATCTAGCAAGCCCACTTCTGGGAATATATCCAAAGGAAACAGAAACACTCAAAAAGCTATGTGCACCCCAGGTTCAGAGCAGTATTATTTACAACCATTTTTGATATCAGAAGGATTATTCATTATGAATTTGTACCAACTGGACAAACAGTTAACCAAGTTTACTATTGGAAGTGCTGAAAAGGCTGCATGAAAAAGTTAGACGACCTGAACCTTTGCCAACAATTCATGGCTCTTGCATCACGACAATGTACCAGCTCACACAGCACTGTCTGTGAGGGAGTTTTTAGCCAGTAAACAAATAACTGTATTGGAACATACTCCCTACTCACCTGATCTGGCCCCCAATGACTTCTTTCTTTACCCGAAGATAAAGGAAATATTGAAAGGAAGACATTTTGATGACATTCAGGACATCAAAGGTAATGCGACGATAGTTCTGATGGCCATTCCAGAAAAAGAGTTCCAAAATTGCTTTGAAGGGTGGACTAGGCACTGGTGTTGGTGCATAGCTTCCCAAGGGGAGTACTTCGAAGGTGACCGTAGTGATATTCAGAAGTGAGGTATGGAGCCCTCTGTCTAGGATGAGTTCGCGAACTTAATTGTCCGACCTCGTGTGTATGTATAAAATGGAATATTATTCAGCCAATAAAAAAACGAGGGAATCCTACCATTTGTAATAATGTGGATGTACCTTGAAGGCACAATGCTAAGTGAAATAAGTCAGGCAGAGAAAGACAAATACAGTATGATCTCACTATATGTGGAATCTTAAAACACACACACACACACACACACAAAAAAACTCATAGAAAAAGAGATCAGATTTATTACCAGAGGTGGGGCGAGGGGGAATCTGATGAAAGTGGTGAAAATGTACAAACTCCCAGGTATAAGTACTAGAGATAAAATGTACAGCATGGTGACGAGAGCTAACACTGCTGTACGGAGGATATACAGGAAAGCTGTTACGAGAGTAAATCCTAAGAGTTCTCATCACAAGGAGAAATGCTTTTCTTTTTTCCCCCTTTCTTTCCTTGTCATTGTATCTGTATGAGGTGATGGATGTTAGCTGAACCTACCGTGATAATCATTTCACAATAGATGTAAATCAAACCACCGTCCTGTACACCTTAAACTTACGCAGTGATGGACATTGGTTATTTCTCAGTAAAACTTGGGGCAGTGGGGAAAGAGGAGAAAGTCCTCATCGCTCTGATACGGAACAATGACCAAAATAAATTGTAAGTAAAAAATACAATGTGCATAATCAGGGAAATGAAGCTATAAACCACTATGATTTCACACATACTGTTCTGGAAAATTTTAAAACCTGATCACTCCAAGTGTCGGTGAGGATATGGAGGAAAGGGAACTCTGAAAATGCTGGCAGGTGTGTGCCTGGGCATAACCACCCAGGAAAACAGTTTGGCGTTTATCTCCTGCAGGTGGCAATGCATTCTTTAGGACCTGCAAGTGCCCGAGGGAAGCCCTTACCACCCCAAACCGTACATACCAGAGCAGTCACACGAGCGCTGTTCCTAGAAGCCAAAATTGGAAGCAGCCCACATGTCCTGAAATAGTACAATGATAAATGAGCTGTGTTATCTTCACACAATGGAATTCCACACCGGAGTGAATACGAGGGAACCACAGCCATGCGTCCCAGCAGGATCGAATCTCAGGACCATCATCGTCCGGGGGATAAGAGCAAGTTGTAGAAGACGGCCCGGGATACACTTTCTTCTCTTCGAAAACAGGGGAAACACCACACAATATGTATCGTGTGGCGATAGAAACCTGTGGCAGGACTCTAACGAAGAAAAGGGCACGATAAGCATAGCACTCAGGATTGTATTCAGGGGAAGAAGAGGTGGGTGGGGAAGGGCCTCACAGAGGATTTCCGAAGCTCTGCTTCTTTGTCTAGGACAGGGGCTGGGTACTGGGTGGCTGGCTGGATCATCGGTTTTTAAAATCATATATATTGTATAACTACTATTTTTGTATCTAGGCAATATTTAATAAAGATAATTTTTTTAAATGAAGCCTAGGCCCGTGTGAACAGAATGTTACGTTTGTATGCAAAAGGGGACACACACACACACACACACACACACACACACGCTGATACTACAGTATCTCTGGAAAGTCATATATGCAAGTGGTAAAACTGGTTGCCTCTGGGAGAGGAACTAGGGGGCCGGGGGTGGGGGACTGGGAACTAGGAGGAGGGAGATGCTCCTGAATTTAAAAATTTTGAACCACATAAACCAATTGAAATTAAAAAATAAAAATATTTGATGAGAGAGGCTGAAAGAAGGAGAGAGAGAGGACATGGAGAAAGGGAAGGGAAGGCGTGAGGGAGGGAGGAGAGGAGGGAGGAAAAGAGGACAGAGACAGGACGAGGACTGGCTGGGCTCTGGCCGCCAAAACCCGATATGCCCAGAACCGCAGCGGAGCCAGAAGCCCAGGAAAGCCTGCGTCCTCATCTCACAGTTCAGCTCGGGCCTAGACCCAGACCACGCTCTTGCGCCCAAGGCAGGCCAGCTTCAAACCCTTGCCTGAGAGAACTCTGGCTCTGCAATCTTTTGTTTCCAGAGCTTTGTTTCCCGACAAGGCTCCCTTGGGTCTCTCTCTGACCTTGCCTTCTTATCTCAGACCTTCTTTCTCCCCACTGGTGACCTGAGCACTTCCTTGGAAGTCACTACAGAGTTTTCTGAGCCTTCGTCCTCAATGACTCTGAAATGTGCATCTGTGTCACCAAGGTCAGCCAACAGCAAATAGGTCCTTTTCATCCCCTTTTTAATCCTCCCCTCAAAGATCCAGTGTCATTTGCTACACTGCCTCATCAAAACCTGTTCGCACATTCTTTATTCACACTGGAATACCAATAACTCAAAGGAAAGCTGGGTCACAGGCTTGTCCTCAAGGACCATGGCCTTGAGAGGGAAGCCATGACGTGCTAATGGAATTTCAGGCATCAGCCAGGGGACAGAAGGATTCGGACCCGTGTGCAGTGGTGGGTGCCTTTGCCCTGCCGGCACTCAGGATGCCTGAGGGCTGAAATGTTGGCATCTTGGGTCCGTACAAAAGAAGGGGCCCCTGAGGCTATATTCAGACCCCCAGAACCCAAGGGCTAGAGGGGAGGAGGAAGGGGCCACGGAGCGTTGTGCTAATCCGAGCTAAGAAATCTTATTCCCCAAAGAGCCAGTGCCAGGATCTGGCGACACAGGCATATGGAGATGGGAAGTCAGCCAATCAATCCTGCTCTCGGTGAGAGCAGCATCGGCTCTCCCACCCCACCCATCCCCTCAAAGGGGAGCTCCCCGGGTGAAGCAAGTAACGTTATAAAGGAAGAGAGAAGCCTGGCTGTATAATGGAGCTTAGCGGAAGCCATTCCACTAGCAGGTCTGGTGCAAACGCCATGGCTGGCGAGAGTAAGTGTTGGTGAGGACGTGGAGCCCTGGTTTCTCTCATGTACTGCTGGCAGGGTGTAATTTATACAGCCAGCGGAAAACTGTTTGGTAGAGTCTACTAACGCTGAGCACATACCTGTCCTGTGACCTAGTAATTCTGCTCCTGGGGATACACTGAAGAGAAATGCCTGCTGTGTCCACCAAACGCCACGCACGAGGATGTGCACAGCGGTGTTACTCACGACAGCCCCAAGCCTGAAGCCACCCACGCCCGCCAGCAGCAGAATCGGGAAACAAAGCCCAGTGTGTTTACGCAGTGGGATGCTACTCAGCAATAACAAAACCCAAACTACAGCAACACGCACAACAGGCATGGAGCTCAAAGGCGTAATGTTGAATGAAAGAAGCCAGACCCAAAAGAGCACATACCGTATGCTTCCATTTATATGAAATTCAAGAACAGGCAACACTACCGTACAGCCACAGAAGCCCTGACAGCAGCTCCCCTGGGAGGGGGCCATATTGACTAGGAAGGAACATGGGGAACTTTCTAGGGCAATGGAAATGTTCTATATTTTGATCTGAGTGGGGGTTTCATGGATGGATACACATGTAAAAATTCATGGAGCTTCAGCTTAAGGGTTGTGTACCTTAATTACTGTACGTAAAGTTGTATCTAAAGCAACAACAGTGTTCAAGGTCTAAAGCTCCACTGCTTCTGCCCCCGGACCTGACTACATGGCTGCTGGTCTCGCCCTTGGAATGACCTTGCATGCCAGGTGCTGGTGGCTGTAATTGCGGGCAAAGAGCAGGAGCGTCTCAAGATGGAGAAGAAATTATATGGCCGTTCGGGGGTCTCTTCCCTCACAGATGTTTGAACAAGGGACAGAATTTGATCTAGGACTTATTTCCACGGAAATGCACCTGAGTTCTGGGGATGGAGATACACAGCTCTCTCTCAAGTCCAACTGCGGGAGACTGCCAATATTTTAGCAAAACAAAAGAGAGAAAAGCAAAACAATAACAGGCACAGTTTGGCTTGGGCCACTTTACGATACACAACAAGTGAGGAAAAGCCAAACGTGGGTGGAGACGGTGTTGGGCCTTGTTTCAGCCATGCCAAGAACTTCTGCAGTGATGACAGACAGCTAACACCCTCTCAGAGCGGCTGATTTCTCAGCCACCCATACGAAAAACTAAAATACGCGATCTATCCAGAAAAAGAGACGGTAAGGAATTACATTAAAATGGTGGAAATAGTTATTCCTGGGTGGTTAGAATAAACTTAATTTCTTCTTTGCACTTTCTAAAAAAAAAAAAAAAAATCTCCCAAATTAGATAGCAGCAAATAAATTTTATAATCTTTCATGACCAGCTCAAATAAAATCCTTCAAGGTCTTTCTGAACTGCGAAGCTGGGGGAGAGGCCCTCCCTGAGCCCCCTGCATCTTTGCCCAGCAGGAACCATCAACATTGCACCCCCAATACTGCCTCTCTGTCCCCAACAGGGGCCAATACAAAGGAGAAGGGAAGAGGAAGGAATGCAGACACAGCTTCAGAAGGGGGGGAGTTAGACTGCCCCCTGCCACCTCCAACCAGCAAGCAAGGAACACACAATGCTCTTTGAAGTAACAACACAACCACCCTTCTGAAATATGGGGACAATTCGCTTTTTTAAAAATTGAGGTATAATTGACACACAACGTTTTATTAGTTTCAGGTGTGCAACATGATTTGCCATTTGTATATATTGCAAAATGATCACCGTAATAAATCCAGTTAACATTTGTCACCTTAAATATAGATTTTGTTCTGGTGATGAGCATTAAGATTTTCTACCCTCTGAGCAACTTTCATATATGCAATACAGCATTATTACCGACAGACAATTGGCTTTTTCCATTCCATATGGACTGTGAGACTCAGCCTTCTTAAGAATATTAAAATTGTAGCGAATACTAACATACGAAGCTCAGACAACTAAGTTCGCTAACTTTCCACCGTGCAGTTACACGGCGAAAAGTTTGCGAACTTAATTGTCTGACATTTCGTATATAGAAATATAAATACTACATTATCATGTTTAATACGTATGTAGATTTCTTTTCTTTCCACCCCTAGGGCCCTCTGCCACCCTTGAAGGGAAAGGGCAAGCAGAGGGGAATCCCCGTGCCAAGGTGGAATGGAAGCTGCCCTCCAGTGCTGGCCGAGCAGACACACACCTCTCTAGCTCCTCTTCCCCACCACACAATGAGGCAGAAACTTCTGTCTCCTCCAAAGACCACTTTCCCTCGTGCCAGCTCTGATTGGCCGCGGCTGGCAGGGCCACACGTTCACACTCATTGCAGAGCCGGGGGTGGACAGGGCCCCCACATTCCATCTCCCTCAGCACCCCTCCCAGAGCCTGGCAGTTTCCCCACTCATCTCTTCTTCTCTCCAAGTCAAAGCTCACAACCTAGCCAGGTCAGGAGAGTCCATCTGAAAGGCAAACCCCACTCAAGTGTTAACGGAAACGGATACATTAACAGGAGTGGCCAACAGGCGTTTGGCAAATTACTTCGGTGGTATTTTAGAACTTTTTAGGGAAATGAGAGTTTCTGTTCCTGGTCTGAGTGCCCCCATGTGCTCCTGGATCATGGCATTTTAGACATGCGTATGTACATTTTCATCACAGCATTGATATAATTAAGAACTCTGCTCACTTGGAGAGCTCTGAGTATGCGGGCCTGCAGAAAGCAGAAAATGCTGGGTTCTGGTCCAGCATTGCCTTTTCCTGCTCTGTGAGGCTGCACATCTGACCCGCCTTGGGGAGATGAGTCACTGGGCTTAAATGGCCCTGGAACCTTGTCATTCTGTGAGGCCCTCCCAGGGCCAGACCCCTCTGCAGGCAGTCTCCATCCTCAGCCTCTAAACATAAGGGGCCAGCTCTTCCTCAGGCCGGCTCTCCCTCTCTCTCCTTGGTCATTCTCATAGCTGCCCTGCTGGGCTCCAGTCCCCTACGTTTCCGTCCTCCGCGCCTACCTCTTGATCTCCAGGCCCAGTTCCATCAGCCTCCTGGGGGCTTTTCTCAGATGTCCTGTAGGCAAACTCAGCAAAAACTAAACTCTGTCTTTTTTCCCCAAATCCTCTACGGATCCCTCCAGCCACCCATCAATCAGCCACCCACCAATCCGTGGTAACATTCCTTCTTTTTATTGGGGAACGGGAACGGGGCTTTATTGGGAAATAGTAAGTTGTTGTCCTTTCAATCTTAGTTGTGGAGGGCGCAGCTCAGCTCCAGGTCCAGTTGCCGTTGCTAGTTGCAGGGGGCACTGCCCACCATCCCTTGGGGGAGTCGAGGAATTGAACTGGCAACCTTGTGGTTGAGAGCCCACTGGCCCATGTAGGACTCCAAATGGCAGCCTTTGGAGTTAGGCGCACGGAGCTCCAACCGCCTGAGCCACCGGACCGGGCCCCACATTCCTTCTTTTTGACTCTGACGTCTAATTAGTTGCCAAGTTTCAGTCAAGTTCTCCTCCCGTTTAATCGTTCCATGGATGCTGCCACTTCCCATTACTAATGCCTCACCCTGGCTTTGGGGTCTTATATTAAGGCAGTTTCGAGGGGCTCAGAGAGGTCGAAGTCATACTTGCGGTCACACAGGCAGTGACAGGGTTCATAATCCTGACACACTGCCTGGCCACCTCAGTGGCTTCCAGATGGAATGGTGGTTCGTCATTAGTTGGAATATGCTCCATACCTCCCTGGGCCCTGCCTTAGCTTAATGCCCTTCCTTCATCTACCGGAGGTGCCCAAAAAATGTATACACCTGCCTCGTATTCACCTTTTGCTATCTGTATATATTGAGTATTACAATTTTAGTAGCTTTTTCCTGTCTTAAAATGTGTATACATTTTTTTGGCACCCTCTGTGTTTACACTGCCTTCTCTTTTTATCCTCGCTTGCTAAATTCCTGCCCATTGGGTCATTTTTCCTCTGCTGTGTTTGCAAGATGTTTTATAGGGTGAGCATGTAATTTTGCTCTAAATTGCCTTTGCAATTCAAAATATAAATTTATAAATAGGGATTTTTAACCTCATTTTTTCAAGACTTGAACTAATTGCTTCATTCTTCTGAAAGCTTTTGTTATTCCAACCAAGGCTGACGTCTCTCCCAGACTCCTCCCGCTTGCTGGCTCGGGAGCCTCATACCTGCCTCAGCGCTGTCAGCAATGTAAGCATCCTGGAGTGTAGCTCTGCATTCCCAACGTAACACAGGACTTTCGGCACTGGGTTCAGGTCATACCAAACCGAGAATGTTCTCACTTTAGGGACTTCAGTGACAAGAATTTCAAAGGTCCCGAGGAGGTGATCAGGAGACACCTGTGTGCTTCGGCCATACCACCCACCGAGACTGCACAGGAGCCAGGCGGGGCCAGAGAGATGGGAGAGGGGAGGGGCGGGGATGGGAAAGCTGCCCTAGGGCCCGCATCCCTGGGAACGTTCCCTCTGATTCTGCTAAGATGTGCCTTTCCAGAAATGGAGCCACAGCCACTGAGAGAAAGGAAGAAAGGCACAGAACCGGCCAGCACAGCCCTGAAATGTGTGGAGCCCATGAGAAAAGCCTGGGACAGATCCTTGTCCTAGGATTCTGCCACCATTTCTTGCCTGGCTGACCTTGGACAGGTCTTTCAATCTTGGTCAGCTTCCTCCTCTGCAACATGAAGACCCGACAGGCTCAAGGACCCCTCATGGGGACAGAGACAATGCGAATGAGGCATGAGCATCCTAGAGTCGAATTCTGCAAGCTTGGTTGTTGCGTCCCACGTGATGAGGCTTGTGGGGAGCGCCAAATTGGCCTATGCATAGCTTTTATTAGTTAGGTGGGGAAGTAAAGGAGATAAATTTGTCAATCTCAAGATCAGTGAATCCCATACATCATAATAGGAAACTGATTCAAGCCAATCACACTTGCCTGCAGGCAGCAGAACCAAGTCTCAGGATGTCTGTACTTCCCCAAGGGACAAAACCTTTATGCATATGAATAGATGGAGAGCACATCATTGAGTCTCTTCCCTTGGAGGTTGTGGGAAGGAATGCAGCCACAGAGGCAGAGGCTCTCCTTAGCCTGGGGACGGTGGGGGGCTGTGCCCACCTCTGTGAATCCCGTGGGTTCTCCTGTTGGTCCCCACATGGCTCCGCCTGGCTTAGGTTGCCCCCCCTAATCTTACTCGTCATTGGCTGACCAGCCATCCCCTGGGGCTAAACAAGGAGACATGAGGTGTAAGCACAAGGTGAAGCAAAGTCCCTGAAAGGATCCGTCTCACAGACTCTCCTTTCTTTAGGGGCAAGTACAAGGAGACAGACGGGTAGGCTGCTGCGTGACAACAGTTGGTAAACAGGTTCCGGCCAGGATGTCCCCAGGGCCACTTCTGCCACGAATTGAGGAGCAGATAGCCCAAAGGAACAGCCACAGGGAAGCCGAGGCCTGGGAGGTGGGCTGGCCCTCCCAGAGCTCCCAGAAGGCAGTGCTGTTTGGGAGGGAAGTGCATCAAGGACCATCGTCATATTCCTCCCAGGGATCCAAGCGACAGACTGACAGGCAAAGAGACAGAGCCCTATCCAGCTGGGAGCTAAACAACCCCATTCTTCAGGGCCCCTGGCCTTTCGAGGAGGGAGTGGGCTGTCGGAAATTAGGAAGAGAGGGGCCCCCACGGATGACACCAAACACAACACAGCAGCTGCTGCCCATTAGAACATTTATTTCTCAGAGAGAAAATAAGTTTCAGACAGTCATATTATAGTAGGTAAAATTAACTTCTGTATTCTTTACAAGCATAGAGTTTTCTCTGTTTATTACCTCTCTTATACCATCTGTTATAAACAATTCTAGAAAGCAAATAAAGTCACTTTCTACAATAAATAGAGCATCGTGTGCTTCACAGCAGACGCGACTGAGACACGCAGGCCCCATGCCACAGCAGGATCTGAGCCGTTTCCCATTCTAAAAGAGCAGTTCTAAAAATGAGACTCAGAGAGAGACTGAAAGATTCAAAGAGACTGAGGGAGAGAAGGAAAAGAGAGAGAGAGACAGAGAGAGAGAGAGAGAGAGAGAGAGGGGGGGGGGGAGACTAAGAGAAAGTGTTGGGGGGGAGAGACAGACCCAGAGAGAGAATAGAGAAAGCCCCGAGATCTTACAACACAGGTTGAGACAAAGGTCACAGAGTCCACAGCCAACCGACTACCTGGGGAGAGGGGGGTGCATTGGCTCCTTTAAATAAACCACACTGTGTGCATTTAAAATACTCAGCCACACAATGGAGGACTCCAGTAATGGAAACTATAGGCCTGAATAATTTAGAACAGTATTTTACAATTATATACACCATGTCCTTCCCTAGCCATATGCTGTATTGTATTTTTAGTATTGTACAAAATCCAAAACCCCATCCTTTATGTTAGAGAGTTTTGTTGGTTCCCTTTAAAACTCTGGCTCTTGTCCCAAATTGTATAAGAAGTTGTGGTGGTTGGTTGGTTGTATTTTTAAAAACTCGTGTGTAAAAATGGCAGTGATCTCCCC
Organism: Rhinolophus sinicus; assembly: GCF_057876585.1. NCBI lineage: Eukaryota > Metazoa > Chordata > Mammalia > Chiroptera > Rhinolophidae > Rhinolophus > Rhinolophus sinicus. Next base: position 103,195,230 of record NC_142502.1, read on the forward strand.
AGTGACTTGTTTTGTCCAAAACTCCCCTATGAAAAATTTAAAACAATTAAAAAGAACATCAGGTTAAAAAACAACATGGTAATCAGTGGCCTGCGACCTGGCCCTGCAACTTTGGTGCTTAAGAGGTGAAAAGAAACATCCAGAGAACGGACATCGAAGCCTCTGAAAATTGTGGTGGTTTGTCAGTCAACATTCCCCGTTTCACAGTTTTTTTTTTTCCTTCCGTTTTTGAGAAGGTGATGGTGGGGAGGGGGTTGAAGGAAAAGAAGGGGGCAGAGGGTTTGACATCAAAGTGCTGGGCTCCTGGAGTTGGGAAGTGGGAGCAGCAGAGGCTGGGCAGGGCAGAGCACCATGCAGCCCATGGTGGAGAGGGGGGAGGAGGGAGGAGAGGAGGGATGAAGAGGCAGACCGGCTCCACCCCAACCACCCTCAAATCCCAGTGGACAGACGGACACTCACACATCCAGCCTGGTCTGCTGACAGGAGCCGGCTCAGCCTCAGCCCGCCTCTGGGCAAGACAGGGCGAGGGCAGGAGGGACTCCACCGCAATCCCAGGGGGCAAGCTCTCACAGCCTGGCCTCAGCTGGTGTCTGCACATGCACAGGTCGGGCTGGGGTAAGGTGGGGGGCAGGGTGTGTGTGCTGGTGGAGGGGTCACCCAAGGGGTAGGCTGGCCTCTGTTCCGCCCTGAGGGGCCAGGCGGAGGCACCCACCTAGCATAGCAGCTGGCCTCAAAGGGAATGAGACATAAAAACAAAAAGACCAGTTTGGTGATGGTTTTTGTCAGTTTGGCACAAGAGAAAGTTAAGGAAGGGAACACAGGAAAAACACTGGGCAGAGGAGAATATGGGGCGGGGAGGAAGGGTGAGAATGGGTGATGGAGGGGGGAAGAGAAGGTGAGCTCGGTGAGATTCCCGGTGGGACCCGAGTATCCACAGCACCTCTGGGGTCAGTGGCAGAGCCTCGCTTGCCCTGAGGTGTAGTTAATTGGGGGTAGGGGGCAGGGAGCCAGGCACACCCTTGAGAAAGAGCCCAGGACTCCTTGCCTTCCGGGGCCCATCTCCTTGGCTGGGCCTCACAGCTGTTTCTACTTCTAACTGGTTCTTCAGTGGACGAGCCCCTGAGGGAGCCCAGGTGGGAGTTTTTGGCACACAGCAGGCCCGCCAGTGGAACCATGCAGTTGGTCAAAACTGGGCCTTGCCCTCGGAAAGGACACAGCCCAGCCCTCGCCTGCTAGGAAAGGGGGAAGCTGCCGGCCACATGTCTGGCTGGGGCAGGGAGAAGCTCTTCTGTGTCCCTCGGGCCACCTCCTACAGGTAGCTGGAGGCCACAAAGGAGTGGGGCCCCCGGACCCGGCTCAGGTGGATCATGGCGCGGTCATAGGCCACCTGCACCGATTTGCGAATGCTGGTCTTGCGACCTTCCAGCATCTTGAGCTTGTCCACGGTGTCCTCCACACCCAGGGGCAGGACTTTGTCCCTCGGAAGCCACTGCCTGGAATACAAGTGCCGTAAGAGGCCTAGGCCGTGGTGGGTTGCTCCCACGAGGGGGCTGCTCAGGGCCCACTGCCCAGGACCAGGAGCCAAGGGGGAGGGACAGGCAGAGGGCGGCAGGTGGACACCCCAGACAGGAGGCCAGCACGGGCCCTTTCTGGGGTCCCTCCGGGGCCCCAGGGTGCTGTCTGCTTGGGGGCCCGTCAGGACCAGGAGCCAACGTGCTGCCCTCGGGGCCTGGCTGAGCCATCGGAGGGCTGGGCCTTGTCTGCCTTGGAGAATCAGGGAGCTACTGCGAGGAAGTGGGGCTGAAGCCAGGCGTCAATGAACCGATCTTGGGTGGGGACTGCATCTGGTTTTTAAAAAAAATATCCCCAGGTGAATCTACATGTGGCTAAGAGCCCAGGCTTCAGGGCTGGGTCTTGGTTTATACCCCAGTTCCGACTATGGGGTCTTGGCTTTCTGAGCCTCAGCTTCCTCATCTGCAAAATGGACTGGGAGGGGATCAATGAATATTTAAATGAGGATTAAATGAGATCGCACATGTAATTTACATAAGGACACAGTAAACACTTAAGAAATGGTAGCTATTATTATTATTATTAATGATCATTTCCACTAGCTAGTCCTACGTCCTTATTCTGTGGGAACAGAGGTGAAAGAACTCTCCTGCCGGTGCTAAGACAAACCGCAAGGTGCTCATAAACAAGGAGCAAGCAGGCGCCTTGCCGTGGCCCCCGCAGGGCCCAGAACCCCGAACCCAGGACTGACATCCCGGCAGCCACCGGATGTGCTGGCAACTGACAGGCTCTCGGTGAGTTCCCTCCAGGAATCACCCTCCACCGAGGTGGCTGCCTGGCCCAAGGCCACGCCCCTCCTAGAGCAGCCAGCATTTCAGTGACTAGTTGATGGGGGAGGGGAGGTACAAAGGCACAGCCCCCCTTTCTGACACTGATAAGGAGCCCCCCAGCCGCCCCCCCCCCAGGATCAGCTGAGGCCTCAGGAGCAAGTGCACTGCGGTTCAACCTTTTCTTCTGCCCAACGCTGCGTCCCTCATCCCATAGTTCTCCCCAGAAAGCCTTCTGAATCCAATTTCCACCTCAGAGACACGTGTCCCAGGGACTCTGCTCTCGGTTACTACTACCATCACGATTCATCAGTGTTGTTAGAAACACGAGTTACTGTCACTTGGCACGCACAGGGCAGCTGCCCGCAGGTAAGCCTCCCCTCCCCTGGGTGGACGCAGGGTGACCGAGCCCACAGCCCTCGTGTGTCTCTCCAGCGTGTGGGCATCTGCTCAGCCTCCCGCCAGGCCCCAGCCTGCACCCTGGCGCATCCGCCCCCGCAGCAGCGCCCACTCACCAGGTGCGCTTGTTGTCAAAAAAGAGGACAAGGAAGAGCTTCTCGCCAGCCTCGGCCTGTTTCTGCTCTCCCAGCTTCAGCACATCCAGCGGCGGCACAGGGATGGGGACGCCATTGTGCAGCAGGCCCTCCCGAGGCATCTTGGGGTCGATGATCTGAGGTGGGAAGGAGCCGGCACTCAGCTGGGGGTGTGCGGGGTGAGCAGGGCAGCACTGACCCCCCCACAAAGCAGTGCGGGGCTCGGGAGGCCACACCCACGTGATGAGGGGCTGACCTCCTCCATGACCGCAGTGCCCCAGATGGAAATCCTGACTATTTCCCGCTCGCTGTCCCAATCCCTGGCCCCACCCAACCGGTCAGTGCTTTAGATGAGGGAGCCTGCGCCACAAAACGTCAGGGCCCAGAGCTCAAACGGAAGTCATCGGAAAACCAGCCTGGGGAAAGTCAGAACTTGGAGCAGCGTCTCTGACATCTGGGTCGGACAGGCAAACTCCTTCCTCCCAGTGTCCCTTAGGGGAGAGTGGACACCATTGCTTTCCTGTCCACTTCCCCGGGGGCCCTTTGCGATGCACTCCCAATGCTCAGGGGCCGTCCCAGACAGCACAGCTATGGAGAAGGTTCTGCATCGCCCCTCCCCTCGGTTCTGTCAGGCTGTCATTCTGCCTGCTGCAGGGACCAGATACATTTGTGACACCTCCACAGTAAGATCCGAGACAAGCTAGAAGAGGGAGCTTGGAGGGTTGCTGGAGAGGAGGAGGATGTGGCAGGAAACTGGAGGAACCAGTCCTCCTGGTTGTTTGCACCACAAGGGCCAAGGCTCAGCCAAATTCCTGGTGGCATCAACAGGGTAATTCTCAGTCAGCGAAGCCCCTACTTATTCACACATCACCACCTTATTTCAGCCTCTTGCTGATACTCAGAAGCCTTCTGACAGGTATTAGCTGACATGAACCGCCAAGCACAGGAGGAAGAGAAGAGGTAGCTGGTTGAGGCCAGTGCCGGGACTAAAAACCAGGTATTTGTACAAGGTTTGGGCCTCTGCTGCCCACAGCCCCTCTTCCAGAGCAGCCGGCTGTTAATCTGCACGTGCTAAGGCCAGAGAGACTTGGAAACACACTGAGCGAGCGGCTTTCTCTAGAGATGGAGCAATCTTCATTTCTACACCCTGTCTCTGGGGGCCTCTTCTCATAATAATCTGCTCTATTATTTACCTTTGGCTGTCTGCCAGCCTCCCTCCAGCTCTCTCAAGACACTCAGTTGAAAGCAGGTGCTCTAGTTGCGAGTTTACGCTAAGGAAGAACCACGCCTACCCTGCCCCGCTGTGTGATTTGGTCAAAACTCTATCTCCCAGCCTGTTTGTGCCTCCTGGGTGGGACTGCAGCTAAGGGCCTGCTCAAAACCACCACACAAGCCCCCCAGAGCTTCCTCCATCCCCAAACAAGACAGTGGGGCTCCTCCGATGTTTTCTCTGGACAAGCTTGCTGGTTCATGCCTTCCATGTGGGGCAGATAGAGAAAAATGTCCCCCAAGGGCAGCGGCAAGGTGGGTAAGTCTGCCACTTACGGAGAACGCGCCTCCCTTCTTAAAGAGGCAAATGTGTCCCAAAATAATAAATAATGGTCTATTCACTCAAATGTTATACAGATGTAAAACAGCATGAAAATAAAGCTTGTGATAAACTTCAACATGTATAATAAATGTGTACGTACACTATTACGGATACAATTTATAAACAATAAATAGAAGGAACGATATATGTTTATAGTTGACATGTTAGACTGGTGGGGATCTGTGTTGCTTTTCTCTATTTTCCCCAAACTAGTATAATGCAGATACCTTACTTTTATGGAAAAACAAAAACCATTTTTTTTAAATAAGAACCTCCCCCCTCAAATTTAAAAGCTGTGCATTCACTATGGATGCAAGTACAGTCAACCCTTGAACAGAGCAGTGAGGGGCACTGACTGCAGTGGAAAATCCATATACAACTTTTGACAACCCAGAAACTTGACTACAGTTGTTCCTTGGTATCCATGGGGGATTGGTTCCAGGACCCCCATGGTTACCAAAATCCGTGGATGCTCCAGTCCCTTCTATAAGATGGCACAGACCAAGCATGGAGTCAGCCCTCCGTATCCACGGATGTGAAAGCTGGGGGTGTGGAGGGCCAACTGTGTATTTATTGAAAAAAATCCACGAATAAGTGGACCCACGCAGTGCAAACCGTGTTCTTCAAGGGCCAGCTGTACATATTTAAGCACAGGAAAACAACTGGAACAGCATAAACCAAAATAAAAACACAGGTTGTATTCAGGTGATTGGGTTTTCTGGTGGTGGCTGAATTTCTTTTATCATGAAATAAAATGTATGATTAAGAAGATAATTAAAAAGAAAGAAAGACTAGTTTCAGACTGGCTGTTTTGTGTTGTGAGATTTAAAACAACCAAAACTGAAACCTGCATAGCTGTCACCACTTCTTCAGCAACTAAGCCTGAGCCTTGTGAAGACAGCCCCGGGCCCAACCCCCTTGGCGATGGATGAGAGCATGGGTTCCCCACTTGCGACGGCTGAGGAAGACGTGAGGCAGGCAATGTGGGCTGCAGGAAGGCTCCAGCAGGCTCTATAACCTTTTGGAGCTATAGTTTCCTCACCTGTCCAAAAAGGATCAGAGTTCTTGCCCTCCTTACCGTGACAGGCGGCTGTTAGACTGGCCAGAGCCACAGACACGCACGAGCTGAGCGCAGCCCAGAACTCGGTGTGCGTCAGGAGGTTGGGGGCGGGTTCTCAAACCTGGCTACAGGGCCTCTGGGAAGCTTTTGAAAATATATTCATGCACTGGTCTGCTCTCAGAGTCTGTGTTGGTAGTTGGGAGCGTCAGTATCTGCATGGTTTAAAAACTTCCCCTGGATGGTGCTGACATGCTGCAAAGGTCAGAATCAGCGTGTTCCAGGCCCGGATGGACAGCACCTCCCCAATACAGAAAACGCTCTAAGAAGTAACAATCAAGGTGGTAAGAATGGAATTTTCAGCTACTGCTGCCGGGAGTATCCACCAAGACTAACTTTCTAAAGGGCACCTGGGCAACGTGCAGCAGGAGTTTGCACGGACACTGCCCCACGAAGGCGCGCCTAAGAACCCCCTATAAAGAAACGATTATGAGCCCAAAGGCAGAGCTATACTGATGTCTATTGCTGCCTGTTTATCACAGAGAAAAATTCCAAACAATTTAAATGACCAACTGGGGAATGATTAAAATAAGGTAAGTCCATGCATACAACTAAAGACAACGCAGTCATTAAAGTGACGTTGGTGAAGAATGTTTAATGGCACAAGACATGCATTTTTACGGTGTGCTAGTAAGTGAAAGGGAGGCTAAACGGAGTGTGGTCTCACATATGTGCATATTTATGCATCCAACAAAAAAAGAAAGGCCGAGTGGATTTGCACCAAGAGGTCACTTCTGAGTAGATGTGACTGTGGATGATTTTGAACTTGGTGGCTCAGAACACAGGTATCACACATTTTAAGCCCTGGGCTCAAACTGCAACCCTGCCACTTAATAGCTAGGTGACCATGGGTAACACATAGGGCCTCGGGTTTTTTCCCTACAAGATGAAAATAACCACACCTTCCTCAGTATTTCAAGAACTTAGCATGACAGATGTTTAATAAAACATCTAAGCATGATGAGCAGCTTTTAAAACTCTCTACAATGAACACACGTTACTTTTACGCACTAGCAAATCAATCCATCAATCCCTAAGAGCCCTCCCTAGTCTGTCTCCCCGAGCTGGGAGCCTTGCTGGTTTGACCGACCCAAGGCTGGGGCAAAACCTCCCTCCCTTCTAAGCTGCAGGCGCCCTGACTCCCACCAACTCTGCTGGCTTGATCCAATCAGATAAGCCCCCGAGGCAAGGCGGGGGCCAGAACCGCCCAGGGGAGGGAGGGAGGGTGGCAGCATCTGGGGCAGACTCACCAAGGCAGGGTAGGAGGGATAGCCTCGGCACTTGGCCCACACCAGCTCCAGGGGCTCCAGGTCTCCACGGTCTTCAAAGGGCATCAGGAGGCTTCTGCCTGGGGGTGGGGGAGGGGAGGAGACAGTGCCCAAAGGGGACATGGAATGGTGCCCAGGAGGCCTGCATGTGGCCTCCTTTTGACTGAGCAATGAGTCCGCAATACCCCCTCCATATTTCCTCTTCCCTGCCCCTTCCTGAGAAGTTCTCACCCTAGATTAGGGCTTGTTCTATAAAGGGCCAAAGAGTAAATATTTCAGGTTCTGTGGGCCATGGTCTCTGTTGCAACTATTCAACTCCGCTTTGTGGCAGGAAAGCAGCCATAGACAATCTGTAAATGAATGAGTGTGGCGGTGTCCCAATAAAACTTTAGTTTTGGACACTGCAGTTTGAAATGTCTTATCATTTTCACGTTACAAAATATTATTTTGATTTTCCAATCATCTGAAAATGTAAAAACCATTCTTAGCACGTGGGTCCTACAAAAACAGGCAATAGGCTCTAGTCTGGCGACCTCTGGACTGGAACCCTAGGGTGGGGTTCCTTGGAAGAATGTCACTGCTTCATCACCAGGGCCCCGGGGAGAAGAACCACAACCCAGCTTGGGCAGAGCCACAGCCAGCTCTCCGGGCCTCCCCAAGTCGGGAGGCCTCGCGATGGAGGCTTCATGGAAAACGATGCCTGACAGACATCCCGGTAAAACCACTTGCTAAATGACTTCTTTTCTGACAGGGCCACACCTGGCCACCCAGGTCACTGGGATGCACAACACTCAGCAGAGCCAAGCAGGCCTGCAGGTCCTTCAGTGCCTGCTTTTGCCAAACCTTACACTGGGTGTCCTGCCCAGGCAGGCACCATGTCTCTTCAGCTTCCTTTGTTCTGCACCCAATGAACTAACTAGCACCCCTGGAGGGGTGCCTCACAAATGCTTCTGAACCCACAGAGGGGCTTCCCCCTCCCCCCGGAACCTCTATAAACTAGGAATGGGGAGGTGACCACACTCAACCAAAGAAAAAGGCCCAAATCTCAGAGTAGAAATTATGTTTCTAAGGAAGCATTACCACCCTCATTTATAGTTTTTAAAAAGCGTACTGCTAATCACGAGGCATTGTTTTCTACCTACTGAATCAAAGCAGTAACAACAACAAGATAAAATCCAATCCTGAAGAGGCAGGCTGCGGGAAAACTGGTGCAATCGTATGCCGCTGAGGCAACTGCAGACCAGCCCGATCCTTCCAGAATGTAATTTGGTGGTATGTCTCAAGAGCCATAAAAAAAATAAAATAAAATGTATGAACCATCTGCTCCAGTAAATTCCTTCCCTGGGAACTTGTCTAAGAAAAATAACTTTAAAAACGCATAAAAGGATTTTGAACAAAAACATGGGTTCATTACATGATGTAAAATGTTAAAGTTGAAAATAACCAAATGTCTAACAATAGAACAGTTAAGTAAATTATAATGCATTGATTGAAAGATACGTTATTGTAGTAATATGATATACAAAGATTATGTCAATATGAAAAAAGTATGAGATAACATTGAAAAAGGAATACAAAAGAGCATGTGTTTTAGATCAGCATTTTGTTAAAAAACGTGCCTGAAATAAACAGAAGGCAACACATAGAAATGAAGACAATTCTGTTAGGGTGATGGAATGGTGGGAGGTCAGTTTCCTTCAACATCATTTGAATAAGTATGTGGTTTTTAAAATAAGAATAAAATGTCACCACCAGAGCACACAGCGTGTGCCACCCCGCCCTGGTTTTGTTAGATGCTGTACAAACGCATCCAGACATGAGGCTTGCCTCCTGGGCGCTACAGTTAGACAGCAATGACACACGCACGCGTGCATTCATTCATACACATACCGGGAAAAAGCGGATGCTAAGGAAAGATCAAGCAGCTGAGAAAAGGAAGGAGGGAAAGAGAAGCCCTGAAGCCTGCGCGTTGATGAAAGCTTCAAAGACAGGGCCAGACAGTGCACGCCTGCCAAGGTAGGGCTGGAGAGAGCGCTCAGAGGACAGCCCGCCCTGCACCGGCTCCACCTGGGCACCACCCAGCGCTCTCCTCTGGCCTGGCCCTGCCCTTTATTCCCTTGGTCTAAGGAGACAAGACCCACGTATTTCATGCTTTGGACCAGCTAGAGTAGAATGTGTCATGAGGGGAAGGCTGAAGGTACCGGATCACGTGAAATGACAGGGCTTTGTGTGAGAGTCGGTGACCCAGGCTATCACTGATGACGCCAGTGCGGGCAGACTGACGGTATCTATTGGGATTACAAGTGCTCACTTCCTTCAATCAGGCAACTCCACATCTACAGATATACTCCCCACGGATACAAAATCATCTACGTACAAGGCTGCTCACGGCAACTGACTGTAATAAACGGGTGAAAATAACCTAAACGTCCAACCGTACACGATGGCACTCCTGTATAATGGGACGTTTGGCAGACGGTAAAAAGCACAGAAAGCTCTCTACAATATATTGTTAACTGAACACAAAAAGCATGGTTTAGAGGAACATGTGTATACTAGACTTCTCTCTGAAATACTCTGAAATACACACACAGGTTTTGGCTTGTATATGTATGGATTACATCTGAAAAGACACAAAAGAACCTTCTAACAGTGGTTGTTCTAGGGACGGGATCCCTGGCTTTTCATTATGTATCCTTTTGTACCTTTCTGGTTTTTGTTACCATGGGCATGTATTACCAATTCAAACTGAAGATGATCTAAAAGAAAAACAAAGACTCTGAATGACCTGGGTGGGAGGACCACCTCCCTGCCCCACGCCCCAGGGTTTGGAGGAGCTCAAGGTCTGGCCGGCTGCAGCCCACAGAGCCGGATCTTTGCAAAGCCTGCGCCCACCCCCACCCCCACCCCACCGATCCACCTGTACACCACTCCTCACCTGAACCACTGTAGTCAGAGTCTCCGTTCACACCTTCCAGGAAGGGCACTCGAGACAGGGCTGGCTTCCCACGGCTGCGTTTGGGGGGTATTAGACCACTGCATGGAGAGGGGGCGACATGAGCAATTTTAACAACTCCCACTCCCACTACTGCTCTCCCATGGCTGACAGGAGTGGGGCTGCAAAAACCCTTCTAGGAGAATGGTTTCTCACCTTTCCCTAAAAACTCACACTAGCCATGCTACACTTCTGTCCAGAAAGTTCCCAAAAGGCTTTGAGGAACCATTGCATTTACGTGGAAAAGCTGAACCTGGAAAGAGATGCCTGCTCCGCTGCTTAGGGACCTTGGCCTTAATCCAGAGGAAAGGTCACCCCAGGCACCTGTGAATCCCTTCCGAGTTTAAACAGTGGGGCTGTGGGAAGGGCCCATCTCACATATGCACAGAACTCTTGGCTATGGGATTCACATTGCTTGTTTTTTAGAAACCAATGTGTCTTTTAGAGGTACAAAAATCTGCCTGTTTCTCAAATTTTCCATAAGGACATGTCTTACTTCTTTAGTTAGGAAAGACATTTCTCAATCAGAAAAAAAAATAAAAAAAAAAAATTCACTTCTCACTTCCACTTTACGTGTGAAATTTTTCTTAGATAGAGATGGATTTTTTTTTTAACAGGGCTACTGCAAGAAGGTGAAAAAATATATTAAAGACTAGAAGGTAATAAGCAAAACTGAGAATAGTACCAATGTAATGAGATCACTGGAACCCACCCAGGCCTCAGTAATTTTAAGTAGCTCCCCATGCAATTCTAATGGACAACGATAGCTGGGAGCTCTGGGCAAGAATGATGTGGCTAGGCCCTTCTTTCCATCCAAACTTTAAAAAACATTACCACTATATAATTTTTTTTAACCAAAAAAAAATGCTTAAAAGACAGGTCAATAATCTGCTTAAATGCTTAAAAAACCTCTGGTGGGGGTGAGAGGCGGCCGGGGTTAGGACTGGCTGGAAAGCAGGCTACTCCTGTTTTACTACGTCATAACTGCTTTTATCCCGGTCTCACACAGGACACCTGCACGGCCAGAACACAGTGAATCGTGATCCTTTGGTAACTAGTAGGTTGGGAGCCTTTTTCCTGTTAGTCAAAATTAGGCCCTATCTGGGGAAACACGAATAACACCCAGTTCACACTTAGGATTCAGTTCCCACTCAGCCCTTGAAAATCTGTCACTGGGCTTAGAGACTCTGAGCCTTATAAGCAGGTAAAGTACTAGTGGTTTCACTCGGGAAGCCTCTCTACGTTCACAATGAGGATCTGGGAAGACATCTTTAAATACAACAGAAGAGGGGTAAGAGGTGAAACTGTGCAGCCAGACTACCTGGGTTCAGCACCTGGCTCTTCTTGTCGGTGGTTCTGTGACCTTGAACCAGTTACTTAACCTGTGAGGCTCATGTCCCCAGGTGTTGCTGTGAGGATTTAATGGATTAATACACAGAAAGCACTCAGTACAGCACTTGACAAACAGCAGTTCTACAGTAACTATTCTATGAAGAACAGTAAGTTTTAGTGTCTCACTTCAAATGCTACAAACTACTAATGTTGTGCCATCACGTGATGAGCTCTGTGAAGGAGGAGCTCAATACAATGGGATACAACAGCAAAACCAGGCCTGTGTGTTCCCGTTTCACCGAAACAAGCCCAGCGACTCGACCCCAGCCCGCATTGCAGCCCTTTCTCCGTTACCCAGACCTGGGCACACAGCCCGGCCTGTAATTGTTGTTTACTGCGTTACCAGCCATCTCTCCTCTAGAAGACAAGCCCCTTGAGAACAGGCACCCTGTGAGCGCTGAGAACAGTGCCTGGCTCATGGCAGGTGCTCAATTAATAACTGAATGAGTGACCCAAGGACAGACAGAGCAGCCCTAACAAGCTCAGAAAATCACCAGGACAGATCCACCAAGGGGCCGATAGGGAGGGAGGTGTGATTAGTGACCAGAAGTTTTCTCAAGGTTCTTTCTAATTCTGGGATTATTATAGGATTCTACTCGAATTAATAGAGTTTCCTTTATGTTCTTATCACCACAGTGTAGGGGGAAAAAAAGAAAAGCCCCTGCATCTCTGGTTTTAAACCTTGAAATTCCACTTGACAACCACTCAGTTCAAGAGGAAACGCCTTCCAAGGACATTGTTTCCACCCGAGTGGGCCCCAGGGCATCAGTGCCCGATGGGCCTTCTGTCCAAAGGCACACAGAGCCTCACACAGCAGGCTAACTAGAGCCCGGCCTGGCTCGCTTCTTACGGCTCAGAGCTGGGTAGAGCGCCCTTCACAGAGGGAAGAAGAGCCCAACACCCCTTCGACCTTTAGTCGAGGTCTAGGAGGCTGTTTGGGACCCCTTCCGACCCCATCCCCAGTGAACTCACTGACTTTCCAGGCACCAGGTCTTAGAAGGGAGTCGGGAACTCCCACCCAGGACCAGGCTGGACGCATCTTACAAGATTCTGAAATCTCTGCTTCTTCTCTATGCCTGGTAACTGTTCTTTCCCATCTACTCCACCTGTATCTCTAGAGGCTGCAACATGGAGGGAGTCAGATAGAGCAATTTCGAGGCTCGGTGGAGAGGAACACCTCAAAGGAACCACCAAAAGCTGGGCCCTGCCATAGCGGGGGACCAGTCCAGGCCCAAGGGGCAGCTGGCCGCCTCCCACAGACCCCCCAGGAGCCCGGCAGCCAGGGTAGAGTGAGCACCTAACAGGACACACACCCAACCTGCCCTAACGGTGCTTTAAACAGACACAATCTTTTCGTGCTGCCCTGGGACCTTTCGTCCCCTCCTCAGAACCAGGACCCACTCAGCAGCCATGCGCAGGGAGCATGAGGTCAGCCTTCAGGACAGGTCATTTTGCCTTTGTGGCACTGCGGTCTCCCATTTGCAGGAGTCCCACACTCCCTGCTGTCTTGCAGCGCACAGCACACAGCGCCATTTAATAAACTCTTGCACTCGGAAGAAACTGTAAGGCTCTGGTCTCAGAAATCCTCCCTTCGGGTAAAACGGAAAAGAAACCCATCTCTTCCCAGCTCACAGATTGGAGAAGACCTGGGGCCCTTGTCTAATAAAAGACAATCCAGATTTCCTATTAGCTCATTTCTTATTCCCACACCACACCGCTGGAGGGGCCATTGCTATGATGCCCCAAAAGACAAAAGGGCGAAACCGTGTCTGTGACCAGCTGGGTTATGTGCACGGGGGGGGGGGGGGGGGGGGGGAGTGGGGTTTTGGCTCAAACGCTAACGTCACTGGGCAATCCAGATTTGCTGTCACCACCATCCAGCTCCATAAACCAAGGGAAGCTTCAGTGCCACGCCTGCCCTCCTAGTCTGATCAGGCCTAGTGCCAAGGGTCATGCTGTTTCCTAGGAGCTGCCCGAGTTACAGACCAGAGGCCTCAGGAAACAGCAGGCGGGAGAAAAATCTGAGATAAGCAGGAGGTTCAATCAGACAATAAAGGGAGAGGTCGTGGGGTGGCCAACAGAGCTGTGGGGACAAGTGTTCTTACCTGCAAGCTTCAGAGGCCAGTCCACCACCGAGACCCAAACTACATTCCGAGTCAGACCCGCTTTCGGTGTGTTTTCCAAAGCCGTTGGTCACACCTGCCAAGGACACGCAGAGTGAGCCTGAGCGCATAAACCCCGACATTCCCCGCACTCACGCTGCAGTGCGGGAGCCGCTAGGGAGGGCGCAGTGAGGATGCGTGGAAAGAATGGCTGTGCCTTCCCCTGTGGAAAATGGGTCTCAGGCAGTAGGATCTAATAAAGGTTTGGGGGAAATGGTGGTGGTGACAGGGAGCAATGAGTAGACGCTGCATTTTCCTTCCCATATTCTGGTTTTACTTTAAGGAAAACACAGCACACAGCTCACTCAAGTTATTGTCATTTGGCTACAAAGGGAAATACCAAGACTTCCCTGCTCGGCTGGCTCACAAGTCCTAGATGTGCTTCTCATTTCAAGCCTCAATTATCAGGGAGTCTCCTCTGCCTCTTGGGGAGCCCACCCGCCTGGCCTCTTCAGATAAACACTCGCATACCCTACCCATCACACAGCTGGCAGCAGCGAGCTTCATGCTTTTGGGATGGTGTCAGGGGAGGCTGGGGCAGGATAAGGGCTGGCAGCCACACCCAGAGATATGTAGCCGGGCTCGTCAGACAAGCATGGTGGCGCTTTTCAGAACCAAAGCAGACCAGACCCGCCTGGGCCAGCGAGTAAGAATTCCCCAGGTTCTAGACTGGGTTCTGAAATGCAGGCCCTTTCCTCTTTAAGCCTTGGCCTCCCCTTCTGTGAAGTGAACGTAATACCTTCTTACTTACAGAGGATGCTATTAAGTATGAATGAGAGAAGGTTTGTTTACAGCGGGGAGCCGTTTGGAGGCAGACGAAGATGAGCTGGTAGTCCCAAGGACGGACTCCCATCTACTGTGCAGGCTGGCGCTCTCCTCTCTATCCGCCCAATTCTTAACCACAGGCCAGGGTCCTGCGGTCTGGGAGCTGAGTGAAGACCGCTTGGTCAAGACACTCTGGCCAGAAAACTGGGAGGTGAGTCACACCGTCGGAGCAGGTGTCTGAGCCAAGATACGTGGACTCTGACCTGGCTCCGCCTCTAACATCGTGACCTCAATTTAATCTCCAAAGCCAGCTGTGCCTGAGGGGCCTCATCTGTAAGGGTCACCGCCTGTCTTTGTGGGACTCAGAAAGGCTGTGCAGAAGCCTTCCTGAGCGCCAAGCAGCTGGGCTGCGGGGCAGGACCAGGTGCCAGCAGTGTCCCTAAGCAGTGTGCCCTCTCAGGTTCGAGGAGCCTGATGTCCAGACCTGTCACCCAATAGCAGGACCGTGCCCTGTTAGTGCCGTGTCCTCGGTGCTGTCTCGCTGTGCCTGATACAGCTGAGAGGATGACGATCACCGCTCCCACCTGCCGCTACGTGCCAGGGCCTTATACAGACTAGTTCCAGTCCTCAGAGCCCTGCCAAGCAGGCACCGTCAGCCCCACATTACAAAGAAGAAAATGGACTGGATACATAGCTGGTAAAAAGACGGGATCTGAACTCAGGTCTAAGTCCAGGCCTCAAGCTCCTGACTCTCTACACCAACCTACCGCCCTAACACAGGGAAGCCTGGCCCAGACGGGAAGGGAGGGTATTGCTAGAAACAGTGTGAGGAAGGTGAGAGAAATGCAAGTGCTGGCCACACAGCCCACAGCCACCGCACAGGGACAGGAGCAGCCAGTCCCGCGCAGGCCCCTCCCCCCCAAGCGAGCTGGCCTTCCGTGTCCCACCACGATGCAGCCACTGTCTGGCAACGGAGGGTCTGCACATCCAGGCCCCCCGGCCCCCCGAGCCTTGGCTCCTGACACTCGGGGAGCCCCTCTCCACACTGTCCCTCCCAGGGACTCTGTCCTCGTTTCCACAAACCCAGACCTGAGCCCTTGTCCCGTCTACTCCTTTCCATTCGGCCTCGGCCCTCAGACCAGCTTAGGCGTCACCTTCCCAGGAAGCCCTCCCAACACGCCCAGCAGCTGTCGGCTGGCATATAACCGTGTACCGCCCAGCACTGTGACATCTCTGCGGCTCAGGAGACCAGCTAGTCTCCTCATGACACTGAACTCTTCCGGAGCTGAACTGGCTCTGATTTACTCCCCTCCAGTGAGCAGTTGGTGCTGGACATGTACGTGGTAAGGATTCTTTAGAGAGCGAGCCCCCATTACCTGCTTCTGGGACTCCATCTCCTACCGGCCCCTGGCTCGCTCTGCTGCGTCCCCTGCTGTTGCTCAGACACGCAGGCGTGTTCCCAGGGCCTGCGCACTTGCTAGTCTACCTTTGTGGAATGTTCCTCCCCCAGATACCCCAATACCTCACCTCCAGATACCCCAATACCTCACACCTTCAACTCCTTTAGATCTTTACTCACATGTCATCTCAGAGGCCTCCACGGGCCACCCTCTCTAAGAGCACCCCAGTACCCCTATCCCCCTTCCCTGCTGGATTTTTCTGCATCACTTCTAATACAAGATACAATTCACTCATTTGTCTTTAGTCTATCTCCCCTCCAAAGGAGACTATGTTTCCCCCCGTACCTAGAATAATGCCTGATATAAATACCTGATGAATAGACGAACCAAAATGAAGACAGGACCCATTTTACCACATACAGCTTGGAATCTCCCTCAAGGCCAAAGAGAGCCCCGGACACAAACTAGCCCTGTCAATATACTTGCTCAAGGCCGATTTCCCCAGGCCACGACTCATGTGCCAGGCCCAGCTGCGAGCTACGGAGCCCTCAACGCTACAACTGGCATCTGCAGGGGCCATTTGGGAGGTGGGTGCTGGCTGGCCAGGCAAAGCAGGAAAGCAGATACGAAGTCGCGAGACAAGTCACAGGCGGGGTCACCTGTCTCTTCCTCCTGCTGGGGGGACCTCTCCCCTTCACTCTCACTACAGCTCCTGCTCCTCGGCCGCTTCCGGGAGTGTTGCTCCTCGTCGATGCTGGCGGGAGAGGCGGGAGAGCCCACGGCGCCATGGTCGGCGCCATTCTCCAGGGCCCCTTCTGGGCTCCTCGGCAGCTGAACCCCATTCTTGGCCTTCTTGAAGAGGACGGAGGTGCGGCGGCCCACGCCGCTGAGGGAGGCGCCAGCCGGCGTGTCAGGGGCCACCAGGGGCAGTCTGTGGACGCCATTGTCACTGAGCAGGCACTGCAAGGGCTCGCTCCCTAGCTGTAGAGGGGATTTTTCTAAGAGCTCATCTTCTTCTACCTTTCTGGGCTTTAGGAATCGGCCTGGAGGTTTGCTATCATTGATGGGTTTCAGGGTGGGGGGATCCGGAGGGGATTCTTGCTCAGACAAGGAAGGCGCAGGCCCAGTGGGCTCCAGGGTTGGTGGCGGAGGCAGTTTGGAGTCGTCTGTTACAGAAAAAGAGAACCTGCTTGAACATTTTAGAAAAAGTCTGGCCCTACAAGCCAGAAAAGGACACTATTACCAAGAACAAAAGCACGGGCTTTTAGGAGGCTTGAAAAGTACCCCAGGTTTCGGGTCTGAGGTAAAGAGAATGTAGGACTAAGTTTTATCGAGACTAGCTGTTCTCGACTGCGGCTTTGAATTAGGATCACCTAGGAAGTTTCTTGAAAATTTCAGTGCCAAAGTCCCATCCCAGACCAAGTGCAACCAAACCTACAAAGATGGGGTATTTTTTTTTAAGCTTACCAGGTGAGTCTGGTAACGTGAGGATTCCAGACCACTGCTCTACACACACGAAAGCTGAAAGTCCCGGTTAATCAATTAGGTAAGTCTCAGCTCATAGATTCGGGGTCTACAACTCTCATTAGACTCAAGTGTTTTCCGAGCTTTTGATGCATTATGCTTTGTTTCATATCACCCAAGTGAAGCAAGTAGGACAAGCAGAAGAAACGTTCAGATACGGAAAAAACGAGACCAAGTAAGTTAAAATCGGTGGTTCCCAAACATGTCTGTTCACCTACCACCCTGACATTTATAAAACTTGAGCCTTCCAAGCCACATCCCAGACTTCCCTAATCTGAATCTCTGGGAGGAAAGCCCTGGGAATTTTGTTGGGAAACCCTGTAGGAGAAGCTGTTGCAGTCAGGCCACGGGGCGTGACTGCTCCCACAGCCCTGGAGTGGGGACATTAGTGGCATGCTGCCTGCCACATGGGGAGTCGGAAAGAATCACAACGGACACGAAGCCCTCTAATGCCACTTGTGACCTCTCAGCCATGTCCCCATCCCCTGCCAACCTAAAATAAAATGGGCCATTTCTTGCAATTTGGCCCCCTATCCTCTGGAGATAACTCCCAACCTTTTGAACTGTGGGCTGACATGCCCTCCCGAGCCATTCGCTCAGATCCAAGGACGGGTAGGAGGGAGACAATTGTGTCCCCAATGAAGCGAGGAGAATGGGAAGCAGCTCAGCTTTAAGGTCCCAGCTGTCCTCTGCAGTCTGGCCTTTCTGCTTGGGATGGGCCCGTGGGCTCGGCCAGCCGGGGTCAAAGCCATGAGGTAGCTTGAGAGCTCAGACCATCTTTAGGGTCTTCTTTTCTATGCCCCACGCCACAACCTGAGCTGCTTTGAGAGCCTCTCTACAGGATGGTATAAGGTGAGCTGAGCTTTAACTGGTATGTGCAATATGACCATGTCAGAACTACTTTACTGCTTAGTAAACAGCCGCTGGGCCCCAGCGTCTTAAACTCTATTGACCACTCTACTGCTGTGGTCAATAGCGATTCTAACTGACAAATTCTGGTCTCTCCTGTTAAATGCTGTCACTGTCATCCCTGGGTGCACATGACGTGCGACCCCTCCCAGGGCTTCTGCTTGCCCACAAAGGTCAGACCTAAACTCAGGCAACGATGCTTCTATGGGGTTTCAGCTGAAGCCTTCCTCCCTTACCCTGCTCCCCAGCACCCTGCCTGCTCGTGACGGTCTCTCACCTCTGTCCCCATCATCTTCTGGCTCCTCCTGCGGGGCCTGTTCCAGCACAGCAGCATCCCCCTGGGGCCCTGCTGGCAGCTCCCCATTGGACACAGTCTTGTTCAGTGAGGGTGGCGGTGGCGGCTGTGCCAGCTTCTGCCGAAGAGCATTGATCTCCCGGCGCAGCAGGCGGACACGGCGGGTCCGGGCCCCACTGGACCGCATGGCACTCACCAGGTCCAGCTTCTCCAGCAGCTCCTTCAGCTGCACCTCCGGGGACAAATGGGCCCGGTTCTCTGGTATGAGGATGTTGTCCACTGCCAGGGAGAAGGGAGGACAGAAGGGGCTGAAGGACCTGCCCAGCCCCAGGCAAGGGGAATGGGCTGACTCCTTCGGGTGCCAAATGGTCTCCTGGAATGCCTGGGCCAGTGGCTTCCAGCAGCGTTACTGCGGGTCTGCACCGTGGCACCATGGCTGCCCGGAGGGCGGCCACAGGGACAAGGTCAGAATCTGGGAAACATCTGCAGGAAGCAGTTCGCAGTGACGATTATGGGCTCCATTGAGCAGGCACGAGGCAGCTTGGCAACCCCCCAGCCCGAGGGACTACGGCTGTCGGCATCGAGAAGCAGAGAGCAGGGGCAGGCACAGCACGGGGCTCAGAGGCAATTCCGTGTTCTGGGCCTCTCCCTGCACTCTTCTGAAGGAGCCCAACATACACCAGCTCTAATGCCACACGGAGGGGTCTGGGCGAGGAAGACCCCGGGGAGGCCTCAGCTTTTCAGACAGCTGGAAGTGCTACCATTCAAGAAGCACTCAGGGAACGAGTTCAACTTTAATCCTTGAAACTATTGCAGCCACAAGCAGGTGTATTCCAGCCTGGGCCTCCCCCCAGCTTTGCCCCAAAGCCCACCCCGATCCCTGGCCCTGGGCTCTGTCCCTGGGTCTCCTCCTGGCCCTTGCCCTCCCCACCCGTCCAGGCTTCTCACCGTCTTCCCAGGAGAAGCGGTAAAAGTCCTCCAATTTGGGTGACTCGGGCAGGTGGGTGCCCCTGTCGGGGTCATAGCCGATGTTCTCTGCCTGCCGCCGGGCGTGCCGCAGGATGGCCCCTCCCAGGTCCCGCAGGCGGACAGCTGCTCGGTGGAAAATTGTGTCTTTAGCATTATACTTCATGCAGTTGGTAACTATAAGGTTAAAGTCCTCCTCAAATTCCTCCAAGGTGAAGTACAGATGGGACTCCAGCTTCCGCCTCATGGTAGAAAAATCCATTGGCTTGGATATGAATTCCAGGTAATCTGGAACCTAAACATATAAAACCTGTACAATTACAACAACCATTTACTAGCCAAAAAGGCGCACCCTTCACCGGCACTGCTGCCTCCCCGTTTCCTGGTGTGGCTCACCCGAGCCCAGGGCCCCAGCCCACCCTGAACCACTGCTCCCTACCCAAGGGAAGGTCTGTCAGCCCTGAGGACACCCCAGGGTTTATGCACCCCAGGCCCCAAGCCCCTCCTGGCCTTCTCAAACCGTTGCCAGGTCAAGACGAGCTCACTGCTCAGGAAGGTTGGGGTGGGTACTTGCCTCACTCAGGTTGACAGGCTCAGCAAAGATGTGTGCGGGGTCCTTCTCCTGCAGCAAGTCCAGGGTTGTCCTCAGCAGAACGTTAAACGGCATCAGCTCCAGCTCCATGGCAGCCTGCTGCACCTTGACCTGTGGGGAGGTGGGGAGAGATCAGGACACCCCCACCCCGCCCCTGCAAAGCGCCACGGGACTTTTGCTTGATAACTTGTCTTTCACCGATCGTGTCTAACAAATTTTCACAGGATATTAACCTGATCAGTTTATGAGGTGCTGTCACCCGACCCACAGCCTCGAAATAATGACACCGACAGCTACGACGACGTGGATGTTTCCTGTGTGTCAAGCAACATACCAAAACTACGAGGAGTAATAACTATACAGCTGACCCTTGAACAACACAGCTTTTAACTGAGCAGGTCCGATGATCCGCAGACTTTTTTTCAATAAATACTGTAAATGTATTTTCACTTATGATTTTCTTAAGAACATTTTCTTTTCTCTAGTTTACTTTATTACGAGAATAGAGTATGTAATACACGTAATATACAAAAATGTATGTTAATTGACTATGTATGTTATCTGTAAGGCTTCCGGACAACAGTGAGCTATTAGCAGTTAAGTTTTCAGGGAGTCAAGTGTCACAGGTGGATTTTAAACCACACAGGGGGACAGTGTCCCTAATACCCACATTGTTCAAGGGTCAAACATAGTAATAGTTAACACTTCTATAGTCCTCACTATGTGCCAAGTAACATTCTAAGCATTTTACGTAAATAAGTGAGTACATGAGGCAGGTGCAGGTGAGACAGTTTACAAAGAGGAAACTGAAACACAGAGAAACTAAGGAACTGACTGTCCAAGGTCACACAGCTAACGAAGGGGACAGTCTGGCTCCACCATGTGTGCTGTTGACAGCTGTGCCACACACACTGCGTCTCTGCTTACATTACCTCAGTTCATCCTGAAGGAGAAACTTACTATCCCCATCTCACAAATATGGAATCTGAGGTTTGGGAAGAGTAAGAGGAGTTGTTACTAACCCAACATCCCCTGGCTGGAAAAGAACAGAGACAAGATCTGAACCCGGGGCTCAGACCAAGGAGCACACTGATGATGTAAAATGTTCCTGCGGCCAGAAGTCCCACCTCGTGTGCTGAGATACTGATCCCACCGGCCCTTGGGGTGTCTGGGTTAGCCTGGGGTGACCAGACCTCCGGGCTCACCCCCTCAGGCAGCGAGCAGCCACACATATTTATAGTAGTATGCTGTGCAAATGTTATATTGTGTGTGCCCTCCTGAACAGATTGGGAAGCCATGATTAGATTATGAAAAGTTCCTGCCTCTTGGCTACAACAAATCGGGCCTACCTCCTTCCTTTTCCCTTTCATTTTTGTGAAACAGAGGCTGGAAGGAAAGCTCAGCTGTGGAACCAGGCCTGGATGGCAGACAGTTTGAATCCATGGAGAAGGTCCTAAGATGTTCTCCACCGCCACCCATGCTAAGTATGACAAGAGCTGCCCAATCTCAGAGGTGGAAACTCAGGCTACAGGCCTACAAGAGAAGGGCGCATGCTGGGGCTAAGCAGTGACGTGGGAGTTCATGGGAGTTCAGAGAAAGAGAGAAACGACCATCTTTAACCCAGGCCTCTGTAGCGTCCGAGTGACAGCTGCTCTTCCTGGACCAGAGAGAACAGTGTTGGCTCATCATCCAGTCAATTAATATTTGCTCTCTGCCATGTATACAGCGGTGCAGGGAAGCAAAGAGTTACCCATAACGATGAGGATGACAGCAACTGATGCTATAAACCCTCCTGTGTGCCAGGCACTGTCCTATGCTCTTTATAGATACAAGTCACCTAAACCCACAACCTTAGGAGAGGTTCTATTATTACTCCC
The DNA here is from genome assembly GCF_057876585.1 of Rhinolophus sinicus. NCBI lineage: Eukaryota > Metazoa > Chordata > Mammalia > Chiroptera > Rhinolophidae > Rhinolophus > Rhinolophus sinicus. The sequence continues at coordinate 103,216,955 of NC_142502.1, forward strand.
ATTTTACAGTCGAGGAAACTGAGGTATAAGGAGATTAGGCAACTTACTCAATGTCACACAAGTAGTAAGTGGCAGATCCAGGATTTGAACCCAGGCAGTTTGGTGCCACAGTTCATATGCTATACTACCTATCTCAACACTCCCCACGCTCAGAGGCTTAGAATCTCCTTGAATAGAGGTTGGGAAATTTAAATGATTCAGGACCATAGGTGTTTAAGGGCCTAGTAAGAAACCTTAGAAGCTCCCAGGCCAGAGGTGATGCCTCCCTGCCCCCCCCCCCCCCCGAATGGCCTGAGCAGCTTTCTGAAACACTCAAGGTCAGCCCCTCCGCCCCGAGAGTCTCTGAGTCATCCTCTCCAGGGTTGAGCTCAGGCGGATGATATGAAGCTTACGCTTGAGGCCACCAGAAGCCGCACTCCCAGTGAAAAGCCATCAGCAGCCCCACACCCAACACAGAGCAGGCGGGCGTGGGGCCCATCGGGCTGGGCAGGAAGGGGCGACAGCTGCCGCCGGGCAGAGGCTCCAGGTCTCCTGATAACACACTGATGGTGGAAGAAAAAGTTCTTGAACAAGAGCCCTGGGGCTCGGAGCGCCTCACCTGCTCCCGCTTGAGTTTCTCTCTTTTCCGAATCAGCTCAATCAGCAGCCGCGCGCGCTCCAGGTCGTGCCGCAGCTTCTGCCAGTACTTCAGCTCCTCCTTCACTGCACTCGTCTTCTCATCCTGCTCTCGCTGCAGGAGGGAAGGGAAAGGAAGGACGGAGGAGCTAGGGGCCACCTTCCCACCCAAAGCCTTCTCCCTGTTCGGGCCTCACGGGACCTCACAGCAGGTAAGCGCCCCAACCCCTTCCTTGACCAGTCCCTGAGAGCCCTCCACCCCCTCTTCACCCCATTCCTGCCTCCTGTGCTTCCCCGACCTTGTAACAATGTTTCTTCACCGCAGCACAAGCACCATGGCTGAGGTGAGATCTGGACAGCTTCCCCCCACCCTTGGGGACACCGGAGAGCAGCTGCGCCCCTCAGGGCTGCAAAGACTTTCAGAAAGAAACTAACAGACACCTCAGGGTGGAAAGCATTTCACCCTAGAGTTTCAATTTTAGAAAACAAGGTGTGCTTACCACAAGTTTGTACTAACTGACTTGAATGTACTTTAAAACACAACCACCACCACCACCACCACCACCAAAAACATGATTCCAGCCCTAGCAGCGGTCACAGTGCGGCTGGGGAAGGAAGAGGCTCAGGGTCTGACGCACAGGGCACACCGGCAGTAGCACCAAGACAACAAAAACTGATCAGTAAACTGAACAATGCTGAGAGGATATAAAACAGAGAAGATCAGAGTGGGTGGGGGAAGGGCAGGGAGGGCTTCCAGAGGGAGGCAGTCTTACTAGGTTTTCACACGTAGTGATGGACCTGGATGAATAAAGAGCAAGGAAGGCCTCCTTTGGAACCAAAGGGACCACAGATACAGACGTGCACTTCCGGACTTCAGTTACCAAAGGCAAAAGGGAAATCGGGGGTACTTAGCCATGTGGAGGCCTGCTTCCTGTCTCGAGAGGCCGAGTGGGAATATTTAAAGGTAGAAATCACGGAGCAGGTGAAGAGGGAGCGGGAACTAAAGATGTTTAGCAAGTCTCTCAGGAACCTTCTCAGCAACCACTGAACATGGAGCATCTCCAGCTGCTAGTGGCTACAGGCCACCACGACGGGGCAGGCTGTGCGCTACCACTTAGATGGTACATTTTCTGTGAAACGTTGGTTGGCAGAGGACAGTGTAGTGTTTTGAGGAAAGTGCACGTTTTCCTGATTCATACATACAATGTGGCTGCCTGGCTCTCTCTCAGCCCACTTCTTCCTTCCTGCCACATGTAAAGGGTTTCCCCGCCATGGACAGAAAGTGGGGTTTGCTCTCCACTCTCCCCTAGAATGTGCTCCAAAGTCAAGCCTCTCCCACCCAGGTGCTGCCGTCTGACGTGAAGAGCTCTGTGGGGCGGGAGGTTGTTCCGCGGGTAAACGACCTATAGGCAAAAGCTCCAGCGGGTTTGGGAGGCTGAGGACACCACTACTCCACCTCCGTCACCCCACCACTTTCACATCACTGTTTCACCCACCTGCTCGGCGTTTCTTTGGGACTGCAGGTGGGAGTGTAGGCGCCGGATGAGGGGGACACCATTCCGTGCCTGCCGTTTCAACAGCCAGTAGTTGTGGAGCCGCTGCATGAACTGGTTTTTCCTCTGAAAGGAGAGACCACTACAGATCTTGTTCAACCTTGAGTAGAGGCACAGGGAGTGAAAGACAGGGTCAGTGGGCAGCCAGATGACGGCCTCCTCGCCAGACCCGGGTTCATTTCTGAACCTTATAGAGGAAGACAGAATCAAGTGGCCAAACGCCTCACCTCAGGGAAGGCTTGAGAAGGACAGCAAAGGTAAGCAGCTCAGATTCAGCGTATTACACTGGACCTCCCCGCTCCTGCTTTGCAATCCTCCAAAAGAACCCTCTCCCAGAAACCCGTTTCCTGCGGTCCTGGGCTCCTGAGAAACAGGCCTGTGTCCCAACACCCCCCGTCTCCTCTCGATAAAGGCAGCGAAAGAGAACAGGGACTTGAGTAAGCTTTGGACAATGTGGTCACTATTTCCTGTGGCTGAAGGTCCCACCAGACCAGGGAGTAGTAGTCCATGGCCAAGCTGGAAGGAAAACTAGTAGGAGTACAGCAGGCTACGCCTTTCCGAGCCAAAAGCAACCCCTTGGAGTTGTCTGACCTCTGGGCTTTCATGGAAAACCTCAGCAGCCTAAAATTGTTTCCTTTTGAATCAATTTTTTTTTTTTAAATGGATCTCAAGGTATAAGAGGATGGAGAATCTGAAAACTTAGCTGGCTGAACTCCCCTAAAAGAGAAGTTTAAGGCCAGGATTTAAGCCCGTAACGTGTGGGGGGAAGAGAAGGGGGAAGGCAGGGAACTGAGAGCCCGCAATCTCTATCCTAATACTGAAAGGTGGCTGACATCATGCCCATGTTACGAAAGATGGAAAGGCAGCTTAGGAACAGAGGCTGAATAAAGCGTCCGAGTCACTAAGGCAGCTAATAAGCTGGGGGGGCTGCGTGGGCTTTGCCTCCACGATCTCACTGCTGCACCTTGCTGTGCTCCATGCTGGGCATCTACCGGGTAAGCAAGGCCTCAGTGCTCCTGCGGTGCTGCCACCGCTTCTCTCTTCACCTCACTGCACTGAAAGATAAGCGTGGCTCAACAAGAAGGTAGAACCTAAGGAGGGGGGCAGCTTGGACTGGACATTGCTCACCTGGGCCTGCGCCTTTCCACGGTCAGACATTCCTGCTCCAAAGCCAAGCTTACAAAACCAAGGCCTGGCCTTTCCCCAAAGGACAGATCCCCCACCAATGCCCATGTGCCCATGCCAAGCACACCTGCCCAGATGCAGGCAGCCCCCCGCCCGCCCTACAACCTCTTGGCCATGGAGGGTCCCAAGAGCATTTGTGCAGGTAGGAGAAAGAATAATAATAAAAAAATAGCAGCAGCAGCAGCCACTATTTATTGAGCTCTTACTATTTGCCAGGCACTGTGCTAAGTGCTTCACTTGTATTATCTCACTTATTTCTCACAACAACCCTGTGAGGTAGGTTCATTTACAGATAAATACACTAAGGCTTAAAGAAGTTACATAACTTGCCAACAGTCACACAGGTAGTTAGTGATAGAAGCAGGATTCAAATGCAGGTCTGTCTGGTTCTTAGCCAGCATGCTGTGCTGTCCCCTTGCAAGAGATATCGACGAGAGCAAACTGACAAAGTCAAGCTCAGGACACAACCGCCCTCCAGATGGGGACTAAGCACGCACCCACTCACCTCAGGGAAGAGGGTCGTCTAGGACAGCTCCGTGCCTAGAAGATACATTTCCAATCGACTGAATTCTAACTCAAGCCATGGTTTGCAACAAGAACCTCTCCCTCCTGACCTTGTCTGCTCGTGTCTTCCCAGACTGACAAGTCTGGTTGCCTGTTCCCTTCATAGAATTCACTCCCAACTACCCTTCAGGACTCCTTTCTCCCTATCCTTCTCATCCAGAGAGATAGACAGCAGGTACAGAACCAAGGGGAGTCATGAACCTCAGCTTGTGGTTGAGGCTGCTGCTTTTCACCTGGTTGCAGCCCTTAGAACAGGACTTGGCATATAGTAAGTGCTCAATAAATATTTCATTGAATGAATAAAGGAGTGAACAACTTTACCTCCTGTGGCCGCGGTTTCTTCATCTGGGGGTGTGGGAGAAGGTGCAAGGACTACATTAGATGAATAATCTCCAAGATTCCTTCCTGCTCTAACACTGTATACTTATTAATGCACATCACCCTTGAGATGAGCCTCTGCTGGAAAATTTTCCATCTCTTGCTTCTCTGCCAACCTGCCATCCCTCCAACAGCTCCAGCTACCTACCTCGCCGACGGTTTAACAGGTACACTGGTCTCTCTACACTCAGTAGGGGTCAAGGAGGCTTAGTTACACAGCTGAACTGAGTGATCCTCTTTCCCCTAAATCTACAAGCTTTTCAAGAGGAGAAATAGCATGGCCTCCCCACACCACCACCCCCTCACACAATGTCCCCAGGATTCCCAGGACCAAGCTTTCTGGACAGCAGAAACCCATATGGACCCCTTAAAATAGCTGTTCGCATTTGGAAGTAATTTTATCACTGTAGAGATTTTGGAAACAAATGTGGGGAGTACTAGAGGTTGTCACAAAGACCAGGCAATGAGGGAGGGGATGCAACTGGCACTTACAAAGAGTAGAGATGCTAAACATCTAGAATGCATGGGACAGTCCTAACAATGATGAATCACCTGTCCAAAATGCCACTTGTGCCCCTGTTGAAAAATACTGCCTTAGATATCCTGTCACCTGAGTTCCTAAGCAACTTGAAATGTTTGTCTCACCTTGAACCAAAGGAAATACATTGTTCTGAGGACAAAATCAAAATCACAAACCAGGCCAGGCGAGCCCATGGTCCAAAGGAGAAATTTGAGGGCACAGAAGAGGACAGACATTCACTAACAGGGTTTGGGGAAGGAGGCCTGGCCCAGGGCCAAAACCAGCCCAAGAAGAAACCATGAGTCCCTAGGGAACCCTCCTAGGCAGGCTCACCTGTAAGAGGGTATCTGTGGGACAGTGACCAAGGGGACAGTGGAGGGTGTGTCTCGACCCACTTCTTCCGGCTCCTTCTTGATCTTTTGCTTCAAAGTCATCTTGCTCTTCTTGGGCACTCCCTTGAGGGGGCCACCTACTCCACCTTGGCCTTCATCTTCCTCCTCCTCTTCCACCTCTTCCTTCTCTTCGTCCTCCCCACAGCCTTCCTTCAGCCCTTCCTCCTCCCCCGCCTCACTGAGGCTTCCCGGGGAGTCGCCCTTCCTCCTAGTGGTAGCAGCCCCCGGCGGAGAGTGGGCCTCGCAGAAGGCGGTCTTGCGCACTGTGAAGATGGTGCCATTGAGGCTGGTCTCACGCATGGGTTCGATCTTCATGAAGAGCCCGGCCCGCTGCGCACACGTCACATGGAAGGCGGTGTAGCAGTTTACCTTATGGCACTGGATGGCTGCGCCCAGCCCCTTCTGCTTGCATATATAGCAGGTTAGTTTCCAGCGGGCAGGTGGGATGTTGTCGATGCCCTCGATGGGCTCCAGGAACACGGTGTTGGCGAAGCAGACTTCAGGGATCCAGATGGCACACACCACGTGGGCCCAGTGCCCGTCGCTGGTCTGTTTGAAGGCGCCGCCTTTATTAGGGCAGAGGATGCAATCCACAGGCCGGGAGGGAGACTGCAGGCAGCAGCGGCAGAGCCACTGCCCCTCGGGGATGTACGGGACACCGTAGCATTCCTGGTGTACCGCCAAGTTGCAGATGTCACAGAAGAGAATGACATTGCTATTGTGGCATTCGTCATCCAGGCACACGCAGCAGAAAGCGTCTTCATCAATGAGTGACTGCTGGGCCCCACTGCTGCGGCTCTCCAAGTATGACTCCTTCTCAAGCCGGTCCACCAGCAGCTCAAAGGTGTCTGCTGACACCAAACTGTGTCCATCTAGTCGCCGCTTCTCATTCACCATGTCCAGCCAGGCGAGGTCCTCCTCATCCATGTCATACTCCACCTCTGCATCCAGGTCTTCAGGCGGCTTCTCAATGTAGCGGTAGTAGGCGGCGGGCAGCGGGGGCGCTTCGGGCTGACTGCCCGAGTCCACCACGCGGAAGCTGGGCTGCGGGAGGTGGAAGGAGGTGCCCGATGCATGCTTGGAGCACGACTCCTTCTTCTTGCCCTTGGATGAGGGTTTTTTGGACTTGCCAGGGAACTGAGGCTGCTCACTGTTTTCCTTGTTACTATTGCATTCAGTGATATCCTGCGCGGTCAGCTCATCCTCCGTGATGATCTTGAGTGGGTCATAGATGCTGATACGATGCAGGCGGCCATCAATGTCCACCTCAACAATCCGCTGGGCCTGGGCATAGGTCAGGGTCTCCCGGGTGGGTGAGCACTTGAGACTGTAGGGGGATGGGGAACGCCGGCCCTCGGCATTCTGCCGTGACTTCCGGCGAGGCTTCCTCATGGCACCTGGGAAAAAAGGGGACAAGCCTAAGGAGAGAAAGCCAGGAGACCGTGAGCTCGATGCACTCATTCACCCTTCCATCCGACTGAGCAGCCACCGAGAGGACTGGCTGTTGTTCCCTCTGTCTGAACAGCCTGCCCCTCAGGTGTCCCCATGGCTTGCTTCTTCACCTCATGTCTTTCCACAAACTTCACTTCTCACTGAGACCTTCCCTGACCACTCTATCGAAAATGGCAAATCCCTTTTCCCAGCAATCGTTCATCCTGCTTTATTTTTCACTGCATCACTAAAAATGGTGATGTTTTACTGTGCTATGTAACTTACCTACTTATCATGTATGTTTGCTTCTTTCCACTAGAATGTAAGCTCCATGAGGGGAGGGATTTTTACCTGTCTTGTTCACTGCTATATCCCCAGCACCGGGAATGGTGTCTGGCTCCCAAGTAAGCACTCAATAAGTATTAGTTGAATGAAAGGAGAAATCAAACACACATGATCCCTGCCCTCCAGGAGCTCTGTTTGATTGAAGAGACAGAAAAGTAAACAGATCATTACAATGCAACCTGGGGAGTGATCTAATGTTTCAGTAATGTACATAAGGCTGCGGGATGGCTAACAAAGGAAAAGGACAGGGTGGTTAAGGCTTCAGAAAAGAAAAACAGAACGGCATCCACTTCCAAGCTCTGGACATGAACAGTGGCCCCATCAAAGGATCAAAAATTCACAGGTCCAGCGCCCTCTACGAACCCATCACACCATGATCAGAGACCCTAAGCCCTGATTATACCTGCAGGGAAGGGGTGAAAGCACATGACTTATCTATTTCATGCCGTCTAAGGACTTCAAACTATAGTATTCAGGGTTTTCTCTGCAAAAGGCAGCATTCAGGATGCACTGGCTAGTGTATCTTTAAGCAGAAGCTCTGGAAGTGGCCCCAGTGGCGTGAAGTTCTAAATGACCCATTCGGGACCACCATTAGACCTAAGGCCAAGGTAACTGGGGCAATATCTGAGGTAAACGCTCAATGCACTGTTATCTCAGAAGTCCCTCTCTCCCCAAATACTTAATGTAGTCTACGCTTGTGCAGCAAAGAGAAAGCCCTAATGTTTCCCACATCATTCTCTAGATGGAGGAAACTATAATAAGCTCAAAGGACCTGTGGTAGGCAGTTACTGAGGCCACGACTAAGAGGAAAGAACTTTGGGGATATGGTGCCCTGGAGTACGGACAGAGAAGAGACTTGAAAGGGTATGAATTGGGAAAGGATCTCAAGGAGAAAAAGTCTGTCACCTTGGTTGCAGGATCTATCATCTTTACAAAGCGGAGATGGTGACTTTTACAAACTACAAAGCCCTTTTATGGTTAATATTTCTCACAACTAGTTTGGCAGGCAGAATAGACATTATCATCTCCATTTTATAGACGAAGAAACAAAAGCTCAGAAAGGTACCCGTTAAGTGATAAAGCTACAATTTAAACCCAGGTCTTCTGACCTGCTCAACTCATCTCACTAGGCGGTAAGGCCACCACAGAGATGCCATGGTCTGGTACAAAAAGAGGTTCTGGGGCAATCTACGTTCTAATCTTGGCCCTGAATGACCTGAAGAAAGTCACTTCATCTCCCTGTGCCTCCATACTCCATCAGTAAACTCTACCTCTTACGGTTGCTATTTGTTAGTAAGGCATTAACATCCTTATTTAAAAGTCCTTCCAAACCCCAAGTGTGACTGAGATAAACAGAACACACCATGGCTGAGGAACAGTGTCAGGGAGGCACACACCCATTTGGAGCCAAAGGAAACAGAGTTACCACAGCAATTCAGGTTCCAGAGGCCCTTGGCCACCACATGCCTTACAAAGCCAACTCCGGGGGAAGGGCCGGAGCCAGAAGTCTGCTTCATGGCCCCCACCCCAAGGGCATGGAGACCCTAGGAGAGGTGTGAAAATCCACCTCAATACTAACTTGAAATAGTTTAGAGGCTGTGGCCCCCTCCTTTGTTAAAGCCACTGTATACCCTTCCTCCCTCCCTGCCAGCTCCCCAGCAGCTCAGGTATCTCTCCACCAAGCAGCAAGTATCTAGGGAGACCTCTTCTCTCCTACCCAAACCTCTAGTCTTTGGGGGGCAAACTCTGAGGGGAAAGGGCTGCTGCTGAGGAAAAGGCAATGAGTTTTGCCCACAAGGAGCTTACCGTCTAGTTTTTTGGCGGGAGTTCCTCATCCCACACAACCCTTCCCACATATTCCACACATCCAAATATTTCTACCACCCCCAGAGGTCTTCCAGGCATCCCCTGAGCCCCCACTCTCCCACCCGACCCGGGTCCGTGAAGAATGAGGAGTTTCTGCAATTAAACTGTACCCCCTGCACCCCACACAATATACTCATGAGACAAGGACCCCAGCCAAGGCTCCTGTCCCCTTTATTGGGGCACCTCTTTCAGAAGAATGTTGACCCTTCGGAGGAGAAAGGAGGGAAATAACACCACCTCCACAGAGGGGAGGGGGCGAGCGCGCCAGAGACTGACGCGAAGTCCGACCCTCAGACAGAGAAAGCTAGCGCCAGGGAACGAGCGGGGCAGAGAGGCGAGCGCCCATTGGCCGCCTCACATGCCCGTCAGGAGGAACCGGGGGTGGAAAGGGACGTACAGGGGGTGGAATTCACCTCAGGCCTGACCAATCGGAGAGAGTGGCGGGGGCGGGGCTCGGCGGCTCAGCTTCCAGGGCCGGGGGGAACAAGATGGCGGCTGCGGGAGGGGGTCTTCGCTTTTCAGCTCCCCCCTCACCCGCCTTTTTCTTCCCCGCCGCCGCCCTCGCTCCGGGGGAGTGCTTTCGCACGGCCCCCGCCCCGCTCGGGAAGCCCCCCGTTTCCCTCCCCCACCCGCGCAGTCCCTGATCCCCGTAGGCCCCGCTGCCCCCGCCCCCGCTCTGTCCGGCTCCGCTGCCGCCCCCATTACCTCAGCCGCCGGCCGGGCCCCACCGTTCGGGGCCCCTGGGCGCGGATGGGCTGGCCGTCGAGCAGGTCGACGCGCCCCGGGGAGCGGAGCGCGGCCTCCTCCCGCGCTGGCCTCCGCGGCCACAGCCGTGCCCCCTCCCGGCCCGCGCTGGGGGCCCGGCCGCCGCCACCGCTCCCGGGGGAGGAGGGGGAATGGAGCCGCCGCCGCCGCCGCTGCCGCCACGGAGCCCGGCCGAGGGGAGGGAGGGATCAGCCCCCAGGCAGGATCCGCCCCTCCGGCCTCCCCCCGCCACCTCCACCCCTTCCCTCGCTCCCTCCCTGGGTCCGCGGGCTCTCCCGCTGAACGGGAGCGAGAGCGCGAAAGAGGGGGAAAACGGGAAAAAATCCCCCCGCCCGTGCCCGGCGCGGCGGCGGCGGCGGCCGGGGCGGCGCGGAGAAGAGCGCGGAGCTGCCGCCGCCACGGGGCACCGTCCCCGTCTCGGCCTCACGGTGGCGGTGCGGACGCGGCCGGGGCGCGGAGCAGCGACGGGGTCTGCGCCGGCCGCGGCCCCGACTCACCCCGGCCCAGCCCGCCGCGGGGCGAGCCCCACAAGAGAGCTGGGGACGTTCGGGTCTGGTGGGGAAAGACTGGGGTCCCGAAGTCTTTAGAGCGGTCATCGTCCCCTCCTCCTATGCCGGCGGGGGTGGTGGGTAAGGTTTGGGGCAACAACCCCCTCCCAGAGTTAGAGGGCCCCTCCAAAGGTTAAGCCAGATCGGTCACTGAAGCCAAAACCGATCTCCGATCTGTAGTTTCTTGGGGTGCAGGTGCCTGCACTACTCCCACAAAGTCGTCCTTTCCCCCCCTCCACGCCCCCCTGCTTAGGTCCGGAGGACAAAGGTCTAGCGATGTCCATCCCCTCCCCCAGTGAGGACAGCCCGGAAAGACCTTCCTCTGTTGTGTACAGGTGAGGGGCTTGTTCCCCACGAGACATCCTACCTAAGAAACTGACCTGACCGCATTGTGCCATCCTCTCCCTTCTGTGTTTAAAAAGAGTAAACATAAAAGTTTGACAGTCTACTTAAGGACGTCTGGTAACTCGTTTATCACTGTAGACGTGGGGAAATTCTCCTTAAACTTGATTTGGCTAGGAGTCGGTTAATTGAATGCAATAAGCGGCTTTCTAATGCTTGACAAATGGCAACTTCAGGCTTTCAGATGTAATAGACTGGCTTTGGTTTTGTTTAAGATGAGAAGAGGGTTCCTTTTACCTCTTACCTATAAATTGGAAAGCTTACCTCATATGGCTGAAGTCTTAAGCACCAATATTTAATGATGTTTATAAATGACGTGTGGATACACTACCTTTAAATGTGAAGGTGAATGACATACTTTCAAAGAGTTTCTTCTGCCCACGCTGGTGGTGTAGTGTGGTGAGACTTGCACAATTTCTTGCTTGGTGCTGATAAGTACACACACGGGTTCTAGAGTCAGAGGATGAAGGGTAACGTCTTAGGATCCAAGTCTTCCAAATGTAAAACGGAATGCACCGCTGCTTTTAAAATATAGATGTTCATTATCCTAGGAATTTAAATCGTGTTTTGAATTTGAAACTTTGATAAAAGTAAGGAAGCTAATTTGTATTACAAAGATGTTTTCCCTGATTACACCGTAGCACCTTCTGGCAAAGTGATAGCAAAAATTCTTCTGTTAACCAATTTTTGAAAAGAACAGGGAGTGGCTGGTGGAGCTAAGCAAGGGCAGGGCAATGTTTTGAGAACTGTGAAGATAAAATAGTATGAATTAGTGTCAAGTGTTCTAAGGCTAGGGGGAATAATCATTTGGTGGGAAGGTGTGGAAGATGATTAATTGTGGAAGGGAAACCCCCAGAGGCAAGAGAATATTACTTTTAGTTAAGAAGAAAAAATAAAAATTGAAGACTAATAGAAACAAGAATACCGAATTTCATTTCTTGTTCTTTTAAAATGTGAAATATAACCATTTATACATATGATTAGTAAATTTTTTTTCTTGATAGATGATCTCAAAATTTATTTAGCACAATTCTGTTTTTGTGATTGGGAGCTACCTTTCCCCAGTAAAATTAATGAATAAACACCTTAAGAAAGTACATTTGTTTCCACTTGTAAGTAAAATAATGATTTTAATGCTGTTGAAAATGTATTAAGTTAACCTAATACATATAATTTCTAGATTTTTCTATTCAAAGCTTTCATAGAAAGCTTATTCAACCTAAGTGTTTCTTCCATTTTCAGCTTCCTTAATGGTAACATTATAGAGTTTAATTCACCAGTCCCTGGCCTTTTCATTAAACCATATAGCAATTAAGTTCAATAAACAGAGGCACAGACCTTTGATTCCAAATAGTAGTGTTTTAAAATCCTGTGTTTCTAAGTAGAAACTACCTTAATTGGAGTAGGAGTATGTTTTACCGTTTAGAACTAAAAGTGAAAACATGAATACAAACTGTCCCCCCAATTGTTTTTTTCCAGCATCTCAGGATATTTTTGTCAACACTTTACTATTATTAGTTTACCAAGGCAAGAAATCTCTGAGGAGTCGGATGCACTACCCACTGGATTAATAAAATACACATGATGAGAAGAAAATAGACTGATTATTGTTAAATTATTTTTAGTAGAATATTCCGTCCTTAGACCTAAAATAATTTTGAAACCATAATTGGGAAGAATTTTGGAGGTTGGAATCATTGTGATATTTTTATGCTGTAATGAAAATGGTTTAAGAATATAGAATTTGCTTAGAAAAAAAGAAAAAGTTTACGCTTTATAACAGGCTTTAAATTGAATACCACTTCCTCTACTCAAATTTAATTCCATTCTCTTATTCCTATTACAGACACTTACTGAACACCTACTGTGTGTCCAACACTGTACTAGCTTTGGAAAATAACGACAAAATCTCAATCTAGAAAGAGCGGAGTGATCATATGTAAATATAGAATGTATTTTTCCTTGTCTTGAGTAGTGTGCAATCAAGAAACAAGCCAGAAATAACTAGAAACACATGCAATAGAAATTAGATAAGGCAATGAACAGTGTGCAGCCACCATTATTTAAATGGGGAATGGGAAAATTCTTTTAGCCAGGTTCTAAAATAGTGATGGATTTGAATTTGTGAAGAGTGTGGAATCACATCAGTTTAGTAACAGGGCAGCCCAGGCAAAGGGACAATATGCAAGACACAATAAGGAAATTATCCTAGTTAATAGTATCTGTGGCAGATATTACGAAAGAAAAGGTTGAATTGGGTATGAGGTATGGCAAAGGTAGAGGGCTAATAAAAACGATACCTAACATGTGCAGGGTATTGTGCTTAGTGCTTTACATACTATATTTATCAAAAATCTTTGTTACACTTCAAAAACCCAAACTAGTTTAATTAATAAAGGAAACCTATTGACTTATAAACAGAAAGTGCATCTGGCTTGAGGCACAGTCAAGAGACTCAAATTATGTCATCAGGACATTGTCTCTTGCAATCTCTCAGCCAGCCTCAACTGATACCTGTGGCCAGAAAGACATGCTTCTCTGATGAGTTCTGGTCATTGTCCACTACTAGAACCAGAGCACGTGGGCAAGAGGTGATTCTCCAAAGAGATAGTGAGCCTATGTACAAAAGAAGTCCAGTATGCATGCCATATCTCATTTATCAATTTATTAACTGTGAAATTATTATTATGATCCTCTTATGTAGAAGATAAACTAGAGCAGGAACAGTATTAGGTAAACCAGGAAGATTTACTATAGGTGATTAGGTATTATGAAAATAAAAGGGCATTAACCAGAATGGTGAAAGATGGTAGAGAAAGAGGAAGGGAAAGGAAGGGTCAAATCAGATATCAGAAGCAACAGTTTGATGACTGATTGGACATGGGAACAAAGGAATTTGAACTTGAACGAATGCAAGTTCAAACTTGGGAGCTTTTTATAATGCTGGTGCAATCGTTGCAAATTCAGAGGTGGCAAAGGGTTACTTGGGAGCTCCTGTTGAGTCTGAGGGCCCAAGGATTGAGGAAATGCTGAGTCAGCTCAAGTTCTCTGGAGCCTCTTTTGGTCACACTAAAATATATAGTCATTCAGTAATTATTTGTGCGCTGCTGATAAGGATCTATTTTACACCAGTGAAGACCACAAAGTTGAAAAGGCTATGCTTTCAGACTTGAAGACACTTAAAATCTAATCACAGGAATAGAACAAATATATTAATAACTGAAACATGCAACAGCACACAAGCATCTAGAGTAATGCAAATAAAGTGGCATTTAGAGTTTAGAGAAAAGAGAGTGAGCTCATCTGTTTGGAGAAAAGGGAAGAAGTTGCCATGTGAGTTCCACCTTAAAGCTTGGGTTAAGTGTCATCTAGGAGGATTGTAGAGGAGTGTGGTCCAGCCTAAGTACCAGCAGGATGAGCAGAGAATGGTTGAACACCATTTAAGATCGATTCGGGGAACAGTGGGTTATCCTGTTTGACCCAAAAATGGGAGATGTGAGAGAAAAGGCTTGGAAGCTAAAATAAAGTCAGAGCATGAAGGCTGTGGGTAGGCAACTGGTTATGAAGGGGCAGTCGTCCCTAGTGATTTTTGGAACAGGGAAATGACTTGCATATTTCCATGCTCTAAGACCTAGTCAGGCAAGAGTGTGGTACAATATGGTTTAAATTATCCATCTGGTATGGCTTGCATTATCCTCTTTGGACTTGAATTCTGGCTAGAACATTTTAGCATATACTCAGTGGAATGTTAAACCACTGAAAGTAGTTAAAGCCTGAAAGGAGTTTGTGGCAAGTGTAAATTGTTCAACCTGAGTTAATGTCTTTTCATTTCAACTTTTAATTAGCATTTCTATTAAAGCCTGTACTCTTAATCATGAATGACGTCAGAACATCATAAAACAGAAGTTATTTCCATATTTTAGCAAAGAACTGACCCTGTGAGTAACCATCTACTTAGTATGATTTTACTACAGAGAAAGTACACACGAATAATAGCACCTCCCAAAAGAGAACCTGCATTTTAACCAAATCACCCTACGTGATTCATACGTATGATGGTTAATTTTATGTGTCAACTTGACTGGGCTAAGAGATGCCCACATAGCTGGTAATGTCTGTGAAGATATTTCAGAAAGAGATTAGCATTTGCATCGATAGACTGAGGAAAGACGCTCGCCCTCACCAATGTGGGTGGGCACCATCCAACCTGTTCAGGGCCCGAAGAGGACAAAAAGGTGGAGGAAGTTTCACTTTGCTCTCTGAGCGGGACATCCGTCTTTCCCTGCTCCTGGACATTGGTGCTCCTGCTTCCTGGGCCTTTTGACTCTGACTGAATGATGCCTCCTGCTTTCCTGGTCCTCCAGGTTGCAGACGACAGCTCATGGGACTTCTTGGTCTCTCTGATTGCTTGAATCAATTCCTATTATAAATGTCATATAGGTGTATATATATATTCTATTGTTTCCATTTCTTTGGAGAATGCTGACAAATACAATATGCATCTTAAAGTTAAGGGGTAGACTAGAGGATAACTAGAGCGTTCCAGGGATTAAAGTGTTTTTAAGATCCTTGCATCGTCTGGGAAAAGGGTAAAGTTCTAGGGGCAACAGTGTGTAGCTTTAGATTAGTCAAGAATACCTGTTGTACTATAATATTACAAACATTATTGATATGAAATTCTTGAAAATGTAAACTAATCTATAGTAACTGAAAACAGATTGGTGGTTGTCTGGAGGTGAAGGAGAGGGCTGACCTAAGGCACAGGAGGGAACCTTTCGGCATGATGGGAACGCTGTGTAAGCTGATAGTGGTTTGGAGAAACAAAGGGCTATACATTTGTCAAAGGTCATTGAACTACTGAATAGCTGCAGTTTATTTTCCATAAATTATACCATAATTAAATTGAAAAAACAATACCTGTTATGATTTTTAGATTAATAATTAAAAGAATGCAAAAAAGGGGAACAAAAAAATAAAAAAGTGTGCACAGTAGGTATGGTTTGAACTAAATCCTGAGGTAGCACAGGGTGAGTTAAAGTGCCTGAGCTTTGGTGTAGGGCATGAATGTCTGTCATTCGTTTAGCAAAATAAATTTGGGGAAATTATTTAGGTTAGTGGTTCAGGGTACAAACTCTGGAGTCAGATTGCTGGGGTTTGAATCCCAGCTCTATCACTAACTGTATAATCTTGGGTAATTTATGTAAATTCTGTGTCTCTTATTTCTTCAATTATAAAATGAGGATAAAAATAAATAGAACCTACTACATAGAAAAAAAGTGGATAAAACTTAAACTAGTAGAGAAGAAAAGAGGAATAATAAACATATAACCAATCAGAAGACAAGGAAAGAAAAAAGGAACATAGTTAAGTGGAATAAATAAGCGATGAAAGGATGGCAGATTTAAACTCACCCTACATTCGACACAGTAGTAGTCAATAATGAGAGGGACATTTCTGGGAAAGTTTGATGATAGATGGTTAAAATATGCGGATTGAGTACACGTATTAATACCCCAAACAAGACCTAACTGGAAAATAAGCCCTAGCATGATTTTTCAGGATGACATCCCCTGAACATAAGCTCTAATGCATCTTTTGGAGTGAAAATTAATATAAGACCCACTCTTATTTTGGGGGAAACACGGTATGTTAATAAAGGATTTTAGAAAATACACGAGATGATAAAATCTACAAGCACAAAGAGAATGAGGGAAAGAAACAACAACAGATGAGAACTGTCAATAAAAGTTTGGAGAATGGAAGTAGATGGATGAACAAATCAGAGACAACTAAAACAAGTCTTCAAAAAGAGCCCGTAAAAACCAGCTGATTCGCATTAGACTGCTAGAAAGGCTTAGAAGTAGGAGGGTACAGGTACTTCTGAAAGGGTTCGGGGGAGGGTAGGGGAGATTAGGGGTAGGAGGACCCTAGAAACAATTGGAATGGATAGATTACCAGATACATTTGACCATATGAGAGTAGGTTTTTCAGTACTGATAGAGAGTTTGGAGATGAATTTAATAATATGTACATAGAAAATTAAAATTTTAAAACAGGCAATTATTAATTTCAGGAAAGGCAACAACTCACATGAAAAAAAGTATAATTTCTGTTGAGCCTATGTGGCTCATTTGCATACATTTATATAATCATAACAATGAAAAACAATCGAGATTTAACTAAAAATTATGATAAAACAATATTGGGAACATAAGGTGAGTGGTGGGAGATATAAGAGAGTTAAGTCCTCATTGTAGTTGAAAGATAATAGGTAATATATAAAATTGAAAAATCAAAAACTAACGGTAAATGTATGTTATTTAACAATGAAAAATAAATACTGGAAGAAACTACTAAAGGGTTTTAAATAGTTGCTTTTGGATTGGGAGAGCTGAGTTGGGATGAAGCAGGGGAATCTCTGATTTTATTTTTAAGCCTCATGGTTTTATTGACTTTTTAAGACTATGTATTTCATAAAAGTTGATATGAAATATATCTAAAGTTAAATGGTATTATTCTAGAACTAATAAATGAAAGCGAGTATGATAAATTAGTTTTTTAATTCAACATGTCAGAAAGAATGCACATTATGCAGAAAAGAGTTAACACAGCAGACCTGGCTGCCATCCTTTGAAATGCCAGCTTACAAGGCTGGCCTGTGGCTGGCATCTGGAAATTTGTATTTCAGGAAGGTTCTCACCACCTAACTGATAAGAGTGGCTCACCTTGCCTAAACTATTTGTGCAAACAACATGGTTTATGCTGAACACCTGCTTTCCTTCTGGAAGGGTGGAATTTGGATACATGCTAGGCAGAGGGTGCCTGTGTAACCAACCAGCCCCCAATAAAAATCCTGAACATAGTTTCTAATGAGCTTTTCTGGTAGACAATATTTAGCATGTGTTGTTACAACTCATGATGGAGGGAATTAAATGTGTCCTGTGTGACTGCACTGGAAGAGGACTCTTGGAAGCTCGGGTCTGGTTTCCTCCAGACTTCACCCATGTGTCCTTTCTCTTTGCTGATTTTGTTCTAATTTCACTGTAACAAATCATAGCCACTAATCTGGCTGCATGTTGCGTCCTGTGACTCCTTCTAGGGAATCACTGAACTTGGGAGTGATCTTCAGGACCCCCGACATACATTTTACTCCAAATATCCCATTAAAATAATAGTGTAATTACAGGATGTGTGCTTGCAAGCAACAAAACCCAATTCTGGCTGTCTCGGGCAAAAAAGAGAATTTCTTGGAAGGGTTTAAGGAGTGCTCACAGATTGACAGGAGACTGGCGGAGCAAGCTAGAAATCAAATCTGATCCAGCCCGGTCATTGCCACCTGTGCCTATATTGTAAGTAATATCTTAACTTTTTTTCTGTTAGTTGCTAGTACTGGAAATACAATTTATTGTTGCATGTTCATCTTATATTCAGCCAACTTGCTAAACTTTATTATTTCTAATAGTTTCGTAGATTCTTAAGGGTTTTCTCTGTAGATAATTCTATTTCCTGTGAATAGTAGTTTCAATCTTCCCTTTTCAAACTTTAGGCCCGCTCTTTCCTTCTCTTCCTCCCTCCCTTCCTCTCTCTTTCTTACTGACCTTCTGCAGCAGTGATAGTGGACATCTTTGTCTTGTTAATCAGTTTAAAGGGAATGCTTCTGAAGTTTTCTGATTAAGAATGATGTTTGTTTTAGTATTTAGATACCCTTTAACAGGTTAAGAAAGATCATTTCTATTCTTACTCTGCTAAAAGTTGTTCTTATCACGGTGAGTGTTCAATTTTATCAAATGCTTTTTCTGCATCTATTAAGATATGTAAGGGGGATGGGGGGTGGGAGATGAGGGTAAGGGGGATCAAATATATGGTGATGGAAGGAGAACTGACGCTGGGTGGTGAACACACAATGGGATTTATAGATGATGTAATACAGAATTGTACACCTGAAATCTATGTAATTTTACTAACAATTGTCACCCCAATAAATTAAAAAATAATAATAATAATTAAAAAAAAGATGATAATTGTTTTTCTCCTTTACTGTTAAGAGAATTGGTTCTCTAACATTAAGCCATTCTTGGATCCCTGGAATTAGCCTGACTTTGTCATGATTTATTGCCTTTTTTACACATCACTGATTTGGTTTGCTAATTCGTCAATATATTTGCATCGAGGTTCACAAGTGAGATTGGCTGTAATTTGATTGCTTTCGGAATTAAGTTTTATTAATCTCATAGAATGAATTAGGAATATTTCCTCTTTTTCTGTTTTCTGGAAGAGTTTGTAGATTAAAATGAACTGTTTCTTGAAAAGTTGGTAGAATTCACCTAATAAATTATTTAATCCTGATGGTTTCTTTGTAAGAAATTTTAACTATCTTCAGTTCCTTCATGGGCAGAGAATTATATGAGATCTTTATTTCTTGAGTTACATTTTTCTAGGATTTTGTTCATCCAAGTTTTGTAAAATATTATCTTTTAAATCTCTGCTGCATCTGGAATTATGGCCTCCTTCACAAGACTAATATATGTTCTTCTAGCTCTCTCTTTTGTCTCCACTCTCCCCCAACCTTTGTCAATGTTATTAGTCCCCCCGGCCCCCCGCCAGATAACCAGCTTTTGGCTTTGTTGACCCTCTCTATTCTATTTTCTTGATTGTTGCTCTAATCCTTTTTTTACGTATTTCCTTCCACTTTCTTTGAGTTTATTCTGTTATTTCTCTAACTGAAGTTGGGTGTTTAGTTCTTTAATTTTCAGACTTCCTTCATTTCTAATATAAGCATTCAAGGCTATAAATTTACCTTGAATTACCACTGTTGTTTGTTTGTTTCTCAAGTCTTGATACATAGTATTTTTTAAATTATTGCTCAGTTCTAAATATTTTTTACTCTTCTATTATGATTTCATCTCGGACCTAAGTATTGTTTTTGAAGTGTGTGTGTTGTTAATTAACTTTCTTATTTTGAGATAATTGTGATCCCACCATAAGAAATAATACAAGGAGATTCTATGGACTTTATCCAGTTTCTCCCAGTGGTAACATCTTGTAAAATGATAGAAAATATCACAACCAGGATATTGACATTGATGAGAATTTAGCTATTAATCTGACTGAGGGTCCCTTATATGTGATTAATCACTTCTCTCTTGCTGCTTGCTACATTCTCTTTGTCCTTGGCTCTCGACAGTTTGAGTATGATGTGTCTAGGTATGGGTCTCTTTGAGTTTATATCACTTAGAGTGTGTTGAGCTCCTTGAGTGTGTAGATTAATGGTTTTCGTCCAACTTGGAAGGTTTTGGCCATTATTTCTTCAAATATTCTTTTTGTTCCTTCCTCTCTCGCCTCTCTTTCTGGGACCTCCATTAGGTGTATGTGGGTACGACACGTGGTGTTTTACAGGTCTCTGAGGCTCTGTTCATTTTTCTTTGTTCTTTTTTCTCTCTTTCCTCAAGGTGAAGAATCTCAGTTGACTTGTCTTGAAGTCTGCTGATTCTTCTCTCTGCCAGCTTGTATCTACAATTGTGCCCCTCTAATCAGTTTTTTATTTCAGTTACTGTACCTTTCAAGCCCAGAATTTCTTTTGGTTCTCTTTTATAGTTCTATCTCTTTACTGATATTCTCTTTGGTGAGACATTCTCATACTTTCTTTTAGTTATTTAGACATGATTTCCTTTAGTTCCATTCAATCACAAAAAATCAACTGAGTAAATTTAAAGATCAAATTAGCTTTACTCAACGATTCATAAATGAGGCAGCGTCTGATCTAGGTGCTGCAAAGGGCTACAGAAGAGGAAAGGTTTTCAAAGACGGAGAGGCTGTAGGAAAAGGCAGATTATTAGCAAAGGGGATTGTTTCAGGCTAAGGTAACCGACCTATGGGGGACAGAAGGGGTCTTACTGGGGATTACCTCACTAATGCTGACCAGGTAGTTCCAGGTTGACTGGTAAAAGGTTACATTCCAGGGAGAGGCTGAAACTGCAATTAGGTTAGGTCTTGGTTTGTGGATGTGGGTTTAGCATAAGTGACTCCATTTGGGGCCTGTTTTTTCTTTTTAACAGGTTTGTGAAATATTTGTAAGAGCTGATTTAAAGTCTTTGTCTAATAAAGTCTGTTCATCTGGGCTCCTGAGAGACAGTTTCTGTTAACTGTTTCCTCCCCCTCCACTCTGTGTGTGGCATATACCCCCCACCCACATTTTTTTTCTTTGCATCTCTCTTGAGTTTTTGTTGAAAACTAGATGTTTTAAATAATATCATGTGGCAACTCTGGAAATCAGATTTCCCTTACTTTCCAGGATTTGTTGATGTGGCTGTTTGTTGCTGCTGCTGATGATGATTTGTTTGTTCAGTGATGCTCCTGAACTAATTTTGTAGCCTGTATTCTTTGTCATGTGTGGCCACTGTAGTCTCTGCTTGATCGGCTTATTGACCAGGTAATGAATAGACAGATATTACCTTACATGCCTTGAATTAAATCTCCCAGCCTTTGCCAAGGGTGTGTGTGTGTGTGTGTGTGTGTGTGTGAGTGTGTGTGTGTGAGAGTGTTAGGGTATGTCTTCAAGACTCCAGCACACTGTGGACAACTCTGCTTTTGTTTTCACTTCCTGCTTGTACAGAGCCACAAGGTCGGCCAGTGGTGAGAGAGATTAGAGTCTTTTCAGACCTGATGTGCACACAGCCCTGCATATATATGGCTTTCTAGATTTCCAGGAATATGTTAGAACTTTTCAAAGACCCCTATAGGTATCTGATTCCCAAGGTGTTCCTTTGAAGCTTTGTGTCAGCTTTTTCTTTGCCCTACCCAATTGTTATCACCTAAGGCACCTGCATGTTAAAAAAAATGCCACTTATTGTTTTCAATGATTGCTTCAGGGGGAAATGGTATTCACAGTGAATGAGCTCTGAGTTCAAAGAAACACAAGTCCTGAAAGTGGTTGTTTACAGAGAACTGCCAGACGGGTTAAATAATGACAGTTCTTTGAGGAGCAGCCCGTTGAGAAGCTCCAAACCCACTTTGCCCCTTCTAATGACCTCTAGGCTGCTGGTTTTCATGGCTACATGATTGCAGGGTGTTAGTTTTCAGGGCCACCATGGAACTGGTGAGAGAGAGATGAGAATAGGGCAGGTTAAAATACCGTAAACTTCTCTATTTACTGAGATTCAGCCATTTTTTAGTGAATCAATACTCCTCAGACTGTTCTGAGACCTTAGTTAATTTCCAGAGTTCAGAAAATGTTGATTTTGTTCATTTTGTCTGTTTTTTCGTTGCTTATATGGAGGAGCAGATTTTTGAAAGTCTTTACTCCACCATTTTGGAAGTGGCTCCTATCATACTGAGATTGATACATCAACTTAAAGAACAATCTCACCACCATAAGGCTCCCTTGTGGTGTCAAGTCCTTTAATTGCCACATCTATTTCCTTAAATCCTGGCAACCACTAATCTATTCTCTACTTCTATAATTTTATTATCTCTAGAGTTTTACATAAATGGGATCATACAGTGTATAACTTTTTGGGATTGGCTTTTTTCACTAAGCATAATTCTCTGGAGATCCATACAGATTGTTACTTTTATCAATACTTTGTTCCTTGTTGTTGCTAAGTAATAATCCATGCTATGGATGTACCACGCTTTGTTTAATCATTCACCCATTGAAGGACATCTGAGTTGTTTCCAGTTGGGGCTTTTATGGGTAAAGCTGCTATGAACACTGTATACAGGTTATTGTGTAAATATAAATCTTCATTTCTCTGGGATATATGCCCAGGGGTACAATTGCTGAGTCATATGGTAATTGCATAGGGACAGGTCCTGTGAAATATGATAGGGTATATCACTCCCATGATTATATTATGTCATGTGGCGAAGGAGAAAGTATTCTGCTGATATAATTAAGGTCCCTAGTCTGCTGACTTTGAGTTAATGACAGGGAGATTACCTTGGATGAGACTGACCTGATCAGGCAAGCCCTTTAAAAGAGGGTTTAGGACCTTCCCTAAACTCCAGACATTTGCCTGCTGGCTTTGAAGATACCAACTGCCCTGCATTTTACAGCTGCAAAGTAATGAATTCTGCCAACAACCATGTGGCTTGAAAGAGGATGTGAGCCTCTGATGAGACTGCAGCCTAGCTGACACCTTGCTTGTTGCCCTAGGAGACTCTGAAAAAAAGACCCAGCTAAACTGTACCCAGACTTCTGATCCATGGAAACTGTGAGATAATAAATGTATATTGTTTTAAGCTGCTATGTTTATGGTAATTTATCACACAGCAACAGACAACTAATACTCATTATTTTTGCATCAATACTCAGAACTGAGATTGGTCTGTAATTTCCTTCCTTTCTTCCTTCCTTGTCAGATTTTATTATTAATGTTATACTTGATTTATAGAAATAATTTGGAAGTTTTCTTCATTTTTCAATGCCTTGAAATAGTTTTATAAGCATTTGGAGAGAAGCGTTGGACAGTTGTCTGTTTCTTAAAGGTGTGGTAGAATTTCCCTGTGAAACTTGGGACTGATTTTTTTTGGAGGGGCATTCTTTAAACACTCATGTTTTGATTTTCTTATTATTTTGATAAATTACATTTTCCTCAAAAGTAATGTATTTTATGTAGGTTTTCAAAATTGCTTGCATAGAGTCAAAGTAATTTTTAAATGATTCTCTAAAGTCTTTTATGTTTGTTTCTATGGTTATTTCTTATTTTGGTCCTTTCTTCCATGTTTTCTTCATTAGGTTAGGTTAGGATTGTCTGTTTTACTTTTTTCCCCACACCCTTTTCATTTATTTATTGGTTATTTTGTTTTGTAACTTATTAATTTCTGCTTTTACTTTTATTTTCTCTTCTTTAGTCCTTAATTCATTACTTTGTTCATTTTCTAACTCTGGGATGTACAATTTATTTATTGTCATTCTCTTTCACTGACAGAAGTATTTAAGACTATGAATTTTCCTTTCAGCACTGCTTTAGATGTGTAACTCACAGGTTCTAATATATGGTTTTATATTATTGTTTTCTAGAAAGTCTGTGATGTCAGTTTTGAGTTCCCCTTTGAAAGGTTGTCTAAAAGAGTGTTTTTAAGTTGCCAGGAAAACAGGAGCTTTTGTTTTCTGATTCTGTTGTTAATTCTTATATTTGAATATGATCTTATAAATACTAAAGAGTGAATTAAAGCATCATCCTGCTCCTATATCTTGAATTACTTCATAAATACTTAAATGTTCCATTAGTTTGGTTTTCTTCTTCAGGGATTCTAATTATGTATGGAGTCAGATCTCCTTTGCCCATCTTCTACACCTAGCATTTCCCTCTAATCCTGTACTGTCCAATGTGGTTGCCACTAAATACATGTGGCCATTTAATTAATTAAATTTTAATTAAATTAAGAATTCATTTCCTCAGTTGCACTAGCCACATTTCAAGTGCTCAATAGCCACACAGGGATAGAGGCTACTGTATTGGACAGCATATATATGTAATTGCCATCATCACAGAAAATTCTATTGAACAGAGCCACTCATTTGCACTTGAACTTTTTCTTATTTCCATTTCATTTGGTTTGCTTTTGCCACTTCTGTCTTCTATGTCCCTTACTGTGATGTTCAGAGATGGTTTACGTTTCATCTTCTAGTTCCTCTTCTATTTCTTAAGTTGGCCAACTGATGTTTCATCTGTGTTCGTACCATCTCTCCTTGATTTCTTGCATTTCTGCTATGAAGCCTTTCCTCATTGAGGCAGTTGCTTATTTTGTTTTGTATTGTTTATAGTTAACTTTTGGTCAGATTTTAATCTGCTCCTTGTCTGGTTCTTCATCTCTTAACTTTTGCTGTTCCTTTCCACCTCTTTTCTTTGCAAAGCCAGTTCCCTTTTATTACTATTTATGCAATGAGTTGGATTTTTCTGGCCCAATTATTGTAGGAGGTTCCTTCAGTGAGTGTGTTACGTGGACATTTTCTGAGATCTGCTACCTCTGGGCCATTTCTCTGTTCTCCCTTTATCTTTATTGTACTTCCACCCACATAGCTCCTGACTAGTTGCTTTCTGCCTGGTGATTTCCAGCTCTCAGCTCATGTATCTGTAAAGGATGTAGGTTGCTCACTTAAGGGTAAGCCCTTTACCCACAGGAAATATAGTTTTACTAATATTTTCTGAGATCTATCACCTCTGGTCTCTTTCTGTTCTCTCATTCCCCTGTGGTATCTATTATACTCGATGCCCATGCAGCTCCTGTGATGCTTTGGGCAGCACTTATGCATTTTTAAGTATACAGATTATATCTATCTCTCAGTTTTGCTGAAAACGGGGTCTACTTGTTTTTATCCCCTGTATATCTTGCAGTTTTTGTAAGACATCTTTAAGAAGAGAAAAATTGCTCTTACTAATCCCTTTTGATCACAAGCCTTGACTTTTATTAACCTACATATTAGATATTTTCATTATTGTCATTTTATAAAATGTTCACATTTGCCTACATGTTTACAATTGTTTTAGCCTGCCATTCCTTCTTGCACCTCAGACCTTCTTACTGAGCTCATTTGCCTTCTACCCGAATTACACCCTTTAGAAATTCCTTCAGAGAAGGCTAGTTGTTTTTTGTCTATCTGAAAATGTCTTTAATTCATAAGTTTTCTTGAAAGATAATTTTCTGGCACATATTTTTAGGTTGATAGCTATTTTCTCTCAACATTTTGGGCATTATTCCAATATACTAGAATTTGAAAAAAATGAAATAAAATAATTTCCTGTTGCTATTGAAGTATCTGCTATTAGTCAGTTTGTTGTTCCTTTGCAGGTAATCTGCCTTTTCTCTTTAGCTGCTTTTAAAGCCTTCTCTTTGTCTTTGATGTTCTGAGTTTTACTATATTATACTTAGATGTGGTTCTTTTTAAATTTATCTTGCTTGGTATACATCTGCATCTTAGATCTGAGGATTCGTATTTCTCATCTGGTCTGGGAAATTCTCAGTAATTGATTTTCCAAACATTGCTTCTATCCAGTCTCTTTATTCCCTTCCTCTGGCTGATTAGATTATTATATTCTGTTCCCCATAATCTCTCTTTCAGAATTTTTCAACTTCTTATCTCTCTGTGCTGCTTTTTGGGTCTCTTTTTGTTCACTCATAGTGTGATTGCATTTTATCTCTTTAATCATTTCATACATTTAAAAATATTCTATGCTGAGTGGCTGGTTGGTTCAGTGGTTAGAGCGCAGTGCTCATAACACCAAGGTCGCTGGTTCAATTCCCATATGGGCCAGTGAGTTGCGCCCTCTACAACTAGATTGAAGAAACAATGACTTGACTTGGAGCTGAGCTGCGCCACCCCAAAACTAGATTGAAAATAACAACTTGACATGGGGCTGATGGGTCCTGGAAAAACACACACTGTTCCCCAATATTCTCCAATAAAATAAAATAAAAATTATATGCTAAATGAAAGATGACAGACACAAAGGTGTACATATGAGGTCTGACAATTAAGTTCTTGAACTCATCCTAGATAAA
This sequence comes from Rhinolophus sinicus, assembly GCF_057876585.1. Taxonomy (NCBI): domain Eukaryota; kingdom Metazoa; phylum Chordata; class Mammalia; order Chiroptera; family Rhinolophidae; genus Rhinolophus; species Rhinolophus sinicus. The sequence goes on from NC_142502.1 coordinate 103,243,023, forward strand.
GCGCTACATCCCTCACTGCTGAATATCACTACGTCACCTTTGAAGTACTCCCCTTTGAAAGCTATGCACTGACGCCAGCGCCTAGTCCACCCTTCAAAGCAATTTTGGAACTTTCCAGAATGACCATCAGAACTGTTGTCGTATTATTCTTGATGTCCTGAATGTCATCAAAATGTCTTCATTTCAATATTTCCTTTATGTTTGGGTAAAGAAAGAAGTCACTGGGGTCAGATCCGGTGAGTAGGGAGGGTGTTCCAATACAGTTATTTGTTTACTGGCTAAAAACTCCCTCATCGACAGTGTCGTGTGAGCTGGTGCATTGTTGTGATGCAAGAGCCATGAATTGTTGGTGAAAAGTTCAGGTTGTCTAACTTTTTCACGCATCCTTTTCAGCACTTCCAAATACCATGTTTCCCTGAAAATAAGACCTAGCCAGACAATCAGCTCTAATGCATCTTTTGGAGCAAAAGTTAATATAAGACCCAGTATTATATTATATTATATTATATTATATTATATTATATTATATTATATTATATTATATTATATTATATTATATTATATTATATTCCCAGTCTTATAGTAAAATAAAACTGGGTCTTATATTAATTTTTGCTCCAAAAGACGCATTAGAGCTGATGGTCCGGCTAGGTCTTATTTTCGGGGAAACACGGTAGTAAACTTGGTTAACTGTCCAGTTGGTACAAATTCATAATGAATAATCCCTCTGATATCAAAATAGGTTAGCAACAGGGGCCGGCCCGGTGGCTCAGGCGGTTAGAGCTCCATGCTCCTAACTCTGAAGGCTGCCGCTTGGATTCCCACATGGGCCAGTGGGCTCTCAACCACAAGGTTGCTGGTTCAACTCCTCAAGTCCTGCAAGGGATGGTGGCCAGTGCCCCCTGCAACTAAGGTTGAACACAGCACCTTGAGCTGAGCTGCCTCCTGGATGGCTCAGTTGGTTGGAGCGCGGGCTCTCAACCACAAGGTTGCCAGTTCAGTTCCTCGACTCCCGCAAGGGATGGTGGGCAGCGCCCCCTGCAACTAAAATTGAACACGGCACCTTGAGCTGAGCTGCCGCTGAGCTCCCGGATGGCTCAGTTGGTTAGAGCGCATCTCCTCAACCACAAGGTTGCCGGTTCGACTCCCGCAAGGGATGGTGGGCTGTGCCCCCTGCAACTAGCAATGGCAACTGGACCTGGAGCTGAGCTGCGCCCTCCACAACTAAGACTGAAAGGACAACAACTTGAAGCTGAACAGCACCCTCCACAACTGAGATTGAAAGGACAACAACGTGACTTGGAAAAAAGGCCTGGAAGTACACAGTGTTCCCAATAAAGTCCTGTTCCCCTTCCCCAATAAAATCTTTAAAAAAAAATAGGTTAGCAACATTGTTGCAACAAGTTTGCAAACTTAATTGTCAGACCTGATAGTGTACAAGTCCACATATATGACGTTCTGTAAGAGGCAAAAATATTGGGTCAAAATTCAGATCAATGACTGTCAAGAACTGGGAGCTGGAGAGAAAACTGACTTCCAAGGGGAATGAGGGTATGTTGGAGGCAAAGGAAATATTTGATATCTTGATTGTAGCAGTGATTACATGACTGTACACTTGTCAAAATTCATTGAGCTGTACACCTGAAAAAGATAAATTTTTTTGATTGCTTAACTGATTTTAATAACATGACACAAAACCCTACACTTGATTTAATCATTATGCAAAATACATAGATGAATAAAGGATTAATTTTACTGTAGTAAATGATACCTCAGTAAATCTGATATTTAAAAAAATTGTATGGTTAACTACTACTCACATGCTAAATATAAATAGTGAAAACGGGGAGGGGGAAGAGTAAGAACAAATTCATTAAAATGTATAAATATATACAAATATATAAAATTTATAAATATATAAAGAAAGATATACGGGTAGAGGTGGCAGTCTTTATTTTGCAATTGCTTAGATGCGGTAGTTGGTATATGTGGTTTTCCTCCTCTGTAATTTTCGTCCTGTTCCCTTTGCCTTCACATAGGCACTCAGTGGGTAGGGGTTTCTTATCAAACTTAACTTCACAGGGATCTGGGCCCTTGATAATTCTATCCTTACTGGGGTATGAAGTCTTCCATTAACTTTGTCCGTTGGATGTGGTCGTATGAGACTTGCTCCAGAACAACAAATCTGAGTTCTGTTAAGATTCCCCCATGCCCACCTAGAAGCTGCAACTTTTTTTTTTTTAATTGGGGAAGGGGAACAGGACTTTATTGGGGAACAGTGTGTACTTCCAGGATAATTTCCAAGTCAAGTTGTCCTTTCAATTGTAGCTGTGGAGGGTGCCGTTCAGCTTCAAGTTGTCCTTTCAGTCTTAGTTGTGGAGGGCACAGCTCAGCTCCAGGTCCAGTTGCCGTTGCTAGTTGCAGGGGGCACAGCCCACCATCCCTTGTGGGAGTCGAACCGGCAACCTTGTGGTTGAGACCCTGCTGGCCCATGTGGGAATCGAACTGGCAGCCTTCAGCATTAGGAGCATGGAGCTCCAACCACCTGAGCCACCGGCCGGCCAGAAGCTGCAACTTTTTTTCCCCCCTTGATAGTCAAGATTATCCAGGATGAATCACCCCAGTTAACACCATGACCCCCTTTTTCTTAATCATTTGTGGTATAAAAGTCCCAAATTACCAGTATGGAAAACATTGATTTTTTTTCCCCCTTATAGAAGCAATTGTCTCTTATTTCCCAAATCCCAAGTCAGCAGAGCCCCAAGCCATAGAAATGAGAAGCAATTATTTGGTTAAATCATTTGACTTAATCATGAAAGGCTCTACCTCACTTTCACTTCATCGTTCCCATGCTTACATATTCTAATTATAGGAGAAGCGTGCATATGGCTACATTGGTTCATGATTGCAAACATATAATGCACCCTGCAGGCTAGCATCCCAACCTCACGAGGTGTTGTCCTAGTCAGAGGCTCAACTGGATCTTTAACAGGTGACGCTGCTGTCCTGTAAGGCCGCTGGTCTAGGCATGGAGGCAGTGTGAGTAGCCTGGCCGTACAGCTTACTGTGTTTTCAGAAATGGCTGGAGCTGAATCCTGTATGTTGTACCTCTTCCAGCTAATGACCAAGTGGCTCAGATGACTCTTAGTGGGCAGCTTCGATATGTACACCAGCACTTGGGCTCCGCCAGGACCCAGGAACAAGGCTAGAGTAGTTTGCCAGCGAGGCCAGAGCTGAACTTGGCTCCGTGACTCCAGGGGCTTCTGCTCACGTTCATACCGAGGCCTGCCAGACTCCACATGGTGTTCTCAGCTGCCACCCATTCATGGGACATCATTGGATGCACTGGGTCATAAAGGCTCTGTGAAAAATTCCCTGCCTCTTCATTAGGGTTTTGCAGTCACATACATTAAGTACGTCTTGAGTATATTACCCACCTTCTTCCATCCCAGGGACTCATCAGGATGCTTTTGACAACAAGAAAAACCCTAACTTAAAGTGTCTTAAATGATAAGAAAAGCTAGTCTTGCATAAATTAGAAGTCTAGAGGTAGGATGAGTTGTGCTTTATTATGGATTGCAATTCAGCAGGGTTTATTATGAGGAACACTCAATAGTATCGTCACAGAGGTTCTTTCTGTCACTCTGCTTTTCATCCCTCTGCGTGGTGGCCTTCCTTAGGCTGGCTTCCCTCCAAATCACAAAGTGGCTACAGTAATTCTGGGTGTCACATCCAGGCATAAAGTCCAAAGGAAAAAGAGAGGTTCCCACCCTGCCCCTTCCTGTGTGGGTGTGGATGTCATGTTTAAGAATTGAGGAGACATTTTCTAGAAGCCGTCAGGAAAATTCCCTTCATAGCTCCAGAACTGATGACATGTCCAGTCATAAACCAATTACTGGTAAAGGGAATGAGTACCATACTTGACCTACAGACTAATCATTTGGGTGGCATGGATGCTGGAAAAATCAACACCAGGACGAATACAGAGTCAAGCTAAACATCTCTAAGATCTCTACTGCTTATTGGGGTAACCACACCCACTTTTCTTCCGGTGGTTAAGTGCAACTACAAGCCCTCTGCCACCCTGGAAACTCCCAACTCCATTAAATTTAGGTATTTCATCTCATTTTTCATGTTCCAGCAGCATCAGTGGCTTCTGGAGACATTAAAATGCTTTTCAAAGATGCTGGCACTCCCTCACCATGATGTCTTAAGCCTTCGGTGAAGGGAGTATCTTCTGGGTTCTTTAAGGGCCCATAATTGCATATACATGGTGGTGCTGGTGGTGTTTACATAGGATAAATTGTTCTAAACTTTCTGTCTTTGTAAGTCTTGAAGTTTCTTTTTCTGTATTATTTCAAGAAATTTCTGGCACCTCAACTTGGTGTGGCACATTGTTCAGTGAAGACCAGGATGGATCTGGGTTTTGGTTAACCAGCTGAGCAAATTGTTAGAACTACTTTTAGCTGCTAGCACAATGACTCCACAATCTTGAGTAAGGACACCCACATCAATAAATTCAGTTCCAATCTAAAATTGCATTCCTCCTAACTTAGACCCAGACTCCAGTCCTGCTATAAATTAGCAAAATCCCTATCATTATTTTTTGTGTGTAAGCCTTCATCTCCAAGATTTGACTGAAACTTTTCCCTCCTAGAATTTGCCCACATCTGATTCTAGTTATAGAGAATTGGCTTTGTTTTGCAAGATAAGGAGGTAGATGTCTTCTCAAGCAAGGGAGAAACAGCTTGATCAGATAAGGGAGGAAAGATTGTTTTAAAGGGTAATAAAAGTAGAAGTGAATATGGAAGCTAAAAACAGGGAAGATAATTGACAATTCCTTCCACCCAAGTCCTAGCACAGAGCACAGACTAATTCTCTAAAAAGAACTAAACACAAAGTCCAGTGATATCTAGTGTGGTTTAGCACCCCAAGAAAATCCCTCCTCTTCATTCTGGAATTTGAGGACTTCACTGTAAAGCAAGATCCCTGCTCTTTACCCAAAGTAATACAGGCCTTCTGTGTACATGGTCCTCGCTGAGATGTCTTCTTTCCTGTTTTTATAATATGAACAAAAAACCAAAGATCACCTGACATTGAGAAAGGCCTATAACATGAAAGTGGAAAACCAACATAAAAAAAAAAAAAATTAAATCTGACAACAAACAATCCAAGAAATAGAATACAAATAATAACAACAATAAATAATTAATAATCTCAAATATATAGCTTTTTTAAAAATCAAAAACAAGTCGTAATACTATGAAAAAAGGAACAAAGAACAGAAAAGAATCTCAAAAATTATAAATATGATTACTGATTTTAGGAAGATGATGATGGAAGCATAGTTTTTTAAAAATTTAATCTTAATGTGGTATAATTAAGATAAAATAAAGTGTATGTGTAAAGTATAAATTTATAAGTTTTGAATATATATATTCAATATATATGTACATATATGTATACATTGGATATATTATGTTGAATATATATATATTGAATATATATTGAATACATATATATATATATCTCCATGAAATCATCACCACAATCAAGATAATGAACATGTCCATCACCTTCAAAAGTTAGGTCTAGGCTCTTTGTAGTTCCTTTCTCTTATTCCCCTACCTCCTCTCCCAGCAGCCTATGATATGTAAATACAATATATACTCCTTTTTGGCTTCTTTCAGTTAGCATGATTATTTCAAGATTTATTCATGTTGTGGCATGTGTCAATAGATCATTCTTTTTGAGTGCTGAATCGTATTCCATTGTATGGATGTACTACAGTTTGTTTACCATTTACCTGTGGATGGATATTGGGATTATTTTCATTTTTGACCATTACAAATAAAGCTGCTATGAACATTCATGAACAATTTTTTATGGGCCTATATTTCCTTTCTCCTGGGTAGATTTTTAGGAGTGGAATGGCTGGATCATATGGCAGGATTATGCTTAACTTTTTAAGAAACTGTCAAATTGTTTTCTAAAGTAATTATACTATTTTACATTCCCACCAGCAGTGTATTAGAATTCTAATGATCCTACATCTTCACCAATACTTAATACAGTCAGTCTTTTTAATTTTTAAAACAACTTTATAACATATATCATAAAATTTTATGATATATTAAAAATTTTTATGATGTAATTATAAAATATTATGATATATAAGACATAACTTATATATCATAAAATTTACCCATTTAAAGTATACAATTCAATGATTTTTAAAATATTTACACAGTTGTGCAACCATCACCACTATCTAATATTAGAATATTTTCATCATTCCCCAAAAAGCCTCATTAGCAGTCACTTTCTATTCCCCTTTTCTGTTTATTCTAGGCAATTACTAATCTTTCTGTCTCTAAATCTGCCTATTCTGGACATTTTGTGTGAATTGAATCATACAATATGTGGTGTTTCATGACTGGCTTTTTTAACTTATCATCTTTTCAAGGTTTATTCATGTTGTAACATGTATCAATACTTCAGTCCTCTTTAAAAGTATTTTCAGTTCTGAAATAATTATAGATTCACAGGAGATTGCAGAGAGAGAGAGAGAGAGAGAGAGAGAGAGAGAGAGAGAGAGAGAGAGAGAGAGAGATCCTGTGTACTCTTCAACCAGTGTCTCCAAATGGTTAGATTTGAACTATAGTACAATATCAAAATCAAGAATTTGACATTGGTACACAATGTATGCATCATTTTATCACACGTGTAGATTCATGTAACTGTCACTACACTCAAGATACAGAACTATTCCATCACCACAAAGATCTCTCTTGCTCCCTCTTCCCATCATCTCTAACCAGTGGCAACCATTAATCCATTTTCCATCTACAATTTTGTCATTTCAAGAATGCAATGTAAATGGAATCACATAGTAAGTGACCTCTTGAGAGTATCATAATGAATTTCTCCTAATGTTAAAAAAAACAAGTATAACTAAATAGATTGTGAAACCAAAATCTCATAGTTGATACTTATAACAAAACTAGGTGACAAACCCCAAAATAACAGGAAATGGCGCTAAAATAATAGCCTATACCTACACAGTGTCAGTATATGTGTGAGAGGAAGCAGAAGAAAAAATAGTGTGTCTCAGAGAACTGTGAAAAGGAGAACGCTAAAATAGCCCCAAAAATCATTACTGGAAAGTGAAGGTGAGATTTTAAGAACAGCATCACAGAACAAAAGAGGTTTTGCTCACACCCAACTGACTGCACCAAACAAGGTGAGACTTGTCACACACTGTTACTAAGGTTCAATGCGCCGCTTCCTGTATTGAAGATCCCTGCCTTTCCATTGGATGGCACTTGGCAGCAGCATTCACCATATTTTGTGATCACAGTGGAAAGGCTCTGTGTCACACATTGCTTCTGGTATGGCAATTTCTGTCAAATAAAAATATTACAGTGTGTCCTCATCCCCATTATTCACCAGATCTGGCACCATGTGATTTCTGGCTCTTCCCCAACAAAATGACCATGAAAAGTAAACGTTTTGAATTGATTCAGGACATCGAGGCAGCCACGACAGCACAACTAAAGACACTTACGAAAGAGGACTTCTAGAACTGCTTCAGAAAGTGGCAAGAATCATGGGATAAGGGTGTTCGAAGAGAGGGGGAGCATTTTGAGGAGGATTAATGACAATGAGTCTTTTACTGTAATAAATGTTTTTATTTAAACATTCACCATATTTTTTTATCACACCTCGTACAATGGAATATTGCTCAGCCATGAAAGAGAATGGGTTCTTGCCATCTGTGGAGGCATGGATGGACCTGGAGGGTGTTGTGCTGAGTGGAGTATGTCAGAGAAAGACAGATGCAATTGATTTCACATAAATGGACTTTAAAGAACAAAATACAAAAACAAAACAGAAACAAACTCATAGCTACAGAGAACATTTTGACGGTTGCCAGGTGGGAGGAGGGTTGCTAGGGTGAAAAACCTGAAGGGATTAAAAAGTACAAATCGGTTGTTACAAAGTAGTCGTGGGAATGTAGAGTATACCACAAGGAATATAGTCAATAATATTGTAATAACTGTGTATGGTGTCAGATAGGTACTAGATTTATCAGGGTGATAGATGGGAGGGGGTGGGGGGACAGGGTGAAAAAGGTGAAAGGATTAAAAAGTACAAATTGATAGTTATTAGGTTGGTGCAAAAGTAATTGCGGTTTTTGCAATTATTTTTAACCTTTTAAACCGCAATTACTTTTGTATCAACCTAATACAAAACAGTCATGGGGATGTAAAATAAAGCATAGGGAATATAGTCATTAATATGGTAATAGCTATTTATAGTGCCAGGTGAGTACTAGACTAGTCAGGGGGATCACTTCTTAAGTTATACAAATTTCTAACCACTACACCATACACCTGAAATTAATATAAGATAATATTGAATGTCAACTCTAATTGAAAAATTTAAAAAGGGGGGAAATAGTTAAAGGGGCATAAGAAGTTCAAATTTCCAAGTATAAAACAAATAAATCATGGGGATGTAGTGTACAGCATAGGGAATATAGTCACTAATATTGTGATAGCGTGGCACGGTGTCAGATTGTTGCTGGACTTACAGTGATCACTTCTTTAGGTATATAAATTGTTGAGCAACTATTGGAGAATGGATAAAAAAGGGGAACAGATTAAGAAATACAAATTGGTGGTTACAAAATAGTCAAGGAGATGTAAAGTGTTAGCATAATATAGTCAATAGTATTGTAATATCGATGTGTGGTGTTAAATGTGTACTAGATTTATCAGGTTGATAACCTTGTAATTTATATAAACATTTAACCACTATGTTGTACACCTGAAACTAATATGATATTGTGTGTCAACTGTAATTGAAAAATTAAAACATTATTTTAAAAACTACAAAATATTACTGAAAGAAATTACAGAAGACATAAATAAGTGGAAATATATCTTATATTCAAGGATTAGAACTAATATTGTTAAAATGTCAACACTACCCAAAGCCATCTACAGATTCAATGCAACCCTATCAAAATCCCAATGACTTTTTTGCAGAAATAGAAAAATTCATCCTAAAATTCATATGGAATCTCAAAGGACCCCAATTAGCCAAAACAATCTTGAAAAAGAAAAAAAACTAGAGGACTCACATTTCAAAACTTATTACAAAGCTGCGGTAATCAAAACAGTGTGGTACAGGCATAAAGCCAGAAATATAGACCAATGGAACAGAATGGAGAGACCAGAAATAAACCCTCACATATATGATCAAATGATTTTTGACAAAGATGAATTCAATGGCGAATAGGACAGTCTTTTCAACAAATAGTGCTGGGAAAACTGGATATCTACATGCAAAAGAAGTTGGACATTTACCATAAACAAAAATTAATTCAGTATGGATCTAAGACCTAATGTAAGATCTAAAACAATAAAAACTCTTAGAAGAAAACATAGGAAAAACGTTTCACAACACTGGAGTTGGCAATAATTTTTTTCAATATGACACCAAAGACAAAGGCAACAAAAGAAAAAAATAGACAAACTGTACTTCATGAAAATTAAAAACTTTGGTGCACTGAAAGACACTGTCCACAGAGTAAAAAGTCAATCCACAGAACGGAAGAAAATATTTGCAAATCATACATCTGATAAGAGATTAATATCCAGAATATATATAGAACTCCTAAAATTCAACAACAATAAAAACAACCCAATTTAAAAATGGACAAAGGACTTGAATAGACACTTCTCCAAAGAAGATATACAAATGGCTAATAGGCACATGAAAAGATGCTCAACATCAGTGATCATTAGGGAAATGCAAATCAAAGTTCAATAAGCTACCACTTCACATTCATTTAGGTAGCCACTATAAAACAAAAACAAAAAACAAACAAACAAACAATAAATAAGTCAATAAACCAGAAAGTAACAAGTGTTGAGTGTTGGTGAGGATATGGAAAAATTGGAATGCTTGTGCTTTGTGGGTGGGAATGTAAAATGGTACAGCCACTATGGAAAATAGTATGGTGATTCTTTAAAAAATTAAGAATAGAATTACCATATTATTCAGCAATTCCACTTCTGGGTATTTACCCAAATAAATTGAAAACAGGGTCTTAAAGAACTATTTGTGCACCCATGTTCATAGCAGCATTATTCACAATAGCCAAAACATGGGAGCAAACCATAGATAAGATAAGATGAGATGAGATGAGATGAGATGAGATGAGATGAGATGAGATGAGATGAGATGAGATGAGATGAGATGAGATGAGATGAGATGAGATGAGATGAGATGAGATAAGATGAGATAAGATGAGATGAGATAAGATAGGAAAAGAAACCACGGATAGGGTAAGAAAAATGTGTTATATACATATTATCCAGTTTTAAAATGTCAAAGAAATTTTGCAATATGCTACAACATGAACTCTGAGGACAGTATGCTAAGTAAAACAAGCCAGTCACAAAAAGACATGCTGTATGATTCCACTTGTCTGAGGTACTTACAGTAATCAAAAACCATAGAGACAGAAAGTTTCCAGGGGCGGGGAGGAGAAGGGAATGAGGTTATTGTTTAATGGGTACAGAGTTTCAGTTTTAAAAGATGAAAAGAGTTATGGAGACGATGGCAGTTATAGTTGCACAACATTATGAATGTATTTAATGTCATTGAACTCTTCACCTAAAAATGATTAAGAGGTAAATGTTATGTATATTTTACCACATACACACACACACACAAAACCTGACAGAAAGAGCAACAGAAAAATATCTAATTTAATCCCATACAAAATTATTATAATAAAACAGAATAATATTCAGAGTAGTATCCCTATAGCTAATGAACACATACTAGCTAAGCTCAAAAAGTAGATCAAAGTTGCAACCTATTATTTTAAAACAAGCTAAAAGACATTAAAATAAAATAATATATGACAGGAAAATAAAAACAACACCTAAATCAGAAATGGAAAAAAATCAGAATGAAGGGACAGAATTCAGAAATTAGAAATAAAAGATCATTCCATAAATGGAAACCTAATTTAAAAAAACAGAGTGAAAAAAAACCCACAAGAGATGATGCCTTAAGAGAAATATTAGGTGAAAAGACAGAAACTTTTAAGACAAAAAATGAAGAGAAAGATTTTTTAAAAAGATTTGAGAGAAAACAGCAAATACTGTGAGGATAGGCAAAGAAGAACCAAAATACATGTAATAGGAGTCCCAGGATATTTTTTAAAATTAGGAAGTAGAACAAATACTAAAAACTAACTCAACAAAACTTCCTTGATATTTTTTTTTTTTAGAAAAAGATTTAAAACTACATATGAAACAGCCAACATCTCCAACCTCTTCTTGCACCTCTTCCGAACCTTCTGTTCTGTATTGCAGCTTACTGAATGTTCTGAAGTTTCCAGAACATGCTATATTATCACACCTCTGTGCCATCGCTTAGGTCAGTTCTATGCCTAAAATGTGTTTCTGTGTTCCTTCACACTACAATGCATTCTTTAGGACTTTCTCTATAATGTATTACCTGAATCCCTTTTTCCTACCCACTTCAGTTCTCAGTTACATGCCCTCTTTTGTGCTTTTATAACACCCTGTAAATAGCCTAACTATCCCATTTTTTTAGTTTAAGGAGGTATGAGAGAAGAAAAAAGCATCATCTTATTATATTTACATGATCACTATCATTACATCAGGAATGATTTTTTTTTCTCTCATCTAGCAAATAGTAATACTATGACAATATTTTATCAGGAAAAAAAGTCTTACATAAAAATACAAAATTGTGTAACAAATATGATATTCCCAGTGATAGTGAAGGAAAAAGTATGAAAAAGCCAAAAGGATGGATATTTAAACAATATTTGGCATTGATATTTCCTCATAGACCTTCTCCCTCTGTGTTGGGGCCTCTTCCCTCGGACACTTATAAGGGGCTGGCCAGGTGAGCCAGAGATATCATGAATGACCCTCTTCCTGTTAGTCAGTGGCAGTCCATATTTTAAATGGCTGAAAGACTCTTATGTGTCATGTCCTTTTATCTTGAGGGCCTTTGTCATATGCCCTTTAAAAAAGAGATATTGACATTTCCAGTCATTTAAGTCTTCACTAGGTGATAGAGCTGGCGAATCCATTGTCTGTCGTTGTTCCCATAAGAAATGCCACACTGGGGTACACATAAGAGCCTGGGGAATCAGGAGAGACTTACTTGTAATTCAGACTGACGTACTTACATTTTTTTGGCAAGAATTCGTGTTTATTGCCTCTGAAAAAAATGGTTAATGCTCCGCAAGGTTGAAATCAGTTGCAAGAATAAAGATAAAGTTATATTTCTTTGTACACCTGAGTCATGACCATACATTTCAAATGTGTTACAATAGGATGCTGTTTTCTTTTGTCCAGAATTCTTCTTGGTCGTGCACAATAATTCACAGCTCACTAAAGTGATTTCGTAAGAGAATAACCGCTAGGATTGAAACTGCAATCCTCACATCACGAATTCTATTTCCCCTCAGATTTGCTCATATTATAATTCATTTGCTGACGTTCTGACCAATTACACAGGTTCACGTCACCTTCCTGCACTTTGTCCTCTCTTGCTTGGCACTTCGTCTAACATCATCTCTGAACTCACTTAACTTTGCACTCCTTTTCCAAGATTTATAGAAAATAACAAATCTAATTATATCTGCACGAATTCCTAGGAAACCACATTGAAACTTCTTCATCTAAAGAAGTCCCTGCCCATTGTCTTCTCCCCTTCAGTCTACATCAGCTCTCCCATAATGTGAGTCAAAATACCTTTAAAATTTAACTTATAGTTTGGTGTTTCCTCATAAAGTTAAACACAGAATTACCACACGATCCAGCAATTCTACTCCTAGTTATGTACGCCCCCAAACTGAAAACAGAAACTCAAATCTTTGTACTCCAATGTTCATAGCAGCATACTATTCACAATAATAACAAAGTGAAAATAACACAAATGTCCATAATGGATAAACAAATTGTGGTATATGCATATAATGAAATATTATTATTCAGTCATAAAAAGGAATGAAGTATTGATCCATGCTACAACACGGATGAAACTTAAAAACATTATACTAAGTAAATGAAGCTAGACACAAAAGGTCACATACTGTATGATTCCATTTATATGAAATATCCAGAAGAGGTAAATCCATAGAAAGCATGGGGTGTCCAGGGGCTGAAGGTAGGAGGGAATGGGGAGTAACTGCTTAGTGGCTATGGGTTTTATTTTGGGGTGATGAACGTATCTTGGATCTAGATAGAGGGGATAGTTGGACAACATTGTAAATACTAAATGTCACTGAATTGTTCACTTTAAAATGATTGATGTTTTGTGAAATCCACCTAAAAAATTCTTTCTACAGAGCTTAACTGTGTCTCAAAGATGTTCCTTACAACTCTAACAAAGAATATTAATTTTTGAGGTACTTATGAAGGAAGGTCCAAAACAGAAACACTTTACTGAGAAATAAGCAAGACCTTCGCGAGAACACGGACCACATTTCTAACTGAGTAATTCTGCTACTGTACTCATTAAATAACAATAAGAAAGAGAAGTAAGGAGTATAAATAATTGAAAAGGAGAAGGAAAAAAATGTCATCATTTGTAAACTGTTCAACTGGAAAATCTATAGGAAACAATTTTAAAACTACTATAAATATTAAGAGTTGTTAGGTGACTGAATACAAAATTAATAATCAAGACAGTAGATTAATGGGAGAAGAATTTTATTAACAGAAAAATAAAATTAATAGGAATAAGTTTAATAAGAAATGTGCAATTTGCTGAGTGTTACAAAAAAAGACTTGAACAAATGGAAAGACATACCTATTATGTCTTCTGGATTTGATTTTTTTCAACAATAATAATACTCAATATTTTGGTGAGAATTTGAAGGAAAAGACACTCAGCAAAGCATACTAAAGTGCGCTTTGATATACATTTTTCTAAATTCAGATTAGCAGTATGTGTCAGTGGGTAAACTCTGTTTTGTGTAAGGAAAGCTAGAATAAGAATCTATAATATTTGGGGGGGTTCTTTTGCTTTTTTGTTTGGTTGTTGGAGTGTTTTTTTGTGTGTTTTTTTGCGTTAGGAAACTTAGGAGATCTTCATAATAAAATGGTAGGTAAGGAGTATACAAAAATAAAACCTTACTAGAACTAATAAATAAATTTTAAAATATCTGTCCATTCAAGAGATATTTTATTGATATTGTAATTACTCACTAGCATTTGACATTTAAAGCCACCCACTGTAATCTGCAACGCTGTAAGATAGTTGAGACACCATAAGACCAGTGGGTTTCAGCTTCAGCTTGCCAGTCACACTCAGAAGGTACAATATGCTCACACAGGCCCCAGAGCTTTAAGACAGGATCCAGAACAGAGAAGGCAGCACTGAGCAGGCGACAGCTTCACGCTCACCTGCGACACCTGAAGGAGATTCCTATTCCTCCAAGTTCTGCACAGCATGTGTTTTAGTGGAGGGATGACAAGAGCTGCTATGCATGTAAATCACTTTTAGATCAGGGAAGCCATGGCGACTAGGGTCTCCCAGCCTATATACCCGTCATGACACCTAGCACCTGGACAGGCATACACAGTTCCCATTCTTTAGTGCAGTGCAGCTGCAGTCTTCAATTACCAGTGAGCTACAGGGCAATGCCTACAAGCAGGACAATATGCCTACGGTACCCTCGGATAGTCATCAGTACTTGGCAACTCCAGCAAGACCATCCTTTGTCTCTGCTGGGTACGTCACTTCCCCTGCTTGTGTGGGAAGTTCCACTCAGTGTCCTTGAGGTGGAGGAAAAGATTTGCAGTGCAGCGGCTCACCCTTTCCTTCTGGATCATACTCAAGGGACCCCAAAGTTGCTCCCCCTTGAACTCCCAGGGGTCTTGTGGCGTGATAGCACAGTCAATGCTTTTTGAGACGTGAGCAAATGCTTGAGGGAAATGCCAATTAGTATAGATGAGAAATGTTTACTAGACACCCGACGAACCAAAAATTAAGCAAAACAAAAACAAGGAACAAAATGATTGAAACAAACATTAAGATAGAACGGCGTGTTGCCTTTTATAACATTGCTGGTGGCCAGTGATGAGATCTAATCCCTCAGGCCCGCCCACGTTCAGCTGTGATTATTTTGCTTTTAACTTTTACTCAGTCACTTTGACAATTCCCTTTCATTTATATTGAGGATTTGGGTTCTTTGTTCCCTCATTATTCTTTTCAGGACTAAAGCTAAGCATATTTAGACCCTGCTTCTCTTTAAAGGTACAGAATGGGCACTTTCGCTGTCTGAAGCAGCCCTCCTTCAAAGCCATCACCATGCACCACACCCCCCACCCCAGTTGTTCTTCCTGAAGCACGTTTGGTCCTGTGTTTTTCTCTCTGTAGCATATCTCCTCTGAATTTGATTTTTACACCCTAGGCCTATAGCACGCACTCTGTTGTGGTTGAATTGTGTTCCCCAGAATAAGTTGAAGTCATCGTCCCTGATATGTGTGGTCGTGACATTATTTGGATTAGGGTCTTTGCAGATGTAATTAGTAAGATGAGGTCATGCTGGAATAGGGTGGGCCTTAGAGCCCATGACTGGTGTCGTCATAAGGAGGGGAAGATTTGGAGACACACAGACATAGCAGGGAAGATGGTCATGTGAAGGCGGAGGCAGAAGCTGGGGTGATGCAGCTATAAGCCGAGGAAGGATAAGGCCTGTCAGCTACCATTAGAAGCTAGAAAGAGGCCGGGAGGAGTCTTCCTCTCCTAGAGCCTTCAGAGGGGGCCTGGCTCCGCCAGCATCTTCATTTCAGACTTCTGGGCTCCAGAACTGTGAGAGAATAGATTTCTCTTGTTTAAAGTCGCCTGATTTATGGAAGCTTGTTACAACAGCCCCAGGAAACTAATACACACTCTTTGCCTCAGCTGCTTTAAATTAAACACATCCAACAGAAATTATATGAATGATTTACTTGGTTATCTTTGTAAGATTCATATTTAATCAGAACCAGAAGTCATTTATGAAATCAATTACCTAAGTCCATAAAACACATTTCTTACTATTATTGTTTTTGAATGAAATAAAAGTGCAATTGCTAGAACTTTAGGAACTCAATTTACTCAATTATAATAATAAAAAAAAAAAGACAAATGGGAAGAAACCAGTTCATTTTTCCTGTTTGATATAAGAGATAATGTGAGTTTAAATTTTGTAACTAAAATCTTTTCTTATAGCAGTTTCCTTGCTAAGGCTACAAAGAATCAGTAAAGAAGGCTGTTAATTAACAAGTGAGCACTGCATATAAATTCAGATCAAACGGGCTGGAATTACAAAGTTTGGGAGGTGTTTGCTCTTTTATCTCCCAAGGTTGGTTCTGGAAACTAGCAAACTCTACCTATATATCATTTGCTTTCCTGCCTTTTAGACCTCTGTGGCAATGTTTTGAGGATTGAAGAGTACAGTGATGGCTTTTTAAAAGTTACAAAACAAAGCTATGAGACCAGAGACCCGAGAAAACTAGAAAAGTAATGGGCCTTTACTGACTCAGGGAAATGATTGCCCATGAGGGAAGAAAACTGGTACCTGAGAAATAAGGGATTTGGAAATGTGACTGCTAAAACAGGGAAAACTGAAATGAATGGCCCAGAAACTTCGTACATGAAGTCTAGAGAGAGTTATGCTATGAAAAGGAATGAAAAAGCCAAACATTTCAAGTCAGGTAAGTATATAATAAAGAAGAAAATCTAGGTGACCTTGGATTTGGCAATGAGTTTTTAGATATAGCACCAAAAGCATGATCTATGAAGAAGAAAAAAAGAGACAGATAAGTTGGGCTTAATCAAAATTGAAAACTTCTGCTTTGAAAAAGACACTGTTAAGAGAATGAAGAGGTAAGACACAGACTGGGAGAAAATATTTGCAAAGAACATATCTGATAAAGGACGTGTATCCGAAATATACAATGAACTTTTAAAAAACTCAACAATAAGAAAACAAAAACCCCAATTTTTAAAATGGGCAAAAAAATCTGAACAAACATTTCACCAAAGAAGCTACCCAGTTGGTAAAGGAGCACATAAAAAGATGGTCAGCATAATATGTCATTAGGGAATTACAAATTAAAACAACAATGAGATACGATGACACACTATTGAATTGGCTAAACCAAAATACTGACATCAAATGCTAAGACGGGTGTGGAGCATCAGGAAATCTCATTCATTGCTGGTGGGAATGCAAAGTAATGCAGCTACTTTGGAAAACAGTTTGGAAGTTTCTTATGAGTTTAAACAAAGACTTACTGTGCAATCCAGCAATTGCACTCCTAGGTATTTACTGAATTGAGTTAACCTACACAAAAACATATACACAGACTTATAGCAACTTTATTCATAATTACCTAAAACAGGAAGTAACCAAGATGTTTTTCAATGGGTGAATGGATAGATAAACTGGTGCATCGAGACAATGGAATATTATTCAGTGCAGAAAAAGAAATGAGCTATCAAGCCACAAAAAGACATGGAAGAACTTTAAATGCACATTGCTAAATGAAAAAACCAGTGTGAAAAGGTTACCTGCTGTATGAGGACACCTCTACAGAGACAGTAAAGAGGTCAATGGTTATCAGGGGTGCAGCAGGAAGGGGAGTACGGGTGAGTAGATGGAGCACAGAGGGTAACGAAACTCTTCTGTATGATCCTGTAAGTGTCGATACATGACATTACCCATTTATCAAAATTCATGAGACTGTACAACACAAACAGTGAACTCTAATGTAAACTATAAACTTTAGTTACTAGGAGTATATCAATATTGGTTCGTTAATTGTAATAAATGGATCACAAGATGTTAATAACGGGAAGCTGTGGGGAGAGAGAAAGGGAGTATATAGGAACCCTATATTGAATAGCTGCTCTATTTTTCTGTCAACCTAAAAATTATCTAAAAAATCATTAACATCCATATCATGCTCCTTGACAAAATGGTATAGAATTAGAAATGAATAACAAAAGGATAAATTTAAAATCTCAGGTGTTTGGAATGTAAAAAATGATTATAAATACAACTGATCCTTGAACAACACTGGTTTGAACTGTGTGGATCCATTTATACGCAGAGTTTTTTCAATAAATATATTGGAAAAATTTTTGTAGATTTGCGACAATTTGAAAAAATTCCCCGACACACACCATAGCCTAGAAATATCAAAATAATAATAATAATAATAATAATAATAATAAAATGTTAGGTATGTCATTAATACATAAAATAAATGTAGATAGTAGTCTATTTTATCAGTTACTATCAAAACACATACACAAATCTATTATAGAAAGTTAAATTTATCAAAACTTATGCAAACAGACATCACATGGCATCATTTCAGTTGAGAGAAGTGCAAACAAACGTAATGTGCAGTGTTAAGTTATCGCTGTATAAAATGAACTGTAGTAATTCTGTACTACTGTAATAATTTCGTAGCCACCTCCTGTTGCTATCGCAGTGAGCTTGTGTTGCGAGTATCCGCTCAAAACACCGTGTGAAGCTAACCGTCTCTGCGTGAGCAGTTCATCGCTCCAGCAAATTGCACATCACAGTAAAAAGTGATCTCTTGTGGTTCTCAAGTATTTTTCATCATGTTTAGTGCAATACCGTAAACCTTGAATAACGCCAGGGGACCCATACAAAGTGCCACTAGTGATGCTGGGAGTGCTCCCAAGAAGCAGAGGAAAGTCAGGACATAACAAGAAAAAATTGAATTGCTTGACATGGGCCATAGCTTGAGGACTGCGTAAGCACCACTGTAAAAAAAGAAAAGGAAATTTATGAAGCCATTGCTGCAGCTATGCCAGCAAGCTCGAAAAACGTGCACTTCTTGCAAAATATTTTTTTTAAATCGCATATTGAAAATGCAGCTTTCATGTGGGTGCAGGATTGCTAAAAGAAAGGTATACCTATAGACTTGAGGAAAAACAAAGTCATTATATGACAACTTAAAGCAAAAGGAAGGTGAAGGATTTAAAGCTGGAGAATTTAATGCCAGCAACAGATGGTTTGATAATCTTAGAAAGAGGTTTGGCTTTAAAAATGTCAAGATAACAGGAGAAGCAACTTCTGCCAACCAAGAGGCAGCAGATGAGTTTCCAGATGCCATTAAGAAAACCTGGATTGGTTCCATCGATGCTTTGTCCCGGAAGTCAGCAAGTGCCTTGACAGTAAGGAACTGCCTCTTAAAGTTCTTTTGGTATTGGACATGCCTCTGGCCACCCAGAACCCCATGAGTTCAACACTGGAGACGTTGAAGTGGTCTACTTGCTCCTAAACACAAGGTCTCTTATTCAGCCTCTAGATCGGGGGCCATAAGGAACTTTGAGGCTCATTACACACAGCGCTTGATGGGAAGGACTGTCAACACTATAGAAGAGAACCCTGACAAAGAGAACATCATGGAAGTCTGGAAGGATTGCACCATTGAACATTCCATCGTTATTATAGGGAAAGCCATGGAAGCCATCAGGCCAGAAACGTTCATTTCCTGCTGAAAAACACTGTGTCCAGCTGCTGCGCATGACTTCAGGGGATTTACAACAGAACGATTCAAGGAAGTCATGAGATTGTGGACATGGCAACAAAGGTAGGGGATAAAAGAGTTCAAGACACGGATCTTGGAGAAATTCAAGAGTTAATAGGTACCGCACCCGAGGCATTTACAGAAGCTGACTTGATGGAAATAAGTGCTTTCAAACCAGTGCCAGATAATAAGGAAGAAGACGTAGGAGAAGCAGTGCCAGGAAACCAGTTGACACAGGACAATATGGCTGGAGGGTTCTGATTATTCGAGACTGTTTTGACTTCTTTTACAACATGGACCTTTCTATGATACAGACACGGAAACTAAAGCAAATAGTGGAAGGATTGGAACCATATAGAAACATTTTTAGAGAAAAAAGGAAAAAAGAAAAAAAAGTCAGATAAAATTACAACATATTTCTGTAATGTTACCCGGAGTGTGCCTGCCTCTCCTGCCTCCCCTTCCGTCTCCCCAGTGTCTGCCACCCCTGAGACAGCAAGATTAACCCCTCCTCTTCCTCCTCCTCCTCCTCCTCACATGAGGACAGAGGATGAAGAACTTTATGGTGAGCCACCACTTCCACTTACTGAATGCTACATAATCACCATGCTGTACAGTTAATGCATGTATTTATTGTGTATATGTGTGAGTGTCTTCACGTGAAAATCGAATGACTGTAGGGCAGAACTGTATGAGATGTTTGTGCCATCATTATCGTCACCTACGGAGTCATGTGCAGAGCCTCTTGTGCAGGACTTGTATGGAAGTGTATAGCCTACCCTTCCATAGGCATAAGGTGAGTGATATTTAATATAGAATTAATGCATTTGTTTTCTTACTGTTTTATGACTTTGCTTTCAAGGAATTACATTACTGTACATATACCTGTCTCATACTTGGAGAAACTGCATACCAGCCTATCAGCCCAGGGAAATGTTTTGTTTTTTAATGTTGTGTTTCCAATGCAGTATTATTAATATGTCGGCAATACTGTATGCCATAAAATTTTTATAATAACTCATTTGTTAGTGTATAGGCTAGATTACTGTGAAGCAATCGTATGGATTACACTAGGCTACCATAAAGCAATTATACTGCTGCTTCTTCATTGTCAATACATGAATTGTTATACTTTGAAATAAATACAGATTTCTTTTTCACATTTTCTTTTCATTTTTGATATCTTGTGTTAGTAATACATATAACATCTACAGTGTTTTGTATCATATAAGACAATAGTGATGTAGATAGTGACAGATGATTCATCTTGTAAACAGATGATGTAAACTTATGGTATCAATAAATACAGTACAGTTCTGTAAATGCATTTTCTCTCATGATTTTCTTAATATTTTCTTTTCTCTAGCTTATTTATTATAAGAACACAGTATTATATATATATATATATACACACGTATATGTGTGTATATATATATATATATATATATATATATATATATATATGTATATATATGACACAAAATCCGTGTTAATTGACTGTTTATGTTATTGGTAAGGCTTCCAGTAATAGTAGGCTATTAATAGTTAAGTTTGGGGGGAGTTAAAAGTTACACACAATTTTCAACTGTGTTAGGGTTGATGCTTCTAACCCCCATGTTGTTCAAGGGCCAACTGTAATTTATTTACCCCAAAATAAATCATAATAAATATTTGAAACAAAACATGTTTAATACTAAATAATAATTAAGATGTCACAACCAAATTTTATGGGATGCTGCTGAGAATGAATTCATGGCCTTACATGTATACATTAGAAAAAGAGGAAAACTGAAAATTAAGGAGTTAAGCATCCAATTTAAAATTTGTTAAAAAGAACAGTAAAATAAACCTAAAAAATAACTAAAGCTGAGAGCAGAACATACTTATAAAAAAAAGAAAACAAAAGAACGTACAGTAGATCAACAAAGCCAAAAAGTTGATTTTATGAAAAAAAAGAAAAAAAAGAAAAAAAGACTAATAAAGTAGAAAAATTCTGGCAAAATTGAGAGGGAGAGGAGAGAGAGAGAGAGAGAGAGAGAGAGAGAGAGAGAGAGAGAGAGAACCCCATTAGGAAAGAAAAGCGAGATATAACTAAAGATGGATCAGAGATTTTTAAAATCCTAAGAATATTATGAAAATCTTTGAGCTGATATATTGAAATCTTAGATTATATATATATGACATATATAAAATTTCCTACAGAATACAACAATTTTCTACAAAATATATATAATTTCTTACAAAACTGTAATTTACCAAAACTAAGTGACAAATAGTCTACATTTGTTACCTCTTCAACAATCATATTTACACACACACGCCCCCCCCATTTATTCAAATAGCAGATAAAGATTCCTTGATCTCAGAAAAGATCAGTCTCAACCCTAACTACTGTCCCAAATGAAACAACAAAGTTTCCCAGCTTCTTTCTGCTGGACCCACCTGATGTCTAGAGGGGCTGTACCCAACTTGACACCATGAAGTGACCAAAGTTGAAGATAACGGAGTGAAAACATTGCAGGAGCCTGTGTCCCTGAGTGTCTGCACCAGCCTTGGACTCTCCTCTGCACTTCTGATTGCAGGAGGCGGGAGGATGAGAGGACTTGTTGTCTAGGTCACTGTGAGGTTTTGGGTTGCTTACTGCTAAAAGCATTCCTAATGGATTGACAAAAATGAAACAAAATTTGAATAGACTGATAACCAAGAAAATCAAGTCAGTCATTGAAAATCTATACACGTATAGCCCCCTCATTAGACATATATGGTTTAATAAACCATTTCTCCCAAACATTTAAAGAACATGTCATTTCATTCTTATACAAATATATAAACCCTTCTAGGGGTGGACGGTGGGGAAATTTCCTACAGAATACAACAGAAATTTCCTACAGAATACGAGAGAGAGAGAGAACTCCCAAAGTCATTTTATAAATTAAAATAACCTTCTTTTTAATTAAATTAAGCTAGTGGGAGAAAGGAAAATAGCACACTACTAACATAGCATCTGTATGTGTGTGTGTGTGTGTGTGTGTGTGTGTGTGTGTGTGTGTGTGTGTGTATTATGACCAAGAAGGATTTACCATGGGAATCTAATCATAGTTTAACATTAGAAAAATCTATTACGTGTTCATTATATTAACAGATATAAAGGGAAAAGAAACCACATAATTCTTACAGACAAGGCACTCAATGCAATTTAACATTCATGCAATTTTTTAAAAAAACTAGAAAATTAGAAAAAAAAGTCAACTTCCTTAACCTGATAAAATGTATCCGCCCCAAATCAGTAAACATTTATATTTAATTGCAACATTAAGCATTTAGAAGCACTTCCTTTGAAACAAGGGGAGTTGCCCACTATCTCCACTTCTGTTTAACACTGTATTGGGCTGTTTGAATTGATGTGTAGGGAAGAGTGGGCCAGGGCAACCAGCAGTGTGGTGGGATAAACA
The DNA here is from genome assembly GCF_057876585.1 of Rhinolophus sinicus. Classification (NCBI taxonomy): domain Eukaryota; kingdom Metazoa; phylum Chordata; class Mammalia; order Chiroptera; family Rhinolophidae; genus Rhinolophus; species Rhinolophus sinicus. The sequence goes on from NC_142502.1 coordinate 103,266,103, forward strand.
GGATAAAAAGCAGTTTGAATTTTGCTTTTGCTTCTCAGTTGTCTTCGGACAATTACTAATGGCCAAGACAATTGGAGGCAACTGCTCAGACTGTTAGTACCTGTTCAGTACTGAAGTCCTGCTTGCAGAGCTGCTGGGGACAACAGGTGGATGCTGAACAGCCTCAGGTAGTCACCTCCCCAACCCTCCTACCAATGCAGCTTCTTCCTGAGGGCCTGAGACGAACACTTTACCTGAGCATTAGCTTAGGGTAACTGGTTTTCCGGTACTTGGGACTCTCTGTTTTAGTGTTTGTTCTCCCCGACTACATCCCTCTCCTCTCTGTGTCTCTCTCTGTCTCTCTCTGAAACTCATTGTTATAGTGACTTCCCCAGTGCTCATTATTAGACAGAGGGGTCAGACTTCACAAACCAAAATAAAAAGGCATCCAAGGAGCACTACCGCCAAAAGATGTATTTGAATAGATGATAAGCATAATAAACATTAACATAAGCATAATAAACATTAAAGTAGCTAAGGGAGGATATTAGTAATATGAAACATAAAAATGAAATAGGTATATTGGGTATCTTCTCTCAATGTTAGTTCTGTCAGCATCCATGCATTTTGAAACTCTGTTATTAGGCACATACACATTTATGATTGTTACGTCTTTCTGATGAAAACTGACTCTTTCATTTTAAGAGTGTCCCTCTTTATCTCCAACGACACTCTTTGTTCTAAAATATTTTTTGTCTGATATATATATTTTGCCACTCAATCATAGTCTATGATTTTTCATCTTTTTGCTTTCAATCTATCTGTGTTTTTATACTAAAGTACTTCTCCTGTGGATAGCATATTTTTGGATCTTACTTTTTTATCCTTTCTGACAATCTCTGTCTTTCATTTGAAGTGCTTAGTGATTTACATTTAATGCAAATATTAATATGGTTGGATTTCAGCCTACTATTTGTTATTTCTATTTGTTCCATCTGCCTTTCTCTTTTCTTACCTTTGTTTGGGTTAATTAAATGTTTTCATAATTTTATTTAAAAGTTTTTGGCATTTTTTTCAATTTTTAAATTTATTTTATTTTTAAAAAATTATTAGTTTCAGGAGTACAAAACAACATACTGATTAGACATTTATACACCTCACAAAGGGAAACCCTCAACAAGTCTACTACCCACTTGACACTGTACATAGCTATTATATCACTAACTATATCCCCTATACTTTATTCCCTATTCCCTGTACTTCACATCCCATGAATTTACATATTCAATATTATTTTATATTAGTTTCAGGTGTACAGTGCAATGATTAAGCATCTATATAATTTAAAAAGTGATCCCCCTGATAAGTGTAGTACCCATCTGACACCATACATAGTTTTTACAACATTATTGGCTATATTGCCCATCCCTGTGACTATTTTGTGACCACCAATTTGTACTTCCTAATCCCTTCACCTGTCTCACCCATGCCCCCAAACCCTCTCCCATCTAGCAACCATCAGTTTGTTCTCTGTACCTGAGTCTATTTCTGTTTTGTTTGTTCGTTTATTCTGTTCTTTAGATTCCACATATAAATGAGATCATATGGTATTTGTCTTTCTCAGTCTGCCTTATATTTCACTTAGCATAATATCCTCTAGGTCCATCCATGTTGTTGCAAATGGTAAGATTTAATTCTTTTTATGGCATTGTATAAATGTCCCACTATTTCTATATCCAATCAACTATTGATAGGCATATCAGTTGTTTCCATATCTTGGCTATTGTAAATAGTGCTGCAGTAAACATCAGGGTGCATATATTTTTCGAATTAGTGTTTTGGATTTCTTTGGATAAATACCCAAGAGTGAAATTGCTGGGTCATAAGGCAGTTCTATTTGTAATTTTTAGAGGAAACTCCGTACTGTTTTCCATAGTAGCTGCACCAATTTGCAATCCTGCCAACAGTGCACGAGGGTTCCCTTTTTTCCACATCCTCACCAACACTTGTTGTTTGTTGATTTATTGATGATAGCCACTCTGACAGGAGTGAAGTGGTATCTCATTGTGGTTTTTATTTGCATTTCTCTGATGATCAGAGACACTGAGCATCTTTTCATATGTCCTCTTTTGGGAAATGTCTGTTCATGTTCTCTGCCCATTTTTTAATTGGATTGTTTTTTTGGTGTGAGCTGTATGAGTTTTTTAATAAATTTCTGGTATTAACCCCTTATCAGATGTATTACTGGCAAATATCTTCTCCCATTCAGTTGAATGCCTTTTTGTTTTGTTGATGGCTTCCTTTGCTGTGCAAAAACTTTTTTATTTGACGTAGTCCCATTTGTTTATTTTTTCTTTTGTTTCCCTTGCTCAAGGAGACATATTAGAAAAAATATTACTAAGGGTAATGTCTGAGAGTTTACTTTCTATATTTTCTTCTAGAAGTTTTATGTTTTCAGGTCTTAACATTTAAGTCTTTAATCCATTTTGAGTTTATTCTTGTATATGGCATAAGAAGGTGATCCCATTTCTTTTGTTTGCATGTATCTGTCCAGTTTTCCCAGCATCATTTATTAAATAGACTGTCTTTATCATCAAATTTTATATACACTTTTTTTAAAAAGATTTTATTGGGGAAGGACTTTATTGGGGAACAGTGTGTACTTCCAGGACTTTTTTTCCAAGTCAAGTTGTTGTCCTTTCAGTCTTAGTTGTGGAGGGCGCAGCTCAGCTCCAGTTGCCATTTTTCTAGTTGCAGGGAGCACAGCCCACCATCCCTTGCGGGAGTCCCGGCAACCTTGTGGTTGAGAGGATGCGCTCCAATCAACTGAGCCATCTGGGAGGCAGCTCAGCTCAAGGTGCCATGTTCAATCTTAGTTGCAAGGGGTGCTGCCCACCATCCCTTGTGGGACTCGAGGAATTGAACTGGCAACCTTGTGGTTGAGAGCCCACTGACTCATGTGGGAATCGAACCAGCAGCCTTCAGAGTTAGGAGCATGGAGCTCTAACCGCCTGAGCCACCGAGCCAGCCCTACACTTTTTTAAAGAAGCCTCTGTGGACTCTTCCTTTCTCGGATTTCCTTTCTTGCATTTCCTTTCTAACCTCCCTTCTCTTACTTGTCAAACCAGTAAGACTAGCAACTTTATGCGTGAATTCTGGTCATCCAATGCTACATGTTCCGGTTAATGCCTTCAGGCAAAAATCCTTATAATCATGAAACTCACCCACTGCACCTCCCTTCTGTCAGTGGTTGACTCCCATCCAGTTTCTGCCTGCTTTTGTTCTCTCTAGTTCCTCCAAATAATTGTGTTTTTAAATTTTGTCCGGAGTTCATAATTATTACAATACAATACAGGCTACTCCACCACTATTGGAAGCATAACCTCCAACTTTGTTTTAAAACACTCAAGTGAAGGTGTTGACTTGTCTGAAATTTAGAGAAAAGATCCAAGGAACAGATGCACATTTGGTATTCATTGGTATAGAGATGATATTTAAAGCCACTAGAATAGAAGAGACCACTAGAGGTAATCATAAATAAAAAAGAGAACTGAGAATAGAAAGAGTTTTTAAAAATATATATTAAATTGATCCTCATGAAATTAACAATAATAACAGATGCCATTTATTGAACGCTGTGTGGAAGACTTTCCATGCATCTCATTGAATTCATCTAACAGCACAGACCGACGAGAAACTGAGGCTCGGAGGGAAGCGGTTTGCCCACCGTCACATAGGAGGTAGATGAGAAGAGGAACAGCGAAGGAGACTACTAAGAAAGAGCAAACTGTACAGCAGGAGGAAAACCTCAGGCGGATTTTAAGTTCTCAGATACCAGCTTCCTCATATGTAAAATGGGAATAATAATTGCCTTGTAATTAATGTGAAGATTAGAAATCATATATTTAAAGTAACCAAAACAGTGTACCTAGAAAACATGCCACAAAAGGATAGCTGCAATTCCTATGAATGTTATCTATTGTATTTAGCTTTACTATTTCATACGAGTAGGATGAAGGTCGCCCAAATTCCTTACCCAGGGGGGTGGACATAAGGATGCAAAAGTCTGAGAAGATCAACAGGGCAGAAGGCAGACAAGAGAGGGAGGGCCTTCAGGAGCCCATCCAAAGTGGGCTTTGTGGATAGTGTTCAAATGGGAGAAGTGAAAAATGTTTCCCAGTACCCCATGGGTTTGCATGGTTGATGAGTGGACTCCGCTCTGGCTGTGGGAGTACCTCCCGGTCCTTTCAGGAATATGGGCTCAATCCACACAAAAGGAAGAAAACCTACAAATCAAGTCAAAAGGTAAAGCTTTTTATTATTTATTTTTATTATGTTTATTTTATTATGTTATTCATTAGATTATAACCCAAAGTATAAAATAAGTATCCATGAGTCCATTCTGATATAAATAAACTGCTGAATAAATCTCCCATACAGAACACTGAATAATTTTTGTAGGTACTCACTCCTCAAGGAAGTGGAGTGTAACTGCCCCTCCTTACCTGTGGGCTGTGCTTTGTCATTTGCTTCCAAAAAGTATAGCATGAAAAGAGGCAGGGAAATCAACTTGACAGTGGAGAAATCTGGCAAAGACTACTTTACCTGGGTAATCAAGGTTAATATTTACGGCGATAAATCATATTGATAGTATATATTTTTGATATAATGTGATGAGAATGGCTTTTACCCCTGTGGTCTTCATCCCCAAAACACATCACCCCACACTGAGCATGAGAAAAACATCAGACAAAGCCCAAGTAAGAGACATTTTATAAAATACCAGACCAGTACTCTTCAAAAACTATTCGAGTCACCCCAAAACAAGGAAAGTCTAAGAAACTGTCACAGCCAAGAGGAGCCTAAGGAGACATGTGGCGTCCTGGAGGGGACCCTGGAACATCAAAGAATGTGAGGTAAAAACTGAGGAACTCTGAATAAAGTATGGACATTAGCTAATAGTAATATATCAATATGGGGTTATTACTTGTGACAAACGTACCATACAATGTCGGATTTTAATAGTATGACAACTAGGTGAGGGCTACACAGGAATTCTCTGTACTCTCGCTGCAGCTTTCTTGTAAATTTAAAGCTATTCTAAAAAGAAAAAGTTTATTTAAAAATATTTTAAAAATTCTTTTAGAGTTACAGCTTGATACTGGATGCAGAGAAGAGTTTTTGGAATCATTTTATTCCTGATTCTGAAGGAGGCAGCTGAAGTCATGGTTTTGCTGTAAAAAAGAACAGGAAACAGAAGGGACAGGTACGAACAAAGGCAAGCGGACCCCCGGCCAGGCAGAGAAGGGTGCCAAGTAATTGGAACAATGGAAAGGTCTCAGAGAGTGGCAGTGACACCCACATCTCATCCCACCTATTTTTAAAAACTCACGCCAGGCTAACTACATTAGAAGAAATCATCAAACCATGGGCAACACTGACTTAAAAAATGGAAGGGGGAAGCTTGAGAGCAGTGGCATGGCTTGTGTTTCCTGGTATTCCTGAGTACTGTCATTGTCAACGTGTGTTTTCCAGCACCTTCTGGCCCAACCACGACAGTAGTACGAACAGCTAACATTTACCAGGCACTTTGTGCACGGACTCCTCACCTGTCCTCCGAGGTAGGCTCTTCTATTATTCCACTCTGGAGAAAGAAACCGAGGCTCAGAGGAGTAAAATACCCTGCCCCCACAAACAGGGTGTGATGGCTAATTCTATGTGTTAACTTGGCTAGGCCACGTACCCAGTTGTTTAGTTAAAAACGAATCTAGATGACGCTGTGAAGAATTTGTAGATGTGCTTAATAGTTGCAATCAGTGGGCTCTAAGTAAAGCAGATGGCCCTCCAGAATGCGGATGGACCTCACCCGACCAGTTGAAGGACTTCAGAGCAAGAACTGAGGTTTCCCAGAGAAGAAGAAATTCTGGGGCCGGCCCTGTGGCTCAGGCGGTTGCAGCTCCGTGCTCCTAACTCCGAAGGCTGCCGGTTCAATTCCCACATGGGCCAGTGGGCTCTCAACCACAAGGTTGCCAGTTCGATTCCTCGAATCCTGCAAGGGATGGTGGGCTCCACCCCCTGCAACTAAGATTGAACATGGCACTTGAGCTGAGCTGCCAAATGGCTCAGTTGGTTGAAGTGTGGGCTCCCAACCACAAGGTGGCCGGTTTGACTCACACAAGGGATGGTGGGCTGCACCCCCTGCAATTAACAACAGCAACTGGACCTGGAGCTGAGCTGTGCCCTCCACAACTAAGATTGAAAGGACCAGAAATTGACTTGGAGAAAGTCCTGGAAGTACACACTGTTCCCCAATAAAGTCCTGTTCCCCTTCCCCATTAAAATCTTTAAAAAAAAAAGAAAAAGAAGAAGAAGAAATTCTGCCTCAAGACTGGAATATAGAAATCCTGCATTAATTTCCAGCTTACCAGCCTGCCCTCCAAATTTCAGACTTGCCAACCCCTTTCCCTTGCCCCTGGTCAAGTAAGTCAATTCCTTAAATCCCTCTCTCTTTCTCTTATCCTGAGGTCTCTTTGTATGGAAAGTCCATGTTTTCAACTCCACACTCTGCTGCTGCCTGGATCAGACCCCGCATAAGAGGCTGTAGATACCAGAGTCATAATATACGCCAAGAGCAACTGGGACCAGACCCCTTGAGGACATGTTGAGGGAAGATTTAACATGAAGGAAGCCAGCTGAGTGGAGAAGGAGGTGCTGAGAAGGAGGAAGTGAGGGTGTCAGGAAGCTGTCACGGGCAACCAAGGAGGGAAGAGGATGTGAGGTGGTAGAAAAAATAATAAATAGTCGACACTTGGTGAGTGCTTCTTATGCGCCAGGCACTGTTCTGAGTGCATTCCTTATAGTAATGTCTTCAGTATTACTATCCTCATTTTACAGATGAGGAAACTGAGGCCCACGTTCACATGTCTGGTTAATGGCCGAGTAGTAGGCAGTGTGCCTGGAGAGCCCGACACTTAACTACCACAGTATATAGCACACAGGGAAAGAACAGGGTTAGAGAGAGATGCCGCTCTCTGAGAAAGAGAAGCTGGACCAAGCGTGTTTGTAAAGCCAAGGTCCTATCCTGCTGGGTTGGAGGAAATCTAACTACAGTCTCTATTGGGATGCCTCCTTGGAATTACACAAAAGATCTGGGATCTTGGACCCCACAACACAAGCAAACCCCTCTGATCATCAGTCTGTACCTAAAACCAGTGAGATGCCGCATTAATTAAGAAAGCATAGCAGCTAAAGCTGCAACGCTATTTCGTTATTTTACATAAGAAGTCCGTGGAGTGGTTTCATAGTTTCCTGATGTCTCCAAGGATTGAGGACGTTTCCATCCTCACATCGTCCTGAAGGTGTGGATTTTTTATCCTTAGCTTGTTTCCTCATGGCCCCAAAATGGCTGCCAGAGCTGCAGAGCTCACAAAACCATCTTCAGGGCAGAGAGCAGATGCAGACCACCAGGATCTCCTTTCCAGACTTCTCCCAAGTCCTCTTGGTCGGAAGGGAGTCCAAACCCACTCCCTAGCAAAGGGATCGTTAGCCCATTTGATTTACAACAATCATGGGTCACCACCGGGGGCTGGGGGAGAGGCCCACCCTCCCGTGCAAGTGGCAGGCCGAACACAATATGGGTTCCTTAAGGAAGGAGGAACAACAGCTGATGGGCAAGAAGCCAGCTGAGTCTGTCACAGAAGGCCACCGGCCCAGTCCACAGGGCTCTTTCAGATCCATGGCTCTGCTGCCCCAGGACACACTCGAGCCACGGGAATGTCAGCCAAGACCAAGAGTCCCGCTTAAGGTTCCGCCTCCCTAAGTGTACCCAGCAGCGGTCTCCTGAGTTTTGCCAGGGTGTTGATGGGGAGCTAGGCACAGTCCCCAAAGTATGTGGGCACCAAAGGAACAGCCTAGCTAAGCCACATTCCTTCTCAAATGTACTTCCCTCCCTCATTCCCAACTTTTTCCACTCCTGGAGAGTCCTAGCAAAATATTCTCAGGGTGCGACCTCTGGGAAAACAGAGAAACAAGTGTCTTTCTGGAAGCTCCTTCCCTCGGCCAGTTAACACAAGCCTGTCTCTCGGCCTGGCTGTCTCTGTGCCTGTGGCAGCTGTGGGACAGGGGCAGTAGCGCACAGGGAGAGAGAACCGCACACTAATCTCAGTGAGTGATTACGCCACTGTTATGGTGGAGAGAGCAGTGCACGGTACACAGAATCCCATCCTACTCTGGGCCAATGTCTTCACCGGTAAAATTGTTTCGAGGGAACGCTGTGGGGTGGCGATGGGAGAATTCTACCCAGTTTGCAAATAAGGTATAGAGGCCTAGGCAAATTCTTTAGCAAGAAGCCGCAGGTAGACCCATTCCTACCTGGAGAGTGACGCTGGGAGACACAGGGAACTGAGGGGTAATAGGTGTTGTCAGGTTCAGGTGCAGATTTGGGCATTTCCAACCTGGCTGTCGTGCAAACAAGATGGGGGCTCAGAGGGACGTCAGTTAGGAAACAGCACGGGATACCTGAAGTCACATTTTAGTAGCTAGAACAAGGGTTCTTAATTGGGGTCCTTGAAGCATAGACTGTACAGTGTCATTCAGAGGTCCATGAACTTGGATTGGAAAATATTACAACTTCACTTCCACTCACCTGCATTTGTCCTGTATGAATAAAGTTAGCACCGAGCTCTTCATTTCCCTTTCCTGTTGCTGTCGGTATCTTGAAACATCATGTACGCTCCTTTCTACTTCACATTTACAGTTGTTTATTAGGCTCACCCCTAGAGCCTGTTATTTAATGTGATAATAAAGAAACCCATGTGTTACAACATCACACATTTAAACAAATATTTTCACAACTGTATTTCAACATAACTACCCCTTCCTTTCTAAACCTGTGTATTTTATTTTATGCATATGAAAATATTGTTATTTTTTTAAATTTTATTGGGGAATATTGGGGAACAGTGTGTTTCTCCAGGGCCCATCAGCTCCAAGTCATTGTCCTTCAATGTAGTTGTGGAGGGCGCAGCTCAGCTCCAAGTCCAGTTGCCGTTTTCAATCTTTAGTTGCAGGGGGCACTGCCCATCATCCTATGTGGGAATTGAACCGGCAATCTTGTTGAGAGCTCGCGCTCTAACCAACTCAGCCTTCCGGCTCCCTCTCCAGAAGCTCAGCTTCAGCTCACTGTCTTCAATCTAGTTGTGGAGGTCACAGCTCACAGGCTCATGTGGGAATTGAACTGGCAACCCTGTTGTTCAGAGCTCGCACTCTAACCAGCTGAACCATCCGGCAGCCCTGAAAATACTATTTTGAGAAGGGATCCACAGCCCAAAAAAGGTCGAGTCCCAGGCCCAAAGGGGCCTTGCTGACACTCTGGTCCTGAGTGAGGGCAGCTGCTGGCTGAGCAGGGTCCTGCAGGAGGACCCAGACCAGACGTCTACCTAGTGCTGCTCCTGCTCCGGGAGGCCTGGGCTGAGGGCTGGAGGTGAGACATGGACAGGGGCAGCTCACTGAGATCTTCAGTTTAAAGGAATGGCCTTGGGCCTCCGCAGTGAAAAAGGAGAAAATCAGCAGCCCCTTACCTTAGATCATAGAGGGATTTAGTGAGAATGAGGAGAGGCCCCGAGCTCACTGTGGAATAAAAGGAGGGGAGCATCTCAGCACTGGTCCTTAGGGATTATTCCAACTGAAACAAAAGCCAAGATGGGGAGAAGGGGCAGGAAGGGATTCCGCCCTCCTCAGCTGTGGTTGTAGCACTGCCGGGGACATGAAAAGAAAACTTCCCACACAATTTCAGCGTGCCAGGTGAAAGCTGAGCCATGCCCCCTTTCACACGAGTCTCCAGGCTCATGGTCACTGAGGCAGCTGTCACACCGGGCTCCCGTTGTGAGGGCAGTTCCTCCATTTCTAGCTCCCCTCACTGGGAGCAGCACCCCTCACCCTCCCACACCAAAACACGCCAGGCAAGCCCTGCCCTGGGTGACACTGATGGCCCAGCTTTCTTGGGGAGGAACAGTGCCATCATGCAAGGACACCTTTCATTTCACTAAGGAGGGAATCAAGGGCACAACAGCTGTTACTGAACTGTCCCCAGTCCCCGAGTCTGGTTTCCTTATCTCTTCGAGCTGCCCCACTGGCCACAGGGCAAAGGCCAACCCCGCCCACCAAGGGCTGTGGGCATCAGACCTACCTAAGGTCCTGCAGGCCAGCTGTGAGAGTAGCTGAGCGCCATGTCCCAGCCTGAGAATGGGCTCGTTTCCTTTCACTTTAGCCATGAGCTTACAGGGTAAGCCCGGAGTCCATGAACCCTTTCCCACTGCTCAGCACCTTCACCTCTTTGGAGAAACTTCCCAGGTTTGAGATAACTGTAGGGAAGAGGAATTAAACACAGAGAAGTTTAATTCTGGGGTGGAGGATGGACGGGAGGACAGTGAGTGATGATGGGAGAGGCCTGGGAGTTCGAGAGCCTATGGATTTTCAGGGGAGCGACACTAAGGGGCAGGCCAGGGCCAGCACGTCTGCTTTCTGCTGTGTCCTCTGCTGCTCTTGATACCAGGCTGGTCTGCTTGGGGCAGAGAAATGACCAGCAGGACCCTGGAACATCATTCATTCATTCCCTCATTCATTCTTTCACAGATATTTGTTCCAAGCAGGGGTTCACAGGTAGGCACTGGGGAGGGGAGGCAGAACCACACACACTGTAGATGCAAGGCGCAGAAGGCCTGGGGCAGAGGAAGGAGGCCTGAGGCAAAGTCTTGAAGGGTAAGGAGGATTTTCCTCAGTCAGGAGAGGGATGGAGGGTCTTTTGCACAGAGGCTCTGAAAGAAGCCCGAGCCTCAGGCCTGCTTAGGAGAAGCGGTGCTGGGACCTTTGCCCCGGGCAAAGATGGCTCTGTGAGGGATGGCTATACGAGAAAACAGGGTCCTGTGGATAAGAACATTTGGGAAGTTCTGGATTAAACGATGTTGAACAGATCGCTTTACTGCAGGACTCGTCAGAGCCATTGTCGTGTGGGAGACCCTGCTCGCTGCGCCATTTGTCATGCGGGGCGGCCTGCGGGGTCTCTGCTCCCGCTCCCCATACAAGAACGCAGGATATGGTGAGGCCAAAAAGGAACACCCACGGAGCCATAGGTAGGGGAGTCATACCACTATATTCTCTCTGGCGGCACTATACTCTCACTGGAGGCTGGATCCACACTGTCCGCAAACCGCCATCCACACTTGCCAGCCCAGCCGCCATCTTCTTGCTAGCCCCCGTTCTTCTCTTCTTCTCTCTCTTCTGCTAGCGTAGCCACAGCAGTTATATTAGTGGCCAATGGCTCACTGGTTACAGCTGACGGCCAACTAGCCACAGCTGATGGCCATGCAATCACAATTGATGGCCATTTACTACCTGAGCCAGCACCTGTCTATGTGAGGCCGAGAGCCTGGAAACTACTCTCTGGGGCTCCGCCCCCACACTCCACCCCTACAGGCTCTCGCCTCACAATCTACGGGACAAGTGTCTTCCACGAGGGGCCCTGTGCGAGGAGCCTGGAGGTGAATGCAATATCCTGGACATAGCCAGGCTCTCTGGGCACAGCTAGGGTTTCTCAGGGCACCACCAGTGCTTCTGGGCACAGCCAGACTTCCTGGACTTCTTAGGGTACCACCTGTCTTCCCGGACACAGCCAGGGTTTCTCAGGGTACCACCAGTACTTCTGGGCACGGCCAGACTTCCTGGACTTCTTAGGGTACCACCTGTCTTCCCGGACACAGCCAGGGTTTCTCAGGGTACCACCAGTGCTTCTGGGCACAGCCAGACTTCCTGGACTTCTTAGGGTACCACCTGTCTTCCCGGACACAGCCAGGGTTTCTCAGGGCACCACCAGTACTTCTGGGCACGGCCAGACTTCCTGGACTTCTTAGGGTACCACCTGTCTTCCCGGACACAGCCAGGGTTTCTCAGGGCACCACCAGTACTTCTGGGCACGGCCAGACTTCCTGGACTTCTTAGGGTACCACTAGTTTCCCCGGGCACAGCTAGGATTTCTCAGGGCATTGCCACTCTCTCTAGGAACAGCCCGACTTCCTGGGCACAGCCAGGATATCTTCAGGGCTCAGCCAAACTTCCTGGACACAGCCAGGGCTCTCAGGGCACTGCCACTCTCTCTGGGAACAGCCCGACTTCCTGGGCACAGCCAGGATATCTTCAGGGCTCAGCCAAACTTCCTGGACACAGCCAGGGCTCTCAGGGCACTGCCACTCTCTCTGGGAACAGCCCGACTTCCTGGGCACAGCCAGGGTATCTTCAGGGCTCAGCCAAACTTCCTGGACACAGCCAGGGCTCTCAGGGCACTGCCACTCTCTCTGGGAACAGCCCGACTTCCTGGGCACAGCCAGGGTATCTTCAGGGCTCAGCCAGACCTCTCAGCGCACTGCCACTCTCTCTGTGCCTCTCAGGGTACCCTGCTGGAACAACAGCGACTCACAATCAAGGTGCTTACATATTCTCAATGGCGGCCAGTCAAGAGGCAAAAGCAAATATCCCCCAGTTCCACTAACAACAGTTCCCAAACAAACAGTCAAGCAGTCCATTAAATTAGGGATGGAAAGCAATTCCCCATAGTCCATAGTCATTCACCAGGGCTGTCCTGGGGGTGAGGGATGACCTTGACCTCACCCTCATCTCCCATGGAGGACTCAGCAAGCGTTACCTCCTGGGACTATAAGTCCTGCATCCGGGCTGCCTGAGCAGGAACCTCCCGGCCCACAGGGCTGCAACGACCTTCGCTTTCTCCGGCCTGTGCTGGTTGGGGAACCATCCACATCTTTCCACCTCTCCACGGGGCTCCATTTCTCCAGCAGCTGCATGGCTTTTCCTGTGCTGGTGGGAGAACCGTCCACGTCCTCCCACCCCTCCACGGGGGTCCAGCTCCCCGGCAGCTGTTCCTCCTGGTCTTCCAGAGACTGAGTGTTCACACACACAAACTGCTCCACCACTCTTGGGAGAGCTTTGGCCGGCACCATACCCTGCTCGCTGCGCCATTTGTCGTGTGGGAGACCCTGCTCGCTGCGCCATTTGTCGTGTGGGAGACCCTGCTCGCTGCGCCATTTGTCATGCGGGGCGGCCTGCGGGGTCTCTGCTCCCGCTCCCCATACAAGAACGCAGGATATGGTGAGGCCAAAAAGGAACACCCACGGAGCCATAGGTAGGGGAGTCATACCACTATATTCTCTCTGGCGGCACTATACTCTCACTGGAGGCTGGATCCACACTGTCCGCAAACCACCATCCACACTTGCCAGCCCAGCCGCCATCTTCTTGCTAGCCCCCATTCTTTCTCTCTCTCCTCCTCTCCTAGCGTAGCCACAGCAGTTATATTAGTGGCCAATGGCTCACTGGTTACAGCTGACGGCCAACTAGCCACAGCTGATGGCCATGCAATCACAATTGATGGCCATTTACTACCTGAGCCAGCACCTGTCTATGTGAGGCCGAGAGCCTGGAAACTACTTTCTGGGGCTCTGCCCCCACAGCCATTAAGCTGCTAATGTGCAGGGTGACTTCCTAGTGTATCCCAGGACTCATGTTCCATGGCAGGCCACACTGCTGTAAGGAAGATGGGAGGCGATGGGTTGATGAGTTTAGAGAATGCAAGGGGCTTTGAATGCCAGGCCAAGAAGTCTGGACTTATTCCTTGGGGCCAGTGAGGCATCTCAGAAGGCAATTAAATGAGGGATTTAGACAGGGGACCCGGGGTAGGTTAGTTACCAGCAAGGTCAGGGCTATGGCAGGACATGACCAGCCCCTCCCATTAGCCACTCCTTCCTTCTTGACACCAGGGTCGCTCTGTGGGAGGGAAAACAGTCCACAGTCATGAGCAGCAGTAAGGAGCTGAGAGAGAGAGGCTAGAAGGGAGGGCAGGTTAGGCAACCCTCGAATCCAAGTGTGAAGTCTTTGGTACAGTGGTCAGGGCTGCTCGGGTTCAAATCCTGACTCCACCACATCCTAGCTGTGGGTATCTGATCTCTCAGGGAGGGGGCAGTGTGGCCTCAAGGTGCTTTTGCTTTCGTTTTTTTAAATAGACATTATTTGAATATCTTAAAAAACTGGACATTATTTTGGGGGGGGCAGTTTTAGGTTTACAGAAAAATTGTGCCGCAAGCACAGAAGGTTCCATATACTACCGCCCATCCCCCCCACCTTCCCCTATTATTAACATCTTGCATTAGTGTGGCACATCTTACAGACGATGAGCCCGTATTGGTTCATTATTACTATTAACCGAAGTCCAGTGTTCTTGAGGGTTCGCTCTTGGTGTTGTGCAGTTCGACCAGTTTGGACAAATGCATAACGTCAGCTACCCACCACTACAGTACCATACAGAATAGTTGCCCTGCCCTAAAAGTGCCCTGAGCCTCATTTTTAACACCTGGAAGATGAGAGCATGAAGCTCCTCTAACCCCCATTGTAGGTTCCCAATTTAGGCCTCTTGACAAATTAAGTGGTACGGAAATCAGTTAAATGTTTCTCTAAATATTACCTGGTAGCTATCAGAATCACTAAGTCGGGTTGAGGGGAGGTGAGGCTCATTCAAACCTTCTAGGGTCTCAACCACAGACCTGCTAAGTCAGGATCCCTGGGGTAGGGCCCAGGAATCTGCATTTTAACCAGGCCCCTGGTGCACGGGGAAGTTTGAGACCCCCTGGGCCCAAGGCAGGAACTACGGGGCTCCTGACTTCTTGTGTAGGGGAATTCGTTCTCCCAAAGTTTTTCAAACCTGAACAGAAGGCTCCTAGCCATTGTCAGAGTAAAGCTTGGCAGAGATCGGTCATTCCCAACAAGACGACGCAGCACAGTTTTCTGTAAGGCCTGGAAAAAGCCTGTTTCTGCCTTCTGCAGCTCCCAGGCAACAAGCCTGCTGTTGTTTCAGATCTCGATTGCTTATCACTCACCCAAAATAATCTGCATGCAGTGTCTCGTCAGCGGCAGCTCTCTGCAGCTTTTTTAACTTAGCGTCCCAACACTTCTGGCTCTGTGACAGAGCATCGGGCCTAGGAAAGGGTGGCCCTCTGTAGTGGGTTGAAGAGTGTTCCCCAAAAAGTCATGTCCACCCAGAACCTCATGATGTGGCCTTATTTGGAAATAAGGTCTTATGGGATTAGGGTGGACCCTGAATTCAACAGCTGGTGTTTTATAAGAGGGGGGGAGCCTATGTGAAAGAGGCGGAGAATGGACTGATGTAGCTACAAGCCAGGGATAACCAGATTCCGGGAGACACCAGAAGCTATGAGGCAAGGAAGGACTCTTCTCTAGAACCTTCTGAGGGAGCACAGCCCTGCTAACACATTGATTTCATTCTTCTAGCCTTCAGAATCGTGAAAGCATACATTTCTGTTGTTTAAGCCATCTAACTTGTAATTTGTTACAGCAGCCCTAGCAAACTAATATCCCACCATTGTTGTAGACCGTTGGCCTGGCTCAGCCTACACCTCTCAGCTCCACTATAGCCAAGAAGGAAAGGACCCCACATACAGGCGATTCTCCAGGTGGGTGTTTAATGTGGCCGGTTACAATCAGAGCTGTTTTCTCCCAGCCAACATCTTTGAATTCTGCCTCCTACACAAGGAAGCGGGGCCCTTCTGTCCTCTGCACGGGAGGCTATCATCCGAGAAGGGTTGGAAACTTCAGCAGTGACAAATAAATATTGGTCCTAGGGGCAGGCGGTGCCACGTGGTGGTCCCCAGGCTCAAGGCTCAGTCAGGGGTTGGCTGGACAAGTCACTGCAGCTTCATGCCACTCCGGCGTCGCGAGTCCTTCCGAGCAATGGGGCTGAAGCTCATAATCTCCTTGTAGATTTGCTCTGAGAAAGGCAGCGTGGTTCGAGGTGGGTCAAGGTTGCTAAGGGCAAAGAGAACCTGGAGCCTCCCCCACAGATACAGAGTGAAGTAGGAAGTCAGCTTGGGGAGAAAGAAACAGATGCAGGAGACAGTATCCACTCAGAGAGGAGGCAGCTGTCTCCAAAGAGAGGGGCTGGCTGAGGTCAGGCATGAAAGTGAAGGAGGCAAAGGAGAGAGAGGCAGCAGGCAGAGAGGAAGGAGCCCAAGCCCCTGGCTCTTACGCTTCCATTCGTCCACTGTGAGCTTCCCATGTTCTAAGGCATCTTCAAACTTCTGGGCCTCTGTCTCCTCCTCCGGGTCCCGGAAGGGTTCAAAGAAGGGGTGGGCGAGGGCCTGCGAGGCTGTCAGGCGCTTGTCCACATCCAGCTCCAATATCTTCTCCAGCAGGTCAGTGGCTGCAGCCAAGAGCACGAGTGTCACACCCAGGCCCAGGAGAACCAGGCCTGCCCACTGGGACAGAACGTAGAGGACAGGCCCTGAGACTTACCCTGGGGGCTGGCGCGTGGGAAGAGCTGGGAGAAATCCTTTTTGGGGCTCTGTGGCAGGGACTGGATGTAGGATTTGGCCTGGAAGACAGAAACGCACTGAGTTACCCTAACTGTCAGCCCCTCAGGGCTCAGGCCGTGGGGTATACAGCAGGGATTCCAGAAAAGCCTCAGCAGGGCTGACAGCTCTAGTTGGAGTCCAAAGTGGGATAAAGGTAAGAGCACCTGCCAGGGCAGAGGGGAGCACCTCCTCCCCCGCCAAAGGCCTGCAGCCCACCTGCCCGTGGTCAGCTGAGCACACAGCCTGAGCCAGCCTAGG
Organism: Rhinolophus sinicus; assembly: GCF_057876585.1. Classification (NCBI taxonomy): domain Eukaryota; kingdom Metazoa; phylum Chordata; class Mammalia; order Chiroptera; family Rhinolophidae; genus Rhinolophus; species Rhinolophus sinicus. The sequence goes on from NC_142502.1 coordinate 103,282,767, forward strand.
CCCATCTGCCACTCACCGCTTTGTCATTCAGCTTCTGCAGGAACTCTGTGCCCGGCACCCCGGTGACTTTCAGGATCTGGGTCAGCTGATCCAGGTCTTGGCAGCAGGTTAAGGGCTTGGCCTCACTCTGCTGGCAGATCTGATGCTGCCCTCCCCGCCAGCCCATCACTGCCACCCAGGCCCTGTGGCGACCACCCACGCTCCAGACCCGCCTAACCTCCTCCTGCTTCAGGAGAGGAGGTTCACCCTTCAGGACTCAGGTCTCTGAGACACTTCCCCCTCCAGGCCAGGGTACCCGTCCCTCCCCACAAATGCTCCTGGATGTGCCGCCTTTCCGCCCTCATCCCCTCAGGCATCTCCCCCACTCTTACACTCTGAGCTGGGCAGGGCAGGCCTCGCATCTTCTCATCGATGCCTGCACTGCACACGCAGGTGCTTGGTTAGTGTGTGCGGTGCCAAAATGTGCGGTATTTTCTACATGGTGGTGAAACGAAGGGGACTAGTTTTCGTCATTTTGCTTATCTGTATTTTAAAATTGTTCTACAGTGAGCGTGTATCACCTCTGCATTAAGAAAAAGAAGAGATTCAAGTAAGAGAGTGTCTGTTGAAGGAATGAATCCCTGGATGGAGTTTGGCTTTTCTAGCAAAGGATACAATCTTTTCCCTTGAACAGTGTTTTCCCGGTCAGCATCTCTGCCATGATACAGCCCACAGACCAGATGTCCACTGCCAATGGAGGGGAGGAAGTGTCACCTGGTCCACTGACCACGACCCCGTGATCAGTCAACCCAGAGTAACCAAGATGGTCTTGGGGAAGCTGCGAGAGAAGACCTTCCGCCCCATGCCCCTCCCAGGCAGCTGACCACTGACCAGTCTGGTTGTAGTGCATCCAGCTGAGGATCACCTCGGGGGCCCGGTACCAGCGGGTCACCACGTAGCCAGTCATCTCGGTGTCTGCAAGCCGTGCCAGGCCAAAATCCAAGATCTATGACTCAGGGGACATAGGGAAGCTCACTGAGGAGAGGAGGCCCTCGGAGCAGCTTCAGGGGAGGGGCGGCTTACGCGGGAGAGGGGCTCACCCTGACCCTGCGCTGACCCCACCAGGGCCCACTCACCTTCAGCTCACAGTCCTCGTTCACAGCAAGGTTGCCCGGCTTCAGGTCCTAGATGAGAGGAGAAAGTGAGCACCGGGCTGAGAAGCAGAGACAGGAGCTTGTCTGTCTCGGCCACTGCCCAGCATGTGACCTCGCCAGGCCCCTTCCCTTCTCTGCACATCAGCCTCTTCATGTGTAAAGTGAGGATTGGACAAGGTGTCCTGTAGAGCCCCTGCAGCTCTAAAATGCTCCTCATTCTCGGGGCCTGAAACGCCCAGTTCTGGGCTTGCTTTGTTTGCAGCAATTCCCCCACAGCAATTCCTTTGAGGCAGGCCTTCCCGGGCTAAGGGTGTGCCGGAAAAATCCACATCCCATGCCCACAAGGACTGTCCCCTCCCTCCACCCGGCCCCATCCCTGGCTGTGGAGAACCCCTCCAGGACTGGGCGGGGCGGTAGCAGGGAAAGCACTCACCCTGTGGATGACCCCAGCTGAGTGGATGTACTGTGTGGGAGAGAGAGAAGGAGAAGCGTGGGTCCTGTGCCCGGCTGCCACACGGAGCGTTTCACGCTGGCTCCGACACCTCCTCCGCCCTCACAGTGTGCTCTCCCAGCCCCCAAGGCCTGGCCTCCCCCAACCCTCAGGTCTCAATGCCAAGGTGCCACCCCCTGCCATCCTCCAAGCCCCCACCCACCTTAAGACCCTTGAGCATCTGATACACCAGGCACTGGATCTTGTCCTCACTGAACTCCATGCCCATGATCTTCTGTAGGTCTGTCTGCATGAAGGGCATCACCAGGTAGCTGCAAGGCACAAGGACTCGGTGAACAGTCCCAAGTCCCACCCAGCCCCGGGTCTGAGCTCAGAGGAGGGGCAAGGAGCTGGGGCAGAGCAGGGGCCTTAGGGATGACCTCTGTATGTGAGAAGAACCAACACAACCACAGCCAGCCAGACCCCCACATGGGCCTCCCGGCTCCTGGCTCCCGGCCTGGCCACAGTGGCCGCCCAGCTGGCAGAGCTCAGGGTGACATTTCAGCCAGAGCGTGCTCAGAAAAATCAAATGGAGCTGTGTTCCCTTTCCTCAAAGGTGCCCTCTCCTTGCCCTCCTCCACGCCCCGCAGAAAGCCAGAGCGGTGAGTTAGAAACATCTGCCAGTGTTTCCTTCTGCTTCTGTCCAAATCCTCTCTGCCCTAGAGGGTCATGCCCCGCTGAGATGGCTCCAGAAACAACCAAAAATGTCTGCCCTTCCGAGAAGGAAACAATAAAACAATTTCCAGGAGGGTGGAAGAAGGAAGGAGGTGGCTAAGCCATTGCACCCTCTTCTGGGATTGCAAAACAGGTCGAGGTCAGCAAAATGTAATCGTTGTTACTCAAGATAGTACCAGCAAAGTCCAGAATAAAAAATGTTAAAGATTGAAAAAAGAACGTTAAAAAAAAACCCAAAAAACTATGTGGTGGAGGCCATCCCCATGAGGCTGTGACTTTTCGAAGCCTTCTTCTGCCTGGCCACACCCCCTCCACCAGACCACACCCCTCCACCTGGCCCCACCCCTCACATGGCCACGCCTCCTCCGCCTGGCCACACCCCTCCGCCGTCGGCTGAGACCTGCTCCAGGCATAATCCCTTCCTGGCCTTTATCTTTCACCTGTTTTTTTCTTCTTGGCCCACAAACTTGCTGAAGTCTCACTGTGCTAGAACCACCTCTCCTTGACCTCGTTTCTCAAGGAACCACCCCTTCTCCCGCTGTCTCTCCCCACCAAACTTTTAAAAAGAATGGTCCATACCTCTTGACCCCACTGCTTTAACTCCCAGTTCTTGACACCCTGCTCCCACCCCACCACCAAAACAGCTCGGATCAAGGTCACCAATAACGGCCCAACAAACACAGCCCTGGCTTCCTCTTTTCCTATTTGACCTTTTACAAAGTCTGACACTCCCTCAAAAGTCTCTGCCAATTCTCCTCTCCCTCTGATTACACGCTCTCTGCTCATCTGCTCATCCTCTTGGACCTTTCTTTTTAACATTTATAGCTTAATCATCAGTATTGTGTCATGTTCCACACTAGCCTGTTTCTGGGCTTCGGAGATTATTCTGACCCAAATCCACATCCCCAGCCCAAACCTTCCTCTCCTGAGCTCCAGATTTCTCGGCAACTGCTGGTTAAGCACTTAAATGTTCATAGGCTCTTCAAAGTGAAGTATCCAAAGGGTTCATTACCTTTCTCCCAAGATTTGTTCTTCCTCCACCTTATATTCCAAGCAGGAACCTGACAGCCCCCGACCTATGCCACCTCTCCCAGCCACCGCATCCCAAGGGTCTCAGGTCTGACCTCGGCATCCCAACACCTCTACTCTATTTAGATCAAGGTCTGGGTCTGGAACACTACCCTCCAGTCTCCCGCCTCCCAAAGCTGCTCCCTGCTCCTTTCTCGCTGCCACCAGAGTACATCCCAAACTCCAGTCTGACCACATCATCTCCCTGCTCGAAACCTCCCTGGACTGGATGGAGGCTGCCTGTGGGATCGAGTCTGGACTCAGCTTCACCAAAGCAGCCGCTGGCCTCCACTAGCCACTGAATTCTCAATAGTGCCCAGACATTTAGCCTCGTTCATGCACCATGGCCTCTGGCCCCACAGTTCCTTCTACCTGGCATGCCTTCTTCTCCTTCCACCCCAGGCAAACTTCTAGCTGGTCCCCTTTAAATTCCAAATGCTAAGCCTAGCAACTGGCATTATAGGAAAAACTTCATTCAAAATGACTGCATTACATGTAAAACAAAAGTATGGTAACAAAGAGGCCTTCAGAGCATTTGAAGTAGCATTGGAAAAAAAAATCCACCTTCCCAGAGTTTCTAAATTTTAAACCAGGCACTGCACTAGCAAAGCCATCCATTTAGCAACTAAATTTTGGGGTTCTGTATAACTGTCAAACACCCCATTAGCCAGAGGCGGCCAAGGCTTCCTGGTCCGAGCTTCAGGCTAGGAAGAGCCCCAAGGTCCAGACCCACACCTGGGCCCCAAGGGAATGGTGAAGTGAGTTGGTGCAAACCCTGTGAGGACCGGCCATGATGTTCTGGTGATGTTAAAGCTGGGTAACACACAAAGCACCTCCCGTATCTCCCCGAAAATAAGACCTAGCCGACCAATCAGCTCTAATGCATCTCTTGGAGCAAACATTAATATAAAATTGGGTCTTATTTTACTATAAGGCCTGATAATATAATATAATATAATATAATATAATATAATATAATATAATATAATATAATATAATATATATAATATAATATATATAATATAATATAATAATATATAATAACCGGTCTTATATTAATTTTTGCTCCAAAAGACACATTAGAGCTGATTTTGGGGGAAAACAGGGTATGTAGCAGACAGCTCTATGCCAGGCAAGAACCCCACAGAGCCCCTCCCACCGCTTCCTGCCTGCCCTTCTCTATACCCTTGGCTGAAAGTATCTCTCTAGAGAGCATCACACCTCAACAACAGCACAAGGACTGCCAGGGCAGGAAGCCCCCTGCCCAGAAGAGAGAATCTGGACCCTCCCCAAGCTGGCTCCAGAGTGATGAGTAAGGCCTGCAATACCCTGGAATCCAGTGCAGCCCAACTCACAAGTCCTGGAAGCTGCGCAGGGAGGAAGCTGGGGTGAAGACGTCCAGGAGCCCGATGACCTGAGGAGAAGATTGCCAGTGAGGGCTGAGCAGCCCCCTCCATGCCCAGCCATACACAGGACCACCCACCCTTTCCTAAGACATCATCTCCAGCAGGAGGCAGGTTCCCAGCCTTCTTGGGAGCAGTAAAGGGGCAGAAGCCGGAGAGGAATCCCAATTGGAAGGGAGCTTTCAGTGCTCAGTGGAGAATTATGCTGGGTAGAAGGGGAGGTGTGCTCACTGCTTCCAAGTCTAGTGTTCAGGGCAAACAGCACAAACCTACTCTCAACTCAAGCAGGGACCCACGAGTGGTGAAGGGAATGAAGGAGGGAACAGGGAAGGGGCCTGCCAGCTAGCAGGCTCCATGCCTTTGACCTTGGGTCTCCCATCACATCCATTCTTGCCTGCCAGAGGGCTGCTTCAGGGCCAGAGGCAAGAGGCCATGGGGAGGGCTGCTGAAGAGGAATGGGGCTTATAATGTGCATTAAAAGTTTGAAACATTATTTTAAATGTTTGCTTTCCAATCTAGGTATTCTAGAGCAAAACCTGTTTGCCAGGTGCAACACTGGGTCACTAGTTTTCCTAGTTGTTTCTATCAGATACCACAGTCTAATGGTTATGCACTGAGGCCTGGGCCCAGGCTCCCTAGGTTCAAGTCCCAACTCTGCCACTGACTAACCATATAACCTATGGGTCTTTTTATGCCTCAGTTTCCCTATCTGTACATGGAAGTAATAGTACTTGTGATACTGTGAGGATTAAACAAGTTAGTTTATGCAAACCTCTAAGAACAGTACCTGGCACATAAAAAGGGCTCAATAAGTATCTATTATTATTATTGTTATTATCAGGGTCACATGTACAAACATTAACCTGGATTCTGGACCCCAGCTCTTAGATCTAGAACAAACTACAAAGTTCCTCTGTGTCCATTTCCTCCTAACAGTGAGATAGGAAGTTTGCACCTCACCAAGCTCATTCTGATCCACTGCCAAGCTACCCTTTGCACCCATGCTGAGAAGTAAGCAGGGCAGGTCCTGCACCCCATCTTAGTAATGAGGCGGGAACAAGAGTTGGAGGAGCAGGGAGGTGGTTCCCCTTCTCCTGGACCTGTCCTGAGCACTGTGTACCCTCTGGAGGCATCTCCTGTGCACACACGGGGGCCCTGTCAGGACCCTGTCTGAGGCTCCCCTCTCCTCCCTGGCTTCCCCAGCAGCCCCAGGCCCAGCCTACGTTCTCATGCTGCATGTGTTTCAGCAGCAGCAGCTCTCGATAGGCCCTCCTGGCAACCATCTCAGACTGGAAGGGCCGGCTCAGCTTCTTGATGGCCACCTTCTCCCCGGACCGCTTGTCGATGGCGGAGCTGGAGAGGCACAGGCACGTCAGCAGGCAGCACTCTCCTGGCTGGGCAGTGCCCACTCCAGGTCCTGGGTGGTGTCTGCCAGGCCACCCTCACCCAAATCCCCACTGGCCAGCAGGCTAGGCAGGGAGAAACGGGTGCCCACTGCCTGAAATGTGAGGGCGCAGCCAGAAGCACTGGGAGTGGGGCTGCCGGAGGGAGCAGGCCGGCACAGAGGTGCACTGCACCTGCGTCAGACACAAGTTCAAGACACCAGAATCCAGAGCCCCAGGGACGCTCACTCTGCAACGGGGAAGACACTTCTCCCTCTCTGGGTCTCAGTGTACCCATCTGTAACAATGGGGATTCTTCCGGAAGAGCTCCAGGGTCCCTGTAAGGTTCAAGTCCTGGAGAACCAGACCCCGTCCTAGTTCAACCCACAGGGACCCCACAAAGCCAGTGAGGAAAGTGAGATGGCGCCTGGGGTGGCCTCAGGCCAGCCTCTACCACAGCCTGAGGCTTCTCACTCATACTGTACTTTGCAGCCCAATCTGCCATCTCCTCCTAGCTCCACAGGTTGGGCTGAGGAAAAGCCCCTGGGAAGGTCTTCCAGGCCCGCGGGGTCCTCGGTCAAGGTGGTGGGCGCGCGGCCCCGGGCACCCAACAGGGGAGGGGACACCCACGGCGGGTCCGGGAGAGCGGAGGAGGTGCACTGGCCGGGCCCCCGCCTGTCGGGAGGCTCCACCTGTGTCCTGGGGCCTGGGTGCCCGCCGTCTGTCCGCCCGGACGCCCGGCGCCCCTCCCCACCCGGGCGGGCTCGCGGGCCCGGGGGTCTCACCACACGGTGCCATAGGCCCCACTGCCGACGTGCGTGGGGGACACGTAGATCTTGGGCAGCTCCCAGGCGGTCCTGTTGACGTCCTGCTTGTAGAAGCCCTTTTTCCGGGGGAGGCTCATCCCGCGAAGCCAATCTCGGTTGTCCCAGCGCGGCGGCTGCGTTCCAGGTCCGCCGGGCTCCCAACACCCGGGCCCGCCCGCGGTCGGGTCCGCTCCCGCCCCGTGCCGGTGGCTCCTCCCCCGCGCGAGGGCGGGGCCGGCCCGCCGCGCGTCCCACCTGCCGGCTCGCCCAGGTGCGCCGCGCGGCCCCGCCCGGGCCTGCCTGGACAGTCTGTGCCCCGAGCCTCGGGTTTCCGCCAGGATCGCAGCCGGGCTGAAGTGGCTGCAGGTGCGCTGCCCTGCAGGAAGGGGTGCTTCCCGGCCGAGGGCTGGCGTGGGGGCTGAGGCTTGATAGACCGAGGGGCTCCCGCGAAGGGCGGCGGGTGGGGAGACAGGGCCTCTCCGCTCTCTGCAGCCCGGGACTCTGCAGGAAGATCTCTCCAGGGTATTGAAGACAATTTCGGAAAAACAAAACCCCACAACATTTGATTATGGAAAGTTTCCAACGTATACAAAAGTAGACAAAATAGCCCAATGCTTCCCACACTTGACTGTGCACACCAATCCCCTGGGAATTTTATTTTAGTAAAATAGAGATTCTGAGTCAGTCGGCCGAGGTGGAGCCAAAGTTCTGCATTTCTAACCAGGTCCCAGGCTCAGAGGGCCTGCGGACCACACTCTGATAGTGGGGTTCTAGTGAACCTCTGTGACCCCAAGCTCTCAGCTTCAATGATTATATCAATTCTTAGTCACTTTTATTCCATCTATATGCCTCCTCCCCCATTATTTTGAAACAAAACCAGGCGTCATATTTCATCCATATTTTTCCTATCTCTAGAAGATAAAGGTTATTTTAAAAACATAACCACAAGATCATTTTTACACCCAGAATTAATAACAGTAATTCTCCAGTCCAGGTTCAAATTTTCAGTTTTGAACACAGTTTTTGCTAGCTTCCCAGTGTCCCAGAGGCAGTGACAAGCCAGGGCCTTCTACCACCTGTGTCTGGTGGCTTGTGCAGCCTGAAGAAAATTCTGTGCTCAAGTGAAAACACATAGGCCTTCTAGGAACAGGGTGGGGGTCAGAGAATGGCCACAGAGGTCCGACGTCCAGCCTGACTTGTCCGACCCCTTGCTGGCCTGGGCATAGGGTTGTAGAAGGAGTAGGGACCACTTGCTTCACCTTGTCAAACAGAGAGAAGATGTCTTGAAGAAGAAAAGGAACTTATTCATGGCCTACATCAAACTGGGGGGCCTCACTAGGGTGTCAACAGGCCTCAAACCCTGTGCCATAGCCCCTCCCACCCAGTCCTTCAGCATGAGACACAGCTGAGAAGACCATTTAGGGTGGAGGTGGGGGGTAAGAATCCCACAGAAATGCCCAACAGGCATTGCAGGCAGGGAATCAGTCTTATTCATAGCTGGCACACTGTAGGATATCAAAGACTGTATGGAGACTAAATGGAAGAGTCAGCACTTTAGAAGTGAAAAAATATTTAGTTAATGAACACTAGTGCTTGCCATGTGCCAGTCATGTGTTTTACTTATACAACTCCCTTAATCCTGGTGAGATGCCTATGAGTCAGTACTATTATCCTCATTTTAGAGATGAGGAACCTGAAGTACAGAGAGGTTAAGTAACTTGCTGAAGGTCACACAGCTAGTAAGGGGCAGAGCTGGGTTGAAGAAGCTAGTACATCCTGGCTCTAGAGTCCATGATCTCAGCCCTGAGGCTATGCAGTGTCTCTGGGTTGTGAGGCATTGCTCCTTAAAGGAAATGGCCTGCGTTTGAAAGCATCTGCCTCACCTACATCGTGAGGACACGTCTACTTCTCAAACTATGTCTCTCTCAGTACATCCTGCCCAGGGTATCTGACATACTGCTCACCCTCTTCCCTGCCCCACCCCCAGCTCTGGCCCTGAGACCCTGTGGGAGGAAAAGGGCAGGGGCTAGGTGCCTGGCAGGGCTGTGGAAGTTTCCAACCTTTGGGGCTGGTGACACTGGTGGACGACACCCTATTTCTGAAGTTGGGGCAGGGTCCTGGAAGCCAGAGTTCAGAACTGGGCACTGGCAAGAGAGAATTGTCCAGGAGACTTAGGTTTCCTTCTGGGTGAGGATCCAGTTCTCCAGGACCTTGAGACTCTGTTGTGTGTCTAGAACACCTAAGTGTGGCAGAGGTGAACCCCGAAAGGTGAGGAGTATCAGGGAAACGTTCATTGCCCAAGTGGGTGCAATCCTGCAAGGGCACGAGCTGACCAGTCAGACTTTGGCTCTGGTGCCTCTTAGGCAACGGTCAGGAAGTGACTCAGGCCTCAGGCTCTGCTGACACTGACCCCCACCTCGGCCTCTGCTGGGCCTGTGTTTACTCAGTAGCAAGGCAGCCTTGGAGAGAAGGATCTAGCTAAGGAAGTCACAAATGGGAGAGGAAGAGGGAAGAGTCCCTTAGGATGCCCTGGGAGCTCCCCTCCCAGAGCCCCTGGGGCTCTTTTCTCCTGGAGCTCCAAGGTCCCTCTGCTCTGCTCCACCAGACACTGGCCTATGTTGTAGTGTTGGTTTCTGCCCTATTAACGCAGAGGTGGGGGGTAGGAAACCAACTCTGGAAGGAGATCTGATTTCCATCCCGGCTCTGCACTACTAGCTGTGTGACCTGGGCCAAGTTCCTTCCCCTCTCTGAACTTCAGTGTCCTCCTTGTAAAATGGAAATGACAAGTCTATTGAAAGAGTCCAGCAACTCAGTGAGGTCGGGACTGGCAATGCCTCCCACCAAACATCACCAGAAACACATCTGTGGGTGGACGAGCTGGGTTTATGGCTCATTGCAGCAAGAGCACACATGCGCCATGGGAATCATAGGGCATCTCAGTAAGGTGTTAAAAAGGACTTACAAGTTTTGGCCTTGTGTTAGGCGATGGTGGAGGGTTTAAGGAAGAAGGACTTGGTTCTGATTAGGAGCTGTTAGGAAGAGGAGGTGATTCTATGATGGGTATCTTACTAAATCTTACCTAGAAGGAGGGCCAACTAGAATGGAGACAGAGCTGTGAGCAGCCTTCACTCAGATTAGCTAGACTGGATGTTTGGTCATTTTCGTGGTTTGGACAATATTCATGTTTTGTCTGCGTTCAGACATGATTACGGAATGGTCTTGTTTTTGTCTTGATCCACTGTGGTCACAGATGGCCTGTCTGTGACCAACAAGAGCACACCCTGACCGAGCTGTGCCAGGCCAGCTCCAAGCCACCCGGAACGGGCAGCTCCCAGATGTCAAGGCTGCTTTGCTGTTAGGATGCTATTATTTCCCTGGCACAGATGGAGAAACCGAGGCCCAGACGTGTTCAGTAAAGTCACACATGACGAAGAAGATGGTGGACGTGGTCTTCAAACCTGGTGTCCTGCTCCAGAGTCTGCACATTTAACCACCAATGAGAGTGCCTGGCGCCCGGCAAATGTCTGAGAAATGGCTGTTATCGTAGTGTTGTCTTCCTAGCGAGGCTGTGAGCCTCTGGAGGGCAGGGGCATGGCTTTGGGGATTGATGACTGGCTTCTTAGAAACTGAAACGAAACCCCCACATGATTATGAGGCTGGCTGCTCATGTCTCCCATCTTGGCCCCCCAATTTCCATCTTGCCTCAAGAATATGGCAGCTTGTCAAACACTACAGCCCTCTCTGTCCCAAACAGTTGGGCCAGCAATTCAGATCCTCACCATGAGTGGCCATATGACCCCTACAAACAGGAATCATGATATGCCTGCGGTCCTTGTGGGAATGAAAGAGCCCGAGAGCTCCGGCCCCAGCTCGGAGAGTCCCATCCTCCTTCACACCTTTCAAAACTCCACGAAATAATCAAAGTCTCAATGAGGTAAGGAGAGGCAGAGGGAAAGACCTTGCCTGTGGGGGCTGCTCTGTAACGTAAGTCAGTTAGCTAGCCTCAGATGAGTTACTTAGCCTCTCTAAGCCTCAGTTTCCTCACCTGTAAAACAGGAGTGGATAATTCTACCCATTTCATGGGGCCATCATGAGGACTAAAAGAAATGACGTGAGAAGTGTCTGATTCATGCCTGGCACTTAGTAGGTGGTCACTAGATGCCCCTTCCCCAGTGTTATTGAGCTTTGCCTCCCCAGCCCAGGTGTCTTTCAGGGAAGGTCTGTCTGAGGAGGCAACTTTTGAGCAACACCTGAATGGACAAAGTAGTGAGCTGTGCAGATATCTAGGGGAGGAGCAGGTATCTGCCTTCTAAACTTTTCCACTCTGTTCCCACATCTGACCCTTCCCTCTAGCCTCCTTCCTCCCGTGCCATCCTTCCCCCTCACCTGCAGAAGTCTCTGGTACGTCCCTCAGGGGACTCAGAACGCCTGGGAGCAGCTTGCTGGCTTCTGGCTTCCTGGGCCCTCTTTCCCCTGTACCTCTTCCCCTTCTAGGGGACTCAGGGCCTGAGCAGAACAAAACATCAGGCTTCTCCACCTCATAGGCGCCCCTCGCCTGTAGGAGCCTTTCTCGCAGCCTCCCAGCCCCTCTCTCCCTGCCCTCAGCTTTAGCACCCCCCCGGTGGAGGACAGGGCTTAGTAAGGACAGCTGCGCTAGAGTGGCACCTCTCAGCCGGCCTTGTCGGGCCCTAGAAGGTAGACTTCCCCTCTTCACTCCCCCTGCACTCCACCCCAAGACTCACATCCTTTCAGCCAGCCTGCAGGATGGTCCCAGTCCACTACTGGAAAATGACTCGGGGAGGCCGAGGACAGCATCTTGGTCACTGCTGAGTCCCCGGTACACACTGGCCCACGGTAAGTGATGAATGAACCAAAGATTGTTGTGTGTCTTGTGGGTACAAGAGGCAGTGAGGGGATGAGTTTGGAGACCCAGATGGTGGCATTGAGAAAGCAATAGTAGGGGGAATATGCTTGAAATCAGGTCCACTGTGGAATGTCTGGGTTGTGTGGTCTCTGGCTGGGCACAGTTTGTCCTGGGAGTTTTGGGGCTTTTCTCTGTTCTCTCCTCACCACCTGAGGTAAGGCCTAGGCGTGTTATGCTTGTGCGGCCCTCCAGCTCCCAGCACAAGGCCGGGCCTGTGTGAGGTGGTAAAGGTTTTTCATGAAGAACCAGAGGGTACAACCTGAATTTGGGGACCACTTCTGTCACCAAGAATTTGTACCAAATGTCATTCCAAAGCTGGTCCCTCCCTGTCTGCAGCCCTCACCGCTCCCACTGAGGTTCTACATAAGCCAGACCCTCTCTCCTTCGGAATTACCCTTCCTTCCTGGTCATTAAACTTCAGCTCTAAACTCACCTCTTTGAGGAGGTGTTCTGGAGTGAACCCCAGGCCTGCTCACCCCAGTACCCCTGTATATACCCTCTGACCCCATGACTCCAGCTGCCCCGCCACACACACACAGGCTTTGTGACGTCCACATTCTTGGTGAACTTGTGGTCCTGTGAACCCGGGGAGAGTACCCGAGGACCGGGAGGCAGAGCAGGGCTTGAATCGCGTGCCCACGCTTAGAGCTGTGTGACCTTGAACAGCTGAGTGCATGTCTCTGAGCTTTCTCATCAGTGGAATGGGAGAGCATCACCCACCTAGCAGGAGGATTGAATGAGACCACGGGTGCAGGGTTGCAAGCACGGTGGCTGGTGCTCCCTCCCGCCCTCAGGGCTGCTCACAGGCCACCTCCTCTGAGTGTCCTCCCTGATCCCACCACAAGCCATGCCCCACCGGCGCCACCCGGCCTCATTGTCCTTCAAGCCCTTCTATATCTCTCAGGGTCTTTCTTTATCCTCTGTCTACCCTCTACTAGAATGTCAGGTCTATGAGGGTGGGGGTTTTAGCTACTTTGTTCATCGCTGAATCCCAAGTACCTAGAAAAGTGCCGGCCTATAGTGACGGATTGAATGGCAGGTGTGTAGTAGGGGCTTTACAGATGGAAGGTACTGTTATTACTCTGTATTTATCTCCATCTTATTTGCAACTGGTAGGTTGGCTGAACTCACCTTCATGCCTGGGGCAGTCCCAGCTCCAGTGACCTGCCAAACAGTGGTAATAGGGTCACTGCCTGGGCTACCGTGAGCCCTGCCTCAGGCAGGGGACGCTGATCTCCCTGGAGGCACCTCAACAACCTGCCCTTCCAGAGCAGAGGCCACGGAATCTGCTTGCTCACCCCTTCCATGTAAACATTCAACACCAGGACACACGGATTATCCTCAGGGGCCCCACAACCTTTGTCAGGGTTAAGGAAATCCAGACGAGACTAGCAGCGCTCCTGCCATGGCAGAGGCTTGGGCTCTGATTCCAGCTCTGCCTCAGATTTGCTGTGTGACCTGAGGTAACACACTACCTCTCTGGGTATTTCAGTTTTCTATTTTACTTATTTAACAAATATCGACATTGTGCTAATTACTTGCCAAAAATTGTCCTAAGAGCTTTATGTACATGTAACTCATTTAATCCTCTTAAGAACCCTATGAGATGGGTTAATGTCTTCCATTTTATGTATGACCCACACGAGGCACAGAGAGGTGAAGTGATGTGCCCAAGGTCACACAGCTAGTAAATGGCAGAGCCAGGATTCAAGCCCAGGCAGTGTGTGCTGGTAATCACTGCAGAATCAGTGCTGGTGACCATTAGGCTGCCCTGGATGGTGCCTGTGAAGGGCCAGCTTTTGCTTTTCAGGAATCTGAATTTCCTTCTGATGGTGCCTCCATGATTTGGCCACACACTCATTTTCCTAACGGTTCCATTTGGCTTCCCTAAACAAGAATCTCCCTTCCTGCCGTTCTCTGAATCTAATAACTGCATTTCCCTTGCTTCCAGAAGGAAACAGCCAGTGGTGTGCTGGAACCGCTACGGGGAATGGGGAGCCCTAATGCATAGTGTCTGTCCGTTTCTGTGGTATAAAAACTCCCGCCATGGCCAAATTCAAGCTACCAACCTGATGTCACTGAACATGGAGTTGAGAAGAAAATCAGCTCTCAAAAGCCGCAACGAAGACTCCAGCACACCTCTGTCAGGCCAAGCAATGGTGTGACAACAGGCATGAGTCAGGCACTACTCAGGAACAAGCCAGCAGCTGGTCCTCTGGGCTGGGGACTGTGCTTCTCCCACCTCACATGCCCTCCCTGGTCTTCACCCCTCACACTTCCCTGAGGCCACCCTTCCTCCCCTGAGGGACCCGGCTGTGGCTCCCTGGAGAGGGTGCATCAGCTGGCAGCTCAGGGGTGACAGCAGTCCAGCTGTGATTAACCTCCGGTTAGAGCAGTCTTTCCTCCCCGACGCTCCCCACCCATCAGCTCCAGGTTGCCTCCAGGATGGAATTTAAACTTCCTGGCCTGTCGGAAGAGGCTTGCCCCCATCTGGGCCCTGACTTTCTTGCTAATCGGATCCTCCAGAGTCTATGTGCGAACGACCTCTGTTCTAACCATCTCACAAACATCCTTACTCATCCCTGTCACCACACCTTTGCTTGATCTGGAATGCCATCCCTCTGCTTTGCCAAGGATGGGAGGACCCTCGTGCCTCAAGACCTGGCTCAGGAGCACTTCCGGCTGACTGCGCCAGACCACTCCCACCCAAGTGCCCTCTGCCTCCTCTGATTCCTTCCTGCAGGACTTCATGGCACAGCTGGCCCTTGGACTTGAACTGTCAGTTACCTTTCAAACAAAACTAAACTGTACTTTTCTTGAGGGCATGAGTGTCTTATTTCTCTCTGTCCGCTGTACCTACCTAGCAATGCATTGTAAAGCCTTAATCCATTAAACCTAATTTTGCTAAGGATACATAGACAAATGTCACGGTTCCTGTCCTCAAGAAGCTCATGCCCTAGAAGGGAGGCAGAGGCAAAAAGGAAAAAACAATTCACTATAACCTGCAGGTGGAGTGCAAATTGGTACAAGGTTTTAGAACTGTTTGGCAATATGTTATCAAAATGGTGAAAATATGCACCTTATTTATCCTGATAATTCTTGGGCTATCAATTTAGTCTATGTAAATAGACAAAGGTCACTGTTTTATTATTAACAAAGAGATGTTTCCAGCATCATGGGGGGAAAAGTAACAGGGAAAAAAAAAGAAGCCTGGATAGCTTGTTCCAAATTTGGAGAGTTGGTGTGTAGTCCCCATGTGCCTTTTGTTCTATATATGAAGTCGGACAATTAAGTTCGTTAACTCATCCTAGAAAAAGTGCTACATACCTCATTGCTGAATATCACTACGGTCACCTTTGAAGTACACCCTCTTGGAAGATATGCATTGACGCCAGCACCTAGTCCAACCTTCAAAGCAGTTTTGGAACTCTTTTTCTGGAATGGCCATCAGAGCTGTCATCATATTACCCTTAATGTCCTGAATGTCATCAAAATGTCTTCCTTTAAATATTTCCTTTATCTTCCGGTAAAGAAAGAAGTCACTGGGGGCCAGATCAGGTGAGAAGGGAGGATGTTCCAATACAGTTATTTGTTTACTGGCTAAAAACTCCCTCACAGACCGTGCCGTGTGAGCTGGTGCATTGTCGTGATGCAAGAGCCATGAATTGTTGGCAAAAAGTTCAGGTCGTCTAACTTTTTCATGCAGCCTTTTCAGCACTTCCAAATAGTAAACTTGGCTAACTATTTGTCCAGCTGGTACAAATTCATAATGAATAATCCCTCTCATATAAACAAAAGAAAACAAACTTGTTGCAACAAGTTCGCGAATTTAATTGTTGAAACTCATATGTACGTATCTGTAAAAATATCAAACTGGATCATTCTGCAATTTCCTTTTTCACTCAAGATTGTTGGTGAGATCTGCCCATGTTGACTCAATCTAGCTCAGGGTTTCTCAACTTGGCACTAGTGACATTTCGAGCCCAATAATTCTTTTTTTGTGGGGAGGCTGTCCTGCGCATGATACCCTTGGTCTCCACCCACTAGATGTCAGTAGCTCACTCTCCAGTCCCCTGTGTGACAACCCAAAATGTCTCCAAACATTGCCAATCGTATGTGACGTAGGCAGTCATTCTAGTTCATTTGTTCTCACTGCTGTGTAATATTTCATTGTATGAATGTCCTATTCTCCTATTGATGGACTTTATGAGATTTCTTTGTTTTGTTTTGTTTTCCTATTACAAATAATGCTGAGTGGAAAGTCTCCACACTCATTTCCTTGAGCCCAAATGGGAAAGTTTCTCTACAATAATCACCTACAAATAGAACGCAAGGCCATATGGCATGTACAGCTTCCCTCCTTAATAAATCTTGCCAAACTGCTTTCAGTGTATGAAAGTTTTACAGTTTTTGTGTGGTCACATTCATTAACCTTTCGCTTTAGGGTTTCTGGGTTTTGTGACATACTTAAGAGCCCTTCTCTATTTAAATCTTTGATTTGTCGGAAGTGGTTGTGGCTAAAGGAGGAAAGTAGCCTCCAGTTGTTTCAACACCATTTTTTGACACAGGTGACTGAACATCATACATTTATTTTTTATAAATGTATTTTTACAGATTTAGGAAATATTTTAGGTGTTACACCAACCTGTCAACAGCTATCATTTCCGGGTAGTGGGATAATAGATGTTACCTCACTACATTAAATATTTTTTGCAATAGCAAAGCTGTTTTATTTGTGTCATGAAAGAGTAATAATTAGAAAAAGTAACGTGGTAAGTGCTTTGACACCAGTAAGCCGGACACACGTTATAGAAACAGCTGGAGGGCACGTGACTTGACTGGAGGTTGGGGACAGGCTTGGTGGGGTATGTAGGGGGGTGTTTCTTAACCTGGGAGCAGGGTGGGGCTTGTTGGGGGCAGAATAGCCTCCAAATGGGGACACTTACCCGCACTTTGTCAGCAGCTATTATCAGATAGTCACTGCCTGGGTCACTGGACAGAGCTGTGGGAGTGAGGTTCTCTAAAGTGCCCAGACCATCAGCTGTGTCATGCCTGAGCAATGGCCAAGGGGAAATGGGCCTTTGTGTAATGGTGGTGAGTGATGACTTGACACCTCACAACCGGAAACAGATGGCGCCATCGCAGCCCTGCAAATGGAGCCGGCTGATCAGGTCAAAGTAACACCCGGGAGGACACATAGGCCTAGGGCTCCCCTGAAAAACACCCCACTGTCTGTCAGCTGAGTACCAGGGAGGTGGATCAAAGGTACACAGGGCCCAGAGATGGCCACCAGCAACAGGTGCTCAGAGCTTCTGTCCTAGGGGTGCCAGGAAAATGGGAAGTCACTGTTTACAACTGTCTTTCCTCTTTAAAGTGTCAACTCCAAGAGGGCAGGACTTTTTAATTTTTTCCCATGTTCCCAGTGCCTGACACATAGATGTGACCCATAGATATTTGTGGAATGGTTCCATGAGGGTGCAAGGTACCACAATGACTTCCACCTCCTCTTCTTTCCACCTGATATTTTCATTTTAAAGTGGCAGGTGAAGGGGAAAACGGTAGGACTTATCTGGACCATGGCCATCAGCCGCCTTCCATGATCTTTTGATTCTTGTTCCAATTCATTAAATCGTTGTGCCTCCAACTTGAATTACACAGCAAGATGTAGCCAAGAGAATCAGAAGCCAATTCTCCTAACACTTGTCTCTTCTTAAACTGGGAACTTGCACACAGCACCATTTCTGAGGGCAGATAATCTGTTATGTATTTGCTTTCTTTCTCTAGATAATCTTTGCTTCTAAAGATTGTTGATTGTACAAACAGGAAGCAGAGGACAAGATGATTTGCAATGATTAAAAGATGGTAGTCATTCTCTGACTCAGTCAAAAAGATTGGATACCTCCTGTGTGTCAGATACCATGCCAGGTGATGGGGACACAGTACCGAACAAGAAAGCCTGTGTCCTCAAGGACATACAGCCTTGAGCTAACATTTATTGAGCATTTAATATATGCCAAGGGCTTTACATGCTTCAGCTCTTAATTCTCACAGCAACCAACCCTATGAGGTAGATTCAGAGGGATTAAGTAATTTGCCCAAGATGGTACTACTAGGAGACAGAGAGGCTGGGATTTGAACTCAGGCAGACTGGTTCCAGAGCCTGTGTCCTTATCTTGTTTTTTCTCTTGAGCCTGTGATACAAACACCAGGCGATGACAAAGCAGCGTGATCAGTGCCACCAATGATCAATGCATACAAGCACACAGAAGGGACACTTAATCCCAGCTTGGGGACGGCCAGGGAAGATGTATAGAGGAAATGATATTGATAGCTAGCCCGGAGGAGTAGGGAAGGAGAAGCAGGGGTTTCTAAGCAGAGAGAATATCACACACAAACACCAGGAGAGCCAGAAAGCTGGAGCGCATAGTGGCATTGAACTACAGACCAGGGCCAGAGAGAATGAGAAGTGGCATGGAACTGTGGAGAGCCACGCTGAAGGGAGGAAAAAGGCGGCTGCTGCAGCCTCTGTCGCATGAGCCCTACTTCTCTTCAGAGGGCTGGCAGTGCATTTCCCCCCGAGATGAGTAAGGAAGCGAGGGAGACGGGGCTGGGACCTGGGAGAGATGCCAGCATGCACTTGATGAGACCAGGCACCAAGTGCCCAGGTGTGGCTGCCACAGACAGTGGTGCCCTCCTGATGCCTCTCCTCTCCGGCCTGCAGCAGCGGCAAGTCCTTAGGGAAATGATGCAGAATGAATATGTTGCTAGATTTTCTTTCAGAAACCAAGAGACACACTTCTAATGTCAATGCTATAAAACTGTGGAACTACCGTGTTTCCCCGAACGTAAGACCTAGCCGGACAATCAGCTCTAATGTGTCTTTTGGAGCAAAAATTAACCTAAGACCAGGTCTTATGTTATGTAAGACCCCGTATTATATTATATCCAGTCTTATATAAGACCGGGTCTTATATTACAGTAAAATAAGACTGGGTCTTATATTAATTTTTGCTCCAAAAGACGCACTAGAGCTGATTGTCCGGCTAGGTCTTGTTTTTGGGGAAACACGGTAGAAGTCCTCCAATGTTGATATCATGATGGTCTATTGATTGATTCCAGCCTCAGTTGTAATGTGACTCTGAATGAGAACTTGAGACATTACTTGTATAGAATATACAAGTAAAGATATAAATTGTCTTAACATACAGTAGGGTTCAATAACATAACTTTTCAGAAGGGAAGGAGGAAGCAGGTGAAGGAAAGAGAACAGAAAGTCAGATCTGCCCTTTGATATAGAGGTTTCACTTCTTAGGGTTCTATAGCCCTCAAGTTATTTCATCTGCCAGCAGTTCTCAAAGTGTGCGCTTGGGAAATCTTGGGGGGGGGGTCATCTGTGGTTGTCACGACGACCAGGGCTTTACTGATATTTAGCATTCAGGAGCCATCGTGCAGAGTGGGGTTCTCAACAAGAGTTGCTTTATAGCGCCAACATACATCTTGCTGGACATTCGTGTAGGTAGAAAAACCCATTTTTGATGATCCAGGATCACAACTGAGGAAATTAAAAAAAAGATTATACTTGTTTTCTTTGAAATTTTACCAAGAGTTGTTCACCAATTTCAGAAAGTCACATGACTGATCAGTCGTGGTATATGAGTTGCCAAGACGACACAATGTAGTTGTCACATTCAAGGTGATTCTGTTCAGGTACAAGCGTCTAACTGCATCATCTTTTACGTAGTTATGCTTGAGTGTTTACATATTGGTGTATTTATAGTTTTCCTTTATCCATCATTTATATTTTCTTTAAAACTGTGTGTGCATGGTGCCCATGAATTTCACTTCATAAAAGATCATAAGAGATATTATGATATATTAATGACACGAAAGGTGTTGGATCTGATAGTTGAGAACCACTGGTCTTTGTCAAGGAGCTGGGGGGAGGGGCCCTGTGGTTTTACTTATTTTACCCCTTCAAATGACATTCAAAGGTGGTGTGTGTGTGTGTGTGCGCGCGCACGCATGCACTTACACGGTGCCAAAAAAAGGTATACACTTTTTAAGACAGGAAAACTGTATTAAAATTGTAATAATATATACCGATAACAAAAGATGAATACAAGTCACGTTTGACTTCTGCAGTTACAACAAGGTGCTCAAAGTGGTTACCATCAGCGTCCAGACACTTCTGATTACGTCGAACTACTGCTTGAGGAACATTGACCAAAGTGTCCATGTGTATACATTTTTTTGGCACCCCAGGTATATACATAAAATTGCAAACTTGGACTTAAGGTTACTTCCTCACTTAACTGCTTAGTGACTTCTAAACAAAGCACATTCTCTAAACTGAATGAATCAAATAGGTTTGCAGCACAGCAGTGTTCCACTGGCCTCAATAATGGGAGTTCTCCAGAAACGGCACTGGAGCTAGCCCCTGGACCATCTCGTCTCCTCCCAATTGGTTTCAGACACTCACACTGTTCCCATACTCACTCTAAGAGGACGGCCTCAACGTCCAAGGTCAGCTCAAGTGAGATGCAAACTGACCAGTATCTTGTGTCCATAACATACTGGGCACACTGGGGTTTATTTCATCTTTACAATCATCTGAAAGCTAGAAACAATTATCCCAGGGTCTCATACCTGACAAGAGCTTGGGCCAGGACTTGAACCCAGGTCTGTGTGGCTTCACAACCTAGTATTCTTTCCATTGTAACCCATGACCTAAGAAAATCTTGCTGTCATACCCCATTTTAAGCACTAGATTTTCTGTGGATAATGGCCAGAGCTTCTGAACAAAAGATAACTTTAATCACTCAATACCTCCTTTTTTTGTTTTGAGAAATGGAATAGCCTTGATCCAACATTGAATACTTTCTTTTGAATTGCCTAATATCTTTCTTTTCCCCCCAAGGAGACATACTTGGGTCTTTAGAAAGGTCTTTCGTAATTGTATTTCCCCTCAAGATAGCAAGCCATTTCTTTAAGTGATAACAAGTTAGTAGGTGTTCACCTTCATTATTTCTTCAAGAGGCTTTGGTATTCTGCAAGACTAGGGATGTTTCAAGCTTCAGACCCATGGGTCTCAACCAGGGACAATTTTACCCCCCAGGGGATATGTGGCAATGTCAGGAGACATTTTTGGCTGCCCTAAGGGGAAGAGGGTGTGTGTGTGCTGCTGTCGTCTTGAGAAGTCTGGGACGCTGCTGAACATCCTGAAATGTACAGGACCCCACACAACAAAGAATTACCTGGCCCAAGATGTCAAAAGCGCCCAAGTTAGAAAATCCTGCTTTCGATCCTTCAAGTACACTCTTCTACTGGGGAAGGACCTACCAAGCCCTCTCACGAGGGGGAGGTTCCTGCCACAAAGAAGTGATGGTGCTCCGCTTGCCAGGGGCCCAACAGCTGCGTGCAACTCCTTTCCAGCTGGGCTCTGGCCTGGGTAAAACGGAAATTGGGGAATGGTTCCCCAGGTCACACAGACTTTAAAAATCTTTATCAAAATTAAAAAAAACGCTTTGATTCCAAAATAAATTATTCAGTGTTAGAGAAAAAAAAAAGCAAACATAACAAATTGCACAAAAAGTTAAGCCACCTATAGTGCCCCCACCTAGAGACGACTGCTGAGTTTGGTGTGTGTTCCTGTGGGTTTGTACTAACCATACACTACCATTCTGTCAACACAAAAAGGGGGCGAGTTAGCTATAGTTTGCCACTTACTTTTTCTCTCATAACTGTATCTTGCAAAGGTACCCACACCTAGCTGGATGGTATTCCACTTTAAAGATAACTATCTTACCCAGCAAGCCCTTATTGACAGATACGTGGCTTCCTTCCAATGTTTTTGCTAGTATGAAGAACATAACACTGAATAATCTTTTCCTTTGAATACTTGTGAGGCCTCTAATTTCTGAGCAGTGTAAATGCTAAGTTCAAAATGTATATATATCAAAACATCTGTATTATAAACAGAAACGGTCTTCATTACTTGTATATTCATTAGCCAAGTCCTTGTAGCTATCAGATTGTACAGAGATGTGAGTCATCGCATGAAAACACTCACTAATGAACGGACTCCTTGTAAAATTAGTCCCTTCCTTGCTTCTTAAGTATCTGAACCCAGTGTCTATCCTACCTGTTCTAGTCTGGTATCCTGTTAGTCTCTAATTGATTACATTGCAAATAACACAAATACGATGCAGATTATATTGCAAATCTTGCAAAAGATGGTGGATTTGATGAACTTGATAAACAATGCCAGACTGCTCAAATCTCAAGCAAAGCCACGGAAAAATGTGGATCTGGCACTCAGACCAGTTAACAATCAAGGGAAAAGGGATAAGGTGACTACTGATACTTACATGAAAGAACGATGTGAATATCAAGATTGATGTCCTTAGGAAACCTGAGGAAGACTGCAAATATGTTTGCGGAAATTACCTCTAAGATTATGCTGCCAAAGCAAATGAGGATATTGTAGGACACTAAACACGGTTTCACTTGAAAACCAAACACTCGATTCATTCTTTGTTCATTGTAAGAACACTATATTTGAAATTATGAATGTTTTTCCAGTTTTGTTCGGTTTTCATGATAAAAGTCCCAATCGGAATTCTCCTCTTCAATCCCCACCACATACTAGGAACTTTTGGTTCCTACTTGAAGTGGCTTCACTTTGGGTGAGCTGTTTCTGGTGTCATCTTTCTCCTTGAGCTCAACAGGCCCTCCACTCTTGGAAGCCTGGGAAGAAAGTTGTGGCACGGCACTCATGTCTGGTATGTGAAGGCAACATACTTCCTACCATTGTCTGATCTTTAGAAGGGCTGATGTAAGCCAAGTGACAACTGGGTGCCTTTTCTTTTACCCCTTTAAGAAGTCACTGAGGACAGGATACAGAAAAAAGCCTGTGCTTGCTTTGCCTTCTATCACTGCCATCATTCCCAACTGCCAGCCAGGCCAGACAGCTGAGGACAAACACGCAGCTGCATGCTGGGCCTCACAGTGCACCGTGGGACGCCAGTCAGCATCCCTGCGCACACCAACACAGACCCTGAAAACAGCTGTGAGACCTCGTGGCCCCTTAACCCTGTGACGCAATTCAGTAGTTTGAAGAATACTGTCAAGAGTCATAAGACAAGAGTCATCAATACATTTGCTTAAAAGTCTATAAACAATGTACACATCTAACCTCTCTGGCAAACGAAAAATAAAAATATACTTCCTACAGATAGTCTTAGAATTTTAAAGCTGAAATGAACCCAAACACCTACTTAAACAAACTTCATTTTACACATGAGGAAATTGAAATCCTAGGCCAGGGGTCGGCAAACTTTTTCTGTAAAAGAGGAAATAGTTTACACTTTGTAGGCCATATTGTCCCTGTCACAGCTATTTAACTGTCATTGTCACACAGAAGCAGCCACAGACAATACGTAAACAAACATGTGGTTGGGTTCCAATAAAACTTTATTTACGGACCTGAAATTTGAATTTTACATTATTTTTCACATGCTACAAAAATATTGCTCTTCTTATTTCAACCATTTAAAATAAATGTAAACCATTTTTAGCGGCATACACAAAACCACGTGGTAGACTGGATTTAGCCCTTGGGCTATGGTTTGCGGACCCCTGTCCTAGGCCACTCTGCCATCCACACGCAGTAACACAGGGCCTGCTGTGTTAGACCGTGTTTATGTGCTTTACCCACCCCCATCTAAGACTCGGATCTGCTTCACCATAAAGGGTACAGGTAAGGAGCTATATAAATGTTTTTTAAATTTTAGGAGTAATATTAAGATCTGTCAGAAATATGCCAGGCCACAGTTGAAAGAACATTTGATAAAAAGCCACATTGTGCATGAAATAAAAACAATCAAGAGAAAAATATAATAAAATTGAGAAACTCACTACATTTGAAAAATAGGCTTTATTTTAACCAGTGGTATTGTATGACATCCTATATGGCATAATTGATTACAGCCAAGTTCATGAATACAAATAAAATAGCAGTTTCCCGCATTCTCGCTTCGGTTTCCTATTCAGAAAAATCAGGAGATGGGAGCATTATGCTCAGAAACCAAGGAGTTCTTCCATGGGCTCCAGCTGAGTCCAGGCTCCTTGGTGCTTTCAGCCTCCATATACGTGACATACGTGGTCACAATTGCAGACCTTTATGAAAAAATATTCAGAGCAGTATTTCTGTAGGAAATCACTCTAACCAAACATGGCTGATAAAATTCATCTTGCTGGGGACTGTGAGGATTTGGACTGCGTATCAAGGAGATGAGGACTTTGCATTCATCTTCCTTTAAAGAGGGGGAGAATTCCAGGTGAGGTGTGATCACCGTCAGCCTGCCTCCTTCCTTCTTGCTCCAGGTGACTTGGGGTCCTACCCTGTCCCCTTAGAGTGCATGTGTCACTGCACTGTGACAGAAAAATGGAAACACCTTGGCCCAAATACATAATTTTGTCACACGGCCAACACTGGAAGTGGCTTTACACTTTCTTATTTCACAAAAGGTTTAAATATACGGGCCCTTATATAGCACAAGGTGCCTGAAATTCAGAAAATTATGAAAACAACTTTTCTCCACCCCTGAGGATATTTCATCTTTATAAAGTTGAAAATACAAAATATTAAAATAATTTGCCCTTTCTCCCCATCAAAAGGAATCACATTCTCAAAGTATTCCGGCAATATACAAAATTCTGAAACAAAATTTATTTCTCCCTAAACCAAGACCGAGAAGTCAATGTTAAGCTGCCAAGAAGAGCCTTTTCCAAAGAAGAGTGGAAAAGACACTTCGCTACTTTTTTGGTAAATAACCATAACTAGACAAAGATCGCAAAAGGAGTTTCTGGCCTCATGAGTTTTTATTTTTCACTTTGATTTTCAGCATTTCTTAGCACTGGTTATTGGGAGTGAAGAGAACAACTTGTCTTCCAAAGTCTGAGATATTCCTGGGAAAAGCCCTGATCTTTCCCGTGATGGCTCCCCAAAATAATTGGTTGAAAACCAGATGGCAAGAATGAAAATGCTATACAGCCATCTGCTCCATTTCTTCATAATTTTCACATCAAAAGCACCTGGAGTATCAATTGTGTTCAACACAAAATAGCACTGGGGGGTGAAGAGAAGATGACGTCACCTGCCCATAGCATCAGCCACGGTGACGTGGGTTCTGAACTACCCAAGAAGTCTTCACTGGCAAACTTGCTTGGCACCAGGGCCTCCCCCCAAAAAACAGAACAAGCAGCTGTGCATGCTCAAATAGCAAGACGTGCAAAACACATCGTCACTCTGCTAGAAAGAAAGAGCACACAGGAAGTACACTGACAGCAAGAACCGGCTTCTGGCTACGGGGCCAATACTCAGGAAACCTCTGCACTGACGGTAGGGGGAAGCAGAGAAATGGCAACACCTTGGGGGTGCTGAGGAAGAGAGAGAGAAGCACATATACGCATGCTCACACATGCACACATGGTGCCTCTAAAGGCTCCCGGTTCACGAGGGGCCGTCCGACAACCTGACGACTTGCCTGGCTCAGAACTTCATTTGCTGCACCCTCTTAACTATCTACTTTCTCCTCTCCGTTTAAGGCACAAACATATTTACAGTTTCAGATACACCTGCTGAGTTCTGAGATTCACACTGAGCAAGTTAATCTTAGACTAGTGCACAGAAGCCAGTTGGTCCTTTTTGGCTGTACGCTTCGCTGAGGGACGGCTTCAGATCTGAAGCAGCCAGAAGGTGTGAGCCTTCTCTCTACGCCCCTGTGGGGGTGTGGTCAGGTCTACCCCAACACCAAGGTGGGGCCACAGGAGAGGCCAAAGTGGCAAAAGCATGACCGGGATCTGGGACGTGTAACATTGTTTACTTGGCATCTAACAAACCCTAACAAGATGGCAGCGCTCGCCTGCCAGAGCTGACTCACAAAAGAGCAAGTGGAGGCTGCCATGGAACAGCTGTAACTCCCCATAAAGTCACTGTGATCCTAGTTTGCTCATATTTTCTTACCCTCCCACAAAGACAGACATACACACACACATACTAACACACGTGTGCACATGCGCGCGCACACACACACACCCCTCTTCCACCATGGAGGAAATCTTTGCAACAAGAGGCACTTGAATGATATTTGGAGAGTTCCGTGAAAAGGCCTTTCCCTCACAGTGAAGTGGGATCAACAGCAAAGAAACCCGGGGCTCAGGACTCCATCTCTTCTTGGTCAAGGGGTGGCGGCACAAAGCTGACAACTTCGTCGTAGGTTAGGCCTAGACGTGGGGAAGGAAAAGCAGGATGAGAGTGCAGACTGTTCTCCTTGCTGGCAGGCACTATCATTTCCAAGCTAAGATCATTCCTCCCTGTCCAGGCTAGTGGTTTGATGGGCTATGTCAAGTAACTACCTCACTGCTTGTGTGTGACAGCCTAACGGATCATGTGATTACACAGATGTTCAAGGAGACATATACACACACCCATTTTTTGTTTCTTTCAGTGCCTCCTCTTTAAAGCTTTCTGGAGAACGAGCTCAAGAATAATAGAGCGCTCCAACAAGCTAGTAGGTTGGTGCAAAAGTAATTGAGGTTTAAAAGGTTAAAAAAAAAAATTGCAAAAACCGTAATTACTTTGGCACCAACCTAATACAACAACAGATAATCCTGGCTTTGGGGATTGAACTGGAGTTCTGAATTTGTATTTTATGGGAAGAATGTATGAGATTGGACGTAGGAGTCTTTGGTTTCATTTCTGGCTGTGTCCCTAACTAGCTCTAGGTAACAGATAAAATAGAAACTCTCTTTGCCCCTGTTCTATCAATTGCGAAACTATAAAAATACTGTTTCCCTTCTTATCTCAGAGAGAGGTTCTAAATGCAAAGATTCTGAGAACCTCTAAGATGTACGCAGATGTGAGGGGCTGTGTGCAAAATGAGACCCGACATCAGCAGGTCAAAGGTCCAGAGAATGTCATCATCTACAACGGTTTCCATCAGAGGAACACATTCTCTGCATCAGAGACCCTATGCACAAGGTTTATCGAGTTGCGTAGAGCCAGACATTTGATTTTCCCCCCCAGCTTTTGGTGAGTGGCTCCCCTAGGAAAGATTTTTAAATCTAAGTCCTCAAGCTAGATGTTAACCCTGCCAACACGACTTACTTTTCCATTCATCTATCAGGAGGTCCCTGCTCTCAAAGGACTGATCGTAAGGGTCGGCCACGGGCTCGTCGTCAGGGTCATGGTACTGGGCAAAGTAGGCGTGTGCGAGGGCTTGGGCTGCCGTGATTCTCTTATCTGAGTCCAAGACAAGCATCTTCTCCAGCAAGTCGACAGCTGTCAATTCGAACCACAAATGAGAAAGAAAAAAGAAGTTTTTAACGTTACCAAAAAATTACGCCTTAGGAAGCAAACACATAGTTTTGACCCTTCAAACCTAAACAAAGAATTCTCTTCCAAAGTGTCTGCTCTAGGACATATTATGACTTTTCTCCTTGATATGTGTATGCGTGTATGTATTTTGTATTTTTTAAGGATACATTACTGAAGAAGAACTTAAGAAAATTACTGAGATTCTGTTTGAACAAGCTTTTGTGGAATGCCAATGCCAGGCTGTTAACCACTATAGTCAAACTATGTCAAAATGAAAGCCGACAACTAAGGCAAACTAGAAGACATAAGTAGGGCTAGTTTTTAAGTTTTCATCTTTTTTGTCCCCCTTCACTATTTATTTACTAACAGAAGACAAATGAATACTCATCAAATGCATCTTCAAACGATGGACAAAATGAGGGGTTTTACATGGATGTCTGGGTAAGAGACATGGTATTTGGAAAAAATGATATTTTAAAAAAATTTTCACTATTAAAAATTTCAATATACAAAACAATACAGTGAATACTCCTATGCTCACCACCCATATCCAACAATTCACATTTTACATTTCTTTATCTATATATGTACTTTTTACTGGACCATTTAAAAATAAAATTATAGACATATACTTTATCCCTAAATATTACAATATGACACTTTCCTATATAATCATAAAATGGTTATATCTGACAAATAAATAATTCCCAAATATCATCTAAAGTCCAGTTCAGGTTAAAATTTCCAGTTCAAGTTAAAATAACCAGTAATTCCAAAGTTGTCTTTTCCACCTAGTTTGTTCAAACCAGAATCCAATTAAGGGCCATACACTGTTTTTCATTGGGTTTCTTTAGTCTCCCTGAATCTAGAAAAATCCCTGCACCTCTAACCTCTGATCTTGCTAACTCTGACCTCAAAGACCGTACAGGTGTCTTGAGAACATCCATCGTCAGGGACTGGTCTGACTGCTTCTTGGTGCCATCATGTATCCACACCTTGGTTTGCCTCTCCCCCTTGTATTTCCTGGAGACCATCTTAGATCTAAAAATTAGGTAAGAACTAGGCTAAACATTTTTGGCAAGAATATTTCATGGGTGACTCTGTGTACTTGATGGTGCATTAAAGCCATCTGTCCTGTTATTAATGATGCTAAATTTGATCACTGGGTTAAGATGTTTCTTTTTTGCCCTAAGCAACTAATCTGTGGGATACCTGGCATCACATGGGTACCATTCGTTCCCTTCACTTAAGGCTTCTAGCATCCACTGACTTTTCTTCACAGCAAATGTCTCACTTGGGGTCACAGAGTGGTGGTTTTTCTCATTCTTTCAAACGAATATGTTTTGAGTTTCAGAATGGTGGCAGGATAAGTACCTCCATGACCATAGGTATCACTTTGGTGAAACAAGGCTTTTGAGGTGTTGCAAATTGTTGATGATCCCTTAAGAGTGGAAGTGGGTAGGAGGGGAGTGAAGGGAAGACAGTTTCCTGAAGAGATCTACTGTTGTGTACAGTGGAGGCTGTAAAAGACCCCCGTCCTGCAGCCTGGACTTCAGAGTCATCCGAAGGAGAAAGGCAGTTTTCAGAGGGACAGAGAAACAAGGCGAATATTCATGTGTCAATTCAAGTTTGTTATGTTTACACTTTAAAGCATTGGGAGAATTGCCTAGACATACATTCTTTTTCTTTTCTTAGAAAAAGTAAACCTTACCAGCTGTCGTGTGAATCCCATGGTGACTCTCTGCCACCCCTACGGTAAAAAGCACCATGTCCTTATAACCAATACTTTGATGAGGAAGGAGGTCGGGGTAAGAAAAATATTCTTCTAAGATCTTGACAGATACAAATACGTACACTACATCAAAGGGCAATTTAAGTTTTAAGTCATGTTTTGAGAATAATGGTGAAATATGAAGTCAGTGACTGACAAAACAGATGTCGACATTTACATTATTGGTGTATCCCGCTCAGTTAATATGCTGGGTGCGTTTGTGGTCAGTAACACCGTGCTCTCAGAAGTCTGCCAGAAGAGACTCTTTACATCACATCGCTGTTTGGCAGGGGGCTGTCAGGCATTTAAATTCTGAGAACCGCAGTGCTGAGGACCGCGCCGCCAAAGCCCAAAGCCTCCATTCCACTCACTGGCAGTCTGTATTGCTAAGTGGTATCTAGTTCTTTGGAACGTTGAAATGTCACGATTCCAGAGAAAGGGACACCTATCAGGATGGATGTGACCTAAATAAGCTGCTGGAATGCGAACATATCCCCTCTTCCCTAGAAAAACGAATTAACACATCTCTGAGTGGGCTAACAGGAACTCAGGCAGTAAGCACTGCCGTCTAAAACATGAGCTGAAATGATGAACAAAAACTCAGAACAGAATGACAGATAAGAAAGCTACAGCATACAGCATCAGTTCCCAAAGTCTTGGAGTACTTACGACTCTCCTTAAAGAGAGCTTCTCACAGATCCTGGAGGGAGGTAACAGCTCAAGAAAATCATACAAAGCCAGTGGGAGCACACCGGGCAGCTGCGTACCTAAATCCACCCAGGAGAATCCTCCACACTCTGATGTGTTTGTGGATGCGAGCGTGACCCAGCTGAGATCTGACAAACTCTCCGTCTCCGAGGCTGCCACGAACTCAGCCATACTGCCCAGCACTTCAGAGAGTGTGACCATCTCTGCTATAATAAGAATTATCACACCAACACTGAAACCACTGTCAACAATCACTGCGGGTGAGGCACTTGAAAAGGTAAAACCACTTAGCCTTCACTCCAACTTCTGAAGAGGTCCTCAGGGCTGCCAGCCCTCAG
Source organism: Rhinolophus sinicus (assembly GCF_057876585.1). Lineage (NCBI taxonomy): Eukaryota > Metazoa > Chordata > Mammalia > Chiroptera > Rhinolophidae > Rhinolophus > Rhinolophus sinicus. The sequence goes on from NC_142502.1 coordinate 103,312,844, forward strand.
AAGGATAAAACTAAACGTGAAGCACAGCTGCTGGGACCCTTGAGCAGAGGGTGACCCACTGTAACACAATCTTCAGGAAGGGAGAGGGGGATCATACTATTATCACAGCACTGCTCCCGCCCTATCAGGAGGCCTGGTCTGGTTTTCTGTGTCCTTCATTACACAGCGCTGTGCACTGCCTTCTCCTGGAGTCAGGGGATTAGAGCCTCAGGCGATTCCACTTTCAGGGGGCCGATGGAAGCACACATCAGTGCCTGGCTTTCAGGGACAAAGCAACTCCTTTTGTAGCCAAGGCAGTACATATCCCTGTTACGTCCCTTTGTCAAGGACCCTGGAAGTGATGGTGGCAGGAGGAAATATGGCGCCACTCCTTAGAGTCTGAGGTGGCAAATTAGCTCCCCAAAGAGAGAATGGTTAAGTCTCTGAGGTTAGAAGCAGGGAAGGGAAAAGTACATGAGGATGACAGGACCGGTAGCACCGGGAAGCTACAAGCAGAGCACGGCACACTGGGCTCACCAAACACCCATCGGTGATTCAGCTGTTCTTCCCCTCAGCTTGGGAAGCCACAAAACGACACAGTTGTGAACACATGTCATAGGCTTTCCAATCCCTAAGTTACATCATAACCAATTTTATATCCATGAGATGAGGATATGGTCAACTTACCCAAGGGATTGGCACCAATAAATACATTTGCAAAGTTCATCTTCGGCATCTGGGTCAAAGACTGAATGTAGTTTCTTGCCTGTAAAAACAAAGGGTTTTCAAAATGGCTTAGTTCCATGCTACTGCCCTCAGAGCACCTCGGTCCTGTCGAGAACAAGTGTTAACTAACAGAGTCTGCTGGCTCCCGTGTTTATGGCGGTCTTCGATGTTCAATAACGACTTCTTACTGCCACCCTTATTCATGATCACCACCTGTATTTATCTCCCTGCTATCTCTCTATTTCAAGGGGAGGAGAATGCTAACCAATTAAGTTCCCTTTCATTAGCTTTCTGATCATTGGATCAGAAGTTTGAAAAATGAGGCCAAGATATCTAAGAAGTAGTCCTCCCTGACACAGCCTTCCTGAAAAGCTAAAGTTGGCACAGGAATTGGTATTCCAAAAGAAAGTCTAGGACGGGGAGTCTTTTGATGGTGCTGATCTCAGGAGATGCTCTGAATACGTCAAAAGGATATCAACATTAAACCTTGCTAACAAAGTAATCTTGCTAACAAGAAAGTAAACATAAGCTACTTAGTATATTATTCTAAGAGGCTCAAACACATTTTAAAAATACTAAATCAACTTAATAAGAGTAATAAAGAATAGTGGATTCTAAGTTACATGGCCTAGGCAGAAAGCCTTCCCCTACCACTTATAAGCTACATCTTTGGGAAGTCTCAAGTAACATAGCTATTAACTTAGATGCAAAATACTAACATTAGGTGTTAGTATTTGGCTTGCCTATATCATATGGTTATTGTGATGCTCAAGCAAGATAATACTCATAAAAGACCATCAAACTAAAATTCTGACACAAACAACATTTATATTACCAATACAGCTGTTCTAAGTTTGGTCCCTGGGGTGGGACAGGCTTGAGTTTGAATCTTGACTTTATCACTTTGGACAAGTTACTTATTCTTCTGAAGTCTTGAGCTCCTCATCTGTCAAAAGGGATTAGTAACAGTGCCTGCCTCACATGCTGAAGGAAGGATTACAGATAACAAACCAGTGCTTCCTTAGCACAGTACTCGGATCAGAGTGAGAGTTCAGTAAACATTAGCTGCGATCACTGAAGCCTTTAGAAAGGAAAATCTGCTCTCATGTCCTAAGGAGGTTTCAACTTCCCAATTTCTGAATTTCATTCTAAGGAACTTAAGGTGCCAGATTCTTTCAAGGACTGGCAGCTCTAATCAAGATAAAAACAAAACTGGTCTTAAGAATGATCATATAAATACAATGTAACTCATAAATGTGTGCTTCAGATATTAGGTATTAAATTATGTCTATGGCCTTCCCTGTTTCAATGAATAAATCCCATGATCAGTTCATCTGAGTAGCTGAGATAGAACTCCTTTGAATCTCTTAACCTCCTCCTTAAAATTCTTGTTTTAATACAGGTACGAGTACATACACACACACACACACACCACATACAAGGTTAGAAAAAGTTCTGGTTGCCAGGGCAACTGCACCTTCTTAGTCACTGTATGTGCAGCAAGCAGGAGACAGCCGCTTTGAAAAGCAGTTGAGAACCTTTCTAATTCAAAACGAAAGTTCTAGGAATTGAGTATCTACATGGCTGTAATCCCTTCCTACTTGAGCATATATAAGATGTGACCAAAAAATACTGTGAATGTTTAAATAAAAAAGAAATTTATTACAGTAAAAGACACATTGCCATTAATCCCCCTCAAAATACTCCCCCTTGCTTCGAACACCCTTATTCCATCATTCTTGCCACTTTCTGAAGCGGTTCTGGAAGTCCTCTTTCGTGAGTGTCTTTAGTTGTGCTGTCGTGGCTGCCTCGATATCCTGACTTGATTCAAAACATTTACCTTTCATGGTCATTTTGACTTTGGGAAAGAGCCAGAAGTCACGTGGTGCCAGATCTGGTGAATAAGGTGGATGAGGACACACCGTAATGTTTTTATTTGACAGAAATTGCCATATACCAGAAGCGATGTGTGACACGGAGTCTTTCTGCTGTGATCACAAAATACGGTGAATGCTGCTGCTGAGTGCCAACCAATGGAAAGGCAGGGATCTTCAATACAGGAAACAGCACATCGAACTTTAGTAACAGTGTGTAACAAGTTTCAGCTTGTTTGGTGCAGTCAGTCAGGTATGAGCTACGGTTGAGAGGTGTGTTTTAAAGTGTTGCCATAAATCATCCTCCATCATGACAGTGCTCTGCGTCACACATCACTTCTGGTACACGGCAATTTCTGTCGAATAAAAACATTACATTGTGTCCTCATCCACCTTATTCACCAGATCTGGCACCATGCGACTTCTGGCTCTTCCCCAAAGTCAAAATGATTCAGGACATCGAGGCAGCCATGACAGTGCAACTAAAGACACTCACAAAAGAGGACTTCCAGAACTGCTTCAGAAAGTGGCAAGAATGGTGGGATAAGTGTGTTCGAAGTGAGGGGGAGTATTTTGAGGGGGATTAATGGCAATGTGTCTTTTACTATAATAACTTTTTTTATTTAAACATTCACCATATTGTTTGATCACACCTCGTAGATAAACAGGTGAAGGGAAAATAGAGGTAAAGAGAGACAGACCTTTCTCATGCAGAGAATAGCCATCCCTCTAATAAGATAAAGGAAGATAAATAAGGCCACCTGAATATAGCTGAAGTAGAAACAAAGCTGCTGGGAAGGATCTCTGGGATGCTAACCAGGTTCCCCAAAATCTTGAGGGCACCTTAGGAAACAGTGCCCTAATCATCCCTGTTGATAAAATTAGAGTTAGATTAAGCAGTTAAGAATTAGTAAAAAAAGGGCACCTAATCCTATGTAAGTGTTCATATTTATTCTGTATTATTTGTATATCTTTTACATATAATACTTATTAGTGTTGGATATTTTATAGTGTTTTTTTTTTAATGACGATCATTTGATCATTAAAAAAAATTTTTTGATGACTAAGAATGCATGCTAATGGCCTTCGGTTAACTTCACATCCGGCCGAAAGTCATCAGATAGTAGCACACCCTACCTGCAAGGCAGAGAAACTAGGAAAACACAAAACAGCCTCTTGAGCACTAAGTTCATAAAACCCAAATATCAAAGTAACGTCATCTTCTACGGACAAGTCTATCAATTATATATATTCTCAATCTAGAGAACTGGATGACATTTTATCCCAAATGCCAACATCCTGAAACAGCACACAAGCAGGTCCCTCAGTAGCCCTCAAGGCACATGCAAGCATTCAGTGACATTAAAAACCGTGTTGGTTATACAGTGGCAATCAAATGAGCACGTGGCCTTCGGAAGGACATGTCTGCTGTGCAGTCTATTTGTTCTCACCTCATGGCTTGGCATCCTGTTAATGAGATAAGCAGGGGGTGTCCCCGTCAGACGCATTATCTGCTGAAGCTGGTTAATATCTTAGATGCCTAGTCAAGGGCATTGTTAAACACAGTGCAAAACATCACTCTCGAGTTTTCAAAAAGGCCAAAAGCCACCCCCAGACAAACAAAACACCCACTCCCCCCATCCCACCCACCCAGGCCAGAGCCCACGGCTGCATGCTTCTGTGAATGGCATGTTACGGAACATGTACCAGTGACGGGCCGTGTGGATGAGAACATTTTTCCTTGGTTTTAGCATCATCTTTAACATTAACTATTTCAGGCCCCCCTTGGCCCAGGATGCCAGCCAGAGAACTGTTTTCAGGTACTGATGGCCAAAACCTGTTTGCTTGTGGGGTGAATGGAGATGAGTCAGAAAAATATGATACAACTTTGGACAAAAGAATAGATCCAATAGGTCCACTGAAGGAAGAGGTTAAATTTTTGTGGCACAGGTTCTGGTGATTCTCCATGGCACCCCCCGCCCGGCCCCAATGTAAGACAGGTAGGTGTGTGGGCTGATAAGCAATGCCAAGTTTCAAAGACATTAGTAGTGGTACATTTAAAATACATGCCACAAACACACAGGTAAATGAAGAAAGGGGAGACAGGGGAAAGTTAGACGCCAACGGCAAAGACAAAATACAAGTCACAGGCTGCTGGCGGTGCTACAGCATGTGCCAGGGACTTCTCCCACAGGTCTCTCACAGGCGGTCAGACTGCCTTCACCTCGCAACAGCTGGCGCGAAGTTTGCAGAACTCTGCAGTTATGACAAAGGCATAGGAGGCCTTCCAGAAGTACAAGGACCTACGTAAGCCGTACTGCAAACTTCTCTTTTCACTGTCCCATCAGTTTTAACACAGTTCCCCTTCCTCCAAAATATTACGAGAACTGTTAGTTTATCATGTACTCCTGTTAAAGCAGAAGTGATGGGATTTTTAAAACCCTCAACACAATTCAATAAAGCTTTTTTATATTCCCTTTCTTGCTAATTATTAACGTCCTTCGTCAGCAGCAGCGGCATCTTCATTAAGCACTCTGGGCAAGTGACTTCGTTTCTTTGTGGCTCCCCTCAGTGTTTTTTCCACTTTAGCTCATTCTCAACTCAAATTTCCCAGCAGTCAGATTACTACAACTACACGTTCAAGGCCGGGCGCTAAGAAGCAGCTAGGCTGTGTGTCCCACCCTAAGCCCAAAAACAGGGGTTGGCATATCCAAAAGTGGTATGAAGTTCTTTTCAAGTTCTCACAACAAAGTTTAGATTTTTAAACAAATTACATAACAAACAGTAGTCTGCATGCCAAGAGAAATAACAAAAGGGGTCAGTAAGTAAACCAGCAATGGAGTACCACTTGGGTTTTAAAATGTTAAAATCCTGCCACCTCTCTCATTTCCTGGGAAAAATACTGGGCCTGTATATTTTCTGTTTTTGTCTCCTCTAGTCAAATGGGTTATAATATCCCCTTCTTGTCAGGAAGTTAGGAAGTATAAATTTCTAGAGAAAAATGTGAGAGTGAGTCAGTTAAAGGGCTTTTGCTTTCTTAATATGACTTTTCGTTCTTTCACTAATTAGTGTAGGTGCTGGGTCATCAACCAAAACAATTGTATTTCCTTAGCCGTCCATCATGACCTGTTTATCCCCTTCTCATGGCATCCCTCACTTGCTCTCAATCAGCCCATCCATGATTGCGTTTTCTTATAGAAAATGTCCTACTATTTATTGACTGAATTTCTATATAAATGATGCCGTCACTACTTCACTACTTTTCAGGAGTAATGAAAATCACTATTGCCTTTCTCTGTTTACTATATTCCTTCAAAAATGAATTTTCCTTTCAATGTTTAAAATCTTTAAGCAATTTTACTCACCTGGCTTTATTTACATATCATGTGTTCCACACATCATGTACTTTTAAGATAAACTGGTACTTGGGCAGTATCACTAAAATCAAATTGATCTTTTCTACCCTTTTGAATGTTTAAACTACTTTTACCCACTCGTCATAACTATGTAGGGAAAAAACACCTTTTCTTATTCCTATACTGCATACGACATTATTGGAGCAAGTTCTGTAGTCTGGTACTCAATTTTATCATGCCCAACTCTATATTAGAGCTCTGTAATACATAATGTGCTCTACTTCACATAAGATAAAGACATCTCAATATTAGGTCAGACACTTGGTGTTTCTTCCTTAAAAATAAGTGATGGATTAATGATAAATACTATTAGACCCATACCTTTTCTTTTAGAAATGCTTGTGACTAACAGCACGTATCTCTAGGGCAGATGGCTGGGAGTGGGAGGGGGACTGAGAAAGAGCTGCTGGAACCATCCCAGGCAGGGAATGAACGTGCTAGCTCAGTCTCATTAGCACTCAACCCAACTCCTGCTCAACACCACTCCCCTGCCCTCACATCCTCTCCATTAGCTAGTCTTTCTAAGCAAATGCATTGAAAACAAAAAGCACTGTCCTCTCTAAGCATCTTCGCTTATCTTCTTTGCTTTACTCCAACACAGCTTCTGCATTTCACAGAGGAAAAGAAAACACTCTTTCGGTTGACACTGTGGTCAGTAGCTCTGACAATGACTTAAAACAGTGCAATCGCATGAGATTACAATTTAGATCGCGTTATCAGAACATGTGGGATCCATGCTCAGCTCTGCCAAGTGACTCAGCATATGACGCAGGCAAGTCACAGCCTTTCTGTGCTTTGGCTTCCTCCTCTTCAATAAGTAAATGGAACAAAATAAAATAGGGCCAGCAACGTCCGTCAGTGTGGAAATTCATAAATACCCTGGGCTTTGTGGTCCTTTTAAGGAATGTACCAGACACGGAGAGGATGACATTATTCTTTCTTCTGACAGCGAGATGATGAACAGTTCACACTCACCTGCTGCAGCCTGCCTCAAGCTACCCAGCAGTCTCCCCAACTGGGCAAAGACCCCTTCAGTCAGAGACGCTGGGAGGAGGCTCCAGGAGGGCACCACTGAGGCTTGGCTCTACAGCTCTTTTTTCCCTTTTATCCAACTGCCTGGCAGCAGCCAGAGGGGAAAAGGACAAAGGCCAGGCTTTGATGATTTCTTTCATGTCTCCTGCCCAAAAAAATGACCAACAGCAGGAAATCGCAGCCCAAGGAAGTAGGGTGGCATTCCCATGGCTTCTCTGCCAATGCCTGCATAGAGGTAGGAAAGCATGAGCGCCAAAGTTTTTTCTCAGGTTATTCAAGTTTGTAATTACAAAGGCAGGCTGTGGGAGGAAGGGTTTACAACCCGACTCCTGTGCCTCTGAGGTGTCAGGAGTGCGATGGAACCTCCGGCAGTCTGGAGCCTGGGTAGAGAGGCGCTCCCGTTAGGAAGTGACACTTCACACAGGATGTGCAAGTTGTCTATTGTAAAAGCATAAAAAGTAAGTAACTTCCGGAAAAGGGCAATAGCGTGTAGACAATGCACCCTTTATTCTTTAGTGATGACCTTAGACTAATAGAGGGTGAAGCTCATGCTCTGAGAACCAATACCAACCCAAATGTAGAAAGAACCCTGGAGTATATGTAAAGCTTCTGAGAAAGACGAAGTCGGGGCTGGAGAACGGAGACAGATTTTCCATTAATTTCTTGGAATTAAAAAAAAAAATCTCCTGGAATTAATTAGAATCTCAGATCTCATTTACTGGGATATTACTGCCCAATACAAGCTTCCATGATCTAAGTACACACCCAGGTACAGAGAAAACAAAACACACTCCTGCATGTGACCGTGTGTGTGTGCGCGTGTGTGCAAGCATGCGCGCGCACACCTCATCCTGGGAGGCAGCACGCAAAGGGCACATGTGCTTACAAACATCCCCAGTTCAAAGTACAGATTGATGGAAGGCAAGTGACAGAGGTGCCCAACAGGGCAGGTAATTACAATCAAAGCATCAACTCACAGACTCTGAGGAGATTTTCTTCAAAAGCTCAGCCCCTGGGGTTCCAACGAGTCTTAAAATGAGCTTCAACTGATCAATATCTAATGGTGGACTATAAAGGAAAATGTTGGGACAAAATAAAAATGGAAAACAAACAAACAAAACAAAAACAAACAAACAAACAAACAAAATACCCCCGTAACAAAAATTAAAAACCCCAAAGCCAGCCAAAATGGTGAATTAATCTAGGCAAAGATGGTCACTTCAAATAGAACCCGCTCCTCCTGTACAAAGAGTCAAAGTGTGATCACACACACACATATCCAACTTATATTCATTTTGTGCAGCTGTCAACATCTGCATTAGGAAAGTGAAGCGACTCTCGGGGCCACAGACGGCAGGGGAAACACAGAGCTTCACACAGGCCCTGTACTCAGCCCACACCTGCCTCCTCGCCTTCCACCAAAGCATCAGCCGCCAGGGAAGCAAAGAGCAGTGGGAAGCAGGGTGCCCCAGGTAAGAAAGAAGCAACAGAGCACAGAAGCCAGGGCTGTACAAGCCTACCTGTCAATCCGCCCCCAGGCTTGGCCCAGGGAGCTTGGGCTATGACAGGGGCCTGTGAGGCTCCCAGAGCCTAACCACGTGGCCGTGTCCCCCAGACACGGCCTCTGACAACCGTGTCTATGTTCCCTCTGACAACCTCTCCCTCTGCACTGGCCATCGCAGGCAGAGAACTGTGAGTGACAGCCAGCAGAGGGCCCCACTCCCCCACTGCATTCATATGAACTTCAGGAGTGCCCGAATAAAGCAGGACCTACGGGGTTTCACCCTCATAACAGCATTAGCAAAATTCACACATCCCAAAGGCTCTAAGTAACCGGACACAGCACCCAAACCTTTATTCTGGTAACCAACTCTTCCATGTATACTCAGAATGCATGTGCCCAAGTTAACAGGAAGACAAAACCTTCCATTTGCTCTTACTGCTTTGAGCCCTGCCTAGAAGGGAAATTAAAAGGGAGAGAAAAAAACATCTTATGAAATACCTTTTAATAATCTCTGTGCCAATGGGAATAGTTACTCCGTGTCTATGCTGATATTCGGGGGAAAGGAGAGAATGATTACCTTCTGATTCCTGTCAAGAAACCTGTCAGGTTTTTTTGCATGATTAGATCCTTCTCAAAGTCAGGTCTCAGCTTAAATCTCACCTCGTCAGAGAGGCCTCCCCCAACGCTCTATATAAAGAAGTCCCCCCACTCCCATCTCAGCACACTGCTCGAAAACCTCAGTGCTTACCGCAATCGGTAACTACTTAGCTTACTGTCTGTCACCTCTGCTGATCTGTAGCCCTCTGAGGGCAGAAGCCATTCTGCCTGTTGACCACATATCCCCAGGGCTTAGCATAACATCTGGTACATGATGGGCACTCAAAATATTTGAGGAGAAGGTAGAGTAGGATGGACGGGAGGATGGCAGAAAATATTTCTTCTTCTGATTACACATATAAAAGCAATACAACATAACTTAAAAATAAGGGCCTCTGCAAGCCACGGTTGCCTAATATACAGGAATTACTTATGCAATATCACTGGCATCTCACCCTGTTCTTTTTATTTTCTTCCCCACATATGAAATTAACTTAAGTGGAAGAAAATTCTAGACAGGAGTCAGCAAATCCCAACCTGCTGCCTGTTCTGAAAATAAAGTTTTACTGGCATACTGCCATGCCCATTCGTTTCTGTACTGTCAGTTACTGCTTTCACCCTGCACAGCAGAACCGAGCAGTTACAACAGAAACCACATGGTCCCCAAGCCTAAAATATTTACTATCTGGCCCTTTAGGAAAAGGTTTGCCTAACCCCACCCTAGACCTAAACAACATGCGTTCTATAGCAAACAAAGATAAATTAAAAACAAGTCCTGGGGTGGCCGGTTAGCTCAGTTAGTCAGAGCGTGGTGCTGGCAGCACCAGGTTTGCTGGTTCGATTCCTCCGTGGGCTACTGTGAGCTGCACCCTCCTTAAAAAAAAAAAAAAAAAAAAAAAAAAAAAAAAAAAGTCCACTCACGTGAGTTATTTCTGAATTAAGAACAGAGAACTTTGTCATCTGCAAATGGCAAAAATCAATGTATTCTGGAGGTTAAAATTTCAATACCGATTTCTTAGTTCCGGTTTGAGGAGGAAAAAATTGTCAAGCATACAAATGAGGACAGAGCAAAGATGGATATGATCTTGCTCTCAAATAATGAAAATAACTATTTTACAATAGAATTTAGTACAAGATCCTCTTTGCTTATTTAAAATAATTCAGTTTACAAACATTTACATTTCTCACACTCTTCAGAAATAAATGGAACTGGGCAGCTGTCCTACAAGATAAAGGATATCGCATATGAGGAAAAACAAAACAAAACTAGACTACTTCAACTCAAGCAGGTAGTTTTACAATGTGTGCATCACAACTCACCTCTAACGTTGCTGAGATTGGTACTCTTGTTTCAGAGATGTCTGACCACTGAAAGTGAGAGCCAAGTTTTCTACTCCCTCCGAGGAAGACAGAAGACTCTGGGCTGTGAGTTTCTCAACTGCCCTAACTTCACCCCAACGTACCTGAAGGGTATACCATTCCCATTAGTCACAGTAGCTCACTACTGCAGTGAGCTGGGGGACCCCATGTCTTTCACCCGCTTCTGCCAGCATGAAACGATCTCAAGCCTGAAGAATAAATAAAGCCCCAGTGCCTCAGCCTCACATCCGGGTCCCTCCCTGACTTGGCATCAGGCTTTTCTGACTTGGCCTCAAACTATTATTCCTTAATGCACTCAATGCTTAAACTCATAACAAATATTCCAGGCACTGCTAGGCTTCCATCTTCTTTACCCAAGTCATAAACAGGAATACCCTCCATTCTCCCCTTCTACCGAGCCTTTTCTCTTCTTATTTACTCTTCCAAGTCCTGCTTAAATGAGAACTCTGCCATGGAGTCTTCCTGGTTATCTTGAGTTTCAATTAATCCCTGCTTCTTCTCAGTAACTTATTTATACCTCTATCACAGTATTTTTTATCACTCAGTCTTGTTTTATAATCAGAGAGTGGACATTTGTTCAAGTAACTCCTGTAACTCACTTCCCACGAGTCTGATCATTCTGGTTTGAGGGACAGGTACCGTCTTATCCACAGAACCTTCCACAGAGCAGCTCAGTCAATATTAACTTGACAAAACATTCTATAATATGCTTTTCAACTCAACTCCATCTCTTTGCCTTGCTCTCAAAATCTAGAAAAACTATCCTCTGTGGAAAGTCTACATACGAACTGCATCATTCAATGTTGGGCCTAACTAGTTCTCACACACTCCCTCTGAAGTGTTTACACCATAAAGGGTATACAAATATTGTGCCATGCGCGTGTAAGTGCTACGGAAAAGAGAGCTGGTAGAGCATGACAGCCAATACATACAAGATTAGTAAACACACATTGCCAAAGAAAAATCTACTTAATAGCTAAAAGCACTTGCATGAAGAAAGTCAAAGCATGCAAACCTCAGAAGACATCACCATAGGTTCTCCAAGGGCTGGCAAATCCACTGAAATACAGGTCAGTCTTCTAATAGTACCAGCTACTGTAAGGCCACTACAATTTGTCCAGGCAGTTAAGGCCAGAAGGAGCTTCAAGTAGCTAGATAGCAGAGCAAAGCAAAATTTACCACGTTATGACAATTAGTTCTTTTCACAGCAAGCCATCCTTCATAAGAGGTTTAACCTTTTTTTCCCCAAGATAGGTGTTATTTTTACCATATGTTTTATTATAATGATCACAATATCAAAATGTAGATCATAAATCTCCTGATTCTTCCTAAAACAAGGACTTAGGCCTCGGATTACTCTTTAAACTAGGTCCTTTGTAACAAACGGAAAAGGAAGAGAAAAACTTAAGGGTAATGGGGGTAACTAGAGGGAAAGTAAGAGGAATATTCTAGTCACTTCTAAGTATTCTAGGCAATTTCTAGAAAACCTCCACAGGTCGAAGAGTTGAATGTGAAAAGAAGGACCAGTTGCAAGACATACCTGCAACTACTGCTGCTTCTGAGCAGCAGTTTTCAATTAAAAAAAAAAAAAAATCGTCATGGGGCAAAAGCAAAACACTGATCTTCGGAGAGCAGGAAATTCTCGTGGTGACAGAACGGACGGACCAGAATGAGCCTTAGCCTCCTGCTTCCCTACTTGGTCATCAAAGTGGTTGTTTTCACTGTCACACAAAGAACATTTCTGAAGGCACTGAGGTTTGTGGACAAACCAATTAGAGAAAGCAAGGCAGATAACAACCTAATAAAATATGTTTCTTCTTCAACCTTTATCAGGACACTTGCTTTTAGTGTCTAAAGTACAACTGCTTTTTAAAAATGAGAGAATATTTGAAACCAATGTCTGGCAGTGAGGGGTAGACGTGACAGGAAGGGGTCCACCAGAAGTTTTAGCTTTCCTGGCAATGCTTTCTCTCATGATCTGGGTTATATAAACATAGGTGCTCATTTACTGTTCTTTGTCTTTTTTATGTCTGAAGCATTTCAGCAAGTGTTTGAAAAAAATCAAAAGTTGAAATGAACACAGTAGAATTACGGAGTAAATGTAATACCCTAAGAATTCATATGGGGGAGGGCAGCATGCTGATGGCCACGCAGGCGATAATTCAACAGCCCCATTATGTTCTCGTTACTATCCTAAGGATACCATTTCTATTAAAATGAAAGGAAGAAAAAGTTTTACACACGAAGGAAATTCATATGACTACGTAGGAAAGGAAAACAACAGTAAACCAAGGCTGTGATCTCAGGATGAGAAAACAGTATTTGATGTGTAACAGGGCCACGAAACTCATTTTCTCTCTTTCTTAGGCTGCAGACTGTTTAGCAGTAGGAATAACATTTCCTAACGGGTTCATGCTTAAAAAATCAGTGGTTTTTGAAGTAAGTTAGCACTGTACTTGTCAGCTGTGTCTACTTGATATACCTAGTCAACTAGACTTATAAAGAAGGGCTTCATTCTTTTAAAAAAATTACACTATTTTGAGCTAGTTGGAAGGGTTCTATAGCCAGACGAAAAGTAATTTCTAACCTAACAATGTAAAATTAGCTTTAAGACAAAAATTAGTATTTCTTGTATCTTTAGGGGAACTCCAGGGATTATTAACGAGTACCAAAAGAATCTCTCAAGAAAAAGACTAATCACAAAAATAATGAGAAAAAGGTAAAATAGGAAGACTTGCAGACACTTAAAACTGCACCGTCCAATAGAATATCAGTAACCACAGGTGATTACATTTAAATGTAATCTAAATAAAGTCTAATGAGATTTAAAATTCAGACCAGATAAAAACATTCATAAAAGTATGAATGGAAGGAAACTTCCCTGACATGATAAAAAGCATTTATGAAAAACACACAGTTGAAATCATACTCAGTGGTGAAAGACTGACAGCTTTCCCTGTAAGGTAAGAACCAGACAAGGACGCCCCCTTTCCCCACTGTTATTCAGAACAACATTGTACTGGGAGTTCTCGCCAGAACAATTACACAAGAGGAAACAAATTAAAGCCATCTAAATTGGAATGGAAGAAGTAAAACTATCTCTATTTACCGATGACATGATCCTACATATAAACAATATTGAACAATGTACAAGAAAGTTACTAGAGCTAATAAACAAATTGAGCAAAGTTGCAGGGTACAGGAACACACAAAAATCAGTTGTGTTTCTACACACCAACAATGAACAAACTGAAAAGGAAATAAAGAAAACAATTCCATGTGCAATCACATCAAAAAAATGAAATACCTAAGAATAAATTTAACCATGGAGGTAAAAGAGTTCTTCACTGAGAATTAGAAAACATTGCTGAAAGAAATTAAAGAAGACCTAGATAAATGGAAAGACATCTCCTATTCCTGGATAGAAATACTTGACAGTGTTAAGATGTCAACATTACCCAAAGTGATCTAAAAATTCAATGTAATCTCTATCAAAATTCCAACAATGTTTTTTGCAGAAATGGAAAAGCACATTCTCAAATTTATATGGAATTACAAGGGAGCCCAAATGATGCTGGAACAACTGGATTTGCACTTGCAAAAGAATAAAACTGGACCCCTAACCTCACATCATATAAAAAAATTAACTCAAAATGGATTAAAGACCTAAGTGTAAGAGATAAACCCATAAAACTCTTAGTAGAAAACAGTAAATCTTCATGACCTTCAATTTGGTAATACATTCTTAGGTGACACCGAAAGCAGGAGCAACAAAAGAAAAAAATAAACTGGAATTCATCAAAATTAAAACTTTTATGCATAAAAGGACATTATGAAGAAAGTGAATAGACAGCCCACAGAATGGGATAAAATATTTGCAAATCATGTATCTAATAAAGGTTTAGGATCCAGAATATATAATGAACTCCTAACACTCAGCAACAAAAAGACAACCCAATTAAAAGATGGGTAAAGGACTTGATATATATTTCTTGAAAAAGATATATATATACAAATGGCAGTAAACACAGGAAAAGATGCTCAACATTATTAGTTATTAGGGAAATATAAATCAAAACGACATAGAGATACCACTTTATACCTACTAGGATGGTTATAATAAAGAAGGAAGGAAGGAGGGAGAGGGAAAGGGGAAGGGAAAAGAAAAGCACAAGTATTGGTGATGTGGAGAAACTGTTCATATATCACTGATTGGCATGTAAAATGGCACAGCTGCTGTGGAAAACAGTTTGGCAGCTCCTAAAAAAGCTAAACATAGAATTACCACATGAACCACCAATTCCACTCCTAGATATGTATCCCAAAGAATTGAAAGTGGGGACTCAAAACAGATACTTGTATGTCAGTGTTCACTGCAGCACTATTCACAATTGCCAAAAAGGTGGAAACAACCCACGTGTCTATGAACAGAATGGATAAACAAAATGTGATACACACACATACACACATGTATATATATGTGTGTATGTTAGAATACAATAGTGTTCAATCATCAAAAGGAATGAATTTCTGAAACCTGCTAGAACATGGATGAATAAGCAAATTCACAGAAATGGAAAGTACAAAAGAGGTAACCAGAGGCTGTGGGAGGGAAGAATGGGTACAGTTTCTGTTTGGGGTGATGAAATGTTTTGGAAATACATGGTAGTGATAGTTCCAGAATTTTGTGAATATAATTAGCACCACAGGATTGAACACTTAAAAATGGTTTAAATGGCAAATTTTATTTTAATCCGGTTTACCACAAAAATATTCTTCATTCAGTTCCTATGTTTCACTGGCCACATTTGAAGTGCTTAATAGCCACATGTGGCCGGTGGCTACCAACCACCACTTGTATAGCACAGATCGAAGCCATTTGTAACACCAGAGAAAGTTCTATTACCGAGTTCTTATATAGAAGCTAAAACCATCAGTTCCAAATGCAAAACGATTAATAAACGAGGAAAATAGGGAGAAAACTGTGCACTCAAATAAAGAGCACGCTCTAGACGTGACCTCAGCATTCAGCTGTACTTAGAAACCAGTCGCTCCATGCCTTTCTTTAAGAAACAATAGCTGAGCAAAGGATGAAGAGTGTGTGGGGCCAGCTCATCCTCCAAAGGTTCTAAGAGGAGGAGTTCTATTATAGAAATCAGGGAAATGGGCAACAAATAAGAGTATTGGAAAGAAATTGTGACCTGAGTCATAGTAATAGGTTTAGATCTATTCTCTCTGGGTCTTGGTTTCTTCATCTATAAAAACGAGGTTCAACTAGATGTTTTCTAACCTCTTTCTATGCCCCCAAGTGGATAATTCTAGATTCCTAACTTTCTGATCTCATTGGCACTTAAAAAAAAAAAAAAGAGAGAGAGAGAGACAAGACTGCTAACTAAGTAACTTTTCCAGGATCAGCCGGAAAGGTGAAAATGAAAATTCAACTGGGTTAAACTCTAGTCGTACTCCACACCCGCTCACACAAGAATTGACTGGGGAGTTCAATATACCAAGCCCTACGCTCTGACCCACATCAACTGAAGCTGAGCCACTGGGGTGGTGCCGAGGCAGCTGGAGTTTTTAAAAGCTCCCCGAAGTATTCAGGTGCACAATGAGAGAAAAAGAACCACTACTCTAGAATATAAGCGATTGCACACTTCAGGTAAGAAAAAATAATAGAAAACACTGTCCTCTTTCCTTGTCAGGCACCAAAGTGACATCCACAGAGATGGTAACTGACAAGCTGGGGGTTATGTATGTTACAAATACAACTCCTCGGAATTTGATTTTCGCAATCCAGAAGAACATCTGTCTGAAAAAGAGCCAAATAGAAGAGAAACAGGGTACTACTACAATAATAAGTTTGAAATGAATTCTCATGTATTATCCTAGTAAAAAGGTTAATACTCGGTTTTCCAGCTAAAGCTCACAGAAGGAAAAGATGCATACATGAAGGGAAGACTTTTCACAGGGTGTAAGTTAGCATTCTAAAAGAGTCCAGCCATCAGGGAGCAGGCAGCCATCTCTGGAGTGGGTCCAGAGGGCCCTGGCACGATGACTTTAAAGACTTTCTAGCAGTAGCCTGCCAAGCGGATCCATCTTTTACTCCCTGTCACAAAATTTTACAAAAACTGAGTCATCCTGTAATGATTCATAGGTAGATGACAAATTGGGCAGATGAGGGGAGAGACTGCTTCCCGAAGATCATGAAGGAAGACGATGGCTAACAATTCCTGTTCTGAGGACTTCCCAGATATTACCTCACAATCCCCTTATGAGGGATGTTCTGTGATCACTATTTATCGTTCAGGAAACCAAGAGGCAGAGCTGAGGAAAGCTGCTCAAAGCCACACAGCTGCAGGAAATGAGCTACTAGGATCTGACCCCAGAAAGGCTGCCTGCAGAGCGCGTGCCCTTCCCCAGGATGCTCGGCTGCCCGGCTCTCTCCACCAGTCTGTCTGTGGTGTGGTACGAGTGTGTATGACTAACTGAAGGGAGACGGAGGTACAGACAGGAAGAGGAGGAAGGGGAGAAGGGAACAGAGGACAGACTTAGAGCAATGTGCTCAGGCAGACACACTAAAGGATGGGACTCGGAGGTGTGCACCTGAGGAAAAGGAGAATTACAAATTTTCCCCAATGCTCTTAGTGTGGACTGTAATGTACAGACCAAATTTCTAGGAAACGGATGTAAACTGAATGAAGCAACAGCCAAAGGGAAAACACAAGGTATTGAACTAACTTCAGATCTGGAGATGAGGAGAAATAGGTAAGTAGGAGGAGACTGACTCTTCCCATCCAGCAATATTCAGAGGGAAATAAACAGCTTCACCTGGGGGAAGAGGTTTTGCAGCTCACGAGGACTTTCTCTGAAGAAGACAGAATAGGTGCATAGATAGATCCACGAACACCACAGCTACCATAGAAGCACATCCCAAACTGTAAGCAAGTGAAACGATACTGGTTTATGAAGCAGTGAGTCTGCGCAGGTGAGGGGCTGGAACAGCTCTTAGGCCTCAGACGACAGGACACAGGGAATCGCAGCACCTCTACAAGCCCAACCAAACCCACTGGTGCCTAGTCGAGTGAGTTTCACAAAAATCCTCAAACTAATTCTAGAAATAGGATTTCAACCTTCTTTCTCACCTAAACATCTTCACTGAGTGGTACTGATAAGAGCTCCAACAAAGCACATTTTGATGATATTATACTAACCCGTGAAACAGGCATGCAGCAGCTTGGAAAGTGGGTAAAATACAGGGGCCATGATAAGTCATTGACTAGACCACAAACTTGGACGTCAGTTATGGATTGGATACAATCTGGGATAAAAACAAAGTTGTGCTGGAAAAATAAAGGCGCACGACAGGCTGACCTTATCATTTCTTGCGTTTATTATTTGCTATTAAACAAACAAAACAAGAGTTAGCAGGTATAGCATTACCAAACATAGCCTTTTTAATATGTAAACCAAACATACAAAACAGACACCCCTGATTTATGAGCGGGTATCTTGTGCTCAGTAAGTGTTTGTACAAGCCGACTAAACCAGCCATTGAGATCTAGAGCTTCTCATGAATATGCTCGGCTTGCGGAATATTAATAAGAAACTCACTGCAAAAAGATGACATATGAAAGCTTTAAAGGGTTTTCCAGCTTATGAGGAATTGCTCCAACTCACAAAAGTAAACTGAAGCCTTTTTCTTGGCAAGGCAAGATCTCAGCAAGAGGGCAGGTCTCATTACACATATCTGGACTATAAAAGCAAGTAACAGAATGTTTCCCAGAGACAGGTAAAAGTCATATACTTCCATGGACACTGGAAGACAGTTAAGAAACAAGAATCCAAAACCTTTTAAAGGATACGGTCTGTACCAGGAAACAACGTTCTTCCAGTCAACAGCTCCGCCATTATGCATCCCACTGACCAAATATCAACTGGCAAAATTAAAGAGAAATAAAAGTGCATACAATGTCACTAGTATCATACCTGGCCACAGATGAAACTATAACTAGGGGTGAAACACTCAAATTCATATTTAAGACATCTGAGGTTCAACAATCATACTATTTTTACAGAAATAAATAAAATCATTAAGACCTTCACCCTATTAAAGGGCTTCATAGGTGGGATAAGTCAAAACATAATTAAGGCAAGAGAAATCAGCTGTTCACCAAGGGGCAAAAGTTTCTCATTGGTAGAAATGGTGGATTCTCCTAACTGATATTGAGAGGTAAGATTATGAACCCATTGTCTTCGGGCAGAAGTACGCAGAGAATGAGTTGAAAACTCTAAATAAAGAAAAATCCAACTGCTAAAGCACAAAGTCTGCAAGCTGTATGTTAAGCCCCACTTTCTCTACCTGAGCAACTGAAATATTTTCTATTTGTGGACTTTAAAATGATCACTGAGGGAAGAAAAGATGTTTCCTCCCAGTCCCACCATCTCTCCTTCTGAGAATCCCTAATACACCCAACATCGTGTTAATATGGCCCTAAATAACCAATGGAAGCCATACCTGTCTGGTTGTAATGCATCCAGTTCAGCATGATCTCAGGAGCCCTATACCACCTAGTGGCCACGTAGCCTGTCATTTCATCATCTGTGTGTCGAGCCAGTCCGAAATCCAAGATCTAAGGGAGAGAAGAGAAATCAGGCACTGAAAGAGTCAAAGTCCTAAGACTTACAAAGCAGGAGGGAACTCTAGTGCCTTACAAAAAGGGAGAACAATATCGCACTTTCATGAACATATTTCCTGGTCCATGCTTAGAATGCATGGTAAACACAGTAAGAATTTTAAAAAAACGAAATTACAAAAAGTGAAAGAAGAATGCCACTCCTGGGTATTTACCCCAGAGCAATGAAGACAAATGTCACACTAAAGCTTGCATATGAATCTTCGTAGCAGCTGTAACAGCCCCAAACCAGAACTGAGGCGAATGTCTATCAACAGATGGGCGAGTACGTTGTGGTACATTCCTAAAGTGGATACTGCTCAGCAATCAAAAGGAATGCACAACGGATACACACAATACAGATAAATCTCAAAAATACTATACTAAGTAGAAGTCTGACATACACACAAAAATACTGTATGATTCCATTTGCATGAAACTCCAGAAAAATCTGCTCTACAGCGTCAGAAAGCAGATTGGTGGTTGGCTGTGGCCAGGATTAGGGGTGGGGGTGGGGACTGGCCAGGAACGGGGCACAGGGAACTTCCTCAAGTGATGGAAATGTTCCCTTATCCTAATTGTGTTGCTGGTTACATGCACATATGAATTTGTCAAATGTATACTTAAAAGGATGCATTTTATTATATGTAAGTTGTTTCAAAAACATTGAGTAAAAAATGAAACAAAAAAATTTTCAGAGCTGCTTGCTCTTTATAGACAATCTATCTTTTATTTGAATTCTTTTGAATGAGTAGATTAATGCCACTTTTTTCTTAGGAACCTATTTAACCTAATAATTACCTCTTCAGGATTGCTTACTTGATATTCAGACTATAATTTTCCTTTATTATAACTAATATATTGAATTTCTAATTTAACTTCTAGAATGAAAACAAAATACCTGATGCCACCTTCAATGTCACTTAAAACAAAAGCTCAGTAAGTCTATGGCTTAAATTTCAAAGTCTGATATTCCTAAGGACAATATGAATTTTTGTAAGTCATGGCTTATAAGCCATTCCCTATACAAATCTGCCTGGTTAATCAAACATACAGTTACGAGGTGAAACAAACAATTACCACTGTCTCCTCATCTTACCTTCAGCTCACAGTCTTCATTCACAGCTAGATTACTAGGTTTTAGGTCCTAGGAAGCAAGTACAGAGAGAACAGGATGAACTCTATGACACATGGTAAATTCGCTCCTTAAAGGTAATGATGAAGATCCAAACATAAAAGTAAGACTTCATCCAGCTATAAACACTTCATTCTTTAGTCACTATCTAGTCCTAATTAGCTTTAAAAATACGTAAACATAAAAAAAAAAATTAAAAAAAGGTAAAGATTCTACATCTTCTTTCTTTAATCAGTTTAAACCTTGGGTAAAGTTGCAATCAGTCAGTATTTCAAAGGCTAAAGTAAGCTTAGATTAGGACCTTACCTAAATGCCCGTCTGCCCCAACCAACTCACATACCCCAGCTCTCCCAAATAGTTTAATAAAAACCATAATACATACCCTGTGAATTATGTCGGCTGAATGTATATACTGTGAAACAGAAAAAAGTCAGTTAATGAAAAGTTATCTGCAACCTCCTTATGACTTATTTGAAGTACATTTTCATGAATCAAAAAGAACTGCTAGTATCAACAATGGGATGAGAAATTAGAACACGTAGTTACTAGTAGTCTGTACATTTACCATAATTGTGATTTCCATACCATCAACTCTCCTCACAGAGCTGAAGTCTGAGTGAAACAGAGCTTTCCACCTACTTTCTAGTTGGTTCTCTGGGGCTCAGTAAGGACTCAAAGCTGCTAAATGTCAAAGGGGGTTTGATTTTTTTCCCCAAAAAAAAACTTAGGCCCTTTATTTTTGGATCACCACCAAAGGTCACTTTGGATTGCAGGCCCATTGTGAAGTGTCAGAGGAAAAGTGGGGCAGCAGGAGACAGGAGAAGGGTTCTTTGCAGTGCTGACCGTTTCCTTGCGGCGAGGAGAATCGGCCACAGGACAGAACAGCGCAGGTTTTGCTGTGCTGCATAAAGAAAAGGAAGGGGCGGTCAGCACAGAACCCGGGCGTGATGCTTCCACATTGAGGCATCAGGACGGCCGCAGTGGCGCTCACGGCCTCTGTGCCCTGCGTGCCCTCCTCGTTGACCTTCACAAAGGACTTGTGCAGTCTGGGACAGATCCAGGTCTCTCCACGACGACATTCCGGAAAAGCCCGCCTTGCCCTCCTCCAAGGCATCGGTCAGGCCCAGAGAGAGAAGGACACCCTTCATGTCATAATTCTCCTCCAGGTTAAATCTAGGGAGGGACCTTTGCACCGCTCTTCATCCTGCATGTCTGGCTTGGTCCACTCTATGAATTTCAAACGAGTGAAGTTCGTTTTCCACCATTTCCAAACCGAAGTTTTCATCTGGAAGCATGATGATCATATTCAGTTCTTTGCCGACATAAGGAAACACCAGGATTTTGGTGAGTATTTCTCCTGTGTAGGTCATATGAAAGGTAGGTTTCTGAACATCATTTGCACAGGTTTCTCCTCAGTCTTGCTGACTTTAAATGGTCTTTTCCTTGGTCTGCTGTTTGTTAAACTGATTGTCCCAGTCTCCTTTGAAGTAGATGGCATTCACCAGAACAAGAGGAGTCTGTGGACTCACTGAATTTGGAGACAGCAACTCAGTAATTTTACCTTCTGTCTTGTTCGCTACCCAGGTATTTATGTGTTTTCTGGTCTCCTCTGTAGCTTTGAAAAAGTCAAGCTCTTCCATCTGTGCTTGGTAGAATTTGCAGCAGCAATCTTTGAAAGATGAGTTGAAATCATAAGCCTTTTCTCCAAAGAGCCTGTTGGCAGTTCTAAGCAAGTCCTTGGTCCCAGTCCTGTTAACTAACTTTGGTGAGAAGCAACTGGAAACCCTGGTGGACATCTTCACGCCACCGCCGCTTTGACTTAAAGAAAGCGCTTGGGCCACCTGGGCCACGGCGTTTCCCTCTGCCCCCACGAAGACCATGGCCAGCAAAGAGGAGATGCTCATGGACGAGAAAAACACGTTTTTCGAGTTGTCTTCACTCAGCTTTTTCTACAGGTTTAAGGCAAAGGTGCCATTTGCTTTCGACAGAGTATCCATGATGGCGAGTCCCAGAGGGTCGGCAATGCTGCTGGAATGAGCGGAGCTGCGGCCAAAGGGGGTTTAATTTTAAAACAGTTTATCTGCTCCTCCCACAAATAAATTAGCCTCCTTGAGGATGCTTTTAAAGTTCTAACATGACACTGACCAGATATTAGATTATATCAAGAAATTACGATTACTGTTTAGAGGTAATAATAATAGAGTCCTTAGTCCTCAGACATGCATACTGAAGTACCTATGGGTGGAATGATCTGATGTCTAGACTTGCCTTAAAATAATCTAGGACTTGGGGAACACAAAAGAAACAAGATTGGCCATATGTTGGTCATTGTGGGCATTGAATAAACACAGGGGCTCATTTTTACCAGTGCTTTTGTGGGTGTTTGAATTTTCCATAAGAGGAGCTTTGTTTTCCCTTAAGCCCCAAATAGAAGGGAGAGAAGGAGACAGAGAATTTCATTTCTAAAAAATTATTACTAATACTGTCTGTACCTTGAGACCTCGAAGAATCTGGTAGATAAGGAACTGAACATGGTCATCCGTAAGCTTCTGGCATTTCACAATGTTGTTCAGATCTGCCCCCATGAGATGGGTCACCAGATACCTAGAATAATGGAGAGTTACACAATAATCCAGAATGTCTAAGAAAGTTCTTATCTTCATGAGACATTTAAAAGTTTTTCAGAAAAGGCCACCGAGGGAGCACCATGTGACAGCTAAAAGCTTACTAACTACTCATGGGGGGCCATTTTCAACACCACTATTCTAACTTTATCACCTGTTATCTATTTTTCTAAAAAATTTACACTCATTCCTACTTGACATCTTTTCCTAGGTTCTCTAAACAGCAAAAATGGAAATTAGAATGATATGTGTTAATCCCAGTTTTCTTACAAAACATTATTATTGCATGAGAAATATACAGTGTAATTAAATGCATGGCCATATAATAAAGTAGCTTGCATTTTTAAACTCACCACTATATTTTCATCTCATTATAAACTTCCAAATTGTAAGTTCTAAAATAAGAGTATCTTTCAATTTCCAAATTATAAATCTTCTTTTTCAGGAATGACTGGTTAAGGGTATTAGTCATTGATAATATTCCTGAATTTAAAGGAAGGAGGAACACATTTTATCTGCAAGCAAGATGAGGCAGTCCAGAACTTCTCACAGGCGTGGTGCTGGCAATTAACCCTGGTTTTACATGGTAAGATTAGGGGATGACTGCATTCAAGTCCAACAGGTTCACTACAGATATCCTAGACGCAATGCCTTACCCACCCATTCCTGTGTCACGCAGGTCTGGGAAAAGAAAAACCACATCAGTACTAAAGAGGCCGAATTTTTAAAAATTAGGTTAGGTTTCATCTACTGTCGAGAATCATTATCCATTCCTGAGGCTGAATAATAATGTACATCACTTTGGCTATGCAGAATGCTGATGTCATTTGTTTTTTTTGTTTGTTTGTTTTTGTGTTTTTTTTAATAATTTGGAGGGAAAGAAACCAGGACAGTAAATTTAAATCTACTGTGTTATGTGAATAAATATGTGTATGACCTCTCTTTACACACACACACACACACACACACACACACACACACACACTCCTCTCTCTCTCTATATATATATGTAAATACATATATACATATATGTATGTATATATATTTATATATATCTCTCTATATATATTTATTAATTGCTTTTCTCAAACAAGAACTGAATCTTTTTCTGTTTCATAATTTTCCCGTTGGGCTGCTGTGGTCAGTTCCCAACTGCACAAAGATCAAGAGTAGTTAGCATAGATGTAACCTTAACATAAAATATTAACATTTCATATTTTTAAAACTTGCATGTTTATATTGCCTTGAGGAATGGGTAGACTCTAAATGTAATCTGAAGTGTAAATTGAAATGTTTTTGAAAACTTTCTGAAATGCTTTCATGAAGGTAGTTCTAAGAGATGTTCCAAGCTCAGTATGACATAACCAAGGGCAGTTAGTGCTTATTCTGTGCCAAGCACTATTTCTTACGCCCATGGCTCACGTACTCTTCCTGACAACTCTGCTAGGTACGTCCCATTAGCATTCCCATTTCATTGATGAGGAAACAGAGATAGAAAAGGAATATATAACTTGCTCAAGGTTAAGAGTGGTAATGTCAGGGGTTGAACCTAAAACTGCTTGATCTCACAGACCGAGATATTAATCACAGCATATATTACTACCTCTAACCAAATTCTTCCAGTTGACACAAAATTTAAGTTGAGAGAATGATCTTTTTTAAAAAAGTTTTATAAATGTCACAATAATCAAAGACGCAATCTCTCCACATGATTTCCTTATCAATTCTCAGTATTTGCTATCAAAGTTAATCCTTAACTAATGAAGAAAGCTGGCAAAACAGCAATACCCAAAATTGACACATAATCTGACAAATCTGAGAAGGCTGTGAATAAGTCGGTAATATTTTGAAATCAGGACTTCCCCCAGAAAATCTGGGCTAATGGCTGCCACATCCATAATACAAATTAAGACAAATTGCAAGGCTCAGGCTGAGAAAGAGAGAATCTAATATCTGTCTTGTAAGGCTGCTTTGCAAATAATTACATTTTATGACAGGGAAGTAAAAGGATTAATCTCTCAACTTTTAAAAGTAGTTTTAAGGAGAAAAGGTAAACAACGGAAACATTGTTTTGGATGAGTCTACCTAAAATCTATCTTAATTTGTTTTGAAATAAAACCTAAAAATCTTAACTCTCTAACATGTCTGTGCTAGTTCACAAAAATGATAGGCAGTATTACCAATGCAACCAGTTATTTCAAGGGTAACTATTGTGTTTCAATGATTACCAGTGACAAGAAATCCTATACAGCCAGAGGCCCACTGACTGCGCAACTGGAGATGGAACATGCTTTTAGAAGGACTATCCCACCACTGTGTAATTCCCCTCAAACCCCTTCCCATCAGAGACCATATCCATTTTATCACTAAAATTTCCAGATGGAGGGTGAGACTGTCAAAACATTACATAAATATATAAGATTAATCAGTCTACATAGTAGTTATAACTATCAAGCACGGCTGCTAGGCTACACTTCAATCAACTGAAAAGCATTATTCCTGGCAGAAGCGTCTTGCAGGAACTAACTAAATCACTACATGGAGCTCAAAGACCAAGCCGTGACAACCAATTGTCAAATTCCAGCTCATCACACACAGAAAGGTTTCCAAACAAATCTTGCAACCGTGGACAAAAGCAAGTGTTGTGCAAAGTTACTGGACGCTTCTGGAAGACATACACCCACTTCCAGAAGTAGCGAACAGGGAGTGGAGGAAAACACAGATGAGCACATTTTACACATAATTTCTGCAGTGTTTGTCTCTGGAAAGCAAATTTAATTCCATTTTTGTAAAGACATGCCTACTATTGTCAGTGTTCATAACGCCTCAAATAAATTAATGAAGGCTTGACTTGAGGACAGTTGGAAAGCTAGCTATATCTAGTTCTCCCATCTTTAAAGAAGGAATTAAATAAGTAGGACTTTATTAGGCTAACGGCTGAAAAGAAGGTTTCATGGCCTGGTACAAATCTTGTTTTTCACTCCTCTTGTGAAGGTGGTCTCCTTTAAATTTAATCAAACTGTAAAGGGCATCAATCACCACTTCTCAAAGTGACTCATACGCAAAATGTACTGCAGCAGCACGCAGGCAGAAGCCTACCGTAGGTGTTCAGTAGGCAGCGCCCATTCTCGAGCTTCATTTATTCAGCACTTCTTGGATAATAGCCAACTGTCAAGACTCCTACCCTACCGCCATTTTTTTAAAAGCATAATAGTCAGAAAGAACCTGTGTAGGAAACAAATCCCTTTGATAGTTATAGATCGGCATCTCTACTACTGTCAGCCCTACTTGATGAGGCAATTATCAAAAGGCAAAACCATTTCCATATTTAAAGAAAGTACTTAAAATAATCACAGGGGTTGACAACTTGTAACCACAAGCCTCTGAAATACATACGTTCAGTGATCCTTGGGACTTACTGCCGTGTATTCTCAACACAGTACACGGAGTGATTCTTTCAAAATACAAATCGGATCATGTCACTCCTCTCATCAAAGGGCAAAACTCCCTTCAGTGGCAGATAAAGCCCCACATAAGCCAGCACCCGGCCCCAGTGGTCTCTCACTTCATCATCTACTTCTCTGCCCCACGCTCACTCAGCTCCGCGCAGGCCCTGCTCCGGCCACATAGCCCCCCTGGCTGCAATCACACACAATGTGGTCGGTCTTCTGCCTCAGGACTTTCGCACTGGCTGTTCCTTCTGACTGGAATGCTCTTCCCCAGACATCCCTGAGTCTAATTCTTCTAGTCCTTCAAATTTCCGCTCAAAATTCACCTTGTCAGGGAGGCGTCCTTACCACCCCACTTAAAACTGCCCTCCTACTCCTCATTTCCCTGCCTTGTTCTACCCTTTTCTGTCCATAGCATTATTGCCAGCTATCATATTATCGCGTTCTTTTTTTATATGTCCATTCATTGTTTATTGCTATCAATCTGTACAATGGTCAAGGAGGACGGGGTTCTTTTTCGCCCCCTGACGTATCTAAAGTACCTAGAACAGTGTCTGGTAGAGAGCACGCACTCAGTGACTACTGAACTGAATTGAGGGACCCAGGACACCTCAAATGGCATTACTACCACGTAAGACCAGGCAAGAACACATTTTACTGAAATCCTCATGCCAAAGACCTGACCTGGGAAGCAGATCAGACTGTTCTAATGTAGGGGGTAAAACCGCATTCGGCAGCCAGGTAGGCAGCTTAGCCAGCTGATTTCATAACAAACCATCCCAGGGGAGCAAAGATTACTGAACGGTGCCCTCTACGTCACCTGCATCAAACAAACCAGACTCGCTATTCTGCCACACAGTCCATATTACAGGATTAAAACAGAAACGCTCGTCCAGAGAATGCACTGGCCATGCTATCAGACAATGGCATCATCAACTAGTTACAAACAAGACAGCACAAGGTTATTCGTCATTCAATCAGTCCATCACCAACCATTTCTTGTTGAGCACTGGGGATGCAACAGTGGAAGAGACAGATACAGAATGCGGATGAGAGGAAGGACGTGTAAATGTATAATCAGAGCATGATTAGAGCTATAAGGGAACGTGGAGGTGCTAGAGAACACACGGGACGGAGCCCAGCCCAGACTTAGGAAGGAGTTAATTAGGGAAAGATTTCCTGCAGGACTCAAACTATAAACTAGACATGGAAGCTTCTTTACCTGTTATACATCAGCTAATCTGAGAAAAAGGGGGTATTTTATTGATCATCTGAGACAAAAATTGAATGGTATTTTCTTAAAGGATGTATAATATAATTACATTTCAAACGTGTGTCAGTAAAGACATCTATACAACGAGCTTCCCCAACTCTCTACCCTCATTTCAGCAGACCGCTCTGATAAGGAAATATATTGCAAATACAGCTGTTGATACAGTTAACTCATTCGTCTTTCTCCCAGACTGCCTCTCTTCCTGTATTACCCATCTTGAGCACTCGACCTATTTTCAAAGAATAAAAGTACTGTGTTTACCAGACTTTCAAATAATAATTACAGCTCTAAATCATAAAAAATGTGATTAGAAATAGATTTAGAGCCAAAAGAACTGAGATGCATGCAATTTTGTATGTGGTACAGTGTTTCCCTGAAAATAAGACCTAGCTGGACCATCAGCTCTAATGCATCTTTTGGAGCAAAAATTAATGTAAGACCCAGTCTTATTTTACTATAAGACCGGGTATGATATGATATGATATAATACCTGGTCTTATACTAATCTTTGCTCCAAAGACGCATCAGAGCTGATGGTCCAGCTGGGTCTTGTTTTCGGGGAAACAGGTGTTATGCAACTCAGTTCATCTCTCTCAACTTCAGTTTCCTCATCTGAAAATTTCTAAGTACAAAAGACTCAACAAGGAAAAAAACAAACTCCCTACTCTGACAGCTTACAAGCTAGCGGAGGAAGACAGAGAATTACAAATACAAGATGATAAAATGTGGTAAGAACAAAGCAGGGTAAGGACTAGATACTGACGGCAGGGGTAGGATTTCAGCTGCGGTGCTGAGGGGAAAAGCTTCTGATGAAGAGACCTTTGAAGGAAATGAAGGAGCCAGTCATGTGGACAGTGGGGACAGTGTTCCAGGTCCACCTCAGAAACCAGTGCAAATGTCCTACTGGGAATGTGGATGCCTGCATTCGAGGAAGAACAAAGAGGCCAGAGTGGTTGGAATGGAGAGAGTGAGTGGAAAAAGTGTTAGGTGAGGTCAGAGTGTGCGGAGGAGAAATCATACAGGATCTTTCGGAGCTTACCACACTATTTTGTTTGATCATTTAAACAGTTCTCTCCCATTAAGAGTCTCAGCTCCACCATCAGGGATCATGTTTATAGTATTTACCATTAAATTCCCAGAGACTAGTACTGTGCCTAGCATAGCATGGGTATTCAAATATTTATTGACTAAAATCAGGTTAAAATGTCAATCGAGAGACTCCCTTTACCTATTCAGTATATTCAGCAGTTTTCGTATTAATATAAAAGGCTAAACGTATTAGTTCAACAATCATGTTTTGTAAGTGCAAGGCTAAGCTAGGTGATGACCTGTCCACTGGCTTTCCCTAAAGCAATCACTGCTGCCTGCCTGCAGCTGGTGAAGGTCTGCTAGATCCCAGGGGAATCCAAAACCCCACTTCCCTCTAGTTCTTTAAGAACTAAGCAGAGAGAGATAAGGATCTCAGGTGTCAAGAAACCAGGGATGGGAAGTTGTAAAATAAAGGGAAAAGTGACAGAAAACAGTAGGGAGAGGCTATTTTTCCACTTAACCCATGACAATCCAGTTTTCCTGAAATTTGAAGAAATAGTTGGCACTAAGATTCCAAAACCTCTTCATTGCCTACTAAGCTTGATCAGAGACCCACTGCAGTTATGAAAAGGCCACACTGCAGCAGCATGATAGCCGCAGCTTGCTAGGGGTTAGGTTCTAATAGGGTTAAATTTTTTTTTGGATTTCTACTGGTAACCAAATATCTGCAGCGTGCCACCTCTTGCCAAAAATTACCATCAAGAAGCCAACAGAAATGTCCAAATAATTTCCAATCATTTAAAATATCGAGCTATATCTTTACAAAAATGTTGCCAATTGCAAACCACATCACATGGCAGCCAAGAGCAGCTCCGTATACCCATCTTTTTACTCCGCATTTTCCGACCACCATCTCTATCTGTTAGATTCAGTAACGGCACATTGCTCCTAGTGGTCAAAACTCATAACTTATTATTGTTCCCTTCTCAAAAACAGTCTCACAAATGAAGCATTCGGGATGCCTATTAATCAAGAAATTAAAAATTCAGTACAAATTTGAATTGCATGATAAATTAAAAGTGCTAACTGAACTATTAAGACACAGATACTCATAACACATGATTAAAAGGCAACTGTAAATATTAAAATTAGAGATTTTGTTAATTGGCACAGAAAATTCATGTTCAAAATCACAGCCTGCTCTAAACTTGCAGAACCACTTTAGCCTTCAGCATGTTTGATTTGTCCAGAACAGTGGGTTTTTGTTCATTTGCTTGTTTTGTTTTAATATGAATTTGAATATTTTTAGGAAGTGCAGTTATTGTTTTACTACTCCCAGTTGTGTTAACACTGAGCCTCACTTATGTTATTTGGTCCTAAAGGTATAATAAATTTGCAAACCCTGCAACTGTAGATGACAGATGCTTGCTGTCTTATACAAATTTTAATGACTTTGGAAAACACTGAAATAACCATAATATTGGACAAGCACTAATTTTTTTCAGTGATACAAACATCATAAAAAGTAAACAATGAAACATTTTCCTAAAGGCAATATTACCTTCATTTTTTTATTTTCAGAGATTCTCTGGGATTGAAAACACTTCAGAAGTCAACCACCCCAATTTTCATCATTTTTACAGGGAAGTTAACTGGGTCCCTGGGAGTCAGACAAGGTCATACAACCATTAGTAACTTACAAAGGTGTTTTGCATTTATTGCCCCTAATAAGATTTTGATTTCATCAAAGGCAAAAACTAGTGTTTCTGATTATTCTGAACCTGTCCCAACACTCCACTCAGCAAGTATTCAACAAGTAGTACTGACATTTGCTTTCAAGAGATGAACTCAGTTCCTGTTTATAAATAATCAGAACCCAACTTAACACAATGTTGTATGTCAATTATATCCCACTAAAGCTGGAAATAAATAAATAAATACGGTTAAGTAGAAAGAACTGCTTCCTACTCAGGAGCAATAGTATTTGTTGAATGAATTAAAAAATAAATAAATGCGATCTTAACTCAGTGGGCATGCTTGAAGGCAGTGGGCTTTCAAATGGATAAAAGGAGGAGCCAAAGGCACTACAATGGAGAAAACCTATCCTTTTACACAGACACTAGCCTTAAATAAGGTCTTTTCACATAGAAAAAATAGGTTCAGAATCCAATTCCATAATGCCTGATTAAGCCAAAATACAGCGTTTGCTTAGGTCAGCAAATTTCTTTGTTCAATATACCCATTCTCATCGTGCCTAAATTTGGGGATATAGCTCAGATCTGCTTCAAATGTTTTCCAAAGTAATTCACAAATACACTACTTCAGTATTTCTTCCACATTTAGACAGAATATCAAACACCACCACTCTTAGGGCAGTGAAAATACACTATATGATATTATAATGACGATATCTTGTTATACGTTTATCTAAACCCATAAAATGCCCAACGCCAAGAGTGAACCCTAAGGTAAACTCTATAGGACTTTGGGTGATTATAATGTGTCAATGTAAGTTCATCCTTGGTAAAAACATGCACCATTCTGGGAAGGAGATGTGCCAGTTCAGATACTGGGAAAGCTATAGTAGAGAGCCTGTACGTGTACAAAGATACCTGCTGGAATCTATCTTGCACTCACACATGTGTAATCTGGGTATGCACGCCCCATTGGGTAACCCTTGCCAATGGAGACAGGGCCAGTGGATAAACACTCCCCATCTGAGGTGCATTCTGTACGGCTTCCTGGAAGATCCTGGCAGTTTTCAGCCCAGCTGCCCACAATGGTGGCCAACTTTACGACATATCCTTATAGCAGGATATGCTATATCCATCCCTGTTTCATTTTCCCTAGCCCCCTACTACTGGTTCCTGAGAATCTCAGCTCTGCTTTCCAGGGGCGCCCCAGGCTAAAATAATAGAGATGGTCACAAAACTGGGAGAATTAGCACTATTCATCAGTTTTCTCAACACATGAGGCCGCCCCTTACCCCAGCACAGAAGCACAAGGATCAGCATGCTGATCTAGTGCCATTTCCCACACAAGTGGGATAAAAGAGAAGGAAGAACCTACCGTATTTCACCCAAAATAAGACCTAACTGGAAAATAAGCCCTAGCATGATTTTTCAGGATGCTCGTAATATAAGCCCTACCCCAAAAATAAGCCCCAGCTAAGATCGTCAGCCAGACGGACACATTTAGTACGTCCATTGCAACACACGACAGACGTATTGAATTATAAAATAGTAATAATATATAATTAAATATAAATATTATTGACATTAATACTTAAAATAAATAATATAAAATATAATTAAGTATTTGTAAATACCCAAGTGGGTGCCTTTGGAGGAAAGGTAAATGCCTATGTAAACAGATGAACTTGAGACTTACTGCCAAATGACCAATCCGAGTACAGCCATAATGCACGAATTATGTGCGCACTCAATAACGAATGGACGTGATTGTGTGTAATATGAATCTTCATAGTTCAATGCATCGTATGTTGTAACGGACATACTTAATGCACTTGTGTGAAATAAAAGAAACGTTTTCTGAATTTTGGGGCCTGCAATTTTTCGTCACTTTTGTGTGGACCATCATTCTTAACTGTCACCATTTTTGTTGCCACTCCTGTCTTGTAAGTCTTCAAATAACACCTGATTTAATGGTACATTTAAAGGGAATAATATTTTGACCCCCAGACAAGATGGGTGCAAAAAGAAAGAGCTATTCCGTCGAGTGTAAGAAAGGCATCGTGGAAGACTCCCGGGGCAAGAATCTTACGGCTTTCTACAAAGAGAAGAAGTTGGATCTCCGAATGGTCCGAAAATGGCTAGTAGGGTACAATAACCTCAGTCAACAGGTGGAGGAGGGAAATGCTAAGAAGCGCAAGTGTGGATCAGGTCGACAACCATTATTTCCTGAGCTGGAAAACATCATCTGTGAATGGACTGCTGACAGGAGAGCAAAGGCTTTGCTTGTTTGCAGGGCTGATAGTCAAGCATTTGCCCTTGCAATGGCACCACAGTTAGAAATATCCCCAGAAGAATTCAAAGCATCACAACACTGGCTGGATGGCTTCCTTCAGCGATATGAACTGTCTCTAAGATCGACAACACTGTTCAAGCTGGAAGATACTGAAGTTATTAAACGTGCACTTGCATTCAAGTCTTTTGTTGATGGCATCGGCTTTTCTAAATACCAATTCTCCAACATGACTGCTGTGGATGAAACTGCAGTGTTTATGGGCCAAGGATCTCAAACGACAATTGATCAGAGGGGTGCCTCGTCAATCTGCATTCCCTCCACTGGTTACGAAAGTGCACGTGTTACATGTATTTTGGCAATTTGTCTGGATGGAAAGAAAGCCCCACCGCTAATCATCACTAAGGGCAAGAAAGATAAGGTTGAACGTCTTTCAGGCATTTATATTCTTGAAACCGAAAAGCCTGGTGCACACATGCAGTTATAAGGAAGTGGGTCGATGTAATGCTGCCACTTGTTTTGCGAGGTGACCAAGGAGGTCTGCTAGTCTGGGATTCAGCCAGCACTCACCGCACTAAAGACATGAAGAACTTCCTTGCAGAGAAGAATATATGAAATAATGATTCCCGCAGGAATGACTGCCTATCTCCAGACTCTTGATGTTGCAATAAACAAGCCATTCAACGACCATTTGCTCATGGAAATCAATGACTACATTGAAAATAGAATGGAGAGAAATCAGCGTGGAAACTTTGTGAAGCCTAGGCTGCAAGAGGTCGTGACTTGGGTGAAGAATTCATGGGATAAAATCACTGACAGCTGTGTTGCCAATGCACTACGAGCAGCTGCATGGACACGAAGTCCTCATTTAAGGAGAGCTCTGTTGCTGGACATGAGAGATCGGGGCCAATGGTTCTACAGGAAATGGAGTCGCAAGAAACTCAAGCAAGAATTCGGGGTTTGGAGAGTTATGACGATGTTCCAGAAAAAGGTGACATGACTTTATTTGAATAAATGTAGATTTTTATACATGAATGAATGAATGTAGATTGTTGTACATGAATAAATGTAGATTTTGTACATGAAAAAAATAAGACATCCCTTGAAAATAAGCCCTAATGAGTCTTTTGGAGCAAAAATTAATGTAAGACCCAGTCTTATTTTCGGGGAAATACAGTATATGGAACCAGGGCTCCATTACATTTCTTGATGTAGATGTAATAATGTAAAGGTGTCCCTTTAGATGCTAGGACAGGTAATTTGAGAACAAAAATCATAGTCCAAACTCCCTACACTCTTCACTGAACTCTTGCAAGGACTGATCACTAACTCTCTAAACAGAGCACAATGTGCCTGAAAGGATGAAAATACATTCACCACCCATAATATATATACATCTCCTGTATCTATCCCACCCCCCAGAAGAACTGATGACGGAAATAAAAAATCTCTGCAAGTCTGTATACTGCTAATGGTTCCGGAATAGAAATGGGCTGCTATTCTTCATCCTCTGGTTGATGAAGGCAAATGGAGAAAATTTACTCACACATCATTGAATTCCTCCAGGGACCGCGCAGGTGTAAAAACATCCAACAGACCAATCACCTATAAGGAAACATAAAAAGCAAACAGTAAATAAAGACTGAAGTTGTTACAGTACCCATTAGTCCTTAATCATTTTAATATGAACTAATTCCAAATCCCACTATCTCAGTTCAATAACATCACAAAAATCATATCCATATTTAGTAACTATAACTTATTTTCTACCGAAATTATGCTTTTGCTTTTACTTGTTAACATCACATCTCATAAAAACCTATTTTACTATGAAAAATCTCCAACTCCTTAGAATTTGGTCACATACAGCCATTAGTTTATCAGGAAGCAAAAAGATTTAGGGCTCCTGACTTACATTTGCACTTACAGTCTATGAGGAACAAACAGAAAAAAGTCACACTTCTACAGCGGCTATTATAGTATCATTTTTCTTTTTTAAATGTATTATTATTCCATGAAAATGTTCGATGTTACTATATAGTCTTCAAAACTGACATTTTTAAAGCTCCAAATATTCTCTCAGTATATTCTTGGTATTATTCTTGTAATAGTCTTAATATTAGGATAATTTTTTAAATCATTACCAGGTATTTAGATAAGACTATTTAACATTTTTTAAAAAAGCTATCTTTATACAAGGATAAAGCTAAGAGTTACTTAATATTCAGTAATCCGTGATCTTTGAGCAGTTTTTCTGGTCATAATTTATACTAATTAACCCACATATTAGCCCCACTCCATTCCTCCTAAAACCCAGACCACTCATTTGTAAAGTTAGGCACTGAGAAGGAAACAAGAACTAGAATTCATCTGTAATATGCACAGCCAGATCTAAGGGTATCTGAAATGAAACCAACAACAGCTAAACAGCCTTCATGAAAACCCACCCATGACTATGGTCTTATTAGCACGCTGCTCTAACCAAGTTAAAACAGCTCTAACAGTAAAATATACCAATGCTCAAAACATTATCATGAAAAAGCACTTCTAATTAGAATGTTACTCCATGCAACCAAATACCAGACTTTTAAAAGCAACTTCAAATATATAGCCTGAACCCAAAAGGAAAACAAACCAAGAAAAAAGACCCCGGAATTCACAAATAGCTTTTCAAGTCTTTGCATTTTATTGCAAAGGGAAGGTACAGTTACCCATCAGATCCTTACCTTGATAACTGTATACAAGAAAACCAAAATTACCTATAATTGCACTACCCATTATAACTATCATTAATATTGAGATATTTCCTTTGATTTTTTTCTGATCACATAAATTAAATTGGGGTTATACTATGCATACAGTTGCATATCCTGCCTTGTCACTTAACATATGACTTTCCTCGTGTCCTTATTTATTAATAATATGCTCTATCATTTGTATATATATACCATAATTTAACCAACTTCCCATCTTTGGACATTTAAGGAACACTGCAAGTGTGTGCATACATATTTTTTGCACACCTTGTATTTTCTTCCAGAATAAATTTCAAGATTTAGAGCTACAGGATAAGGACATCGATATATTTAAGGATCTTAATCTTATCAAACTGCCCCCCATAAAGGTGAAGCCAACTTACGTTCCCACCAACAGTATATCTCTGACTGTATAACAGCTCTAAATAGTGCTTTAAATTTAAGCCAAATTATTTTCTTGTTCCTTCTCCATCTAAACCACAATTATTTTCCTTGAGTTTGACCCCCTTCTGCCTTAAGACCTCTAGTCTTTTGCTTACTCTCCCCTATATCCACTTGTATTTTAGGTAGCTGAGAGCTATTAGATTAGTGCAAAAGTAATTGCGGTTTTTGCAATTATTTTTAACCTTTTAAACCGCAATTACTTTTGCACCAACCTAACAGAAGCCAATTTTACTCACTTGTTCCAATATTCTGCAATCACTAATTCTTGTTATCTAAGATGCCCCATTTCCTCAATAGAAGAGTTTAAAACAAATTACATTATTTTACATTATTTCCATTGTGATTATGAAAAATCATTCTCAGATCAAAATAAAATTAAACCACTAGAGATCAGATTTACCCAGGATTATTTATGTAATAGTTATCTCAAAGACAGTAAAACAAAACAAGTCCAAAACATTTTCCAACGAAAACCCCAATTTCAATTTGAACACACAACAGGCATTTTGGAATCAAACAGCTGTACGTCTGAACCCCACAATCGGTTTGTGATTTCTTGGATCCACGAGCTTATGTTTTTTCAATTCCAATTAACCTCAGCACTTGGAACAGTGCTTGGCATACAGCAGTTTAATATTTGTTAAATAAATGAAAGAAAGGTATCTTCTCAGCCTCATTTTCCTCATATGAAAGAAGTGGGAATATTATTGTTTATTTTCATAGTATTGTGGGGAAGATTCGTGGTGATCACACCCTTAGAGTTTTATAAAGAATTACAAAACACAAACTACTGAAAAAAACTACATGTTTGAAGCAGCTACTTCCAGTAACAAAATTTGAGATATAAAACTAAACTAAATTATTAAGTGATTAAAAAGCATGGCTGCAAAAAGCACAATTAACTAATGTGAAAAAAGTAGCGCAAAGCATATTAGTAAATACGTTATCAAATTTTAATTTCCTTAAATGGGACACATTTTATGAGATTAAACCTACCCATGTTACATCAAAGTATTTTTAATTTTTTGTGGACTTTTACAAAATATCCCCTCTACTGATCATATTTATGGAGTAATTAAATCATAAGGAAAATACTGTAAAAACCAAGTTTCCCAGCAACTAAAATAGATCTAGGGAACATTTTAGGAATATTCCATAATCTACTCATTTCTCATTTCTTAAATGAAAATTTCCTTTTAATTCAAGTCACATTTTAGCCCATTTTCTTATTCTTTCTGCCATTATATGACACCTGAAAGTAGTCCAGGAATCAAATTTTCAGAAAAGACATTTACAATACAAATAATCAGCAAATATCTGATGACCTACAATGATCCAAAACCTAACAGACAGAAGTAATGTTTTTATTAAATTAGCACACACTCAAAAAATAAATACTTTAACTCAGTAATCAATCAAAGACAATATTTAATGCATTTAACACAAGCAAAAACAAAAAAACAAACAAACAAAAAAACACACAAGCACACAGCACCCACCACTTGGTCCACCCGGGTAAAGTTAAATCTAAGGCCCCAGAATAAAATTTATGAAGGATCCCTTTAATCATGCTTTAATTTCAAATGTACAGATGTGCAGGCCCTTAACTGGGCAGTTTGTGTAGTCCCCACCCAGACAGCACAAGGAAGCAGCTGGCAGGCTGCTGCCCAGGAAGCTGTGCTCAGAGCAGGTGGTAATGAGCTCAGGGTCGCAAGTTCAGTCAGGAATGGGCCAGCTAACTTGGTTCAGAGAATAACTCTTACAGTCACAGAAGACATCCTCGAGCTCCTGTTACCCATCTGATAAACATATATCTGTTATTCATTGTCATTAATAAAAGAAATTAACTTAAGATGAACTATGGCTTGTGGGTCAGAGGCATTTTTGTGTAGAAGATCACGTGCATTCTGGCACTTAAAACTTGTTTTTCATACCAATATATATTTAAAATTTTCAAGAGTTTTAAGCTGCTGCCATTGCTGTTGTCTTTAGAGGCCTGGTGGCTAGCTAAAAATTGGATGGTGGCCCAAAACAGTCATTTAAAAAAAAAAAAAAGGAAGAGGAGAATAAAGGAGAGGAACGGCTTTTAAAATCCTCGATTAAACTTACCTGAAAGTCCAGGTTCTTTACCAGGTACAACTACTTTTACATTTTAGGCACCTAACAATTGTTTGCAGACTAGGCTGAAATTCAGGTATTTTTCTACATTGCGTCAATGTCTTTTGACCCCTTCTATCCCCCCTTCAAACATTTGCCAACACAATAGAGAACTAGAAAACATTCAGTCAGGTGCTTTCTTCTGTCCAGCAAATCACCAGTACCTAAGTACAGGTGACTCTACACTGATACTGCTAAAACCTAAATATTTTAATATAAAAAGGATGGGCTGCTATTAATCTAGCTGCTTGTAAAACAATTTATGTAAATTAAAACCCCATTTTTCTAATACTGTCAGACCTCTTTTTAAAAGGAGTCTTGTAACCTTTCCTAAATTAGCAAAACTGTACCCATCACTGTGGCTTCCTCATTTCTACAAATACAAGAATGGTCCGAATGTAACCAGCGCGATGTAAGACACATTTCAAAGTACCTCGTTATGGAAAATTAAAACATAAAAAACTAAATAAGATTGTTGCTTATGATCACTAGAAAAGCCAAGCATGGATTCAGAGAACCCACAATAATTTTTGCCCTAAATGTTGGCTTATTTTATCTATAAAGAAAAGCAAAACAATAAAGTATAGCGCTGGTTACCTTCTAAACCAGACGTTCTTAAATTAGTATGGGTAACATCAGCGAGATCCTGGGGCCTCCTGGAGGTGCCTTGGGGTTCTATAAATGTTTGGCTTGCATTCCATTTTCAAAGTATTCTTTATATTTAAAGAGCTATGACAATGTCTCTGTCACATTTATTAATGAGAAATAGCATACACTCAACTGTGCTAAAAACCTAATGTAACCGTATCAGGTAAGCTGCCAGGCCACCCTGATTTTATGCAGACCTTGGAATAAAGCTTCTCTTACCAGCTTTTTCCACATGTCTCAACTCCTTGTAAACATGTCACTGATTAGAAAGGTTGCAGCTCTGCATTCAACTTTTTAAAAACTCAGGTTTACATGGATACTCATTAAATTATACCTAGGAATAGAGGTTACATGTAGAAAACAGGATTTTCTCAATAATATACAGTTAAAATTTAAAAAAATGAAAATAAATAAAAAACTGCAGCTGTGCTTGTAAAGGCATCCGTAATCCAATTCCAACTTTTAAGTCTCAATGCTCTCAATTTAGCGGAAATTTATACTTTGTGAAACAAATGTATATTAAGAAAGTATCGGTTATCTGTGATTTTTCTTTCTTACTATGGACAAAATAAAAAGATTTCAATTACGAAAACAGAAAAAGTCAGAATAGCCAAGCAATAAATTTAGATTTTGAATTTTTTCTACACAGTAACAATCAATAAGGTCAAATGACTCTAAAATCTCTATGGCCTGTGTTTCTACAATGGTACAAATTTTAGTTATTTTTATACTGTAATCACATACATTCTTTTTTTTTTTTTTTTTAAAGATTTTATTGGGGAAGGGGAACAGGACTTTATTGGGGAACAGTGTGCACTTTCAGGACTTTTCTCCAAGTCAAGTTGTCCTTTCAATCTTAGTTGTGGAGGGCCCAGCTCAGCTCCAGGTCCAGTTGCCGTTGCTAGTTGCAGGGGGCACAGCCCACCATCCCTTGCGGGAGTCGAACCGGCAACCTTGTGGTTGAGAGGACATGCTCCAACCAACTGAGCCATCCCGGAGCTCAGCGGCAGCTCAGCCCAAGGTGCCATGTTCAATTTTAGTTGCAGGGGGCACTGCCCACCATCCCTTGCGGGAGTCGAGGAATTGAACTGGCAACCTCGTGGTTGAGAGCCCACTGGCCCATGTGGGAATCGAACCGGCAGCCTTCGGAGTTAGGAGCACGGAGCTCTAACCGCCTGAGCCATGGGGCCGGCCCACATAAATTCTTTTTAACTTGATTTGGAAATTCAGGAAAATAAGTGTCCTCAGTCAACCCTTTTTTTTCACTTTCAGTGAATATTCCAATTGCATCCATTTATTTACCATATCAGAACTCTTATGCACTCCTTTGCAGGATGGCAGAGTTTCCAATTTCCAAACTGATAGAAAATAAAACGTTACTTTTAACTTAAACAATGTCTTTGTCACATTTCTTGAAATACCCAAATCTGGAACAGCTGGTTTTGAAGATTAAAAAGAAATATTCTAATATTAAATTGTACCTAAAATCATAGGATCTGTGATAGAACCTTCAATGAGCCCAAGGCACTCTTCCTTAAACTTCTCCACTGAAATAACCTGTAACACAAAATAGCTATGGACTCCCATATTCTGAGAAGACAGCCTTAAGGAAACCAGGTAAAGAATACAAAATTTCTTTGTAATATTTCCTCTTAACAATGCTTTTGAATTTTGTTATATCTCACAATATATCCTTTTTTATTTAAAAAAAAATTAATGCTTTCTCTCTAAAAATCTTTGAGTAAAGCTTAAACTCCAGGAAGATGTACAATTTCTCCCGAGGCTTTGAGCAGCCACCTGACAAACTAACAGTGTCAGTAACACCACAGTACAAGAAGCATGATCCCAAGTTTGATGCCCTCTAACGTATTTCTATCTGCACTAATTAAAATATAATTTTTCCCGAACTATTCAAGAGCAGAATTTATTCTTTCTTGAACGAGTAACTTACATTTTCATGTTTCATATGTTTAAGTAACCGCAGTTCTCTGTAGGTCCTTTTGGCATGAATAATGGACTGAAATGGTCTGGATAGCTTCTTCACTGCCACACGCAACCCAGTTTTTGTGTCAAAAGCAGCACTAAGGAAAAAAAAACATTAAAAAAACCCATCATTAAATGTGGTCTCAATACTTCAAAATTAGTATTTACAAGGCTATTTTGTTTCCAAAATCAAATAGGTCTACAACAAAATACAAAAAAAAGTATGAAGATAAAAATTAAAATGATTTATAATCCCATTATCCAAAGAAACCTTCCATTATTATTTTTGGTGTTTCTTTCTAGTCTGTCTGTCTGTGTCTCTAAGTCACAGGTCAGCAAACTTTTCTGTGACGGGCCAGACAGTAAACACTTGAGACTCGGTGAGGCTTAGGGTCTCTGTCACAACAACTCAACTCTGTGGTTGTGGCTGAAAAGCAGCCAGATAAGAAATTTAAAAATGGATGTGGCTGCGTTCCAATAACACCAAACAGGCAGTCACCTGATATAGATGAGCCAATAGACACACGAAGCACTAGACTCTGCCTGTCAGCTCTGCCTAAGCCTCACTGTCACTTTGCCACCATACGCTGCTGGATCAGAGTAGAGGCCTTGGAAACCATCATGTTTTCAGGACGAGTTGACACAAGAATTCTTGAGCACCTACAAAATCTTTGCCACTTTTTAGAAGCTGAAATACAGTCGGGAACAAGTCAACAAATCCCTACCCCCAGGGGAGGAGGGGGACAGCAAAATAATAATTTCAAATACTGATGAACGACTACGTAAAACAGGGTAACGGGGTAGAATTAAGAAAACCAATGGAATTAGGCTACTTTAGCTAGGGTGTCTGAGCAAGGACATTGGAGCTGAGACAGTTCAGGATGAGAAGAAAGCAACCACCTAACGAAATAGGGAAAAGGAGCTTCGAGCAGAAGAAAACATACAAATAATATTTATCGAGTCTTTATTGCATACCATGAAGTGTTCTAAGCCCTTTACATTAATTTTTAAAATTAACTTTTAACCCCCAACACCCCTATGAAGTAAGTACTACGACCACTCCCCCTTTTACAAAGGAGGAAACTGAAGCACAGAGAGGTTAAATGACTTGCCCAGTCACAAAGCTAGACAGGGGCCCAGCAGGGAGTCTGGATCCAGAGCCACGCTATTAACCACTTCACTACGCTGCCTCTGAGAAGAGCAGGTGCAAACAAACGGAAAAAAAAAAAAAAAACAGGTGCAAAACCATGGCCTGTTGAGTGAGAGAAAGATGGCCTGTCCGCGCAGCCCAGAGATGTAGGCAGGGGCTGGGTCACACAGTGACAAACGTAATGTGGACGTTAATTGTGTTAGATACTGGGCTTCTTCTGTCTTGCCTCATCCTCCTGTTTCTCTCAGTCTCTAATGGGCATCCAGGACTTCAGATCACCTATTGTCCCCAAACTCTCTCCCATACGAACCTGCACTTACTCCCCAAGTTCCCTACCTTCACTCCCAAATCCTTCCCCTATGCCCTGCTCTTCAACTCCCAGTTGGTGATGAACTCCTGTAAATCTTCGATCCCTTTTCTGAACCTTCCCTCCATCTCTTTGCTTTAACTGGAACTAAGCGGTACCTTGGAGACCCCACCTTGCTTATAGCCCAGCCATCAGAGGGCACCTCTCATAGCCCGAGTACCTCACGGCTAGCAGGTGGGCTGGAGGTCCACCTTGCGGGCATTACCCCTTCCAGACCGTAACTCTCCCTTTGTTTTAAAGTCTCTGCCCACAACCAGCTCTCCCTCTGCTGCTGTTATCCACTGACCAGGAATTTTCCACCATTCATCGAAAAGTCAGTTCCTATCTCAAAGTCTCTCTCCACTCCCAACATGTCTCATTCTTGGCAACTTCAGCGTCCACGTGGAGGGCACATCCAACATGCTGGCCTCTGGGTTTCCTGACCTCTCCAGGAAACTCCACCTCATCCAGCCGCCGCCATGGCCGTCCTTTGGACCTCTGTCACCACCGAGAACTGCCCTGCCTACAAAATTCTAAACGCCAGCACTTTTCCATCACAAACCTACGCCTTTAGTTTACTTCTAGCTCATTTATACTCTGACTACGGTAATTCACTGACCTGCTCATCACTGCTTATTGCTGTCCTTCAGCCCTTTCCGGTCTTCATTTCCCTTCTTGCTTGGCGTCGCCTGCAGTCTAAGCTCCCTGGTACCTCTCTCATGCCCCTCTAAGCTCTCTTGTACCCCCCGCCCCCACGCACTCATCTAGATAAAATCTAACTTTGGGTGATCTCAACTATTTCATTCTCCACGTCTCAAACCAAGAACTGTGGTTGAAGAAAAAAGAACGCGCACAATCATACAGATTGGTTTCATTCTTAATTTCTGACCTTAACCTCAAACAAGGCTGTCAGCGCTGCCACTTTTTTCTGAATGAGTTCACTTTCCTTCTCAAAATCATCATTTGACACCGTATCTCTCCTCAAACCTCAGCTCACCCTCCTCCCTCAGGAGCTGCCCTCGCCTTCACTGAGAAAACAGAAACCATCACAGGGGAGCTCCATCTGCCTCCCACTAAATCTACAAACCCGGCCGCACTGGACTCGCCTTCTCTGCTTTCTCTCTTGCTATAAAGATGTCTTATAAAAACCCAAGACTTCAATACATGCTTCAGAGCCGTCCTCCTTCATTTTTTTCAAGGACTTAACTCCTTTGCTCTTTTTCTCTCTTACATCATCAGTTTCTCCCCATCTAAGGGATCGCGCTCATCAGCACAAACATGCTCTAGTCATTTCTCATCCTCAACAAACAAACAAACAATTTCCCTGGACAGCTCTCCCTCAGTTAGGATTCTCCAGTGATTCTCAGTGTGGATCCCAGACCAGCAGACTCGCTATCACCTGGGAACTTACAAGAAATGCAGGTTCTCAGCGGCTGCCCCAGACCTACTGAATCAGAAACTCTGAAGTGGGTCCGGTCATCTGTATTTTATCAAGCCCTCCACATAACTGTAACACACACCAGAGTCTGAGAACCACTAAACAATACCTCTGCTACTCCATGGACCAGCAGCCCTGGAAGCTTTTTAGAAATGCAGAATCGCGGGCCCTAGAGTAGAATCTACATTCTGACAAGATCTCCAAGTAAGTCATATACGTCTTAAGGTTTGAGAAAGCATAGATCTACACATTTCCTCAGCTCCCATCCTTTCCTCCATTTACTCCACTGCTCTTCTCGGGATCTCCAGTGACCTGTTACCAAATCCAATGGCCCCTTTTCTGGATGAGCAACTAACATGGTACCACTTCCCTTTCTCTCAAGTTCCATCCTGGAGTCCATATCAATACATGCTTCTGGTTTTCTGTGACCTACACGGCAGCTCCTTCTGTCTCCACTGCGTGTGGTTCCTCTACTCAAACCGCATGTTGGAGTTCTTCAAGGGACGGTATGGGCCCTCTTCTCTTCTCTCTCCCACATTCTCCTTCTACATGATCTCGTCCACGCCCATGACTAAATTAAATGCCACCTATACTGAAAACTGAAATCTCTTCTCTGAGCCTGGCTGCCTACCTGAAACCTCCACATCAAAACACGTAAGTCCCTTAAACTCAACAAGTTCAAAACACCCACGATTCCTCTCCATCTCTTCTATCTCAATAAATGAACTTTCCACCCAGTTGCTCAAGACAGACACTGGAATGTTATCCTTGCTTTCTCCCTTTTCTAGTCTCCTGCTCGCCCCCATGCAAG
The DNA here is from genome assembly GCF_057876585.1 of Rhinolophus sinicus. Taxonomy (NCBI): domain Eukaryota; kingdom Metazoa; phylum Chordata; class Mammalia; order Chiroptera; family Rhinolophidae; genus Rhinolophus; species Rhinolophus sinicus. The sequence goes on from NC_142502.1 coordinate 103,357,251, forward strand.
TTTATCAGCAAGCCTAGTGGTTTCCATCTCCAACTTACATCTCAAAGTCACTTCCCTTCATTTCGCTGCTACGATACTAATCCAAATTACCCTCACCACCAGCCTGCCTCCTTCTACGGTCTCTCTGCCTCCTGGTTTGCTCCCTTCTAATACACTTTCCTCAAGCATCCAATACCATCTTTTAAAGCTATAACTTCGATGACACTGCTCCCCTGCTTCAAATCATTCCAATCTCCTTGGCACATAAAATACAAATTTCCCTTCAGCCTACAACGCTCAGGTATCTGGACACCACTGACCGTTCACCCTGCTCCTGTGCTGCTCCCCCCTTCCCCTCAGCCACGTGTGTTCTAAACATGCTGGCTCCTTTCAGCTCCTGAAACTCTCCAGGCAGCCCGTTCCTGGTGCCTGAAATGTCCCCCCCCCCCCGCCCCCCCCCACACCGATGACTCCTCATCCTTCCTCCAAGCATAGGCTCCAATGGTCATCCCCTCAGAGATGTACCTAAGAGGTCCCAGGCAGTTGTTCTGTCACAACACCCTCATTGCTTCCCACCTGTCCCAAATAAATGTGGAGGGGTTCTCTTGTCGTCCACTTCCCTTATTCCTACAAACCCATAAAATAGTAACTTCTTCCTTCTTAGAAGTGCTAAGTAAATTTATACTCTTCTCTAAACCTCTTACTGGCTCTGGTCTGATTGAGAAAATGGCCATTGCTCCTGTGTGACCCATTCTCTTTGACTCTCCACCTCAGAATTTACCCGCCCACCTGAAAGCTGAGCACTTTCTCCTCTCCTCCACTGGGAAGCCTGCTGGAGCCTCCTAGAGCGAGGAATGTCATCAGCCTTCTAGCTGACCTGCCTGTGACTTCGTGTCAAATTCAATTCAATGGAGAAAAAATTAAGATGCCCACTTGAGCTGCCTGTCCAAGCCATTAGAAGACATGCTCCATGCCAGCTTTATCAGCAATAAAGTGCATATTTTTATCTCTATTTGACAGAGGGTGCCAAAAAAATGTATACACATTTTAAGAATGGAATAAACTGTACTAAAATTGTAATACTCAATATATACCAATAACAAAAGATGAATACAGGTCACGTTTGACTTCTGCAATTAGAAGAGGTGCTCCAAGTGGTTACCATCAGCATAATTTTAATACAGTTTTTTCTCTTCTTAAAATGTGTATACATTTTTGGGGGCACCCTCTGTATCAAGCAAAAGGCAGGTTGGGATTACTTGGTACCCTATAGACCCCAAGGATCACAATTTATTACTCTATGCTTATTTATAATCCAGGAGGGTGGTTAAATAAGGGCTGGAGCTTTTGGTATTAGGCTATCTGGATTTCAATTCATTCTGCCTCTTAGCTGTATAATCTTGAAAAAGTTAATCAAATTCTCTCAGCCTCATATATAAAGTGAGGATAATGTTTATTTCAAATATGTAGGATGTTTGTTAGGATTAAATGTGATAACTTTTGTAGTAGGTTTAGCAAAGCGCCTGGCCCTGGTAAAGCCCAGTCCTGGACATTACTAATGGCCGCCTTCCCCACTTACCATAAGCGTCCTGAGGACAGGAAGTGTCTTCTGTTTTATTCACTATTGTATTACATAGGACTCAGCATAACCTGGCACGTGGTACATGCTCACTGAATGCTTAGCACAAGTACAAAACAGTATTTTATAACATATCTGAAATACGAAAGAACTTCAACTTTGTATCTGGCTCTCAAGTTTTATAAATTCAATAGCAAGAATTGACATCTAACAAGAAACTGACATTAATGTTAAAAACTTACACGTATTGACTGCTTATTATTGCTAAACACTGTTTTTAGATCCTTACATGAATGAACATCTTTAATTATCGCAACTTTATGAGAAAGCATTATTATTATTATTCCCATTTTACAAAAGATGAGAGAACTGAGGCCCAAAGATGTTAAGTAATGTGTCCAAGGTACAGACAGAAAATGGAAGCTGGGATTCAAATCCAACTGGTGCGTTCCAAGCGGGAACTCTTAACCATTATATCACAATGGAAAAGCAAGTTCAACTTTGCTAACAGTTCAGTCAGTTTTAAATATATTCTAATGATATGGACTCTGCTTTTCTTTGAAAATGCTTCCTACTACAATTAGTTGCATTTCATAAGGAAAAAGTTTCTCTTGTAATCTTACATTGAACACAGGGCAGTACTAATGAAAGGTATTTCATAAGAAATAACTTTCACTCTATACATACTACTTTATTAAGAAGTTTTCAATTCCTAACGTCCTGCTACTCCCTGTGAATCTAAAATACTAAAGAAATCAATGATGCAGTGTCTCACAAATACCTAAGTATTCACTGAAATATCTCCTTCACGAGCTTCTTTGTGGCTACAAAAGAAACATTAAACCTCGCACCTGAGGTCACAGATCTTACCACCTAACTGGGATGATGAAACATACACGACAGCAAAGGATGCCCGCTAATATAACTCAACTATATACAGACAGTGACCACTTTCAAAAAAGTTGGGTTTAAGAATATATAAATTGGGTTTCAAAATTTACATGTAAATACAGAGGGTGCCAAAAAAAATGTATACACATTTTAAGAAAGGAAAAAACTGTTAAAATTGTAATACTCAATATATACCGAGACCAAGATGAATACAAGTCATGTGTATACATTTTTTTGGCACCCTGGTATATCTACATGTATGTTTATATATATGTTGGGTTCAAAGTATATAAATATTCATTGTAGCCTGTTCACAAGAACAAAACCAGTAACTACCTTAATGCTCAAAAGGGTTTAAATTATGGTATATTCTCATGTACCATGTATTACAGCCATTAACAAGAATCTCCACTTACTAATATGTACATGTTATAATATTGATGGGAAAGAGAACAAGTTTCAGAAGAACGAATTTTTCCATGGGGGAAAAATATACTCGTATATGCATACACATATATACCCATGCACAGAGAAGAAATGTCTAATACACTCAGACTTTCAACATTTTTCTATCTTCCGATTTTCTTTTTACATGAGCTTATATCTTTTAATAAGGGCATTAGTAAAGTTAGAAACGTAAGTCACCTGTGTTGTTCTGTTACCCTAAAACAAAAGAGACACTCTTTACCGTGTTTCCCCCAAAATAAGACCTAGCCGGCCAATCAGCTCTAATGCGTCTTTTGGAGCAAAAATTAATAGAAGACCCAGTCTTATTTTACTACAAGACCGGGTCTCATATAATGTAAGACCCGGTTTTATATTAATTTTTGCTCCAAAAGACGCATTAGAGCTGATTGTCCGGCTAGGTCTTATTTTCAGGGAAACACGGTATAACTGTAATAAAACCACTATTGACAATTATATTTCCTTCAAATGATACTTACATGGCTATACTTATAATATAGAAATAAGTCTGTATCCTCCATCCCTACGCCATAAGCATTTTCCATTTTACTAAACAATTATTAACAATTTCATTAAATATCTGTACTACAATCTACCCAATCATTTTCTTATTGATGGGCATTATAGCCATTCCATTCATTCACACCACAAATAATATAAATACTATTACAATGGACATCTTAAATCACACTGCTTCTTCCATAATTGCATGATTTCCTTAGAACAGACTAATAGTTTTTACTTCAAAAGACAAACACTCCCGCTTTTATTTTTACTTTTGCATACATTCCCACTTTTAAAAACACATTTTACTTACAAAAGAGAACAAGCAGGAATTGTTGAAACTGCTCTTTGCTTATTAGTTAGCAATTGCTCCAGTAAAAGCTGCTGAAGCAAGGAATATATGACGCATTCCCAGCCCACTTCAAGCATTTGACCTAGCTCCTGTTTCAATCACTAATCAAAGCAGTATTTGTAGGAGAAATCACATATCCCATAGTAAATTGAACACTGCAACTACCAAAAGCGGAAATTCCTAATAATTTTTTAAAAAATTACCTGATAAAACCAATTAAAGGAGAAGAAGGAAACCAAATGAGAAGAAATTCAAATTTACTGAATACCTGATGACACATATCATTTGGGAAATGTTTAACACTTATACTAATAAGTTTAAGAGACAGTTATATTTACATTCCAAAATAAGAAACTAATGGTCAGAAACATTAACAATTCACCCAAGGTCATATAACTTACACGCAGGGGAATTCAAACCCAGATCTGTTCATTTCAGTGCTCAGTCTTCTGCCAGGATGCCAGGCTGCCGGGAATAATGACAACCCGAGGAACAGCTATTGGCTTTGCCTTTCTTACAATGATTCACTCAGTCGTATTTCCACTTGGGATGATTCCTCTTAAATCACATTTTAAAAACTACAGCTACAAATAGAACCTTGTTTTCATAAACAACATCATAAAATGGAATTATCTTTACGATGATCAATTTCTCCCAACTAAAATTCGGGACACATTGCTTACTAGTAAGTTTTTTCCCCCAAATGTAAATTCACGAGGTCTTCCCAAGTTATAAAGTGAATTCACATTTTATAAAATCATTGATAGGGTAAAAATACAAATATAAAAGTCATTAAAAGCAGTTATTATAATACTAGGATGTCACTGTCACTCATCTCCTGCTGACCATGAATCCAATGCCTAGGACACAGTAATACAGAGGGTGCCAAAAAAATGTATACACAGTTTAAGAAAGGAAAAAACTATTAAAATTGTAATACAATGAATGACGCTAGCATTCATTTGATTAATACCATCTTTTGAGCGAACGTCACACTACACATTGCTACTGTAATTCAACTTCGAAAAGTAATACGTAGATAACACCTCTTAAAATGTGTACATTTTTTGGCACCGCCGGTATTCGTTAAGGAAAACTGAATGTTCTGCTGCACGTTCATACTTGCCTCTCCCCGCCACTGGCCAGGGGAAAAAATGGCTTACTAGTTTCTTAATACATCCTAATATAATTTTAACTTCTAAATTTATTTACACATACCACCCTGCTCTACTCCACAATGGATTTAAAGCAGTCTGAACTATATATATACCACTTGACATAACAGTAAGTGGTTAAGGGAAAATAAGATAAATTAAGAAATTTTATATGGGTGAGGTTAGCACACAAATGTCATCAGAAGGTCCCTTCTAAATACCCACTAGAGGTGGGCCTCAAATTCAGCTCTGAGTCTGCTTAAAGCCATGACAAAAAGAACACAACCAGTGAAGACTTGAGTCACAGGAACCACATAATAAAAACAAACCAGGTACTCAGGAGAACTGGAGAGAGGCGTAATGATTCCTGTAATAAAAGCAGAGAAAAGTTCCTCTTGTGTATGCTTATGAAGGAGACACTGTATAATGTGGTAAAAATGTCCTATCAACACCCTTAAACAAATATAATAGTGCGTTTCAGATGGTTCTTTTCTTAGAGCATCCATCCGTGGAGACTTTCATAAACCAAAACACAGCTCGTTATTAGCAAAGGAGGGGAGGAGAGTCCAAAACAGCGTGGCACGCTGCCCTCTGACAGGAAATCCTACGTGTGTTTGGAAAATACATAATGAGCTCCATATTCCTTAGACAATCCTCCAAAGATGATTTCCATTAACAGAGCTTTTGATAGGTTCAGGACATAGGGACTTTGTGTTTATGCTGCATGACTGGCAGCTGGCTTGCAGATTTTCCACGCTGCAAGGTAAAGGCAGATCAATCGGCTTTAACAGGCAGCTGAGTTGGTAGCTGGAGAAAGGGAGACAACCTGTTAAGAAAGGTGATGTGCTCCTGCGTGGACAAGTGCCCACGTACATAGAGCAAGAAAGGACAAATTGTGGCAGCAGGATTTTCCTCAAAAAACACTGGGTTTTCTCTAACAGAATGAAGAATGAGCAGTGACCTGGCAAGTCTCGGAGCAGTAATTTGTGGGGATAATAAGCGATTTTACAATTTCTTTCAATGGTCATATATGACACCTCTAATTCCTAAATGATGTTAATAAGGAAAAATGCGCCCTCAATAATGGTTAAGAAGACAAACACAATTTTCTTTATTTTTCAAATTAATGAAACTATTTACTCTCCACAGAGAATAAAATTTGAGGCTTTTTTCCAACCAACTTAATTCAAGTTCATTGATAACGGCCTTCATTCAGAAATAACGGCCTCCTAAATAACTAAGTAATGCAAACTACTAACCTGGTAGTATAAAAGGCAAGTAGTTTTAAATGTTCCAAGTTGAAATGAACATGCTATTATAAAATAGTTTTGTGATCAGCTTCTAGCATGGGGCTTATCACATAGTAAATTCTCAATATATATTTTTAGATCTCTTATTCTCAAATTTGGGGTTGAGTATCTCTCTAAAATAACAGTAAAGTAGGGCAAATTATTAAAATATAATTGATCATTTGTTGTCATGCTATGGCTAATTAAAATATAGTTTCTACAAGTTAATGTGCACATTTATTCAGCAATTGTTAGATAGGATCTAAGAACTATTACAACCAGCAATATAATGTAGCCAACACTTAAGACACCGACTGTAAAAAACTATTCCTTAATATATATTTGTTTCCCAATTTAGTCTGTGAGTGAGAGCAGAAGCTTTAGTTTATCTTCAGACTCTAGCCTGGTGCCTGGAACATAATCCAAGATTAATATTAGGTTGGTGCAAAAGTAATTGCGGTTTTTGCAATTATTTTTAACCTTTTAAACCGCAATTACTTTTGCACCAACCTAATAACTACATACACACACAGTTCCTGACCTCAAGGAACTAAGAAATCTAGCTGGGGTGTGAGAATGAACACACACACACAAAAACAAATTACTGAAAACTTTTACAAGGCAACACATTTGCTTCCTCCAATACACTCTATACTTCCACTCAAGAAACTGTAATAGCTCTCTAATGCGTAGAAAATGCAGTTGCCTTAGTCCTATTCCAGACCTAATTCTTAATTTCTGGGGGTAGGACCCAAGCACATGTATGGTTAAAAGCCCCACAAGTGATTCTGAAGCACAGCCAGCATAAGAACCATTGGGTTTACCCAGCTCATATATAATTCTCTTAGTTATAGTTTCTCCTGTTACCGAAACACGTACGTTCCTCTCTTCTTCTCCAAATACTACCCATCCTTCAAAATAATCTTCAAACCCTCCCTCCACGAAACCATTCTGACTGCTATAGCCCACGATGCCCCCACAACTCTATACAGATCAATACCCTTTTATATATACAGTTCACTAATATTTTGTCTATTTCTTTTATACACTGGTGGGCATTTAACACCGTTTGATGGATGGCCAGCAGATTTCCTTCCCTACTGGAAGTCTAAAACATAAACATAAATATAGATGTAGAAACACATTTCAAACTTTCAAAATGATGTTGCCTTAAATGCCTCGAGTTATAGGAAGCTTCCGGTAACTGGCTTATTCCCTGATTGTAATTTTCCTGACTGTCATTCACCTAATGCTAAGCTTCCTTCAAACATCAGCTCCACATATGTAAGGCTGAACCATACAAGTTCACAACATGAATTTTTCCCTAGGGTAGTTAGTGCTATGTCTCTGAGATTGTCCTCAATAATGTGTAGAAAAATAATCAAGGAAAAACATGAAGCATTACATTTCAATAGACTTGAAATCCAAAGGTCAGACATTCTTAAAAATAAGTTAGGAAACTTGGACACACAGTGTATGAACGAGGAGACTGTGGAGACTGCATCAGAGAGTGAATTCAAAAGGAATATGCACAGAAAGTGTAGGGTTTCTATCATGTCGCAGGTGGAAGGTTCGAGTTATTCTATCTCATTCTTACACAGGGCCAGTCAATCCAAACATACAGGGTTATATAAGTAGTTCCCAACCACAGACGATTTTGTCCCCAGGGAAATGGGGCAATGTCTAAATGTCACATATGTCACAGCTGGGAGTTGCTGCTGGCATCTAGTGGGTAGGGTCCAGGGGTGCTGCTAAGTGTCCTACAATGCACAAGACAGCCCCCCACAACAGAAAATTATCCCACCCAAAATGTCAACAGGTTGAGTAACCCTAGGTTATCCTTCATGGGGAATGTAAACACAGCTTGACAGATGCTCATATAATTACTGTCTGGTCTCTTCATTTGCTATTTTCCCCCTTTTGCTCCCTTTCGGATCAATACCATTTACTTTACTGAGATTGCTCACTTCAAAGCAGCTCATTCAAAGCATAAGGCCCTTAGGACATCAAACTAGGACTCAGACAGTGAAGCAAGCTAACCCTGAAACGTCAGATGAGGGAATCATTAGAAGGCTATCAACAGACGAGACCAACATCCATATTTCACTTAGATTGAATATCAAGGTCATTAGGGAATCACAGTGCATTATACGAAATGAGGAAGCTAACAAGGCTTTTCACTAGGAGAAAACATAAATAAAAATTATGATTCAAAAGTCTTAAGTATAAGAAGGTTCAAGTTAGCTAAAGCCCTAGATGAAGGATTTGACAGAAGAGGGGAAAAGGAAATAAACAGCTATTGGGAATATTAACAATAAAGCAGTTATTTCTGGGAATAAAGTTACATCTACTGCAGGGATGAGGAAATATAAGCGGTCAACATATATCTGCATAAAGCAGACACCTTAAGCTCAGTGTCACAGGACAGATTAGGTATGATTTGGGGCAGGTAATTTATAGTTGAGGAAACTCTCACAGCAGAGACACCACCCCGAGTGGAAGTACAGAGCTGAGCTAAGGATTTATAGGAGCCTTTCGCTGCCCGTCCCTCTCTTCCCCTAACCCACAGCCTCCCTGAGCCCTGGCAGACAAAAAGAAGAAGTTCTGACCTCTTCTGGGCACATGCTGATGTCATCACTTTCTAGATCTGAAGCATCAGATGGAAAGGCTTCGTGGGCACAGATTTCCAACACATATCCTTGAATAAAGTTGCCCTAGCTCGTATGTCACTAGATTCAAGACAGACATAGAAGAATCTAAAAGAGGAGTTCAAGGGAGGCATTAGAAATATAAACGTAGATTTGAGATGGCAATTTAAGGTGAAACAATGCAGAAAAGCTACTTCCCAAGGAGGACTTCCAAAGCAATCTCTGAGGAAAAAACATAAATATGTCCCTTGTAGACTGACACTTTCAAAAGCAGGGACCCTTCCTGCTTTTTGGGGGTTTTTAATCTTTACAAACATAGCACCTACTATAGTGCCCAGCACTGGCAATACTGAATGAACGTGGAAACAACGGGCATGCTTTTTTTTGCACGGTCATGTGTTGCGTGATGCCTCCACTCTGGGTCCTAAGCTTGGAAAAGCAACCAGTGCACACTTGTGGGCAGACTGACAGCAGACACACACACTCACATGCCTGCCTTCCTGTCACAGGCACAGTGACAATACCACCAAGGCCTAAGGGAAAAGGTTCTGAGGAAACAAGGAAATCGGGAACTGCACTCAGAGTAACAGGAGCCGACATGTTCAGGGTCTGAAGTTACTCAGACAGCGGATCTACACAAAATAAACACTTGTTCTATTACCTTTTTGTTATGTTGCCATGGGAATCTGTGTTTAGGAACAATTATTTTCTGCAACAAGATGACAGAGCAGCAAAAGGGGGGATAGCTTTCATGAAAGAGGAGGGAAGCTTGTGTCAGTAAAGGCAGGGAAGAGAATAAATCCTGTAGGTTTTTATAGGGTCACCTACGTGTAGACTCTTTCAATCTGTAAGATGTATTCAAGTTAACAGAGAAGTTTTTGAAGCCTCATAGTCAAAATGTTAGTAACAGGTAACAATAATCCCACTTCTATTCACATTATTATAATGGGGGAAAGGCGGAGGAATGTAGAACAGATACAGGGCCAAATAAAACAGAAAATAAATGAGAGCTTAAATGCTGAAGGAAGCTAAAAATGACTTTTAAAATATGACCCAGTAGTGAGAAAAAACCTAGAAGCCCTAAGAAATTAGAAAACACTGAACCTGCCAGCCCGCTAATGTTTTGTCAGCAGAAGTCTAGAGATAATCTCTTTGCTCCCTTCCTTCTGGCAGCGGACACCTGAAAAAGTGAAGTAAGCCTGTGTTATGTAAAGAGCTGGAGTACCCTGCATTTCTGGGGCCCACCAGAAGTACTGGCTCTGCTACTCTGCGTCTTCTGGAATGAGAGTTGTGAGCACGGGACGGGGCTGTGTGGCAATCCATCTTCCCCCATCCCACCTCAAACTACAATTAGCACCTCTAATGGGTAGGGAACAGAAACAAACACACAGGGACCCCAGAGCAGAGTAACCTGCTAAAAGGTAAGTCAGCTCATGTCTCCTCTGGTCATGACCCTCCACAGCTTCGCCCCTCGCTCAGAGCAAAAGGCACCATCTGCAAAGGCAATAAGTGATCCCCGCACACCTGCAGCCGCTGCCCCCCATCCTTCCCCTACGACTGCCTGGCCCCTGCTTCATTCCGCTCTCGCCATATTGGGCTCCTAGCTATTCCTGGAGCACCAGAGGCCTCTGCCTCGGGGTCTTTGCACCTGCTGATCCCTCAGCCTGGAATGTTCTTCCCTTCCCATCCATATCCAAAAGGTATTCTGCATCACCTCCCTCGTCTTTGCTCAATTGTCATGTTATTAATGAGGGCGACCTTGTCTACCCTGCTTAAAAGGACAACAGAGCCATCCAGTATTCTCTCTGCTTTCCTTGCTTCATCTGACTTACTACACATTTTACTTGTTTATATGGTTTCTTATGGGTAGAAACTTTTGTCTGTTTTGTTCAGACCCCATCTCCAGCACCTAAAGAATGACACAGTAGGTGCTAAAGTATCAGTATGACACACAGTCCTACACTCAAGGAAATTGGCATGAACCGTTTCTCACCCTTTGCCTCCAAATCCTGTACCCTATACTACTCCAAAGTGCCGATAATGGCATTAAAATCTACTCATTTGTCCGAGTCCAAAACTTAGGGGTCATCCTGGACTCCTCTCTATTCTGTACCTCTTTTCCCCCACATTCAGCCTGGGAGCCAACCATGTCAGAATCCAGGACATATTTGTCAAAAGTGCAGAATTTACAGACCACCATCTTCTTCCCTAGCATAAATTTTTAAGAGAATGAAATGCTAAAAAGCCAGTTAGTTTTATAAATCCTTAACACATACGTACTTAATTTATGGAAACACTATGCAAAGACAAACTACTTCTAACACTGAAAGCTTCACTTACCAAAAATAAAAATAAAAAATAAAAAACTGAAGCTGAAAGAGATCTTTTTGTTATTGTTCTGAAGAAACGTGCATGACTTCCGAGTACATGGCAACCATGAGACAATCCCTAGTTCCAAGTCAGGGAACCTACTTTATAATGAGGGCTTTTTGTTTTGTTTTGTTTTCAGTATTACAGTAATAGGAATAAATCAAGACCAAATTTCACAGTCAAGAGCAAAAATCCAATGTATTTTCAAAGGTCTGGAGAGGCAATTATTTCTATTTATAGCCTACACTTACATAACACATATACAGATAGTCCCAACTTCAGAAACTGCACATTGAAAAATTTCAAACCAACAGGATTCATAAATTCAGGAATTAATTATTTGCACAGTCTAATAATTCTTTTGGAAAGAATTGAATCTGGACAATACATGCATTAAGTTCATTTGGGGTTTACCAACCCTGAGGAAGAGCTGTGACTTCAATAAGTCATTACCCCTCAGAATAGCTGGGTAATGACATTGGTGGGATTGGTTTCATACAATCAGCTCTATTACAAGTGACCCAGCAACCCCTTTATTCACAAAAGAAGCCGTAGGGAGAGGCAAAACGCACAAGGTGCCACCTCACCACCTCAGCAGCCTACGTGTACGGGAAAGGAGACTTTTAAAGCGTTGAAAACCCAGAACCTAATCCAAAGCAGCAGTGACAAGTACACCGTTCCTTTAATGGGTGAGTCCAGCGCCTTAGCTCGTAAGGGTTAATAACACCAGCCTCACAGAGCCAAGGAAGACTGAATGATAATGCTTTGAATGAAAACACTGTCTAAAGTATAAGATCCCATAAAAATGTCAGTGAATACTAGAGTGAGCGTGATCCAGCCCAGTGATTACTTCCACCTTTGAATCCTAAGCCTGGGGGCTCAGCACCACCTGCCCTGCTGCTGGGAAAGGCAAAGTCCACACACAGAGCATCTCTGAGGCTGAGTAAGAAGGACATCAAAGGCAGAGGGCGCCTCAGTATCAAGAAATTAAACTGGCAGAATTGAAAAGCCAGAGGTCCAGAAGACTCTTATTTTAAAAGGGAAGCCAGTGGAAAAGTATCAATGGAAAAATGGGATCTGATAAATAAAATATGACTTTTTGGCCAACCTGACTGAACGCCTTCTTAAAAGTCTTTATGTATCAATATGACTATTTGCCATTGTGTTTAAATATTTATTGGTTAACACTGGTAACAGGCGGCAATCACCTGACTTTTGGTTACAAAGCAAAGCAAATGGGATCAGAAGATCAGCACCCGCCTATTATCACTAGAAAAGTAAAGGGCAATCCCCTCTCACTGATGAGGAGTCAAGACAGTTCATCTTTGCGTACTCAGTGGTGCCGTATTTTTATTTACATGTGCCCTGGCTCATCTTAAAGAAGGGGAAAAAAAAAGATTTGAAGTGGTGAATGGCCATTAATTCTAAAACAACTTAGCTTCATTTATTTTTATTAGATTTATTTACATACAATCATGTTCTACAAAACATCTAGGAAGCTGGATTTGATTTCTCAGTAAATTTTGTCATCCTCTTAACTAAAAGTCTTGTTATATACTTTATATACTGGTGATAAATATAAACTGCACAGCACATAGTAAGCAATCCATAAAATGTCGTTCTTATTCATATTAGGCTGTAAGTTCTGCGAGGGAATGTATTATCTTGTCCTGTCTTGTTCGGCACTCTATCTCAAGAAACCCAGTCCGCTGTCAGGTCCACAGTTGATGTTTAATAAATACTGTTGAATAAATAATTAAGTATGATTTAAGAGTAATTCTCAACTCTCACCTATTTTATGGTTACCAGTGCCCCTCCCCCTTCGCCCCCCACCTCCTCTAATCAACAGCAGGGTCTGGAAAAACCGTACCCCAGAGAAAACCTATTAAGTTCCTGTTTATATTTCCTTAAAATCACCACAAAGATTCCCACCCCCTTCTGTCCCCAAACCACAAAATCAATGCTTTGCAACAACATATTCTTAAACAACTTTGCTTCATTTCCCCTCACAGACAATGTACAAAGTTCCTTAAAACTGCAAGACTTAGTTTAGTTCCCTTTACTTCTTTAAAAAAAAAAGGGTATTTGTAAAACCCTATCAATTCTCAAATTTCTAGTCTGATTCCTTGATCTTTCATTCATGATTGTTTATCACAAAGGCTACTTACTATTTGCTTTTTTACTATAAACTTAGCAAAAATTTTTTAAATGATGAAAATAGCCTTAATTAAAAATAATTTTAAGTTACACTTCGAAGTGCATTGCACTTCAGAGCAATCAAATTAAAAAACTGACACATATTTCAGTTATGTTGCATGTCTTAAAATACTTCCCGAGATTTTTTTTGGGAACAGACTTCAGATCCAGTTCTACAAGTCACACAAGAAATTGTGTGTCATACTTTATAGTTGAGACTCCTATTTGACATAAAACAGTATCACCAAGCTGACTGCTTAATCTTTTTCACCACACTTTAGTCCTAATTCTCTCAATTATTTGGATTCAATTTGATTTTCTTTGTTATTCGCTAAAATCAAATCTGCACCCCAAGGATGAAGATAGTGAAAAATAACACAGGCTCCAAAATGGATTCTAAGAGAAGTTCAAAAGAAGTGTTGTCTGACACACCTGAAAAGTTGCTAATTGAAAGAATGACTCTGATTATAACACTTACTTGTAAATCTAAATTCTGATATTTTCAATCCAAAAATTCATTATATTGGTTTAGTCAACTGTCACAAAATATCAGTTGTATTTTCTTCCACCAATGTAATAGGTTACACCTTAAATCCCTTTTACAGAAATACTACTAAAAAACAACTCTGCCTCTTGGAAAGACACAAAACAAACTTAACAGTGGCTGTCTCTGACGAAAGGAATAGCATAGTTGGAGAACAGAAGAAAAGACTTTTCACTGAATATCCTTTTATACCTTCTGAATTTTATACAGTGTGAATGTATTACCTATTTTTAAAAACCTGTTTAACGAAATTATTCCAAGTGTCAGATATTCCTGGCTTCTATAAGCCAGAAAGTATACTAGCACTAAAGAAATGTGGAGTTCACTTGAATGGCACTCCACTGTAAATCTGGATCTTCAATTCCAGTGCAGAGCTACCCACACCAACAGTAGGGAAACCCTGCAAGTAGTTCCTTTCAAGTTTGCTCAACTCACCACAGTTGAGTTATATTCTCTGCTGTATCACTCACTCCATTCAAGTTTAAACACTAGAAACAAAACCTTGGTACTACAAAAATTAATGTATCAATTCAAGAATTAAAAATAAACTAATGAGCTATGAAAGGAGCAATGACCAAATACATCTTTGAAAATTAGCAAATCAATAACACACACACACACACACACACACACACACAGTAAAATGCTGCAAATTCCCTTAAAATGTAGACTGCTGTACTATAAAAATGTGGAAAAGATGTCAAGCATCGTGCCTTAGCAACATAATTCAAGCAGCTTGAACTAGAAAATGCAATATGATCTGCTGTGAGACACAATTGCACAATCTCAATTACCCAGAAGATTCTACTGAACAGGAAATTCATGATGTGAGTGTGACTTTAAGAAACAGGGGAATTCTATTTAAAGACTAATATGTTCAAAAGCCTGGAATTTGTTCCAAAACAAAAAGTAATTGTATGTAGACCCCTTTCCAATGATGTATGGGTAGGAATTACGTGAATCAGTTTCAGATCAGGAGCTCTCAAATTACATTAAATCTAAAATACAGTGAGAAAACCTTGGAAGTTAGAGAAATTAGTGTAATACTTCAGGTCCGGAAATTTTAAGGTATGAATTTAGTGTAAAACACACTCACAGTGCGAATTAAAGCTGAAAAGTGTCTCTTCCTTCCTTTTTTATATATTCCATATCCTTACGAAAACCACTGTGTCTCCTCAGGCGACAAATGTAGATAAGGTCCCTGCAAACTCTCTCAGGGACTTTAAAAACATAGTACTATTCACAAGAATTATCGCAATTAAAAAACATTTACAATACCTCCCACCATTGTTCCTAACTTTTTGATCTCGAGGGCGTCCAACGGATCTGAATCTTACTTGCACCAAATGAGAAAATTGTTTTGTCAAACAATACTTAAATGAGCAGTGGTATGTGACTAATCAGTGAGGCCGCCAGTTTCTCAAGCTGCAGGGTTCTTGCAAGCACTACCCCCCACCCCCCACTCTGCGAAAAGGAAATACGCTTTCAACCGAATCGGAAACACACCACTCGAGCTGGCACAGTGCTCACCGAGATAAAGTCGGTATTTTAAGCTCTATGGGTCGCTGCTAATTCAAGTGCGAATTCAAAAAGAACGCTTCTCAAAATGGGATTTCGACAGAGGTTTGCAAAGAAGCCGGGACAGAACGCCCTTCGTCGCGTTTTGTTCGGTTTACCGCCGTCTCCCGGTCGGGCTTTGCTCTTCTGCTTCTTGGGGCAGCTCCCCGGGTTTGTCTGCTCAGAGGGCAGGCTCCGGAGCCCACGATGGGCGCACCTCCGGAGAGGGTCCTCCTGCTCGACGCCAGCAGGGAGACCCCCTGAAAAAGCCTCCCCCGGAGCAGCAACCCCCAAGAAAGGAATGTGCAGGGTGCGAGCCAGGGCTGAGCTCCAGCACCACGACCCACCGCCCACCGTGGACCTGCGTCCTGCACACAGCTGAGCACCTACCTAGGTGTGCAGGGTGAGGGGTGCAAGGGGCACAGGGAGTGCTGGACAGGGGTCGAAGGGGCAGCGATGCCCTCCCCCAAGGAAAATTCCTGCCGCTTGGTGCATCGCTGAGCCGTGGGGGCAGGCCTGGCTCTGGGGCATGCAGGGCCAGCCAGCCACCACAGCCCCAAGCCCAGTGACACTCACCACACGGAGCCATAGGCGCCGGAGCCCACCGGGGACAGGTTCTGATAACGCTCGGGCACCTCCCAGATAGTCTTGTTCAGTTCCTGCCGGTAAAACGTGGGCCTTTCCTGAGACATCTTCCAGCGGCGGCCGCGGGGCGAGGAGGTGGCCCTCCGCGGGCCCCGCCTGCACCCGCACCCGCTCCCTGGCCTTCGTTGCCCGCCGGGTGGGGCTGGGATCCCGCACTGGCCGCACGCGCAGGTGCGGCTGCCGCGACCCCGCCGACTCCCGCGCGCGCTGCCCCTGTCAGCTGCAGCGGCTGGACGCGCCTTCACGACGAGGGCAAGCCCTGCTAAGAGCAGGGGCGCGCTCCGGCGCTCAGGGCTGCGCCGGCCACGCTCTCCCTGCACCCTCTCCGGACCAGGCCGATTCTGGGCTACGCCACGGGACTAGGGCTACAGCAGCTGTGCCCGCTGAGGTTTCAGTGGTCGCCGTTCCAGAGCCAGCGAACAGGAGCCTCCCGCCGTACTCTCGCGAGAACAGCACCCGAGACTCTACGCGAGCCGAGATTTTACCCAATATGGAACCTGCCCACGGGAGGGGGTTGATGAGGGGAGAGGACGGGAATAGCAGTTCTCGCGAGAAGAGAGCAACAGCTGGAGACCAGAGGCAGGAATTCTCGGGGTATGTTCTTATTAAGGGCGCGAAGGCGGACCCGGGAAAGAGAGGATAAGCAGGCAACACATGCCGCGTGCGCCCCACCGTGGTCGGCGGAGCAACTGCATGGCTTCGTGGTGGAAAGCGACAGTGACAAATAGGGTGTCGGGGAAAAGAGCCAAAAGATCTTTGAACAGTGGTTAGTTACCAGCAATAGAGCACCAGCTCAGCGGAATCCCAAATTTCCAAGAAATAACTGCATTTAAAAAAAGAAAGAGAGAGAAAAATTCTGGCCAAAAAGCCGTAACATTCCCATCTGCTCAAGGACATATGGCTTACTCTTCAGAATTTTGATGAAATCTGTCCCAAAAGCAAATATTAACCCTGCATTAAGGCTGAGATTTTTCACCCAAACTCTCCTAGTAGTTCTCAAACTTTTATGTGCAAAAGAATCACATTGGGAGTTTAAAAATGCAGATTCCCAGGACCCACAAGGAGTCTGATTGGATTGGTCTACGATGGGCACCAAGAATGTGCAATTTTACAATATGCCTCAGGCATTTCTGATTCAGGGAAGTCTCTGATGCTTTTCCCTTCGAAAAGCATTTTTAAAACCACTACGTTGAGGATTTGAAACTGACTCCTGACCTGAAGAGCTTCCACTGAAGAAGGTTTTGAGCATTGAATTCATGCCTCTCAGAGTAAGAAAAGGGCAGAGTAGTCTTCTGGCAGTGTCTTCTTAGGCAAGTCAGTGGACCTTTCTTAGACCTTAGTTCTGCAAAAGAGAATTCCTGTCTTACCTTCCCACCTAGTAGAGTCATTTGTAAAGCTGAACAAGATAATAAATGTGAATGGGCAAGTTAATATAACCCTATCCATATGCTGAAGCATGTTACAATAAGCAGAAGAGTTGGACCCTATCTTATTCTCATAATTATTTTGCTTAGAAATAACTAGGTCCAAGCCAGGACAATGGTCTTTCTTCACTTCTCGTGACTATTCTCTTTTGTGTTATGCTATGCATCCTTTGGAGTGCTCAGACTTTGCCTATCTTGTCCCAGCATCTAACACAGTGCCTAGAACATAAAAGATACCCCATAAATATTTGTTGAACAAATGATGAACAATTTAGGAGGTGGTGCAGGATTCTCAGTTCTCCTCAAGGAAAAAACAAACAAAACCCAAGCCAGATTCAAGGGTGATTTGTGTAAAGCTTTTTTGGATTCAACAGGGCTTATCCTGGATTCTCTTTCCTACGAAGACGCACTGCTTGAAAATGTTCCAAGCTGACCGCAGGTTAGGGAGCTTTCAAAGAAGTAATGGAGGTTGAAGGAGGAAGTGAGAGCAAAACTGTGACTGTGAAGAAAAAGAGGGGTGCAATGGGAATCAAGGAGATGAGTGAATGGATCCAAGGGAGGACACTTGGAAGTAGGAATCCTAAGAAATTCATAAGTTTATCTGACAAATTGGGATGATGAGGTAAGAGTGACCAAAAAGATAAAGATGAAGTGAGTAGTACATTCAGTCACTTACGCAATAAATATGTATTGATGCCAGGCACTTCTAATGGAAGGGTGATTTAAAAACAGACACAGTTGCTGCCTATATGGAGCTTACAATTAACTGCAGGGCAATCGTTCAATCATTCAACGCAAATTTCACGAGCACTTACTATATCTACCACATTGTTTTAGGCACTGAGGATTCAGCAGTTAATGAAAGAGATTAAAAACAAACAAACAAACAAACAAAACCCTACCCTATAAAGGGATGAAACAATTTACAAAAAGGAATAGGTAAAGTGAATAATATGTTAGCCATTAATACAGCAATCCTGTAAGTGTAAAACTGCACGTGGGCGGATCAGAAAAGAAGGCTGTAGTGAGAAACAGTGGGAGAGAGACCAGAGCAGGAGACCTGGGCAGGAGCGTGTCCTTCAGTGGGAGGAGCCACGCTTGTGGGACCAAGTGCTAGGGTTGGAGAACTGGGTGACCCTCTAGCTTCCAGTTTCCCCATGCCTCTTCTGACCTGATATGGTTGTGGAGAGACTTCAGTGAATTACTGTATGTGAAATGCTGTGCGCGAGGCGTGGCATTAGGTAGGCTCTCAATCAAGAATAGTCAAACCTGGACGCCAGTGGAGGCCTGGGGGGCACAGGTTAGGAGCTTCCACGGCCCAAATACCGGGAGCTCAACTCAGGTACCCCTCTTCCAGCTCCCCACCCCCGCTGCCCATGCTCCCCTTCCTCGCCCCCACTCTTGTCCCCCGCCCGCCGGAACGCCAGCGGATTCGGCCGCAACGGCTCGGGAACCGCCGGCGTCCGCGTCTGCAGCGCCGCCAGCCGAGCCGGAGCTGCGTGGGGCTCCGACTCCCGCCCCCGCCGAGGAACCAGGTGAGCCACTGCCCGGGGATGCCCGGGTGCGGGGGCTGCAGGTTGCGAGCGGCGAGGCGGCCGGGTGCGAGGGACCAGCCCCTGGTTACATTTCCAAGTCCTCGGGCGGGGGCTGCGTCCGTCATGGACAGGGCCAGGCACGTCGCGGGTGTTCAGGCAATATTTGTGGAATGAAAGAATGAAGGTCGTCCCTGGGAGCTTCTCTCTCAGAGGTATTGTCTCTACTTTTTGAAAGGACGTGTGAAATGGCAATGGCAAGATACAGTTGTGTGTGTTTTGCAAGCTGAATCGTTTCAAACTCGTTGGCCCGAGTTGTCAGAAGCCCCAGAACTGGACCGCTGCCGGCTGCCCAAGCCCCACGGGACTACCCCATCCATCTCCTGAGGCCCGATTGCCCATGCCCAGACACGCCTCATACTTTCAGACCTCACTGCTTTTGTGCGTTTTGTTCCCTCTGAACCCCGACTTTCACCATCCCCCTACTTGGCCCCTTTCTCTTATCGAATCCTATTTATGTATCAATGACCCCCGTGAAGCCCTCTCCAACATGCCCACCCAAATAATGAGTTCTGTCCAACACGCTCTACTTGTAATACTCTCATCACGTCGCAGTGAAGTAGTTGTTTATGTGTCTAATGGTCAGCTCCTTGAGGGCTGTCACCTTGTTATCCAGCGCCAGCCACTAAACAGAGTGACTGAAGTATATACTAAAAGCAGGGCTCTGCTTGTGCCTCTTCTATATTCCAAATACACTCCCCAGAAAAATGTAGATGGTAACAGGCAACGAACTGTTTCTGATGGGATTCCAATGCTTATTTTGAAATTTTGGAAGTGAATTTTACCTTCCCATGATTATAGAGAACGTATGAAAGATGATGATACCAGGGGAAAGATTCTTGCATCTAAACTGAGGTTCAGGATTTCATCTATTGGGTCAATAGTCAGAAAATTGGGTTGCATTTACATTTTTTATTCTTGACTTTTAAAATACTTTCAACACCGAATCAATGGATGGCTGGATAGATAGGGGTAGTTTGGGGTGCGAAGAAGCTAGTTCAAAAGTGCCTGTCTTTTGACAGTGCCTCCAAATTTAGTGTTGAAAAGCTAAGTAAAGATACTTGGCTACATTTATAGTGGTTCTCCTACTTTATTGTGTATCAGGATCACCAGGAGGGCTTCTTAAACCGGACTGCTGGCCCATCCTCAAAGTTTCTGATTAATCAGGACTTTCTAGGTGGGGCCTGAGAATTTGCATTTCTAATTTAGTTCCCGGATGATGCTGATGCTATTTGTGTGGGGACGGAGTGTGAGCTACAGAAATCAAACTATTTCTATTAGTAGTGAATCCAGATACCCCAAAATGATGTCACATTTATCGCATTAGAAAATTAAACCTTAAGTAATTCAGACCCACGGTCCACCCACCTAAATATTTTGTCCTATGGCAGAAAGCATCCGAGTATTTTTTTCTAAGTGGACATTTATCTTCAAGATTATGAGTAGAGCGTAGCCTGTTGTTTATCACACTGCGCGCAGAGGTCCCCTCACACTAATGCCTCAGGAGTCAGTCACAGAGACTCCCTCTTGTGTTTTCTCCGCTAAAAAGTCATTATCCCATCAATGTGGCTTGGGTGACTTTTTTTCTGAAATGCATCACCTTCTCCCCACCAAATACATCTGCCACTTGTCAGTAGGAGCTTCTGGTCATCGTACCTTGTGGGGAAGAGTCCTGCTAAGTGCATGAAAAAACAAGCCACTAGGTTTTCTATGAAATCAAGAAAGACATAATGGAGCTGGAGGAATTCCAGAGAAGACTGAAAAAATACCCAATAAGGAAATCATGTATTTTCCCTTGCTGCCATTAGCCAGTCCTGTGAGGAGCCCCGTAAAGACAGCTTTCCACCTGCCCCTCCTAGCCATTCTCACTACGGTCCCATGAGTGGTGACTGAGTACCTCTCCCTTAGACCACTGTAAAGGTAATGGTCTCCAATAGTTCTTCTTACCTCCGCTGCTTCTATATCCAAGCACTGTTTAATAGAACTTAATGTGATGATGCAAATGTTTTATGTCTGTGCTATCCCGTCGGGTGGCCCCTGCCACCTGTGGCTGTTGAACACTTGAAATGTAGCTAGTGTGACTGAGGAACTGAAGGTTTTATTTTAGTTAATTAAATTTACATAGCCACAGGTGGCCAGTGGCTACCGTACTCAACAGCACAGCTCTAGACCGTACCAATGAGACAACTCGTCTTCCCAAAACGTGTCTCTGTCCATGTTACTACATCTGCTCAAACACTTTAAATAGCTAAAAAGTCCAGGTTGAACCCAGCATTCAAGACCCTCTAAGAATAGGCCATAACCTACTTTTTTGGGTTTAACATTGACTCTACTCAGATCTATTGAATTACATGCCGTATTATCTTGTTACCTCTGTAACTTATCCTATCCTCTTCCTCAAATATACCTATTCTCCTCCCTGCCCCTAGTTTAGAGGAGAGCTCAAATCATCTCTTCCAGGAGACCTTCCTCACTCCTCTAGGTTGGGATTATTAATTCCACTCTGTAGGAGATTGCATGGTATTAGGATGTGGTATCTATTTTGGAATCAGAAAGACTGGGTTCAGATTCTGGTTCTGCTATTTAATTATTGTAGGACTCTAAGGAACTCACTAAATTCATCAGTAAAATGAATATAATCATTGTCAGGAAAATAGTACCTATCTCCTGAGATGATGTGTGAAGAACCTGGCATATGGCGGGGCAGCAGTAAATGTTAATTCCTGTCTTTCCCATCTCTAAACACTTACAGCACTATATTTTCCTATTTTTAGTCTAACAATGTGTGGTCTTTATATCCCCAGAGCACTTAGCAGTCAGCAAATGTTTATGGAACACTAATTGACCACAGGTGAAATAGCATTCTTTAGTCGGAAATAAATGAAGGCCAAGAGTACGTATGGGAGAAATTTATAAAGTTGTGAAAGTAAAAGCAGATGAACTTGCCAAATCCTAGTCTGGTAGATGAAGGCCACCTCTGAAAGAGAGATGATGTAGACTGAAGACAATAAAATGAACTACTACTACTTTCCATAAGTGAATTTATGGGAAATCATACCCCCAAAGGGTACTTCAACAGAAAATATGAATACATCAGCTTCTGCAAAGAGAGAAATTCTTGGGGGATAAACTATAATTTGTGATTGGAGGAGATGAGGCTATTCTGTGTGTTCAACAACAAGGCTCTTGGTAAAGAAGTAACACAATGGTGGTCCACAGACCGAATCCAGCCTGCAGACGTGTTTTGTTAGATGTGTACTGTGTTTTTAAAAAGTAATTGAGGGTAGCCGGATGGCTCAATTAGTTAGAGTGTGAGCTCTGAACAACAAGGTTGTTGGTTCGATTCCCACATGGGCCAGTGAGCTGCGCCCTCCACAACTAGATTGAAGACAACGAGCTGCCACTGAGCTGCTGGTGGGGCTACTGGACAGCTCATTTGGTTAGAGCACAAGCTCTCAATGACAAGGTTGCTGGTTCAAATTCTGCATGGGATGCCTGGAAAAACACACTGTTCCCCAATAGTCCCCAATAAAAATTTAAAAAATAGATATATATAGTTTTTTAGAACAGGTATTTGAATTGACTCTTTTAAAAAAAAGTAATTGATAACATTTAAAAGTCAGAAGATGCTGGGCCCAGCATGACCCATGCCAACAATGACAGGAGCTGAGTAGCTGCTCTCCAGCCCCACCATTCCCACCATGTCTTGATATTCACACATTGCCTGCTTCTCGCCAACCCTACCTTAGTGCCACTTTCAGAAACCAAATGCTGGATTCTGGACCCTGGATCTAACCCAGGATGGCAGTTACTATAATCTCAATATAATTAGCAGATTAAGTAGGCTCTTTTAGTTGCCAGGAACAGATATCTCCTACTAATGAAAGTTTATTGTAAGATTACATGAAAACAAATAAGGAAAACTGGATCAACATTCCTATGGGTGGGGGGAAAGTGGAAAAATATTACTTATGTTTTAATGTACAATTCTACATGTGGTTTTCTGTAAAAGACATGAAATACTAATTCTCTTAAGCGATACATTGTAAAATACCTCTTCCATCCTCTTCTCTTTACCCCAACCACATTCTCACTTCTTTACTGAATTTGTGATCTTTAGTTAATAGGTGTTATATAGCACACTACTGCTACCCAATGCTTTGAGGGTAAAAATACTTACATGCATTTTTGTGGCCCAGTTACTTAACTTTTCTAAAACCTCAGTTTTATCATCTATAAAATAGGGGCGATAGTAATATTAGGATTGTTGTGGGAATTAAATGAGAAAACTTACGAGAAAAAATCTAGTGCAATGCTTGTCATATAGTAAGTGCTCTATAAATGTTGGTGATGATAATGGTGATTCATGATCATTCTGAAGGAAAACGAAGTTGCTGATACATTCCACTTGTTTGCAACCTCACCTATTAAAGAACTATTGGTATAATCTACATAATCTGTGCCTCCCTATATATTTTATAGCCGTTATATGTATGTATATGTAGATGTAGATGCATATATATATATATTCACATTTATATGGAAGAATTTTAGAATTTATGCCTTTTTATTATTCAGAAACACAGATGATCGAGAATGGTTATACTTTCTCCCAGAGATGGATCGATATCCATTGTCATTAACTCCTCCTCCTCATTCTCTTAAAAGAACAGGATCATACAGATTTTTTTAAACTATGTGAGCTCTAAGGGAGATCATGAAGTCCAACCATGTCATTTTATGGACTAGGAAACTGAAACTCATTTTCTAAGAAACTTGCCCACAATCATACAGCTAGTTAGAAAACAGCCAGGGCTGGAACTCGTCTCCTGAGACCCTGTGCAATGCTTTTTCTGTTACACCAGGAAGCCACTAACTGGATGCTTGACAGTCATTCAAGAAATATTTGTTGAGGGTCTGCTAAGTGACAGGCACTATTCTGAACCCTGAGAATACAGCCATGAACAGTCAAAGCCCTGCCTCTTAGACTTACATTTTAGTGTGGGAAACAGACAGTGATAAAATAGACAAATATTGAATGAGGTGTTGGCAGATGCTGTAAAGAACAGCAAAGGGTGAGGGAGTAATGATGGATGCTATTTCAGATAGAGAAGGAGTTAGAAGACACTGAATCAACTGACCATTTAACCCTTAGCATTTTCAGTGAAAATTGGTGGTTATACTGACTGTTACCTCTTAATCATTTCCCTACCACATTTTTTAATATAAAGAAAAGTAGGCTTCCTAGCAGGATGCCTGGGTTCTAGTCCTGATTCTAATTGTTTAACAGCCAGGCCTGTTTAAAATTCTGGGTGTTGGTTTCTCCATTTGAAAAATAAGAATAGTACACACCTTGCATTCTTGAAGGGGTGGTTTTGAGTATAAAATTGTACAACACGAGAAAGTTTTATAATACTGTAATGTGTTATGCAGACGCCAGGTATCATATGGAAATTTTATTTTAAATGATCTAGAATTTTTAAAATTGGTTTCTGTGTGATCTCTTTCCCTTGGTCCAGGAATGATGCAACCAGAGAGGCGCATTCAGAGTGCTGACTCTAAATATAAGGGCAGTTTTTTCACGTATGACGTGAAGCGACACGTGTACAATGAGGAGACCTTTCACCAGGAGCACAGGAGGAGGACCGCTTCCTCTGGGAACGTGGACATTGACATCACCACCGTCAGTCACCACGTGCAGTGCCGGTGCGTGTGTGTGCTCCCTGACCTGCCACCAAGCGGGGAGCACCATAGCCAGACTTTGGCTCCTTTGGTACCCACTTCTGTCTTCCTCCTCTGAATTCCTGTCATTGAGACCCATGGTTTTCTGTGTGATTTCTCTTCACGTGTGTGTGTGTGTGTGTGTGTGTGTGTGTGTGTGTGTGTGCGCGCGCCTTGTCTTGTGGTACCTCCTTGATTGTAAACTTTCTGAGCATAGAGACCTTGGGTGGCCCCCACAGCATCTAGGGATTATATTTACTAAAGACATTGTTTGATGAACCACCATTACCAGCTTCGTTACCAACAACAACAACATCAAAGTCAACCATGCTGGACTAATTAATGGTGGCAGAATGAGATCCTTCTGCTCTCAGGTCTAGCGGTGCCCACCTAGTACTCGGCATGGAACCCACCTCCTCTGATTCTCACTGTGATTATACAGGCCCTGCAGTCCAGGGACTCCTAACCTGTTTTTGTCCTGTGAAGCTATTTATTTATTTATTTATTTTACCATTCTATTTCTTTCTTTTTCTTTGTGGAATTTTTTTAAAAATTAATGTTTATTGGAGTGACAATGGTTGGTAAAATTATATAGGTTTCAAGTGTACAATTCTATACACTTCAAGTGTACAATTCTATAATACATCATTTATATATCACATTGTGTGCTCACCACCCAGAGTCATTTCTCCTTCCATCACCATATATTTGACTCCCTTTACCCTCTTCTACCACCCCCGACCCCCTTACCCTCTGGTAACCACTAAACTGTTGTCTGTGTCTGTGAGTTTTTGTTCTTTGTCCTGGTCCTTTGTTGCTTTCAGTGTTTGTTTGCTTGTTCCTTCCTTCCTTCCTTCCTTCCTTCCTTCCTTCCTTCCTTCCTTCCTTCCTTCCTTTCTTTCATGAGGGTGCAGCTTGTGCGGGGATTGAATTGGCAACCTTGGTGTTATCAGCACCATGCTCTAACCAAGTGAGCTAACCAGCCATCCCTGTCTCTTTTAGTTTTATATCCCA
Source organism: Rhinolophus sinicus (assembly GCF_057876585.1). Taxonomy (NCBI): domain Eukaryota; kingdom Metazoa; phylum Chordata; class Mammalia; order Chiroptera; family Rhinolophidae; genus Rhinolophus; species Rhinolophus sinicus. The sequence continues at coordinate 103,383,175 of NC_142502.1, forward strand.
CATATGAGTGAAATCATACTGTTCTCGACTTTTCTGTTTGACTTATTTCGCTTAGCAAAATAATCTCAAGATCCATCCATGTTGTCACAAATGGCAGTATTTCATCTTTTCTTACAGTAGAGTAGTATTCCATTGTGTATGTATACCACATTTCTTTATCCAGTCATCTGTTGAAGGATACTTTGGTTGTTTCCATGTTTTTGGCCACTGTCAATAATGCAGCAATGAACGTCGGAGTATACTGGGGGTGCCAAAAAAATGTATACACGTGACTTGTATTCATCTTTTGTTACCGGTATATGTTGAGTATTAAAATTTTAATACAGTTTTTTCCTTTCTTAAAATACGTATACATTTTTTTGGCACCTTCTGTACATATCTTTATGGGTAATTGTTTTCAGACTTTTTGGGTAGATACCCAGGAGAGGGATTGCTGGGTCATATGGTAAATCAATTCTTAATTTTTTGAGGAAACTCCATACTGTTTTCCATTGTGCTGTGAAACTTTTAGCAGTCTGGTAAAACTTATGAACCTCTTTTTAAAATAATTTTTTCTTTTTTTTAACTTTTTGGGGTAAAATAAAATTGGCCATTTTACCCATTTTTAAATGTACAAATCAGCATTAATGGCATGCACAATATTGTGTAACCATCACCACTGTTTCCAGAACATTTTCATCACCTTAAACAGAAACTCTGTACCCATTAAGCAATAACTCCCCATTTTCCACTCCTCTCAGCTCCTGGTAACCTCTCTTCTACTTTCTATTTCTAGGAGTTGCCTATTCTAGATATTTCATTTGGGTGGAATCATACAATATTTGTCTTTCGTGTCTTGTTTATTTTACTTAGCATACTGTTTTCAAGGTCCATCCATGTTGTACCATGAATCATACGTCATTTCATTTTGTGGCTGATACTATTTCATTACATGTATATATCACGTTTTGTTTATCCATTCATCTGTTGGTGAACACTTGAGTTGTTTCTACTTTTTGGTTATTGTGAATAACACTGCCATGAATATTGGCATAGGAATAACTGTTGAGGTCCTTTTTTAAAATCTTTTAGGTATTTACCTAGAAGTAGAATTGTTGGAAAACATGGTAATTCTATGTTTAACTTTTTGAGGAAATGCCAAACTTTTTTTTTACAGCGGTAAAGCATTCTACACCAGCAATGTACAAGTGTTCCAATTTCTCCATATCCTTGCCAACATTTGTTATTTACCTTTTTTTATTATAGATGCCCTAGTAGGTGTGAAATGGTGTCTCACTGTGGGTTTTATTTGTTTGTTTGTAACTAAATATGATGAACATTTCTTTATGTGCTTATTGGTCATTTGTATATCTCCTTTGGAGAAATGTCTACTTACTGCTTTTGCCCTTTTAAAAATTAGGTTGTTTGTCTTTTGTTATTGAGTTGTAGGAGTTCTTTATATATTCTGGATATTAAACGCTTATCAGATATGATTTGCAAATGTTTTCTCCCATCCTGTACATTGTCTTTTCACTCTGTTGATAATGTCCTTTGGTGCACAACAGTTTTTAATTTTAATGAAATCCAATTTATCTATTTGTTTTCTTTTGTTACCTGTGATTTGGTATCATATTTAAGAAACTATTGTGAAATTCAAGATCATGAAGATTTCCTCCTATGTTTTCTTCTAAGAGTTTTTTTAGAGTTTTAGCTCTTAAATTTACATCTTTAATCCACTTATGAGTTAATTTTGTGTGGTGTAAAGTACGGATCCGACTTCATTCTTTTCCGTGTGGATATCCCATTTTCCCAGCACCATGTTGAAAAGACTGTTCTTGCCCCATTGCATGATCTTGACCAGAATATTTTTTAATGCATAAAATACATAGGATTATAAAGGAAACCAGTTTTATTCAAATATACTTATCAAAATGTGAAATATCCTCAAATTATGTTATTTGATAATGTAGTGATGAATATAAATGGTATTTTAAGGTATCTGCAGCAATTTTAATGTAATATGAAAATATTTGTGATTTCTATTGCTGACAAAGTCAAGTTCTGCTGATATTTCTCTGGTTTGTCGTCAATATTCATAATTGAAAGATATGCTAAATTTCAGTTAGAAGGTTAGTGAAAATAAAGATATAATTTTTCCTTAGTTCACATACTCTCATGAATTCTACCTACAGACCCCTGGGTGGGGAGGCGCCCACAGAATTCAAGTTAAGAATCCTTTGTGACCTACATCATGATATTATCCCTGATTACTCAAGTTGTCTTCACTCACACTGGATTTATCACCCACAATTGTCATGTGTTGGGTAATAAATGAGGAAGGCCTCCACACAGCCCTGTTGCAGAGCTTCCTCTCTGAGGCATTCTCTTTTGTTCATATCCTGCCTTTTGCAAGTTGTGGTCTTGGATGTCCCTCCCCAATCTTGCATCACTACTCTCATTTTCTCTGTTCCAGGATGGGTCAGACGTCATATATCAAATGGGGCATTTGGGGGCCATATTGGCTTTGTCTCTGTAAAAGGATAGTCTTTCCTTGACTTATACCTCATCATAAACAGGTATTAATTCCCCTCTCTCCGCCCTAGACTTAGGGAGATAAATCTGACCTATTCTGCTCCCATGGGCTTTTATTCTTTTATTCTTATTCTCTGCTTCTGAAACATACATTATATTCACATCTGAATTTTAATCTGAGAGACACTGGTTGACAGCAACAATCAAAAGCAAGATTACCTAGTCTCAAATCCCAGTTCTGCTTCCCAACTGTGTGACCTTAGGCTATCCAACCCTACTCTGCCTCTGTTTTCTTACCTGTAAAACAGGGATGGTAATATCACCTACTTCGTACGATGATTGTGAGGATTTATTTTTTTAATTAAAGTATACAATATTACATTAGTTTCAGGTGTACAACATAGTGACTTCACATTTATATACCTAACAATGTGATCACTTCACTAAATTTAATAACCACCTTACACCATGCAAAGTTACCACAGTATTATTGACTAAATTCCCCTTCACTTTTTTTACCCATTTCCCCTCCCTTCTGGCAACTATCAGTCTTTTCTCTGTTTCTGTGAGTCTGTTTTTATTTTGTTTTGTTTGTTCATTTGTTTTGGGTTTTTTCAGATTCCACATATAAGTAAAATCATGTGGTATTTGCCTTTCTCTGTCTTGTTTCATTTAGCATAATACCATGTTGTCACAAATGGCAGAATTCCATTCATTTTTATGGCTGAGTAATATTCTGTTGTGTATATATACCACTTTTTCTTTATTTATTCAGCTATCAATGGACACCTAGGTTGCTTACATATCTTGGCTATTAAAATAAATGCTGCAATGAACATAAGGGTGCATATACCTTTTTGAATTAGTGTTATTGTTTTCTTCAGATAAACACCTAGAAGTGGAATTGCTGGGTCGTATGGTAGTTCTATTTTTAGTTTTCTGAGGAATCTCCATACTGTTTTTCATAGCGGCTGCACCAATTTAGAGTCCCACTAACAGTACACAAGGGTTCCGTTTTCTCCACATCCTATCCAACACTTGTTATTTGTTGATGTTTTGATAATAGCCATTCTGACTGGTGTGAGGTGGTATCTCCTTGTGGTTTTGATTTTTATTTCCCTGATGATTAGTGATGTTGAGCATCTTTTCATATATCTCTTGGCCATCAGTATGTTCTCTTTGGAGAAATATCTCTGCCCATTTTTTGATTGGATTGTTTTTTTGTTTGTTTGTTTTTGAGTTGTATGAGTTCCTTATATCTTTTGGACATTAACCCTTTACTGGATATATCATTTGTGAATATCTTCTCCCATTCAGTAGGTTGTCTTCATTTTGTTGATGGTTTTCTTCGCTGTGCAGAAGACTTTTAGTTTGATGAAGTCTCATTTGTTTACTTTGGCTTTTGTTTCCCTTGCTCTAGGGGACATATCCAAAAAGATATTATGAAGACAGATGTC